>NC_052166.1:46652369-47252369 GCF_902713615.1 Scyliorhinus canicula
ACAAGGTGAAATCGGCCCTCTTTAAGAAGCGGCATGCGTCACCTATGAGGGTCAGGAACTTTTTTTTGGATCGCCAGATGAGGCAATGAACTTTTATTAAGGACAAGGGACTGGCAGGTGATGGAGGACATTGAACTTGGGGCGAGTAGTTATATGCTGCTAAAGTTCTTTTCTCTTCGGTTTTGTATGCATTGTTTACAGTGAGTTTGGGGATGTTGCTATGTTTTGTTTGAGGGTAAATTTTATTCTTAATGGGGGAATGTTGGGTGGAATTTTCTTCTTTGTGTTTGTTTGGGGATTGTGAAATCGACCAGGCTGATCACATGGAACATGAGCGGGCTGAATGGGCCGGTCAAAGGGCTCACGTATTCACGCATTTGAAGAGTTTGAGGGCGGATGTGGCAACATTACAGGAGAAATACCCGAGGATGGTGGATCAGACGAGGCTGAGGAAGAGGTGGGTTGGGCAGGTATTCCATTTGGGGCTCTAAAACCATGGGGGTTGTGATCTTGATCGATAAGTGGGTGTAATTTGAGGGAGGGAGCATAGTGGCAGATTCGGGGGGGGTAGGTATGTTATATGGTGAGTAGGAAACTGGAGGGGATGCCGGTTGTATGAGTGAATATCTGTGCACCAAACTGGGATGACGCGGAGTTTGAGGCGGGTGTTGGGGAGGATCTCGGACTTGGACTCACATAGGCTGATCATGGGTGGGGGGTGGGGCGACCGACTTTAATACGGTTATAGATCAGAGGTTAGATCGGTCAAGTTCGAGGACAGGGAGGGTGCCAGCCGTGGAGAAGGAACTAAAGGGGTTTTTGGAACAGATGGTAGATCTGTGGAGGTTCGGACAACCAAGAGCGAGGGAATTTTCTTTTTTGTCCGATGTACACAAAGTGTACTCCCGGACTGATTTTTTCGTTTTGAGCAGGACTTTTCTGGCGAGGGTGCTGGATGCCGAATATTCACCAATTGTGGTGTTGGACCATGCCCCACACTGGGTGGATTTACGGGTGAGCAAGGAGGGGGGTCAACACCCGCAATGGAGATTGGATATAGGCCTGTTAGCAGATGAGGTGGTGTGCAAGCGGGTGAGGGAGGCCATCCAGAATTACTTGGAGGTAAATGACACATGGGAGGTTTCAGCAGCAACGGTATGGGAGGCACTGAAGGGGGGAGCTGATGTTGGTACGGGCTCATAGGGAGACGGTGGAGCGGGCAGAGATGGATAGGCTGCTTAGGGAGATCCTCCAGGTGGATAGAAGGTACTTGGAAGCCTGGAGGCGGGGTTGTTGCAGGAGCGACAGAAGCTGCAGATGGGAGTTTGGTCTGATATCCATGGGGCAGTTGAGGAAGACAAGACGGGCGGTATATGAGTATGAGGAGAAGGCTGGTAGGATGCTAGCACACCAGCTCAGGAAAAGGGAAGCGGCTAGGGAGATAGGAAGAGTGAAGGATGGAAGGGGGAACATGATTTTGGACCCAGCGGGGCTGAATGGGGTGTCTAACTAATTTTACAGTCGGCTGTATGAGTCGGAGCCCCCAGCTGGGGTGGAGGAGATGAGGCAATTCTTGGAGGATTTGGAGTTTCCGAAGGTGGAGGAAGGGTTGGTGGAGGTGCCGAAAGCCCCACTTGTGGAAGTAGTAGAGGGATTGGAGGCCATGCTGTCGGGCAAGGCCCCGGAACTGGACAGATACCCAGTGGAATTTTTTAAGAAGTTTTCTGGGTGCTGGGTCCACTGCTGGTGAGGGGATTTAATGAGGCTAGTGAGCAGGGTGCTCTTCCATCAAAAATGTCACAGGCTTCGATCTCATTGATCCTGAAGCGGGAGAAGGACCCAGAACAATGCAGGTCAAACAGGCCGATCTCCCGACTAAACGTTGACACCAAATTGCCGGCCAAGATTTTGACCTCGAGAAGAGATTTGTGTTCTGGGGGTGATAGGGGAGGACCAGAGGGATTTGTCAAATGTAGGCAGTTAACAGCCAACGTTAGAAGGCTCTTGAATGTCATCATGATGCCCTTCGAGGGTTAGGAGGTGGAGTGGTGGTCGCTATGGACGTGGAAAAGGCCTTCGACCGGATGGAGCGGAAGCACTTGTGGGAGGTCCTGGGGCGGTTTGGGTTTGGGCAGGGTTTTGTGGCCGGTTGCTGTATCAGGCGCCAGTGGCGCGTGTGCGGATGAATCAGGTGAGCTCGGAATATGTCAGACTAAACAGGAGTCCAGGAAGAGAGGCCGACGTTCTGGCCTTTGCTTCCCTGGTAGCCCGGCGATGAATACTGTTAGCATGGAGGGCCTCAAAGCCCTGAGGGCTCAGGTATGGCTATCGGACATGGCAAGCTTTCTTGGCCTGGATAAAGTCAAGTTCGCCTTGAGAGGATCGCTGTCAGGGTTCGCCCGGAGGTGGCAGCCATTCATTGATTTCTTCCCGGCTAATTAATTGTCAGCAAGGGGGGGGGGGGTTTAAGGTAGTTGAGAGTAGGGGGTTGCTTCGGCAGGTTCTTGCGAGAGGAGAGCCGATGCTTGCATTATGTCTTATTTGCTTTTTGTACACTACGGTATAATGTTGCTGTTTTATATGCTGTTTATTGTTTATTAAAAAAATAAAAACAAATGCCTTAATAAAATGTTTTTAAAAATATTTCACAACAATATTTTAACACTATTCGCACACAATGTTACATCAAACTATCCCTTGGTCCCCAAATACCGAGCTACGTTGCCTGAACTCTGAGGTCCCCTTTTCCTAAACAACATCCAATATTAAGCAACTCTATGAGCTAAATCCAGCAAATAATTACCACACCCAAGTTAAGGTGGCAACATCTAGGAAATCGTCTTCAGGTTCAGCAAAGATGAAAAATCACTACTTCTTTCAGAAGACTAGATTTTCCACAGCTGCAGTCTTGATGTTAGCTGTCTCTTCCCGTTAGTGAGTGTTCTAGCTATACAATTTATTTCCTTTTGATGTTATTCGCCCAATGGGGTCAGCTTTTGTCAGCTATGTGCCTATTTCCTTATCTCTCCGCCTTGATGTGAACACAGTTCCATTGTTTTTTTCTAGTCACATATGTAAAATACATGTTTTCCATTGAAAGGCAAATTTACTTTTAATCATTTCTCCAGACATCTGCCTCCAATCAACTCCCTGTACTTTACGATGTGTGGTCTATCCTGCTTTTTCTACTTTTCAGGACTTGAATTTTAAGATATGATCTCTTGTAAATTTAAAATGGAATTTTAGCTATTTAAGTTTTTAAATATTGTTTGATGGTTAAATAAAAAAATCCTGTATTAGGAAATATAATTGTTTTGCATTAAGTATTCTGATGTCTGTTAAAGCAGAAAATTCTAAAATATAAAGCTCTCGCCACTTTCTCCAAATCTATAACCCGGAACAACATCTCCTAGAATCGTAATTGTTATAACCTGCCTGTTTACCACTGTCTGGGGATTAATGGCAATCCTACAATCCTTTGGGAGTATGAGCTTTCCCAATGAGGGGGGGGGGGGGTGGGTAGAGGAATCATTAGCAGATTCCCTGCATAAATGAAGCTGGCCAGTTTGGAACCGGCTAGAGCAGGGGTGGGCAAACTACGGCCCGCGGGCCGCATGCGGCCCACCAAAGGTATTTCTGCGGCCCACCAAGCATACGTTTGGGGTGATTAGGAGCCTTACATACCCAGCTGCGCCAGACACCAAAACGTTTGATGAACTTGTGAACTTAGTGCGGCAACATTTTAACCCAATCCCGTCCACGATAGTCCAGCATTACCGGTTTAATACCGCTGAGAGGACCCCAGGAGAATCCCTTGTCGAGTTTCTATCCAGGCTGCACAGGATTGCGGAGTACTGTGACTATGGCGAGACCTTGTCAGAAATGGTACCCAACCATTTGGTTTCTGGTATTAACAATGTGGCCACCCAGAAAAAGCTGTTAGCTGAGACAACATTGACTTTTCAACAGGCCATTCAAATAGTATTGTCCCGCGACAGCGCAGAACGCGGAGTGCTGGAATGGAGGTGCATGCCTTGGGGCGCAACCCCTTCTGTCCGAAAGTGTCCCCCCCACACCCCTGCGGTACCTTGCACAAGGCGACGTCCGGATCGACACCTGTGGCCGTCGGACATTCCTCCCAGAAGGGAGCCTTCTCCAGAACCAATGGATGCGGAGCCATGTCCGTGTCAGACTTGTGGGCGCCGACCCCGTCGTGGACGCCGGTCCTGGGGGCGCCAGAGGCACAGTCGTTCCGACTGAATCTGGGGCCAGCCCAGGAACCGTACCTTACATTTGGATGAACCTGCGGCGACTACTCCCAAGAACGTGGAGACGGAGGATGACTGCCTGCAGCTGCATTGTGTGGCAGCTCCCCGTGTGGCCCCCATTAAGGTGACAGTAAGGGTCAATGGTCACCCACCTGAGATGGAGTTGGACAGTGGTGCAGCGGTCTCCGTGATTGCCCAGAAGACATTCGACCGCATCAAGCAGGATATACAGACCCTTACATTAATCGACACAAGTGGTTGGCCACTTACACGGGGGAACTATTGGACATTGCAGGAACTACAATGACCCCTGTTGTTTATGGATGCCAGGAGGGACATTTCCCACTTATCGTGGTGCGTGGCCACAGGCCCAGCCAGTTGGGTCGGGACTGGTTACGCCATTTGTGGCTGCAGTGGCAGCATATCCTGCAAACAGTTTCTGGAGGGTTGACTGAGGTGCTAGGACGGTACACAGATGTATTTCAGCCCGGTTTGGGGAAAATAAAAGGGGCCGTAGCCCGTATCCAAGTCGAACCAGGAGCCACACCACGCTATTTCCGGGCGTGCCCTGTGCCTTACGCCTTGCTCAAGAAGGTAGAAGGGGAGCTCATTCGTTTGGAGACTTTGGGTATTATCAGGCCCGTCCGTTTCGCTGACTGGGCAGCACCAATTGTACCTGTAATGAAGCCAGATGCCACAGTCCGCTTGCGCGGAGAATATAAACTTACACTGAATACGGCTTCCCGGCTTGACCGAGATCCAATGCCTTGCATAGAGGATCTCTACGCGAAGCTTGCAGGCGGACTCTCGTTCACAAAATTAGATAAGAGTCGCGCCTACCTACATTGGAGCTGGACCCTGCCTCTCGGCCATATGCAACGGTTAATGCACCCTGGGGCCTGTATGAATATACACGGTTGCCCTTTGGGGTATCCTCTGCCTGCGCTATTTTTCAACGCGTCATGGAGGGCATTTTGAGAGGTTTACCGCATGTCGCTGTCTACTTGGGGGACGTTTTGATTACACGGACGTCAGAGCAGTAAAATTTGGAGGCTGTCCTTATATGCTTTTCGGAGGCTGGAGCCCGTTTACATCGCACAAAGTGCGTCTTTCAGGTGAAGGAAGTAGTCTACCTGGGTTATCGAGTGGACAGCGAAGGTCTGCACCCCGTCGCCGAGAAGGTGCGCGCAATTCAACAGGCCCCCGACCCGACTGACACTTCGCATCTTCGGTTTTTTCTCGGCCATGCTGGGGTGAATGTAATATATAGATATATATGATAATTCACACTGTCTTTGTAAGCGCAGTAGCGCTATCCTACCACTAGGGGGAGTAGCTCTGGGAGTACTCAGGAACCTGTACTGGGCTCCACCCTTGGCTCTGCCCACGACTCCTTCCCCCTAGTGCAGCTGTATAAATACCCTTGTCCAGAGTCAGCCTGAGTTCACTAAGAATTCATCAACGGGTAACAGGCTGGCTCTGAAGTAAGTCGGTTAAAGCCTAGATTCATATCGGAAACACGTGTCTGGTGAATTGATGGTTCCATCAATTTAATCGACTTAAGAACAGTAAAGATCGATTATGGAATCGGCCCTCAAGCCTGGACGCCTGGAACTCGACCCACAGGATGCAGAGGCTAAAGAAATCTTCTCCCACTGGATCCGGTGCTTCAAGGCCTACCTGGCAGAAGCGAGCACAGCCGAAACGACAGAGCATCAGAAGCTAAGTCTACTGCACGCGAGGGTGAGCCACAGAATCTCTACGCAACTAAACTCGGCCAGTTCATATACTGCGGCGCTAGCAGTTCTCGATAAAATTTATGTAAGGACTATTAATGAAGTTTACGCTCGCCATGTGTTCACGACTCGCCGTCAGCGGCCTACAGAATCACTCGCCGAATTTCTACGGGAACTCAATAATTTGTCCAATGACTGTAATTACCAAGCGGTTACCGCGGCTGAACACAGGGAACTTGCTGTACACGATGTTTTTGTAGCGGGCCTCAGGTCTAACTATGTGCGTCAACGACTGCTGGAAAAGCGGCCCAGGACTTAGAAACGACAGTGGAAGCTCTTACCACGATGAAGGTCTCCTTCCGCAGCCTTAACTCATTCCCCGCGGACCCCGCGACCCAATCATGTGCCCCCGACCAGCGACTCCCCCAGGCCTGTGCTACGCGGCCACCCAGCCACTATGCTGCTCCAGCCTGCCACTATGCTGCTCCAGCCTGCCACTATGCTGCTCCAGCCTGCCATTTCTGCGGCCAGAACCAGCACTTCCCGGCCCGCAACGTGATCTGCTGCAACTGCGGGCGAAAAGGCCATTACGCAAGAGTGCGCCTCGCTAAAAGGGCCCCAGCTTCCAACTCCCCAGCGACTCGAAGTAATCGCTCCCCTAAAGCGCAGGCCCGCGGGGCCCGAAACGCTGCGGCGTATGTCCCGACTCCGTCCCCTCCAGCCACGTGCGATCCATGGGGGCCGCCATCTTGGAAAACCTCCATCACGCGGCCGGCCACGTGCGACTCATGGGGGCCGCCATCTTGGACACCGTCTTGCTCGCCGCCCGCCACGTGCAATCCACGGGCCCGATCGGCATCTCCGCGCTCGGACAACTCTGCGGAAGAATTCGAATTCGACTATGAACTCAGAGGGCAGTCATCACGGGGCCACTCCAGCACAGCTGATCGAGCCGCTGACTACCCGCAACTCAGCGCGGTCATCCTGGACCAATCACGACCAAAGAATCTACGAAACTCGATGGCAGAGGTCCATATCAACGGGTACAAAACGCCATGCCTCTTCGACTCCGGGAGCACGGAGAGCTTCATACATCCAGACCTGGTAAGACGCTGTTCGCTCCCCGTTTTCCGCGTGCAGTAAACTATCTCGCTCGCTTCAGGCTCCCATTCGGTACAGATCCAGGGGCGCACCGCCGCGGCACTCACAATCAGAGGCGCTAGCTACTCGAAATTCAAACTCTACGTGTTGCCCGAACTCTGCGCGCCACTCTTATTAGGCCTAGACTTCCAATGTAACCTCAAGAGCCTCACCCTCAGCTTCGGAGGGCCCCTGCCCCCACTCACGATCTGCAGCCTCGCTACGCTGCGAATTTCCCCCCTCCTCTCTTCGCCAATCTCACAAAGGACTGTAAACCCGTAGCCACTCGTAGCAGGCAGTATAGCCTGCAGGATAGGGTATTTGTCAGAGCAGAGGTCCGAAGGCTACTCAGTGAGGGGGTTATAGAGGCCAGCAATAGTCTCTGGAGAGCTCAGGTGGTGATCGTTAAGACCGGGGAAAAATTACGTTTGGTGGTCGACTACAGTCAGACCATAAATAGATTTACGCTCCTCGACGCGTATCCCCTCCCCAGGATTGCAGACATGTTAAACCAGATCGCCCAGTACCGGCTCTTTTCCACGGTGGATCTTAAGTCTGCATACCACCAGCTCCCAATCCGCCCGGAGGACCGCTACTACACAGCATTCGAGGCCGATGGCCGCCTCTTCCATTTCCTCCGGGTCCCTTTCGGCGTCACTAATGGGGTCTTGGTGTTCCAACGAGCAATGGACCGAATGGTGGACCAGTACGGGCTGCGGGCCACGTTTCCGTACTTGGACAATGTCACCATCTGCGGCTATGACCAGCAGCACCACGACGCCAACCTCCACCGTTTTCTCCAGACGGCACAGAAACTGAACCTCACGTGCAACAAGGAGAAATGCTTTTTCTGCACAACGAGACTAGCCATCCTCGGCTATGTCGTGGAAAACGGAGTCCTGGGCCCAGACCCGGACCGTATGCGCCCCCTCTTAGAACTCCCCCTCCCCCATTGCCCCAAGACCCTCAAACGGTGCTTGGGCTTCTTTTCCTATTACGCCCAGTGGGTCCCTCAATATGCGGACAAAGCTCGCCCACTCTTTAGGGCCACACAATTTCCCGTCAGCAGAGGCATGCCAGGCCTTCGACGGCATCAAGGAGGACATCGCCAAAGCGGTCATGCGGGCGGTGGATGAATCCACCCCATTTCAGGTAGAGAGCGACACCTCAGAGGTAGCTCTTGCAGCCACGTTAAATCAGGCAGGGAGACCAGTTGCTTTTTTTTCCCGTACCCTCTCCGCTTCAGAACTCCGACACTCCTCAGTCGAGAAAGAAGCACAAGCCATTATGAAGGCTATCCGTCACTGGAGGCACTACCTTGCACGTAGGAGGTTCAACCTCATCACCGACCAAAGATCGGTTGCCTTCATGTTCGACAACTCGCAAAGGGGCAAATTCAAAACAACAAAATTCTGAGGTGGAGAATCGAACTCTGCACCTACAATTACGATATTAAATATCGACTCGGGAAGCTCAACGAGCCTCCGGAAGCCCTATCCCGCGGGACATGCGCCAGCGCACAGAGCGATCGATTAAAAGTCATCCACAATGACCTCTGCCACCCAGGGGTCACCCGGCTCGCCCACTACATCAGGGCCCAAAACCTGCCTTTCTCCAACGAGGAGGTAAAAGCGGTCACCAGGGACTGCCCGATCTGTGCGGAGTGCAAACCGCACTTCTATAGACCAGACAGGGCCCACCTGGTCAAGGCTTCTAGGCCCTTTGAACGCCTTGCGATTGATTTCAACGGGCCACTCCCCTCAACTAACAAGAACGTTTACTTTCTAAACGTCGTAGACGAGTTCTCCCGTTTCCCATTCGCTATCCCGTGCCCCGACATGACCTCCCACACAGTCATTAGGGCCCTGCATAGCATCTTCACCCCGTTTGGTTTCCCCAGCTACGTATACAGCGACCGGGGTTCGTCCTTCATGAGCGACGAGCTGAGTCAGTACCTGCTCGACAAGGGCATTGCCTCGAGCAGGACTACCAGCTACAGCCCCAGGGGGAACGGGCAGGTGGAAAGGGAGAACGCGACGGTCTGGAAGACCATCCTACTGATCCTCCGGTCTAGAAAGCTCCAAGTCTCCCAGTGGCAGGAAATCCTCCCAGACGCGCTCCACGCTATTAGGTCCCTTTTGTGCACGGCGACCAACCAGACCCCTCACAAGAGGCTCTTCATATTTTCCAGGGCACTACCACGGGGGTCTCACTTCCGGCATGGCTGAGGACGCCGGGCCCCGTACTTCTGAGGAAACACGGCAGGGCACACAAAACCGACCCCCTTGTTGAAAAGGTGCGCCTGCTCCACTCCAACCCCCAGTACGCATTCGCCGAGTTCGCCGATGGCCGTCAGGACACCGTATCCCTCCGGGATCTGGCACCCACCGGATCCAGCGCCCCATCTACCCCCACAGAAGGACCTCTCAGCCTACACCCCATGCTGCCGCCCCCGCGCGCTCCCGAGCCCACGAGCTCGCTCCACCAATTCCACGCCCCCATGCCGGCCAGCCCCCAGCGCCCCCAGTCCCCGGTCGAACCAGGAGAGTATGAAGCTCGGATACAACCCTCCCTGGAGTCTGCCATCGTACCCCAACACACAACACCCATCCAGCCACCTCAAGAGGCAGCAACCCCGGTGCTCCGCAGATCACAGTGGACAATTCGACCACCGGACAGACTGATGTTGTAGGCCACCACCCTCGCCAGACTTGATTTTTTTTGCAGTGGGTGAATGTGGTGAATGTAATATATAGATATACATGATAATTCACACTCTTTGTAAGCGCAGTAGCGCTATCCTACCACTAGAGGAGTAGCTCTGGGAGTACTCAGGAACTTGTACTGGGCTCCACCCTTGGCTCTGCCCATGACTACTCCCCCTAGTGCAGCTGTATAAACACCCTTGTCCAGAGTCAGCCAGAGTTCACTAAGAGTTCATCAACGGGTAACAGGCTGGCTCTGAAGTAAGTCGATTAAAGCCTAGATTCATATCGGAAACACGTGTCTGGTGAATTGCTGGTTCCATCACTCGTAAACTATTATGGGAAGTTCCTCCCCAATCTGGTAACTACGCTGGCCCCGTTGCACCTTCTGCTAAAGAAGAATCACACCTGGATTTGGGGTCAGCCACAAGAAACCGCTTTCCGGCAGGTAAAACAACAGTTGTCGTCGTCTGGGTTACTAACCCACTATGATCCTGGAAAGCCTTTGCTCATCACGTGATGCATCCCCGTTGGTATTGGGGCCATCCTGTCCCACAAGATGGAGAACGGGGCCGAGCGGCCGATAGCTTTCGCCTCCCGCACATTGACTGCAGCGGAGAAGAAGTACGCGCAGATCAAGAAGGAGGGCCTGGCGATGGTCTTTGTAGTGAAACGCTTCCACCAGTACTTGTATGGCCGCCACTTCACTATCGTGACTGATCATAAGCCTCTGCTGGGACTTTTCCGAGAGGATAAGCCAATACCGCCCATTGCTTCCGCATGGATCCAGCGCTGGGCTTTGTTGCTCGCTGCCTACGAGTATTCTCTGGAGCACAAACCAGGAACCCAGATAGCAAATGCCGATGCACTGAGCCAATTGCCTTTCCCAGTCCCATGTCGACCCCCACGACCAGTGAGATGGTTGCAACCCTAAATTTTATGGATACCTTGCCTGTCACGGCATCACAGATCTGTGAGTGGACCCAGACGGAGCCAGTCCTGTCACAGGTTCGGCACATAGTCCTGTATGGTGGGCAGCATAGGCCGCTCCCAGGCGAGTTGGGGGCATTTTCCTCCAAGCTGTCAGAATTTAGCATGGAAGACGGTATCCTCTTGTGGGGGTCGCGCGTGATTGTCCAGGAAAAAGGACAGGAGCTGATACTGAGAGACTTGCACAATGGGCATCCAGGTGTGACCAAAATGAAAATGTTGGCCCAGAGTTATGTCTGGTGGCCAGGCCTCGACACAGACATTGATAAGGTGGCCCAAAACTGCTCCATTTGCCAGGAGCATCAGAAGCTTCCGCCGGCTGCACCCCTACATCACTGGGAATGGCCAGGGCAACCTTGGGCGCGCTTGCATGTGGATTTCGCCGACCCTTTTCAAGGATCCATGTTCCTTCTATTAATCGATGCCCAGTCTAAATGGTTGGAGGTGCATAAGATGGTCAGCACAACGTCCTGTGCAACAATCAAGAAGATGCGTTTGTCTTTCAGTACGCATGGCCTCCCTGAGGTGCTGGTCACGGACAACACCACTCCGTTCACAAGTGAGGAGTTTGCGAGGTTCATGAAGATGAACGGCAAATGCCATATGCGCACCACCCATACCACCCGGCTTCAAATGGGTTGGTGGAGCGTGCAGTGCAGACATTCAAACGAGGCCTAAAGAAGCAGTCTTCCGGGTCGAAGGACACAAAACTGCCTCGTTTTTTGATTTTGTATAAGACCACCCCACATGCGGTGACTGGGGTAGCTCCCACGGAACTCCTAATGGGCCGGAGACTTCGCACCCGCCTTAGCATGGTTTTCCCAGACATTGGCGCAAAAGTACGCCGCACACAAGAACGGCAGGGACATGGTTTTTCTCGGCATCGGCCAATTCGGCAGTTTGCGCCCGGTGACCAAGTGTTCATTCGGAATTTTGCTGGTGGTGCCCAGTGGGTCCCTGGCATAATCTTTCACCAAACGGGCCCTATCTCATACCTGGTGCAAGCACAGGGTCGTCTCCAGCGCAAACATGTAGACCACGTTCGGTCCAGAAGACCATCCCTTCCAAAGATTCCCTGCCCTGGAGCTCATTTTTACAGCCACAGAGACCAGACAGAGTGGAAAGTATTCCTCACAATCTTCCTCTGGTGCCACACTCTAAGCCTGCGCAGGTCGTTGCAGAACCGCGTGGAGATAGAGACGCTGAGATGACGGAGTCAGCGGACTCTGACTCAGAGATGGAGACACAGGACGCCTCAGAGAGGGAATCCTCGGGCCCACGGGTCGTGGATGTACAACTGTTACGCCGTTCATCACGAAAGCGACGTTCTCCATCTCATTACACGACGCCCAAATGGTGTCCAGCAAAACGAGTCCGACGCCCTCCTTCGCCAGGTCTTCGGTGGATTCCTTGGACTTTGGGGGAGGGGCGAGGAGGATGTTATAACCTGCCTGCTTACCACTGGCTGGGGACTAATGGCAATCCCACAATCCTTAGGGAGTATGAGCTTCCCCATTGAGGGGGGGGGGGGGGGGGGGGGGGAGAGAGAAATCATTAGCAGATTCCCTGCATAAATAAAGCTGGCCAGTTTGAACCGGCTAGGGGAGAGTGCAAAGGAGTTGCCGCTGTTGTTACATATATGTTATGTAAATAAATGTTATTTCTTTCTAGTGAATTTGAATTAATTTAATTTTACTATTATATAGTTGGCCAGCCTTCACTCTGATCTGTGCAAGACATCCATTTTTTCATTACCTTAGGCCTTCCTGTCCTATTAGTTCTCTCTAATACATGCTCCTATAATGGACTCTCAATTAAATGCTGAAGAATGTGTTTCCTCATACTTTTAACCTTTTTTTAAAAAAAATACAAGGCTAATATTTTGTTTTGTTAAAAAGAATGCTGACAAGCTGTTACAAAGTCGGTGTAAGAAATACATTTTTAAGACCACCTAAAAGAACTCATAGGCCCAAAACTTGCAATCAGAGTCAGAAACCCTGCATCCAACTCTGACTGGACAGTAAACTAAACATTCAGCTGCATATATTGAAGCGGCAGCAAATTCTGGTGGAAGATCCTGCAGTGCTAACTACCTCAGTGCAAGAATCCTCACAGAAAGCTGCGAAAATAATCGACACAGAAGCCTCTCCCCCTTTGAACAGCAGTAGCTGCCGAATTCTAGTATTTACTGGTCCCCAATGCCAAATTCTAGTATTTACTGGTCCCCAATATTCTGGCAAAAGCACTGAAAATTTTTGCCCCAGAACTTGCTGTGTCCTTAGCCAAGCTGTTCCAGTACAGCTGCAACACTGGTATCTATCCGGCAATGTGGAAAATTGCACAATAGGCCAATTATCGCCCTATCAGAATACACTTGATCATCAGTAAAGTGATGGAAAGGGTCATCACCAGCAGAAGCAAGCGGCACTTGCTTAGTAATAACCTGCTCACTGACTCTTAATTTGGGTTCTGCTCGGGTAATTCGGCTCCTGACCTCATTACAGCCATAGTTCAAGCCTGGACAAAAGAGCTGAATTCCAGAGGTGACATGAGAGTGACTGCTCTCGACATCAAGGCAGTATTTGACCGATTGTGGCATCAAGGTGCCCTGGCAAAACTGAAGTCAATGGGAAAGCTGGTTGGAATTATAGCTGGCACAAAGGAAGATGATTGGGGTGGTTGGAGGTCAATCATCTCAGTTCCAGGACATCACTTGCAGGAGTTTGTCAGGGTAGTGCCCGAAACGCAAACCATCTTCAGCAGCTTTATCAGCAAACTTCCTTTCGCATAAGAGCAGAAGCGGGGACGTTCACTGATGATGGCACAGATACTGAAGCAGTCCATGACTAAATACAGCAAGACCTGGACAATTTCCTGGCTTGGACTGAAGTGGCAAGTAACAGTCGCACCACAAGTGCCAGGCAATGACCATCTCCAATAAGAAAAAATCTATCCATTACCACTTGACATTCATGGCATCACCATTGCTAAATTCCCCTATCAACAACATATGAGAGCTACCATTGACCAGAAATGGAACTGGAGGAGCCATAAAAATACTGTACCAAAATGAGGTCTTAGGCTTGGAATTCTGCAGTAAGTAACTCATCTCCCGACTCCCCAAAGACTGCCCACCATCGACAAAAAGTCTGGAGCGTGATGGAATACTCTCCACTTGTCAGGAAGAGTGCAGTTCCAACAACAATCAAGAAGCGCAAAACCATCTAGAAAAAGGCAGCCTGTTCAACTGGAACTCCTTGCATAAAACATTCACTCCCTCCACCACTGATGTACAGTAGCAGCAGTGTGTACCATCTACAGGGTGCACTGCAGGAACTTACCAAGATTCCTTCGGCAGCACCTTCCAAACCCACAACCACTACCACCTAGAAGGACAAGATGTGGAGATACCGGCGTTGGATTGTGGTGAGCACAGTAAGAAGTCTTACAACACCAGGTTAAAGACCAACAGGTTTGTTTCAAATCACTACCTTTCGGAGCACTGCTCTTTCCTCAGGTGAATGAAGAGGTAAGTTCCAGAAACATATATATAGACAAAGTCAAAGATGCAAGACGATACTTTGAATGCGTGCATTTGCAGATAATTAAGCCTTTACAGCTATAAGTTTCTGCTTGGCGATTCTGCGTTGTTGCGTATCCTCCAAGTCACTCATCAACCTGACTTCAAAATATATCGCCATTCCTTCACTGTCACTGGGTCAGAATTCTGGAACCCCTTCTCTCCAACAGCACTAGGGGTGTACCTACCCCAAATGGACTGCACTGGTTCAAGAAGGCAGCTCACCGTCACCTTCTCGAGGATAGTTAGGGATAAGCATTGAATGTTGGTCAGCCAGCGACACCCACATTGCGCAAAATGAATCTTTAAAAACTTCTGTGGGTGGGTGGGTGAATGAATAGGTAGCTGGGTAGGGTAATTGGGTTAATGGGTTGGATGTAGGGTAGGTTAGTTAGGGAGGATCAGGAGTGATAGTCAGGGGTCAATCATGTCTTGGGGGGGGGGGGGGGGGAGAAGAGAGAGGAGGATGGTAGTTGGGTTGTGGGGCTGGTCAGGTCAAAAGGTTGAGGGGAAGTTGGGTCCATAATTTGCATTGTTACTCAGGGCATGTCAGAATTAACTCAACCCCAGAGTCAGAGGCCTTTTCAGTTGGTTCTGGAAACAGGGTAATTGCCCATTGGAAGTTCAAACTTCCCAGGCAATTGCCATGAAGTCATTATATCAGCACTTCTGCAGAATTCTGAAATCGATTTTCTAAGATGGGGAGGAGGGACAATCCGGAGACTAGCAAATATTAGCCATAATGATTGCACTCTATAATTATTGAGTCATCAAAGCTTCAATTATCCGTATAAGTATTAACATAAAAACATTGTTTTCACAACACCTTGCAATAAATAATTTATTTTGCATGGTTTATTTGCTCGTAATAAGAAAAACACATAGAACATAGAACAGTACAGCACAGAACAGGCCCTTCGGCCCTCGATGTTGTGCCGAGCCATGATCACCCTACTCAAAACCCACGTATCCACCTTATACCCGTAACCCAACAAACCCCCCCTCCCCCTTAACCTTACTTTTTAGGACACTACGGGCAATTTAGCATGGCCAATCCACCTAACCCGCACATCTTTGGACTGTGGGAGGAAACCGGAGCACCCGGAGGAAACCCACGCAGACACGGGGAGGACGTGCAGACTCCGCACAGACAGCGACCCAGCCGGGAATCGAACCTTGGGACCCTGGAGCTGTGAAGCATTTATGCTAACCACCATGCTACCGTGCTGCCCATAAAATAAACATGAAATATCCACTCTCATACATCAGTGCTATCAACCATGGAAATCTGATGTCCAGGAAGTTGTATTCTAAATAACAGGTTCAAGGTTTCAAAGTACGTGTTTCACCCATTTATCTGTTCCAAAAACACATTACATTAAAAACTCATTACATTAAAAATCTGAGTCAATTTTCTGGCCTAAATGAAGTGCAAAATATGGGATCAGCAGATGGTCATTCACACAATGCTGGATGTGACCTGCTCAGCAGCTGTCCAGTGAGAATGCCAGATGGTTTTAGACACATCCGTGTTGATACTAGACAGGACGATTAAGGTCGTCATCTCATATCAAAATTATAATTGTTAACATCCGGAACAGTTCAAATATTCCAACAATTCTCAGTGAATCCTTTTGCAATGTAAGCATCTTTCATAAATTATAAAGCCAGCCAAGACCATTAACTCTGAAATTATTCAATAGACCCTTTCGCCAGAAATTGGTCTGATTAATGAATTTTCTCAACCCAAAATGTTAACACATTTAATTTACAACATGTTTGTTGCATCTCCAATTTAAACCAGGTACAAATTAATTGGGAATAAATCATCTGTATTTCAGTTTTCAAAGAAGATTGAAGGGCTTAATAAGTGATGGTGTAATCAATCACAAGATTATTTTTAAGAATGAAAAATCAAAAGCTGCTCATCTGGATTTCAGATACAAGCAGTCCTCGATTTTATGACAGTCAAGTTACGGCGATCAGCACTTACTGTGCTTATAAATTGACACTGTTTTGAATCTTCAACATTGGATCTGACTTTACAGCTTCACGCCACTACACTACCGCTAACACTCTTAAATGCAGCCTCATCTGAAACAGAGTAAAATAATCCAACATCCAGAAGTACAGTGCTGGGTGGCTGACCCCAAAGGAGCTTGGGGATGTTGGGAGTCCTCACGCTGAAATACTGACACACTGCACCCGACACTCACCAGGCCGGAACTCTAGGCCACAAGGTCGAATTGACATGCGGACACCATGGTTACAAGGCTCAGCCGGCTATGGAAAACGGTCACACTGGCCAGCTGGCAGCCCAGAAAGCGGAGAACATTTTTTAGCAAATAATGTTTGGTGTACTGCATCTGGGGGCTTCATTTCACTGGAGGGTGCAAGCCCAGATCGAGCCAAAGCCAAATGAGTCACACCTCAGAGAGGCTTCTGGAGAGTCACACCTCAGAGAGGTCCGAATGCATCCGGACGAACCTTCATGAAATGAGGTCAAGATTTGCTGGTGAAAATGCTACCTTGCCCCGCTGACAGAATTAAACCCGTATTTTTAACAATATTCCTGCGAGGAACTCGGTCCCAACTTACGACTTTTAATTTACGAAGTGGTTTCCAGGAATGAATTATGCCCCAAATCCAGGGCTCCAATATTTGCTGGGAATCCACATATACAGAATGGCCAGTATTTACTGAACCGAATGACTTGCGAGGCCATTTCAGAGGGCATTTTAAGAGTCAACCAGATTGTGGATCTGGAGTGAAGTGTAAGCCAGACCAGGCACGGATGGAAGATTTCTTTCACTAAAAGGCATTAGTGAACCAGACGGGTTTTTCGAAAATCGACAATGGTTTCATGATGATAATTAGACCCTTCATTCCAGATTTTTATTGAATTCAAATTTCACCATCTGCCAAGATGGGATTCGAACCCGGGTTCCCAGAGGATTACTAGTCCATTGACAATACCACTATGGCACCACCTCCCTCTATGGGATGTGAACTTTACTGGACAAGGTCAGGATTCAGTGCTCATCCGCAATCACCCTTGAGATGGTAGTGGTGGATTGGATTGGTTTATTGTCACATGTACAGAGGTGCAGTGAAAAGTATTTTTCTGCGAGCAGTTCAAATTTAGTACATGAAAATAAA
Organism: Scyliorhinus canicula; assembly: GCF_902713615.1. Classification (NCBI taxonomy): domain Eukaryota; kingdom Metazoa; phylum Chordata; class Chondrichthyes; order Carcharhiniformes; family Scyliorhinidae; genus Scyliorhinus; species Scyliorhinus canicula. Next base: position 46,669,948 of record NC_052166.1, read on the forward strand.
ATAAAAAGAAAATACATAATTGGGCAACACAAGGTACACAATGTAAATACATAGACACTGGAATCAGGTGAAGCTTACAGAAGCGTAGTATTAATCAGGTCAGTCTAGAAGAGGGTCAGTTAGCAGTCTGGTAACAGCGGAGAAGAAACTGTTTTTGAACCTGTTTATGCATGTTCTTAGATTTTTGTATCTCCTGCCTGGTGGACAAACTAGGAAGTGTGAGTAAGCCAAGTAAGCCAGGTGGGATGGATCTTTGATTATGCTGCCTGCTTTCCCCAGGCAGCGGGAGGTGTAGATAGATAGAGAAACACAGCACAGAACAGGCCCTTCGGCCCACGATGTTGCGCCGAACTTTTGTCCTAGGTTAATCATAGAATTTTGGACAATTTATCATGGCCAATCCACCCAACCTGCACATCTTTGGACTATGGGAGGAAACTGGAGTACCCGGAGGAAACCCACGCAGTCACGGGGAGGATGTGCAGACTCCACACAGACAGCGACCCAAGTCGAAATCGAACTTGGGACCCTGGAGCTGTGAAGCAATTGTGCTATCCACAATGCTACCGTGCTGCCCTTAAGAAGTTAACCTACACTCCATTATTCTACCCTAATCCATGTACCTATCCAATAGCCGCTTGAAGGTCCCTAACTTTTCCGACTCAACTACTTCCACAGGCAGTGCATTCCATGCCCCCACTACTCTCTGGGTAAAGAACCTACCTCTGACATCCCCTCTATATCTTCCACCATTTATCTTAAATTTATGTCCCCTTGTAATGGTGTGTTCCACCCGGGGAAAAAGTCTCTGACTGTCTATCTATTCCCCTAATCATCTTATAAACCTCTATCAAGTCGCCCCTCATCCTTCGCCATTCTAATGAGAAAAGGCCTAGAACCCTGAACCTTTCCTCGTATGACCTACTCTCCATTCCAGGCAACATCCTGGTAAATCTCCTTTGCACCTTTTCCAAAGCTTCCACATCCTTCCTAAAATGAGGTGACCAGAACTGCACACAGTACTCCAAATGTGGCCTGACCAAGGTTTTGTACAGCAGCATCATCACCTCACGGCTCTTAAAATCAATCCCTCTGCTAATGAACGCTAGCACACCATAGGCCTTCTTCACAGCTCTATCCACTTGAGTGGCAACTTTCAATGATCTATGAACATAGACCCCAAGATCTCTCTGCTCCTCCACATTGCCAAGAACCCGACCATTAACCCTGTCCTTGTCCTTCCAAAATGGACAACCTCACACTTGTCAGGGTTAAACTCCATCTGCCACTTCTCAGCCCAGCTCTGCATTCCATCTATGTCTCTTTGAAGCCGACAACAGCCCTCCTCACTATCCACAACTCCACCAATCTTCGTATCATCTGCAAATTTACTGACCCACCCTTCAACTCCCTCATCCAAGTCGTTAATGAAAATCACAAACAGCAGAGGACCCAGAACTGATCCCTGCGGTACGCCACTGATAACTGGGCTCCAGACTGAATATTTGCCATCCACCACCACATCTCTGTCTTCTATCGGTTAGCCAGTTTGTTATCCAACTGGCCAAATTTCCCACTATCCCATGCCTCCTTACTTTCTGCATAAGCCTACCATGGGGAACCTTATCAAATGCCTTACTAAAATCCATGTACACTACATCCACTGCTTTACCTTCATCCACATGCTTGGTCACCTCCTCAAAGAAGTCAATAAGACTTGTAAGGCAAGACCTACCCCTCACAAATCACAAGTCTCCTTCTTCCTCTTAACAAGACATTCGACCTCTCTTGTCAACCATGGTTCCCTCACTCGACCATCTCTTCCCTGCCTGACAGGGACATACATATCAAAGACACGCAGTACCTGTTCCTTGAACAAGTTCCACATTTCACTTGTGTCCTTCCCTGACAGCCTATGTTTCCAACTTCTGCACTTCATTACCACTGGTTCATTACCAAGTACTAAATCTAATATGGCCTCCCCTCTGGTCAGACAATCTACACACTGTGTTAGAAAAGCTTCCTGGACACACTGCACAAACACTACCCCATCCAAACTATTTGATCTAAAGAGTTTCCACTCAATGTTTGGGAAGTTGAAGTCACCCATGACTACTACCCTGTGACTTCTGCACCTTTCCAAAATCTGTTTCCCAATCTATTCCTCCACATCTCTGCTGCTATTGGGGGGCCTATAGAAAACTCCCAACAAAGTGACTGCTCCTTTCCTATTTCTGACTTCAACCCATATTACCTCAGTAGGCAGATCCCCCTCGAACTGCCTTTCTGCAGCTGTTATACTATCTCTAATTAACAATGCCACCCCCCCCCCCCACCTCTTTTACAATCCTCCCTAATCTTGTTGAAACATCTATAACCAGGGACCTCCAACAACCATTTCTGCCCCTCTTCTATCCAAGTTTCCGTGATGGCCACCACATCGTAGTCCCAAGTACCGATCTATGTCTTAAGTTCACCCACCTTATTCCTGATGCTTCTTGCATTAAAGTATACACACTTCAACCCATCTCCTTGCCTGCAAGTACTCTCCTTTGTCAGTGTTACCTTCCCCACTGCATCACTACGTGCTTTGGCGTCCTGAATATCGGCTTCCTTAGTTGCTGAACTACAGATCCGGTTCCCATTCCCCTGCCAAATTAGTTTAAACCCTCACGAAGAGTACTAGAAAACCTCCCCCCCAGGATATTGGTGCCCCTCTGGTTCAGATGCAACCCGTCCTGCTTGTACAGGTCCCACCTTCCCCAGAATGCGCTCCAATTATCCAAATACCTGAAGCCCTCCCTCCTACACCATTCCTGCAGCCACGTGTTCAACTGCACTCTCTCCATATTCCTAGCCTCGCTATCACATGGCACCGGCAACAAACCAGAGATGACAACTCTGTCTGTTCTGGCCTTTAACTTCCAGCCTAACTCCCTAAACTTGTTTATTACCTCCACACCCTTTTTCCTACCTACATCGTTGGTACCAATGTGTACCACGACTTCTGGCTGCTCACCCTCCCCCTTCAGGATCCTGAAGACACGATCCGAGACATCCCTGGCCCTGGCACCCGGGAGGCAACATACCTTTCGGGAGTCTCGCTCGCGACCACAGAATCTCCTATCTATTCCCCTAACCATTGAATCTCCTATTACTATTGCTTTTCTATGCTCCCCCCTTCCCTTCTGAGCCCCAGAGCCAGACTTAGTGCCAGAGACCTGGCCGCTGGGGCCTTCCCCCGGTAGGTCATCCCCCCAACAGCATCCAAAACGGTATACTTGTTTTGAAGGGGAACGGCCACGAGGGATCCCTGCACTGTCTGCCTGTTAGTTTTCTTTCCCCTGACTGTAACCCAGCTACTCTTGTCCAGTACCTTTGGTGTGGCTACCTCCCTGTAACTCTTCTCTATAACCCCCTCTGCCTCCCGGATGATCCGAAGTTCATCCAGCTCCAGCTCCAGTACCTTAACACGGTCTCTGAGGAGCTGGAGTTGGGTGCACTTCCCGCAGGTATAGTCAGCGGGCACACCAGTGGTTTCCCTCACCACCCACATCCTACAGGAGGAGCATGCAACTGCCCTAGCCTCCATCCCCTCTTACTTTACAGAATTAGCTGCCCCTTGGACCAACTGGACCTCCGCCCTCCGACTCTACTTCCAGTCAGCTGTACTCTAAACTCCTGGCTCCCTTCACGCTCTTTGATAAATATAGGAAATGAAATGTAAGGAGCACCTTACTCCCTCCTCACCTAACTCCCTCAGTCACCAAACTCTCACTGTAGCACTCAAATGCCACAAGTTCAGCACTCCCTCAGTCACCAAACTCTCACTGTAGCACTCAAATGCCACAAGTTCAGCACTCCCTCAGTCACCAAACTCTCACTGTAGCACTCAAATGCCACAAGTTCAGCACTCCCTCAGTCACCAAACTCTCACTGTAGCACTCAAATGCCACAAGTTCAGCACTCCAGTGCAAACAAAGTCTGCACTGTAACTAACTTCTATTTATACTGTGACTCTAGCTTCTGAAAACTGGCCTAATGCAATTAACTAATTAACAAGCTCCAGCTGCAAGTAAGTCCAAGTAGACCCTTGTTTAAAGCCGATTCAAAATTCACATTCTTATAGACCAAACAGCAACTTTTAAGTTAATTAACTAAATAAAAGAAATACTAGACTTTAAATAAAAATGAACCCTTATACTCCCTCAGTCACCAAACTCTCACTATAGCACTCAAATGCCACAAGTTCAGCACTCCAGTGTAGATAGAGTCGATGAATGGGAGGCAAGTTTGTGTGATGGACTGGGCTGTGTTCACGACTCTCTGAAGTTTCTTGCGGTCTTGGGCCGAGCAGTTGCCATACCAGGCTGTGATGTGGCCAGATAGGATGCTTTCTATGGTGCCTCTGTAAAAGTTGATAAGAGTGAGTATGGAAATGCCGAATTTCCTTAGTTTCTGGAGGAAGTATAGGCGCTTTCTTGGTGGTAGTGTCGACGTGGGTGGACCAGGGCAGATTTTTGGTGATGTGCACCCCTAGGAATTTGAAGCTGTTAACCATTTCCACCACGGCCCCGTTGATGCAGACAGGGATGCATACAGTGCTTTGTTTCCTGAAGTCAATGACCAGCATTGAGGGTTACATTGTTGTCCCTCCACTAGGTTCTCTATCCCACTTCTGTATTCTGGCTCGTCATTGTTCAAGATCCGACACACTATGGTCGTGTCGTCAGCAAACTTGTAGATGGAGTTGGAACCAATTTTGCCACGCAGTCGTGTGTGTACAGGGAGTATAGTAGGGGGCTAAGTACCCCTTCAGGGGAGGAGGACCAGAGACCGACTGAGTACTTTGTGAAGATGCTGGCAGATTTCTTGGGGGAGAGAGACAAACCCTCCCGATATGAGTTGGACAGTGCTCATCAGTCGTTCAGGCTCAGGCCAAAAGCAAATAAACCACCGAGGGCAGTTATAATTTGCTTCCACAAGTTTCACGTCAAGGAGAAGGTCCAGGGTTGGGCGAAGCAAAGGCGAGATGTGAAGTGGGAAGGAGTTGGTATTCAAATATACCAAGACTTGACGCTGGAGCTGGCAAGAAGGCGGGTGGCCTGGGTGAAGGCTGTACACTATAGTAGCATGAGGTTTGGTGTGGTTTACCTGTCAAAGCTGAGAGTGACTTACAATTCGAGACACTTCAACTTCGAGACGGTGGAGGTAGCAGAGGCATTCACGAATGCGGAGGCATTTTATGAAGGCCGAAGGACTGGGTCTAAAATGAGGGATGGAACTGGGATTAGAACTTGGATTGAGGGGGTGGGGCCTTTATCTCTCGTTTAGGGTTGTTTTCTTTTGTTCTGTATTCGTGGCGAGGAAACAGTTGTTTTTTTGGGTTGGTTAAATGGGGAAGGGTAGTTTACCTTTGTTATAGTCTACAGTTGGGGAGTGGTTTTTGCACTGGCTTTTTTTGTCTTTGTTTTCAAAGACTGGGACATGGGGAAGGAGATTGAGAGGGCTGCCTGGGCAGGGGCCTCCACACTAACAAGCAAAGGTTGGCTAGTTAACGAGAATGTGGTGGGGCTTGTTGGAACCTGGTCAAACAGGTTTCAATGGGTTTGGGAGGTGTGAAAGGTGGGGGATGAGATTGATACTGGAAGGGGTGTTTTCAAGAGGAAGTGGATGGGGGGGATTCGGGAAGGGGGACAGGTTCAATGGTAACAAAGGGCTGAGGAAGGGTTGGGTGCGTCAGATTTTCCACTCGGGAGGGCAGCATGGTGGTGCAGTTGATAGCATTGCTGCCTCACGGCACCGAAGTCCCAGGTTCGATCCCAGCTCTGGGTCACTTTCCGTGTTGAGTCTGCACATTCTCCCCATGTTTCCGTGGGTTTCGCCCCCACAACCCAAAGATATGCAAGGTAAGCGGATTGGCCACGCTAAAATTGCCCCTCAATTGGAAAAAATGAATTGGGTACTCTAAATTTATTTATAAAAAGGTTTTCCACTTGGGATTCGATAGTAGGGCTCGGGGGATAGCGGTATTGGGGAGCAATAGGGTGAGGTTTCAGATGGAGAAGGTGGCTGTGGACGGGGGTAGGTACGTAGTAGTGATGGGGCACAAGAGTGGAGGTTGGTTGGACACTAGAGAATGCATATGGCCTGAACTGGGACGATGTGCAGAAGGTGCTGGATAACCATCAGTTAATAGTCAGGAGGGGAGGGGGGCACTGGCTGGACTCATGAGGGAGATGGGAGATGTGGCCCATGGAGGTTCTTGCACCCGAGGGAACAGGAGCATTAGTTTTTCTCCCCTGTACAAGGTGTACTTGAGGATACACTTTTTCATGGCGGGAAAGGCACTATTGGCCAGGGTTACGAGGTCAGAGTACTCAGCAATAGTGATTTCGAACCATGCTCTGCATTGGTTGGATGTGGTTTTGGAGAAGGGGTGGCCCAAAGGCCAGGGTGAAGAATGGACGTGGGGTTGTTAGGGGACTGAAGCTTTTGTGATAAAATCAGGAAGGTCACCGAGGAACATGCGGGGTTTAATTGCATGAAGGAGGTTTCGCTGTCGATGATATGGGAGGCTCTGAAGGCAGTGGTGAGGAGGGTGGTGATCTCGTTCAGAGCTAAGGTGAACAAGGATAGAGGAGTGCCGAAAACTGGAGATTCTGGAGGTGGATGGGAGATACACGGGGGATTCAGACCCAGGCCTCTTGGCCAAGAGGAAGGAGTCGCACGAGGAGGAAGTGGTCTACGAGCATGGGGAGAAGACAGGGCAGATGCTGGCCGGCCAGGTGGGTGGCAGCAGCGAGCGGATAGTTCAAAACAGGATGGGGAAGCTGGTGGTGGCCCGGGACCAAATCAATAAAGTATTCGAGGAGTTTTAGAAGGATCTATATCGGTCGGTGTCTCCAGGGGAGGAGGGAGAGGGAACGGGGCAACTCATCGCCGCCGACTCATCGCCAGCCCAATAGAAACAGTACAGTCAACAGACTTCTTAACAGCACTCTGGAGTGAATGGAATCTATTTAAACCAACAGACTTCTTAACAGCGCTCTGGAGTGAATGGAATCTATTTAAACAATTTAAACCTATAGAAAACAAAGGACATTTTAACATATTTTTCAGTCCACCAGGGTTATGGAACATGCGAGCGACAAATGTGAAATAGGTTAGGTTCAGATTTGGTCAGTTGACTGTTTACTGTAGGGCTCTATTGAAATAGACGCTGTTAATTGTAAGTTACTGTTTTTTGTATTGTGTTTTCCGTCCGTCTCTGGTTAAATACAATCGTTTTTATATTGGGCGCTTTTTAAATAGAGTCAATTTACTGAAAAATATACATAACCCTGGTGTTTGTCAATTTCAGCTATTCAGACGAAAAGCACAAAATTATATGTGGCAGGTGCGAATATACATATAATTATGTTGTGTAATGGACATAAGTAAGGACAAACTTTTTTCTACAAAGTACCGTGAGTATTTCGCCAAACCTTGCAGTGTGACAGAAATCTTTATTAAATTCTACCTCTCAAACCAGTGGTAAAATGCAGTTTAGATGCATTTTTCCGTCCGTCTCTGGTTAAATACACTCGTTTTTATATTGGGCACTTTTTAAATAGAGTCAATTTACTGAAAAATATGTTAAAATGTCCTTTGTTTTCTATAGGTTTAAATTGTTTAAATAGATTCCATTCACTCCAGAGCGCTGTTAAGAAGTCTGTACTGTTTTTATTGGGCTGGCGATGAGTTGGGCTGGCGATGAGTTGGGCTGGCGATGAGTTGGCGGCGATGACTTGTCCTAGACCCGAGGGGGAGGTGAGGGAGTTCCTGGACAGGTTGGAGTATCCAAGGCTGGGTGAGGGTGAGGAGGAGGAGGATGGAGCAGGCTTGGAGAGGCCAGTGGCGGAAAAGAAATTGAAGGAGGTAATTGGAGAATGCAGACAGGGAAGGTGGCAGGGCCTGATGGGCTCCCAGTTGAATTCTATAAGAAATTTAAGGATAGCTTGGCGCCGCTGATGGTGGGAGTGTTTGAGGATGCCATAGCAAGGGTGCCTTTATGCAAACGATGGGGCGAAAGAAGGATAAGGATCCAGTTGAGTGTGGGTCCTATAGGCCCATATCTACTGAATGTAGGTGCTAAGATATTGGCAAAGGTGTCGGCGTTACGCTTGGAGGGATGTCTTCCAAAGGTGGTTGGGGAGGATCAGATGGGGTTTGTGAAGGGAAGTGATGGACCTCTGTGTCTATTCGGAATCCTGGATATGCGTTGCCCATTCTTAGTTCCCAACTAACAGAGATTCCAGATTGTGATGCTTGACAAAGTGATTTGAAACTTTATTCGCCAGCTTTAGTGTCTACTGATAACGTTTATTTTTCAATTCAGAATTTAGGAAGTTCCAACTAGCCCGGCAACAAGCTAGTCAGATCAATTGTCTTTAGCAAATACAGTGGTTGATTCTAAAATACAACTCGGTAATTCTTCAAATGAAATACACACTATTAAAAATGACTGAGTAATTTAAACAGAAGAAAACTGGTGATTTGCAAAGCGAGCAAGAGAATAGGTTTCAGAGATTAGGTAAAAATGATTCTGGAGTAGAAAAAAGGGTGGTTTCTCATCCTGAAAACTGAACTTTTTAGGGAGATTACTATCTTTAAAGTTTCGTCCTCTTTACAGCTGTGATTGGTTTTAACTAATTTATAATTCACTTAATTCAACCGAAGTGAGAGATAAGTGATTTGCGGTAGTTCTCCGTGATGGTCTGAGCGAAACACATTTCCCACAATAAATTGTCACTATGGGCTGACCAGCCGTTACCATCGAACCGGAACTGGGATGTCAGCCCAGTTTTCCATAACACAAAGGGTCTTCTTTGCTGCTATTTGGCCTTGCACTCACCAGCAGTCTTCAAACAACTTGCAAAATGTGAGAACGGTGTGTCTTATCTGATCAGTTCACAGTTGGTCAGCTTTTTCCTCACTCTCATGGTTAATATATTTTGATTTAGTTAAATACTCTTAAGGATTAAATAATTTTTCCAACCAGGATTTCTTCATTAAATCTTTTATCTATCTTATCTATAGCTAACCACAAAATCTGATTTCTATCAGTCCCCCTTTAATTCTTCCTTTAACTAATCTAAAGATTAATAAGATGAATCAAAATAACGAACAAAAGGTAAGGAAGAAATGCGATAAGATAGAAATAAGCGCAGGGAGGAACTCATTCACCTTGCCATTAACAATGGAGCGGGTATAGCTTTGCAAGCACTACAAGCATTCTGGAAGTATTTTATTCAAAAAGGTGATTATAAAGTACAATAACAATTCAGTAATATTTGAAGTTGACTAAATGATTCAGTCATAATTGGTTAATAATACAGTAATAACAGTTCAATAGTAGTAGCGTGGTTCAATGTCATGGGCTGGTGGTGCAGTTGGATTACTATAAACCACTTTAATTGGTGGGGCACTATGGGTAGCATACATTGGCCAACGCATTTGACCAGCAAGATCACTACGTAAATGATGAGTCCAATTATGCAACGTAAGAGAAATCCCTGAATGATGGAAATTCCTGTGCCACCCAAGCATCCGGAAAGCCACCCCCAAAGAGTGTTGTCAGAGGGTTGGGCTGATTTCTTCTTGAATATGTGTTGCCAAGCTTTTGATTTCTTCTGAATTATCTGGGATGTAGGTGCAACATTCTGCACCAATCAGGGCACAGGTGCCACCTTTTTCAGCTAGCAAATAGTCAAGTGCCATTCGATTCTGTAAAGCTACAGTTCGAATAGCTGGCATTTTGGCAGAAACTTTAACTCGGGCAGTAGAGGTATCATTAGCTACTTTTTCTATGATGGTTGTTATTTTATCCAATTCGGATGCTACTTTTGCATCCCAATAAAAAGGAATAAGTTTGGCAAGGAATCCATCTCATGCAGCGATGGCACACTTATTTCTTTGAACTGGTACTCTTGATAAAAAAGGAAGATGACGGATGGCAGGTATTACGTATCCTAAATGGCAAGGCCCTGACCAAAGTTTTGGAAGCCAATAATATGCTTTGTTGTTACAGATAAAATAAGTTCCATTCTAAGAAGTAAAATGGGCAATTTCTTCCAAGTACCACTGATCTGAAAAAGTATTATTACCAGTCTGAGTCTGTAGGCCTGTTAATAACGAGGAGCCAGTAACTCTCTCTAACAGTGCTGGAGTACATTTATAAGCTCTGCTTACATTAAAATAATGAGTACAGTTACTATATCCCATCTTCATCCCTTTAGGATGATTACTTGTTATTCGTATTGATCCTTCCTGATTAATAGTAGATGGGAGGTTGATATGGGGAGGATTTTGATTTCTGTCATAGTTGTATTGATACCATCCTGAAAAAGTGTTTAATGAATAACCTGCAGATTTCCATAATTGGATTATTTTCTTTAAATTAATTTGATACTTGGTTTTCCAACATGTGTTTGCTCCTTCACAGGTCTGTGTAGAGCAGGTGGTTCTCTGAAAATATACCATTGCTGTTTCTAAAAGGAATAGATAAGAAAGGGATACCTTCTCCTGAGTGGGTAGGAATTGCAGTACATACCCAATATTTGGAGATGTTAAATTTTTTAGCATATACCCTAGACGTAAGAAGAAACATATTGTCATTTAACTCCTTGGCAAGGCCTGTTAGGCTAATCATGTAACTGAAAATCAACTGAAAACTGCAAACATTTTTACAAATTCTGATTTTGGTATGCGCACTTCACGTGTGACGCGTGAATCCAGGTTTTCTTTCCTTGGAGTTACACAGCCGACGGAGTTGTTGGAAGAACCAGGTAGGGGCCCTCCCACTTGGCCCCCAGTGAATTTTCTTGAAATAGACTTATTCTATCGTGACCCCCCTCAGGAGGGTGTCCCCAAGCCGCTGAAACCTGTTGAGAAGCAGAACTGACAGCATTTATTAAATTGTGACAATAACTAAGTAAAGCATCACTCATCAGATGACAGTCTGTCTTTCGTAAGTCAATAGTTCCCAGCAGGGAGATGGGTCGATCAGTGATGACCTCAAATGGGCTTAGGCCTGTGGTTCTGTTTGGGCTTGCTCTGAAACTGCACAATACTAGTGGTAAGGCTTGAATCCAATTCATGCCTTGTTGGTTGTATTTGGACAATCGTTCTTTTAAAGTCCGGTTCATGCGTTCCACTTGTCCTGATGATTCTGGATGATAAGGGCAGTGTAGATTCCAATCAATGTTCAGTAACCTGCACACCTCCTGGCAAACAGCACCTGTAAAATGGGTTCCATTATCGGAATGCTGGCTGGTACTCCCCATCTGGGAATATAGTCTTTGCATAAGACTTTGGCTCTATGGGTGGCTGTAGCCTTCCTGGCTGGAGCAACCTCTACCCATCTAGATAACTTATCCACTATTACAAGGACATCAGTGTATTGTTGACATGAGGAAGTGTGATGTAATCGACCTACATGTTCTGGAATAGTCCTGCTGAGTCCTTTCAGCTGAAGCATTGATGTTATTGGTCCTACATTGTTCCTTTGACAGGTTACACAGCGTTTTGCGACCAATTGTGCATGATTTTTGAATCCTTTGCCACACCAACTCCTCTGGAATCGAGCCATCACCTGTTGAGGGGATAAATGTCCCCATGAATGGATCTATTGGGCCATAAATGGCATCAGTGCCTGTGGTGCATCTGGTTTATCAGTCTGAACTTGTCTCCAAATATCATCATCATATAACTGGAAACCTGAGACTAACCATGACATTGCTCTTCTTGTGTACAACCTTGTTGCATTTCACGTACATCTTGCAATAAAGTGGTCACTCCCAATTTGTAGATGTGTCTTGGTTCTGCTAAAGAGTCCAAATCGGGAGGCAGCTTCCTTTGCTGCTTGGTCTGCAAAGGTGTTTCCTTGTGCTTCTATAGTGTTTTCTTGACTATGGGCCTTACACTTTAGAATAGATACTTCTTTTGGCAAGGCTATGGCTTCTAGGAGGTCTCTACTTCCTTCCCATTTCGGATAGGTGTCCCTGCTGTGGTGAGGAATCTTCTTTTTCTCCACAAGTGGCCAAAATCATGGGCTACTCCAAAACCATATCTGGAATCTGTATAGATGTTAACTGTTTGATGTTTTGCCACACAACATGCTTCTGCTAGTGCTCTCTCTTCTATAGTCAATAGTTGAGCTAATGTTTCTGGGGACAAGCTTCCTTTTGCCATAACTTCGTACAGGCTTGTGACTGCCCATCCAGCCTTTCTGATACCCTTGTCAATAAAGGAGGAACCATCTGTAAAATGAACTAAATCTAGATTTTGTCGTGGTTCCTCTACTATCAGGCATGCCTCCTCCATTTCTTCTGTTAATTCCACATAGTCATGTTCTTCTTCTCCCCCCTTTTGTTCCTCAGGAAGCTGGAACAAAGGTGATGAATTTACGGACTTGCATGGTGGAAGTAAAGATTAGGTGCTTCCAAAACTGCTGTACATCTAGTCCTCCTGGCTGATGTAACTTACGATACTCTGTTCATGGAAAGTAGAGACTGGACTGTATGTGGACATTTGATGGTCAATTGCTGGTCTAAGACAAGGCCTACTGTAGCCATCACAACTCGACATTTGGCTTCCATGGCTCTGAGGCAGCTGCACTATGCCAGGGCCACCTTGTCCAGTTTGACAGAGTAGTATCCTACAGGTCTTAGTTGGTAACCATGTTCTTGGACTAGTATTGCAGTCATGTACCCTTCTTTTTCATGAACAAACATGGTGAAAGGCTTTCCATTGGAATTCCTAGAGCAGGTGCTGAGCACAAGGCCTGTTTCAGGTTCAAGAATAACTCTCTGTTCCATTGTGAGGTCAACTGTGTCTTTTGTTTCTTAGTTGCCTTTTAAGAGGTAATTCAATGGTTGAGCCATCTGAGTAAATTAATCAATCCAATTTTGGTTAAAATTGCATAGTCCCAAAAAGTATCTCATCTCCTGGGCAGTTGTAGGCTCTTTGGCGGCTTTGATTGCGGCCGCTGTGTCCTGGGTAAGTTTCCTTTTGCCTTTGGATATTTTCTGACCTGAGTAGACAAATCTTGGGAAATTTGTGCTTTGGCAGGCTGGCTTTGTGTCCATTGTAGCTAAGGTGGTCCAGAAGGAAACATACGTCTCTTTCACGGTCCTCTTCATTAATGGAGGCCACCAGAATATCATCTACGTACTGGATAATGGTGGAGATCATATCAGGAAGCTCCCTCAGGTGGTCCTGTGGAGTCATGTGAAAAACAGTAGGGTTGTTATGAAATCCTTGTGGTAGACTGGTCCATGTATATTGTTGTCTGATGGTGAAAGCAACCCATGGTTGCACCTCCTCTGCCAGTGGTACTGACCAAAAGCCATTGGCCATGTCTATAACTGAAAACCATAGAAGGTCTGGTGTTAAGGCATTAAAGATGGTGGATGGATCGGCTACCAAAAGAACTTTTCTGACAATGCATTGGTTGGCTCTTCTATAGTCAATAGTCAGGCGCATGTGCCATTAGCCTTCTTGACATGCCACACTGGACTGTTTGATAAACTATGAACTAGCACTATTAGTCCTCTATCTTCCAATGCTTCACTACAGGTTGTATTCCCTCAATTGAGGAGGGGTTAATGGGATACTGCTTGGTGTATGATGGTGCTACTCCAGTGAAGGAAGCTGGTTCCATATTTAATAGGCCACAGTCATTTTTGTCCTTTGCCCAAATTTGGCGTTGCTCCAGTTGGTTCTTTTTGAGACGTCTGATGGACCATGTGACTTTTCCATTCTCAAAATTAAGAGAAGAATTCAATTGGGATGGTATATCTATGCCCAGAAGGGCCTGGGTTACTGGACCTGTCCAGATGGAGGCAATCAGTTGATGTGGGCCAAATTCAAGCCACATGGTTCTGTTTGTTGACGGGTTAATGGATCACCTCCTGCTGCATAGGCTTCAATCACCTGTCTTGTGGCTTAAATTACTTGGCTTTTTAAGGGGAACAAATTAGTATAATTTTGGGAAAGACAGGTTAATTCATAGAACATAGAACAGTACAGCGCAGAACAGGCCCTTCGGCCCTCAATGTTGTGCCGAGCCATGATCACCCTACTCAAACCCACGTATCCACACTATACCCGTAACCCAACAACCCCCCCCCTTAACCTTACTTTTATTAGGACACTACGGGCAATTTAGCATGGCCAATCCACCTAACCCGCACATCTTTGGACTGTGGGAGGAAACCGGAGCACCCGGAGGAAACCCACGCACACAGGGGGAGGACGTGCAGACTCCACACAGACAGTGACCCAGCCGGGAATCGAACCTGGGACCCTGGAGCTGTGAAGCATTTATGCTAACCACCATGCTACCCTGCTGCCCCAATTCAGCTCCAGCATCAAAAAGAAATTCAATTTGTTGGCCTCCCACTCTCAATGGTATATACAGTCCATCATTTTTGTTCTCAATTAAAGCGTGTAACGCTATGTGAATGGACTCACTGAGGGTGGGATCCGTTAGTTTTTTGTTGCGGTGAACAGTGCCCTCTTGTCTCGTGGGGCTAATCTGTTGAGCCTGTCGACCAAAGCGTCATTGTCATTGAGTTTGTCCTTGCATTGTAAAAATGGGGGGCCTATGTTGATCCGTGTACGAATCCTGGTGCTACGTGTCACGGGGCGGGTCTCGATAGCGTGGGTCACGGGGCGGGTCTCGAAAGTATGAGTCACGGGGCGGGTCTCGATAGTATGAGTCACGGGGCGGGTCTCGATAGTATGAGTCACGGGGTGGGTCTCGATAGTATGAGTCATGGGGCAGGTCTCGATAGTATGAGTCATTTTTGTAGTTATTTTCTTGCCCCCTCTGTATTCTGAAACAACATGATTTTGCCCAATGGCTGTCTTTACCACAAAAACGACATTTCCCCGTTTTCGCAACTTGCAGCGGCTGCTGCTTAAGGCTGGGCCCGAGGGTTCGGACGGAGAGCTCGGACTTTAACCTCCAAGCTGCGGTCCACTTGAATGCATCATTCTACTAATGCCCTGTAGTTAGTACCCAATAGCTGTCAGTCAGGAAACAACATGTTTTAGGCATTAGATAGTTCAGGTCTCAAACCAGCAACAAAAGCAGCTATCAATGGTCCTCGGACACTCCGATCCCGCGTCCGTTCTCCTTCCTGGAGCTCCATTCCGGAATGCTCCTTCCAAACAGTTCTAAAACTTTCCTCAATCTGTGAGATCCTCCGAAAGCTTCTTAACACAGGTGGTTATTTTGCCCCATTCAGTTTTAGGTGGGTTGAATCTTAATAGCCAATCTTTAATTGCTTGCCATTCCTCTTCCAAATTTTGTATATCATCTCCTTGGCCTCTCCGAACTACCGTCGAGAGTATTTGACTATCGCATGCACGAACCATTACAGACAGAACCTGTACACCATCTAACAGATGGAGACTATAAATATTCTGTTAGTGCTCTAGCTGATCCCAGCTGGCTAAACCCCCTTTTTAGGGTGCGGGAGTTCTTTGGACCACCCATCAACTTTATCGAGGTCTGCCGGATCATCAACCCAATGTCGGATATACTGAGATCTGGTGGTTGTAACATTGTTTTGGGTTGTTTCGGTTGCTTCAACATTAACCCATTTGGTGCATAATGATACGAGTTGTAATGCTCCAGTCATGCCACTAGGTTCGTCTTTTGCATCACTATCATCGTCCGAGGTTACTGGTTCCCTTTGTTCAGCGCCTTGTGTTGTGATAACAATCTTGGAGCCTGCTGAATCTGCCCCAGGAGGCTTTTGAATGGGAGTTAGCTGGGTGTTTTGGTCGACGACACTCGCATTGTATGCGCCTGTGGGGACTAGCTGAGGTTGAGCGTTTGTGGGGACAAATGCTATCGAACCCGGTAGATAGATAGAGAAATACAGCACAGAACAGGCCCTTCGGCCCACGATGTTGTGCCGAACTTTTGTCCTAGGTTAATCATAGAATTTTGGACACGAAGGGCAATTTTTCATGGCCAATCCACCCAACCTGCACATCTTTGGACTATGGGAGGAAACCGGAGTACCCGGAGGAAACCCACGCAGTCACGGGGAGGATGTGCAGACTCCACACAGACAGCGACCCAAGTCGAAATCGAACTTGGGACCCTGGAGCTGTGAAGCAATTGTGCTATCCACAATGCTACCGTGCTGCCCTTAAGAAGTTAACCTACACTCCATTATTCTACCCTAATCCATGTACCTATCCAATAGCCGCTTGAAGGTCCCTAACTTTTCCGACTCAACTACTTCCACAGGCAGTGCATTCCATGCCCCCACTACTCTCTGGGTAAAGAACCTACCTCTGACATCCCCTCTATATCTTCCACCATTTATCTTAAATTTATGTCCCCTTGTAATGGTGTGTTCCACCCGGGGAAAAAGTCTCTGACTGTCTATCTATTCCCCTAATCATCTTATAAACCTCTATCAAGTCGCCCCTCATCCTTCACCGTTCTAATGAGAAAAGGCCTAGAACCCTCAACCTTTCCTCGTATGACCCACTCTCCATTCCAGGCAACATCCTGGTAAATCTCCTTTGCACCTTTTCCAAAGCTTCCACATCCTTCCTAAAATGAGGTGACCAGAACTGCACACTACTCCAAATATGGCCTGACCAATGTTTTGTACAGCTGCATCATCACCTCATGGCTCTTAAATTCAATCCCTCTGCTAATGAACGCTAGCACACCATAGGCCTTCTTCACAGCACTATCCACTTGAGTGGCACCTTTCAAAGATCTATGAACATAGACCCCAAGATCTCTCTGCTCCTCCACATTGCCAAGAACCCTACCGTTAACCCTGTATTCTGCATTCATATTTGTCCTTCCAAAATGGACAACCTCACACTTTTCAGGGTTAAACTCCATCTGCCACTTCTCAGCCCAGCTCTGCATCCTATCTATGTCTCTTTGAAGCCAACAACAGCCCTCCTCACTATCCACAACTCCACCAATCTTCGTATCATCTGCAAATTTACTGACCCACACTTCAACTTCCTCATCCAAGTCGTTAATGAAAATCACAAACAGCAGAGGACCCAGAACTGATCCCTGCGGTACACCACTGATAACTGGGCTCCAGGCTGAATATTTGCCATCCACCACCACTCTCTGTCTTCTATCGGTTAGCCAGTTTGTTATCCAACTGGCCAAATTTCCCACTATCCCATGCCTCCTTACTTTCTGATGTGGAGATGCCGGCGTTGGACTGGGGTGAGCACAGTAAGAAGTCTTACAACACCAGGTTAAAGTCCAACAGGTTTGTTTCAAACACGAGCTTTCGGAGCACGGCTCCTTCTTCAGGTGAATGGAAAGGCTTGTTCCAGAAATGTTTATATAGACACAGTCAGAGATGCCCCGGAATGCGAGCACCTGCAGGCAATCAAATCATCAAAGATGCAGAGATCTCTGCATCTTTGATGATTTGATTGCCTGCAGGTGCTCGCATTCCGGGGCATCTCTGACTGTGTCTATATAAACATTTCTGGAACAAGCCTTTCCATTCACCTGAAGAAGGAGCCGTGCTCCGAAAGCTCGTGTTTGAAACAAACCTGTTGGACTTTAACCTGGTGTTGTAAGACTTCTTACTGTCCTTACTTTCTGCACAAGCCTACAATGGGGAACCTTATCAAATGCCTTACTAAAATCCATGTACACTACATCCACTGCTTTACCTTCATCCACATGCTTGGTCACCTCCTCAAAGAAGTCAATAAGACTTGTAAGGCAAGACCTACCCCTCACAAATCCGTGCTGACTATCCCTAATCAAGCAGTGTCTTTCCAGATGCTCAGAAATCCTATCCCTCAGTACCCTTTCCATTACTTTGCCTACCACCGAAGTAAGACGAACTGGCCTATAATTCCCAGGGTTATCCTTATTCCCTTTTTTGAACAGGGGCACGACATTTGCCACTCTCCAATCCTCTGGTACCACCCCTGTTGACAGCGAGGACGAAAAGATCATTGCCAACGGCTCTGCAATTTCATTTCTTGCTTCCCATAGAATCCTTGGATATATCCCGTCAGGCCCGGGGGATTTGTCTATCCTCAAGTTTTTCAAAACGCGCAACACATCTTCCTTCCTGACAAGTATCTCCTCGAGCATATCAGTCTGTTTCACACAACCCATCTCCTTGCCTGCAAGTACTCTCCAACAATATGGCCCCTCTCGTTTGTAAATACTGAAGAAAAATACTTGTTCAAAACCTCTCCTATCTCTTCAGACTCTATACACAATCTCCCGCTACTGTCCTTGATTGGACATACCCTCGCTCTAGTCATTCTCATATTTCTCACATATGTGTAAAAGGCCTTGGGGTTTTCCTTGATCCTACCTGCCAAAGATTTTTCATGCCCTCTCTTAGCTCACCTAATCCCTTTCTTCAGTTCCCTCCTGGCTATCTTGTATCCCTCCAGCGACCTGTCTGAACCTTGTTTCTTCAGCCTTACACAAGTCTCCTTCTTCCTCTTAACAAGACATTCAACCTCTCTTGTCAACCATGGTTCCCTCACTCGACCATCTCTTCCCTGCCTGACAGGGACATACATATCAAAGACACGCAGTACCTGTTCCTTAAACAAGTTCCACATTTCACTTGTGTCCTTCCCGGACAGCCTATGTTCCCAACTTCTGCACTTCAATTCTTGTCTGACAGCATTGTATTTACCCTTCCCCCAATTGTAAACCTTGCCCTGTTGCACGCACCTATCCCTCTCCATAACTAAAGTGAAAGTCATAGAATTGTGGTCACTACCTCCAAAATGCTCCCCCACTAACAAATCTATCACCTGCCCTGGTTCATTACCAAGTACTAAATCTAATATGGCCTCCCCTCTGGTCGGACAATCTACATACTGTGTTAGAAAAGCTTCCTGGACACACTGCACAAACACTACCCCATCCAAACTATTTGATCTAAAGAGCTTCCACTCGATATTTGGGAAGTTGAAGTCACCCATGACTACTACCCTGTGACTTCTGCACCTTTCCAAAATCTGTTTCCCAATCTGTTCCTCCACATCTCTGCTGCTATTGGGGGGCCTATAGAAAACTCCCAACAAGGTGACTGCTCCTTTCCTATTTCTGACTTCAACCCATATTACCTCAGTAGGCAGATCCCCCTCGAACTGCCTTTCTGCAGCTGTTATACTATCTCTAATTAACAATGCCACCCCCCCACCTCTTTTACCATCCTCCCTAATCTTGTTGAAACATCTATAACCAGGGACCTCCAACAACCATTTCTGCCCCGCTTCTATCCAAGTTTCCGTGATGGCCACCACATCGTAGTCCCAAGTACCGATCTATGTCTTAAGTTCACCCACCTTATTCCTGATGCTTCTTGCATTAAAGTATACACACTTCAACCCATCTCCTTGCCTGCAAGTACTCTCCTTTGTCAGTGTTACCTTCCCCACTGCATCACTACGTGCTTTGGCGTCCTGAATATCGGCTTCCTTAGTTGCTGGACTACAAATCCGGTTCCCATTTCCCTGCCAAATTAGTTTAAACCCTCACGAAGAGTACTAGAAAACCTCCCCCCCCCCCCCCCAGGATATTGGTGCCCCTCTGGTTCAGAAGCAGGTCCCACCTTCCTCAGAATGCGCTCCAATTATCCAAATACCGGAAGCCCTCCCTACTACACCATTCCTGCAGCCACGTGTTCAACTGCACTCTCTCCCTATTCCTAGCCTCGCTATCACGTGGCACCGGCAACAAACCAGAGATGACAACTCTGTCTGTTCTGGCCTTTAACTTCCAGCCTAACTCCCTAAACTTGTTTATTACCTCCACACCCTTTTTCCTACCTACGTCGTTGGTACCAATGTGTACCACGACTTCTGGCTGCTCACCCTCCCCCTTCAGGATCCTGAAGACACGATCCGAGACATCCCTGGCCCTGGCACCCGGGAGGCAACATACCTTTCGGGAGTCTCGCTCGCGACCACTGAATCTCCTATCTATTCAACTAACCATTGAATCTCCTATTACTATTGCTTTTCTATGCTCCCCCCTTCCCTTCTGAGCCCCAGAGCCAGACTCAGTGCCAGAGACCTGGCCGCTGGGGCCTTCCCCCGGTAGGTCATCCCCCCCAACAGCATCCAAAACGGTATACTTGTTTTGAAGGGGAACGGCCACGAGGGATCCCTGCACTGTCTGCCTGTTAGTTTTCTTTCCCCTGACTGTAACCCAGCTACTCTTGTCCAGTACCTTGGGTGTGGCTACCTCCCCGTAACTCTTCTCAATAACCCCCTCTGCCTCCCGGATGATCCGAAGTTCATCCAGCTCCAGTTCCTTAACACGGTCTCTGAGGAGCTGGAGTTGGGTGCACTTCCTGCAGGTATAGTCAGCGGGGACACCAGTGGTCTGGACATGGGGTATTGTTGGCTGGACCACACCTGTGGAGTCTGTGTCAGAGGATTCATAGTCGCCATAACAGCAACAGCTTGTGGCAATGCCGGAGCTGATGCCTGTATCGTCGGGGTCAAAATCAATCCTGATTCAGGATTGGTGGTGGAATTATCTGTGCTGGAGAATTGGGATACAGCTGCGGGTTTAAATATCAATTTGTCTGCTTCTGAGCCGCCAAATTTTCTCTCAGCAGTTTGTCATGATCTTTCACGTCGTCCAGTTCATTCTTCAAAATACACTTATCTTTAAGTAACTGGGTATTTTCCTTTTGTAGCTCACTAATTTGCTATAGTAATTGTTGAACTCTGGAGTCCAAGTCAGTTAATAGGGCTTCTGTTTTATCTAATTGTTCAAGCTGAGGTTTTGATTCTCGCAATTGTTCACAGACTGCCTGGAGTTGATCCTTGGCAGTTTTACGTTCGCGATCATGGTTTATGTTGGGGATTATTTCTTGTCCCCTATGGAGAAATGCCATTACCACCAGTGACCATCTAATACGCTCCCTATTCCTCAGTCGGGTAGTTTCCCTCAAACTCTTTTTATATTTTCATTGGCCATTGGGAATGTTGTATTTTAATCCAATTTCCGTATTTGCGTCGGACAAATCAAAATGCCGATTAATAGAAGTTATAAGATCTCCGAGCATATCATCAGTCGACACGTCTGGTGGAGCTCGGCCGCCCTTAGAGGTTGTGGAAAGTTCTGCTCCACCCTTGGAAGCAGTGGGAACATTTGTAGGTGAATTACTCCGGTCGCACTTTGGACTATCGCCCCCCATAACTCTTCTGAAAAGGTTTCTGACTCGGACCGCAAACCGTAGACTCTGTGAGCCATAGGTCATAATTCGTATACCTGTAGCACAGTACCGTATACCAAGCACAGTATTGTATACCAAATTACACTGATTTAAGACATCTTAAAATAGATTTGCACCCGCACCCAATTGCACAGTCTTTTCTTTCAAGGTTCTTTTGTTGGTAGGGGATGTTTTGCGAGCTGTTTCGGCTTAAGACTTTTAATGAGGTAAAGTTGAGTTCTTACTTCAGCCTCCCTGATCTTCGGATCAAAGTCAAAGTTCGGTCTTTCGGTCAGCAGTTCTGCCGTCGGGCCTCTTCGTTAACGATCTGGTATCTTGTACTCTTGTTTACGGCATGGCCTTCAGTCCACTTTTCTTCCTACTTTTGTCTGACGACGCCAACTTCACACCCCTTTTGCCGACTACGCCAATTGATGGAACTTTGGATATATGTCATCCCTTCTTAGTTCCCAACTAACAGATTCCAGATTGCGCTTCTTGACAAAGTGATTTGAAATTTTATTCGTCAGCTTTAGTGTCTACTGATAACGTTTACTTTTCAATACAGAATTTAGGAAGCTCCAACTAGCCCGGCAACGAGATAGTCAGATCAATTGTCTTTAGCAAATACAGTGGTTGATTCTAAAATACAACTCGGTAATTCCTCAAATCAAATACACACTATTAAAAATGACTGAGTAATTTAAACAAAAGAAAACTGCCGATTTACAAAGCGAGCAAGGGAATAGGTTTCAGAGATTAGGTAAAAATGATTCTTGAGTAGGAAAAAGGGTGGTTTCTCATCCTGACAACTGAACTTTTTAAGGAGATTACTATCTTTAAAGTTTCATCCTCTTTACAGCTGTGATTGGTTTTAACCAATTTATAATTCATTTAAATCAACCGAAGTGTCTGTCAAATTTAAGAGATAAGCGATTTGCTGTAATTTTCCATGATGGTCTGAGTAAAACAAGTTCCCCACAAGAAATTATCACTATGGGCTGACCAGCCGTTACCATTGAAACGGAACTGGGATGTCAGCCCAGTTTACCATAACACAAAGGGTCTTTTTTGCTATTTGGCCTTGCACTCGCCAGCAGTCTTCAAACAACTTGCAAAATGTGAGAATGGTGCGTCTTATCTGATCAGTTCACAGTTGGTCAGCTTTTACCTCGCTCTCATGGTTAATATATTTTGATTTAGTTAAATACTCTTAAGGATTAAATAATTTTTCCAACCAGTATTTCTTCATTGAACCTTTTAGCTTTCTTATCTATAGCTAACCACAAAATCGGATTTCTATCAGGAAGGCAGCTGTTCCCAAACATGAGGAGGTTGCTGTATGTGAACCTGTCTCCAGCGGAGGGAAAGGAGGAAGAGGTGGTGGTGGTGGTGGTGGCACTGGACGCAGAGAAGGCGTGTGATTGGATAGAGTGGGGCTACTGGTGGTATTGAGGAGACATGGAATTGGGCTGAAGTTTGTGGTGCGAGTGCAGCTGTTGTACAAGGTACCAACGGTGAGTGTTCACACTAACAGCATGAACTCGGGATACTTTGCACTGCACCGGGGTACGAGGCAGGGTGCTCTGTGTTCCCCCTGTTGTTTGCATTGGCTATAGAGCCCTTGGCTATCATGCTAAGAAGCTCAGAGATGTGGAAAGGGATAGTCAGGGGGGCATTGGGACATAGGGGGTCCTTATACACCGATGCTCTGCTACTGTACATCTTGGAACCGAGCAAGTCAGTGGGGAGGAAAATGGAGCTACTCCAGAGATTCGGGACGTTCTCGAGATACAAGGCAGCATGGTAGCATAGTGGGGCAGCATGGTAGCATAGTGGTTAGCATCAATGCTTCACAGCTCCAGGGTCCCAGGTTCGATTCCCGGCTGGGTCACTGACTGTGTGGAGTCTGCACGTCCTCCCCGTGTGTGTGTGGGTTTCCTCCGGGTGCTCCGGTTTCCTCCCAAAGTCCAAAGATGTGTGGGTTAGGTGGATTGGCCATGCTAAATTGCCCATAGTGTCCTAAAAAGTAAGGTTAAGGGGGAGTTGTTGGGTTACGGGTATAGGGTGGATACGTGAGTTTGAGTAGGGTGATCATTGCTCGGCACAACATCGAGGGCCGAAGGGCCTGTTCTGTGCTGTACTGTTCTTAAAAAAAAAAAGTTGAATTTAAGCAAGAGGGCATATTTTATGGCATTCCAGTCGGGAGTAGGGGCGGTGGTGGGGGCTGCTATTCCATTTGGCGGAAACTCACTTTCAGTGCTTGGGCTGCAGATGGCTCCGAATGGGGAGGGCTCCGAAAATATAATTTTACTAGTTTGGTTGGGGGGGGGGGGGGGGGGGTGGGGGGGGGTGCGGCAGGCAGTTAAAATGAACGTTTTTCCATGATTCCTGTTTCTATTCCAGTGCCTGCCAGGATTAGGAGGGTGGTCTTGCAGAGAGAACGACAGGCCCGGGGGGGGGGGGGGGCTGGGCCTCCCAAACTTGCTGTAATATTATTGGCTGACGAATGCGGAGACCGTGCAGTTGGAGCAAGGAGGAGGCCCGGTGGGTTAAAATGGAGGCGGACTCATGTAGCGGGTCAGGACTGCGGGCACTGGCAAAGGCACCGCTTCAATGGCTCCAGGAAAGTACTCGGTGTCCGGTGGTGGTGGCCACATAGATGTTTTGGAGGCAGTTCAGGCAACATTTTAAGCTGGGGGCTGTGCATGAATGCAAGTTTTCAGAAACGGAATGAGAGAAGGAATCAAGGAAATGGCGGACATGTTCCTTGGGAGGTGATTCAGGAGCCTGGGGGAGTTGGGAGTGAAGTACGGGTTGGTGCAGGGGGAAGGGTTCAGGTACCTGCAGGTTAGGAATTTTGCAAGAAATGTTTTCCCGACCTTCCCGATAGCGCCAGCCTCTTCGTTGCTGGAGACGGTGCTGTCAGTGGGAGGGCTGGAGAGGTTGGCGATCTATGGTTAGATCCTGGAGGAGGACAGGGTGACTATGGAGGAAGTGGGAGGAGGAGCTGGGAGAGGACAGTGAAAGAGGGATTGTGGTGTGAGGTACTGCGGAGGTTGAATGTCACAACCGCGTGTGCAAGGCTGGGGCTGATACAGCTCAAAGTCATACATAGGGCTCTCCTCACAAAATCAAGGATGAGCTAGCTTTTCAAGGGGGTGTAGGATGTCTTTGAGCGATGTGGGTGGGGCCCCGTGAACCATGTTAATATGTTTTGGTCGTCAATGAAGTTGAAAAGGTTTTGGAGGACGGTATTTAGCACAATCTCAGGGGTTTTGCACACGGAAGTGGAGTCCCCTAAAAAGCCATTTTAGGGGGGGCGGGAGAAAACCGGGTAAAGGGGGTTAGGGTTAGGGTGGGATTATTTATTTTTATATATTGTTGGGGTTGTTCTTGTTGTTCTCTTGTCTGTTGAAAGTGATGAAAATATGGTGACTAAAAATATTTTTTTAAAGGTTGCTGTAATATAAACTGAAGGCCAGTCTGTGCACAAATTAGGTGAATTCGGGGTATATTCCATTACACAGGAGAATGAACCAGGAGTGCCCCATGTCTCCCCTCCTGTTTGCACTAATGATAGAGCCCTTGCCCATAGTGCTGAGGTGCTTGGATAAATGGAAGAGGATAGTGAGAGGTTGGGAGATGAGGGTGTCTCTATATGGATGATCTGTTGTTGTATATCTCCAACCTGAGTTCTTCAGTGGGGGATATAATAATTATAATCTTTATCATCACAAATAGGCTTACATTAACACTGCAATGAAGTTACTGCAAAAAGACCCTAGTCACCACATTTGGGTACATTTGGCCTGTTTGAGTACACAGAGGGAGAATTCAGAATGTCCAAATTATCTAATAGCAGCTAACCACTGTGCTACCATGGGACTGCTTAGATGATTTGGGGTTTTTTTCAGGCCATAAGTTACATTTCAAAAAGAGAGAGTGTTTTATGATGTCTTCTCCGGAGGCATAAATCAGTTTGGAGGGAGTTGTCATTCCAGGTGGCAATTACCCGCTTTAGGCACTTGGGAGTGCAGGTGGCTCGGGATTGGGCCCTGCTCCGTAAATTGAATTTTACGAGCCTGGTGGGTGGGGGCAAGGCAGATTTATTGAGATGGGGCAGCTTTCCACTAAAGTTGGCAGGCCGAGTGCAGTTTATTAAGCTGATCATTTTGCTGCGGTTTTTATTTGTATTTCAGTGCCTAACAGTCTTTTTTGCCCACGGCATTTTTTAAAGGAGTGACGCGGTTGATTTTGTTGTGCGTGTGGACAGGTAAAGTGGCAAGGATTAGGAGGATGGTGCTTCAGAGAAGGAGACAGTCAGGGAACCTGGCCGTTCCAACCTGATATCTTATTATTGGGCGCCGAACATTGAGACGGTGCAGGGTTGGAGTAGGAAGCTGGAGGCTTTGTGGGGGAGGTTGGAGGCAGGCTCTTGTAAGAGGTCGGGTTGCGGGCACTGGCAACGACGCTGTTCCCATTTGTCCCAGGGAAACATTCAGGGAATCCGGTGGTGGTGGTCACATTGAAAATATGGAAGCAATTTCGGCAGTACTTTAGGTTAGGGGCGGGGTCGAAGTTGATACTGATCTCAAACCATGAGTTTGAGTCAGCAAGGAATGGGTGCTAGGTTTCAGGGATGGGAGGAGCGAGGGGCTGATAGAAATTAACAACTTATTTCTAGAAGGGTGGTTTGGAGAAGACGTTTGGGATCCCACGGAGCAAGGTTTTCAGGTACAGTATATGCAGGTCCGGGATTTCGCGAAAAAGGTTTTCCAGTGGAACCGCTAACCTCGTTGTTGGAGGGGGTGGTGTCTGTGATAGGGCTCGCTAGGGGTGTGGGGGGGCTGTCTAAGCGATCTACGGGAGGATTTGAGAAGGATATGGTGTCTCTAGAGGGCATTACGGCTAAGTGAGAGGAGGAGATGGGGATGGCATTGGAGGAGAGGCTGTGGTGAGGTGCTGCGGAGGGTGAATCTCTCAACCTCATGCTCGAGGCTGGGGTTGATATAGCTAAAGGTAGTACATAGAGCGCACCTGATAAAAGTCGAGGATGAGGCGGTTGTTTGAAGGCGTGGAGGATACATTTGAGCGGTGTGGGAGGGGCCTGGCCAATCACTCACATATGTTCTGGTCCTGCCCTAAATTGGAGAGAATTTGGAAGTCGTTCATGTTCATCGCACGTGGATTTGGAGCCCTGTCCGCTTGGGGCCATATTTGGGGTGTTGGACTTGCCAGAGCCGCGGACAGGAGCGGGGGCAGATGTTTCAGTCTTCGCCTTGCAGATGGTCGCAGTCGGGTCCTGTTGGGGTGGAGGTCAGTTGCTCCACCCTGTACCGCGGTGTGGCTGGGGGATCTAACAGAGTTTTCGTACCTGTAAACGGTGAAATTTGCTTTTGGGGGGAGGGGGGCGCGAGTGCAGGGGTCCTCGAGATGAGGTTGGTTTATTTCAAGGAGTTGGTTACCATCAGCAGTTATGAGGGGGGGCAAGCTGGGATGTGTGGTTGAGGTTATTGGGGGGGGTGAGCGTTGTGGGTTTTGTGTTGTTTTTTTCTTTGCTTTGTTGTGTGTCTAAAATGTTAAAATACCAAAAACGTGAATTACAATATATCTTTCAAAAAGGGTACAGCGAAGGCGCAAACATTGTTTTGAAAAATAGAAATACAAATGGTACAAAAGTTCCTCGGTAGGCCCTCCCCCAACGAATGCTCCTTGACGAAGTCAAGAAATAATATTCCCAGCCCTCAAAGTTACCTAGTTGTCTGGGTACAACACTCCAAACCGAACACTGCGCCAATACAGCTCTGCCTTCATCTTATTGAATTCCTCCCATCTCTTGGCCACGTCGGCACCAATGTCCTGATACATCCGAATACAATTTCCTTTACAGCGGTGTCCGGTGTTGCCCTGGCCCATCTCAAGATCCTTTCATTGTCTTGTAACTTGTGGATACATGCAATCACTGCTCACAATGTCTCCCCAGCTCTCATCTTCTGCCTCAAGGCCCTGTGGGCCGGTCCACCTCCGGGGCAGTCCACCTCCCCCTCCACCATCTTCGCGAGCATCTTCACAAAATAGCCCATGGCACTCATTCCGTCCTCTCTCTCCAGCAGGCCCACAATGTGAGGATTCTGCCACCTAGACCCATTCTCTTGATCAGTGTTCTTCCATCTTCTTTTCCGGGGACCCATTTTTACCAACCAGCCAACCTTCGGGACCCAACCGGGCCGACCTTCGCGGCCCACAACGGCCGACCTGCGCGACCCACCATTTTCTCTTCCCTTATTTGCTGCTGACAAAAATGGAGGAAATGCTTTTGAGTCCCTTTGACCCTTATACACACTCCCCCAATGGAACCTGTTGGATGAAGGTGAAGCCTTCCGGTGTCGGAAAGTATGGAGTCTCAATCTGTCCAAAGTTCTGCATTTTTTTCCTGTAAATTTCTATCAAATAAACCCCCACCCCTGAACTTGCAAAAAAATAAAAATAAAGTGAATAAAAATAAATGAAAAAAACCCCCCCCCCGAACTTGTAAAACAAAAAACTGCGACCGTTTAATAAAAAGGGGCCGCA
Organism: Scyliorhinus canicula; assembly: GCF_902713615.1. Lineage (NCBI taxonomy): Eukaryota > Metazoa > Chordata > Chondrichthyes > Carcharhiniformes > Scyliorhinidae > Scyliorhinus > Scyliorhinus canicula. The sequence continues at coordinate 46,697,793 of NC_052166.1, forward strand.
CTGCGCATGCGTGCCTGATCATTGGTGCGCATGCGATTTTTCTACATTTTTGTGGCCATTTTGAAGGCCGCTTGCAGCCGGCTGCTGCAGCTGTTGCGCGCAGATTTACGCGATCGGGAGCGCCACGACGGATGGCTCCACGACCCTCCCGCGACCCACCCACAGGTCGCTCGCCCGAGTTTGACAATGCCTGCTCTTGATCATCCACCCTCGCACACATCTTACAGACATCCTCAGGATCACCATCTCCGCCTCCAGCGACACAATTTGGGTGCTCTAGACGGACACCATCTTTTCCATCTCTTGGATCATCGCTCGTTGAGCCTCCAAGCACTTCTCCACCCGATTCATGGTCTCGCAAAGAGGTGCCAATGCCCCCTCAATCGCACTCGACCATTCGCCTGCATCTCCTTTCATTGCTGTCGAAATTCCTCCTTAATGAAGTTCATCAATTGCTCCATCAGCAGTTAACCATCGATGACGACCCTGTCCCCTCCGCCATCTTCCCTGCTTGTACTGTGCCAAGAGTCTCCTTCAAATCTTGGGCTAGGGCTCTCACTGACCTTAACCGGGTTTGATACCATGTAGACATTTCAATCAAGGGAAAACTAACACCCTCCACTCCCCTCACACTATCTGTCAAAATTCCCATTAATCGGATAGAAAGTGCCAAACCAAGGGCTCCAGGCTGGAGCCACTTTATGTGTGACTGACCAGACCATGGAGGCCACCGGAAGTCCGGGAGGCACCAGGTTTAATGATTAAGCTGAACCAACTGTGTTGCTACTCTGCATTTTTCTGTATTTATGTACTCTTAAACATTTATACCTGTACTGTACCAGTTTTGAGGATTTTGCTGTGTTATTTGTAAAAATGCAAAACTCTAATAGAAATGTATTTTTAAAAATACGCATCGCACAATAAAATGAACAAACTGGCGTAAAGACCTTTTTTGAAGGCCTTCATAAATGACTTTATTCAACAACGCCTTGCATTATATAGAGTTTTAAAGTAATTAACCATTTCAAGTATGGCACAGAGCCACATAAGGAGATACTAAGTCAGATGTCTTAAAAGGAGGGAAACAAGGTAAAAAGAGAGAAGTCCAGATCTTGCACCCTAGGCTCCCAAGGCAAACTCTAGGGTTTTGAGCAAGTGAGAGTTGCAAACCTTCTCAGACTTCAGTTTGTGCTGAATTGTGCAATTCTCAGGATTCCTCTGCCAACGCAGGTGCAGTACCTGCAATTCACAGGATTCCTTTACCTGAGCAGATACAGTATGAATAATCTCCCAACAAATCTAAAAGCAAGTTTTCATCACTATTTGATAGTGTTTATAGCTTTATTTATCCAATCAATATAAAATTAAACTGGAACACAAAATTTAGAACCTTTGAGATAATATTCCACAGAAAATTAAATTCAGGTGTTTTTGTTTTACTTCAAATAGAGACATGAGGGGCAGATACAGCGATGGGAAGCACCAAAATAAAAGCATTATATACTACCGATGCTGAGAGCCTGAAATAAAATCATTAAGTACTGGAAATGCTCAACAGGTCCAACAGCAGTACGGAACAGTTTTGAGGAGTCATGTCGACTCAAAGCATTAACTCTATTTCTCTCCACAGGCACTACCAGCAATTTTTGTTTTCACATGAGAGATAGAAGATGTTGATTACATCAACTGTACTTTACATTGCTTGCAAAATTAAAATCAATGCGTGTTCACATGAAATGTCTTTTTCAGATCCAGCAGACCTAACAGCAAATGTTCTTTTTAAACCTGTGCTAATTTTAAAGGGTTAAGTCTATATGAATGTTGTTTAATTGGAACAGTATGTCCCACATCTACATCATGTATAGCCATTTTAGTACTTCCCAACTTATTTCCACAAACTTACCCATGTGATATTAATAACTCTTTGAGGTCAGTTCGTTTTTCCTCTGGAAGGTAAGTCAACAATTTATACTAATTTTTAAGAACATCCTCGTTATCCAATGTAATTTGGGGAGTCAAATTCAGAGTTATCTGGATTTGGTTCTTCACGGAGTTAAAATCGCTAAAACCTCCTCCTTTTCCTCGCCGTCCCTTTTAAAATACCTTTTAAGCATATTCACATGACACACCCGGTGAGTTTTCCTGCTATCTGGCATTCTTACCACACAATTCACCTCACTTAATTTACTTTCAATCTGATAACGTCCACAAAACCTTGCTTTGAAGGTTCACCTACCACTGGTAACAATACTAAAACTTTGTCTTCACTGGCAAAACGACAAACTTCTGCTTTCTTGTCCGCTATCTGTTTCATCACGTGCTGTGCAACTTTTAAATGCTGTCCAGCCAATTCACCTGCTCTATTTAATCGTTCCCTAAAATTTTGACACGTATGGCAATAATGTAATTTCAGACTGCTCACTGACCAATTTTTCCTTAATCAATTTAAGTGGTCCTCTTACCTCATGACCAAAAATTAGTTCAAAAGGACTGAATTTGGTTGACTCATTAGGTGCGTTCCTAATTGCAAACAGTACGAATGGAATTCCTTTATCACAATCCTCTGGATAATCTTGGCAATAAGTCCTCAACATTGTCTTTAACGTCTGATACCACTGTTCTAACGCTCCCTGTGATTCTGGATGGTACACAGTTGATTTAAATTATTTTACTCCTAAACTATCCATAATTTCCTTGAATAACCTTGGTAAAATTTGATCCTTCATCCGATTGTATTTCTGTGGGTAGTCCGTATCTAGTAAAGAATTCAAGTAACTCCTCCATCTTTTTAGCTGCAATATTGCGTACTGTAATGCCTCTGGAAATCTAGTAGACACATCCATTACAGTCAAAAGATATTGCTTCCCACTTTTTGTTTTAGGAAGCAGTCCAACACAATCAATCAAGATGTTTATAAAAGGTTCCTCAAATGCTGGAATGGGTATCAAGAGCGCTGGTTTTATCACCACTTGAGGTTTCCTTATCACTTAACATGTGTGACATGATTGACAAAATTTAACTACATCTTTATGTAGTCCAGGCCAATAAAAATGTTTTTGTATTTTAGCTCGAGTTTTCCTTACTCCTGAATGACCTCTTCCTGGTACCTCATGTACTACTCGCAACACCTCCTTTCTATACCCTACCGGCAATACTACTTGATGAACTTCTGCCCACTTTTCATCCGCCTGCATATGTAAAGGTCTCCAATTTCTCATCATTTTTAAGGTAATAACATTCTGATATACACTCAGATTCCGCTTCCCTGTATGTTTCTGATACAACAAAAAGATATAGAAATAAAACGAATGTAACTCCACCAATTTTCCTAAACTAAAAATATCCGCCTCATCCTCGACCTGTTCTTGTTCTTTTCCAACCATCTGATCAAAAATCGCTTTTGACAATTGAACTTCAACTTTATCTTCACTCACTGATTTTTCCTCTTGTCTTAACCTGTGACTGTGCAACTTTGTTACTACACAATCCGGAAAAATTCCAGGATACTCGTCCTTCAACAATTCTGTTGTTTGATTTTCCACTGGCTTATCAACCACAGTAGGCATTACTTCCATCTGCGATTCAGCTATATCATTACCCAAAATAAACTGTATTCCTGGACAAGATAGTTTCTCTATTACTCCTACTACCACTTCACCACTCTTCACTGGACTTTCCAACCTTGCCTTATACAATGGAACACTACTCTTCTCACCCTGAATTCCACATATTACCACCTTTTCTGGCAATATTCCACCCAAACTACATAACTCCTCATCTCTTACCATCAAAGATTGACAAGCTCCCGTATCTCTTAAAATTCTGACTTCTTTACCTACTCCCTGTACTTCCCATAACAGCCTCCCCGAACAGGCCCCGGAATGTGGCGACTAGGGGCTTTTCACAGTAACTTCATTTGAAGCCTACTCGTGACAATAAGCAATTTTCATTTCATTTCCTCCTGGTACACACGAGAAAACTTTACGCACTCAAGTCATTTTTTTTTTAAAAAGAGATCTGGCACCTTCTTATCAATCACCTCTTGAACAGGCTGTACAATTTTTAGCACCTCCTTTGCTTCAATTGGGCTTTCCTTTCCCACTTTAACAAACCCCACTGGCTTATCCTCTTTTTACCACATCAGCCTTACCATGCTTTTCTTCAACCACCAACACTGACTTTACATGGCTTAGTTTATTACAGTAAAAACATCCAAAACTTTTCATTTCTCTCCATCCCTCCTGGATTTCTTTTTTAATCTGAGGTATGCTCTCCTTATTATCTCCCATCAGATCCCCTTTACCTTTACCACTTGAGTATTTCTCTTTTCCCCAGTTTCTATCCCTCACAGGCCGAAACTAATGTCGGAAACCAAACTAATCATCTGCCATTTCTGCTACTAATCTCGCAGTTTTAACCCTCTGCTCTTCAACAGAGTTCTCACTACATCAGGAATTACATCAAAGCCCTCAACCACCTATCAAAATTACTCTGTTTGATCCTTTCAAACTCCATGTATGTTTGACCAGGTTCTTTCCTTAATTTTCTAAACCTTTGGCTGTAGGCTTCAGGCACTAGTTCATATGCACCTAAAAATGTTCACCTCCTCATACGCCCAGATACCTCCACTGATAGTAATGCAAACACTTCATTAGCTCTACCTACCAAATTTGTTGTAATCAGTAATACCCACATATCCTGTGGCCATTTTGTTTGTTTAGCTACCTTCTCAAATGAAATGAAAAGGGTTCTACCTATTTCTCATCAAACCTTGGCAATGCTTGGACATGGTTAAATAGATCCCCACCAAGCCTTCGACTATGACACTCTCTCATTATCCCCATCGCTATCCTCAAACTGTACATTTCTCTTCATATCCGTCAATTTTAACTGACTGTCACATTTCATGGCCATTTTCTGAAGTTCAAAGTCTCTCTATTTTTTTCCTTTCTTCTCTTTTCTTTTTCTTTTTTTTCCCGGATCTGTATCTCCCTTTCTCTTTCTTTTTCCCTCATTTCATATTCAAGCTGCTTTAATTCTTTTTCATGTTCACGCTGTTTGATCTGTAATTGAATTTGTGTCATTTCCAATGATTCTGACTGTTTCTCAGGCAATTTTAAATACTCAGCTACCGCCGCAATTAACTCTTCTATTCATATTTTATCAGGCAATGTTAACTGATTTCGCCAAATCTAAAAGCCTTTTTTCAGTCTCTGTAAGGGACTGCGTGTACACTTACCACCCCAAAAAACATCTGAGCCTCTGAAAGAGCCATTGTCCACAACACACTCCCTACTTACACTGGAATACACCATCTGAAAAGCAAATACAAATATGCTCACCCCTCACTGTCTTTAAGTTCACTAAGCCAACCCAATCACAAAAAGATAGAGTTTTAACCCGGACAAGCCCCCAATTTGTTATGGGCCAGGGTTTAGAAAACTTCAAAGTGTATCATGGAGTTCACCTGGCCTACAACTGTTTATCGATTTTGATTACAATGAGCACAAGGGCCTGCCTTTCAGGTGTTATTCAATAGAAGCCTTTAGCACTTTTAATCAAAAACAAAGTTTATTCTACAAATTTAGTTAACATTTTTTATAAACACACACAGTAAGCATTTTTATCAACTACCAAACATAAATACCCCATACAGCTACCCTTAATAAATTTCCCCCTTAAGCTGTTCCAATTTAATAACAAGTCCCGATAAACCAGAAAACTCTTTTCAAAGGTGTGGCCCAGCACACAGCACTCAAGACCTGGTATACACTCTGGTTTCCTTTTCAAAACAGCGGGTTGAAATTCCTTCCAGAAAACAATTATTTCATTTCAAGTTATCAAGCAGTCAGGAAACAGCTTTCCAACAAACTGAAGGTGGAGAGGCACTCCAAGATACTTGTCTGTCTGAAAACAGCAGCCAAATGTGAAAACGTAAGCAAAAAACCCAAGTAACCAAAACAAGCCCAAACCAAAACAAAAGTAAAACCCAGTGCCACAGCCCAGCTCCACCCACACAATGACATAGCTGAAGCCTTGTAATAAGACAAAAACATTTCTTAAAGGGACACTCCCACATACCACCTTCTTTGGCATGCAATCTTCTATGCACTTACAATAGGTGTACAGCATAATTACAGTGGGATATTTGGTGGAAACAAGTTCAGTTCCAACTCAGTTCTGTAACTGAAAAAACCTATTTGCTACGCTAACCTATTCGTAAAATGATGAATCCAGGATAGAGCCGTTTGAGTTTCTCATATGTTCTTACAATATTCTTTACTATTTTCTGCTTGCAGACAAGGCAATTGGCAAGGGATAAGTAGACAGGGAGTAGTAATCCAAAAACATTCTCAATGCATGAAGATATTCACCCTCACTAATTCCATGAGAATGGGTTGAAGGTATAAAAATACACAGTTTGAAGTTGCGGTGCCACCATCAACATTTTCTGATTAATTTGTACATTTTCTATCATTTTCCTCCAATGGAACAATAATTACTAAAATTTGTTTAACAATTAAACATTGATGTTCTTTTCTGATTTGAAGTTAACAGTTTGAGGCTTGATTGCAACATACTGTTCTTTTCCCATTTGTAGGTCCCAAGAGGAAGTCTTAGGACCGAGCGGCATCATGGTCTCACGCATGACACAGTAACTTTGAATGCTGCATCAACCCAGCTAGCAGCAGCCCATGTGAAGGAGAGAGACTGATATAATATTCCAATGAGGAGGAACAAGTGTAAATGATAGGAGATGCAAAGCTACAAGCCCATGATATCCCTCTACTGTACTTGATAATTTCTTGTGCAAACCTTCTTCTTGTGCAAACCTTCAGATGTCAATTAATTAAAGTCCACAGGTCATGGGAAAATGTTTTAAGTCCCACGGAACTGGAACAGAGGCAGGGGGTTGAAAATACTGGTGTCAGATGGTATCCCATCATCATTCCTGTCACTAGCAAATTTCACCAGAGTGGTGGTGGTGGGGGGGAGGGGAAGCGCAAAAACCCACCTAACTAGCAACAGGTGTGAAGAAGATAGTTAAAATTTCATTAACAGCTCATCGAAGATCATGTTCATATTTTGGCAGGGGCTGCACACTGATGTCGGGCAGACCAAATGCAAGAAAACGCCAATCATACCAGGGAATTAATTAGCTGGGCCCCATGAAAAGAAGAATAACAAAGAAGTGGACTCGGCCAAAGACATATAGATGCCATTGCGTCAGTACATATTGTGAGGAAAATGGTTAGTAAGCACTCGGGTAGCTCAGGTGGAGCCCCTTGCTGGTATTTTAGGGGTAAAAGAGGGAGTTAGAGTTCCAAATGCAATTGAGAGGTCACCTGTACACAGAGAAGACTGCAGCTGGCAATAAGAGCACAGGTCCAATGGCGCTATGCAATAACATCCTCCGCAGGAAGAGCAGAACGCCAGACATCAGAAGGCCAGAGGAAAGGTATTAGGCAGGAAGGAAGAGGCCTTGAGATGATCGAAAACCAGTGCTGTAGGAAACTGCAACTCTGCAGGCAGACAGCCACAGAAGTTTGTTCTCCTGTCACAGAACACTTCACACTTTGCAGCATAACTCAATTTCCTGCCAGTAGCCAAAGTCACTTTGGCCTTGAACCATTTTGCTTCTGGCTCCTTCCAAGGCTCAGCAATGGACTTGGTGCCATTCCACAAACAGCTGTGCACCACTACATGTCGCAACTCACTAGTTGTGAATGCTGGGCAGTACATTCAAATGTAGACAGTTCATACCTCACAGGCAGAAAGAACAGTGGGTTTCCTTCCATCACTTCATTTTCAACATTCAAGGCATCATCAATTGCACTCACGTAGTCATCAAGACACCAACTGAGTGCCCAATGGGGCTCATCAATATAAAGGGCTACCATGCCCTGAACATTCTACTGGTCTGCAACCACACAAATGGGTGCTTGCTTCTTTGGCAGCATGACCCCTTCATCCTCTACCACTCTAGCCTGCTTCAGCTCTTGATTCCCCAAATTCCAAACTCCAAGGATCAATTTAAGGGAACAGGGGATATTCATTGAAGAGTTGGCTTTTTACCACTACATTAACCTGACACAGAGGCACAACAACTTCAATCATGTGCTCATTATGACAAGCAACGAGCAGGCTATCATGCTTTTGAAGATGTGGTTCCAGTGCTCTGGTCATAGCCTGTATAAGTACACTCCAGCCAAGAGTCGCTGACACCAGTATCTCTCAACAACTTCTCCTTCAACTCATCTCACTTTTTCCAAATCAAAGATGTAGCAATGGGTACCCGCATGGGCTGTAGCTGCACTTGCCTTTTTATGGGGTATGTGGGACATTCCTTGTTTCAGGTCTATCCGGGCCCCCTCCCTCAACTCCTTTACCAATACATTGATGACTATTTTGGTGCCGCATCATGCTCTCGCCCGAACTTGGAAAAATGTATCAACTTTGCTTCCAGTTTCCACCCCTCCATCACTTTCACCAGGTCCATCACAGACACTTCCCTTCCTTGATCTTTCTGTCTCCATTTCCAGCAATAGACTATCCACTAATATCCACTACAAGCCCACTGACTCCCACAGCTATCTGGACGACAGCACTTTGCATCCTACACCCTGTAAGGACTCCATCCCTTTCTCTCAACTCCTTCGTCTCCGTCTCATTTGTTCCGATGATGCCACTTTCCAAAATGGTGCTTCGAAAATGTGTTCCTTCTTCCTCAACCGTGATTTCCCACCTGCAGTTGTGGACAGGGCCCTCAACAGTGCGCGGTCCATCTCCCGCGCCACTACCCTCGCCCCCTCCACTCCTTCCCAGAACAAAGATAGAGTCTCCCTCGCTCTCACATTTCATCCCACCAACCTCCGTATGCAAAGCATAATTCTCAGTCATTTTCGCCAACTCCAGTATGATGCCACCACCAAACACATCTTCCCTTCAATCCCTGTCAGTATTCAGCAGAAACCGTTTCCTCCGAGACAATCTAGTCCACTCCTCCACCATACCCAGTATCTCTGCCATCACCCATGGCACCTTCCCATGCAATCGCAGAAGGTGTAACACCTGCCCCTTGACCTCTTCCACGCTTAACATCCCAGGCCTAAAACACTCATTCCAGGTTAAGCAGCGTTTCACTTGCATCTCTTCCAATTTGGTCTGCTGCATTCGCTGCTCCCAATGTGGTCTCCTCTATATCGGAGACACCAAATTCTCCTGAATGCGCATCTTCGCTCTGTGCGCATTCAGGACCCTGTTGTTTGCCATTTTATCAAAAGGCCCTGCCCCCATCTCTGTTCTTGGCCTGCTGCAATGTTCCAGTGAAGCTCAACGCAAACTGGAGGAACAACATCTCATCTTCCGGTTAGGCATGCTCCAGCCTTCCGGATGATCAGCACAACCCCACCTCAATCCATTTGTTTTCATCCCATTTCATTTTAACTGTCTTTTACCATTTCTTTCTTTCTTAATATATATTTAATACCCCCCAATCTTATCCACCTTTCCTTAACCTTTCTCCTCTTTGCTTCCCCCTTCCCTCCCCCTACATCTACAGTTCATCCTCTGATGTTAGTTTCTCTGCTGTTTGACTTTTCACATCTTTTGTGTTCTCTGGGGACTGCCATTAGCACTCTTTCCCCTTGGTTTCTATGGCCATTAGCACCCGGTTTCCCTGGGTTTCTGTGGCTATGACTCATCTTTCATTCTCACTCCACAGTATAAATATTTCCCACTTTCTCTGTCTGTTAGCTTTGGCAAAGAGTCATGGGACTCGAAACGTTAGCTCTTTTGTCTCCCTACAGATGTTGCCAGACCTGCTGAGATTTTCCAGCATTTTCTCTATCGTCTTTGCATTTGTGGTGGTCTGCTATGCTCTCCATAACATGGCCCTCCAGGAAGAAGTGCATGAAGAGGGCGGAATTCTGAATGGACATGGTTTAACGGAAGAAGATGCAGGACACAGAGGTGACCCAGCTGCACAGGGAGGTGACCGGGCCCAGCGGAGAGCTCAAGGGTCTCATCAGGATGTCATTAACCTCAGGGATCACCTAATTTTAGCCTGGATTTCAGTTGAGCCTCACTGATCCATATGGAACAGCATGGTTTGGAATAGATGTTGAGCTGATTGCAAGTACCTTCCTTTGAAAAGTCAGCCTGAAACAGCAACTCTTAAATTCCAATCTGCCCAGACGTTTCAATGGCCTTGCTCCCCTTCAACACGTCATCCCTCTCTTACTGTTAGACCACTAATAAAAAGGTGGCCCATATGGTGCTCAAAAAAACCCAAAAAGTGAGCAGAAACATGTGAAAAACACTCCAGTGACCAAGTCAGTGCTCTGGTTGATGCAACGGCCTCCACTCTCAGCCATTTTCATGCAGTGGTCCACTTGTAGCCATGGAGGTGGTGGCAGTTTGCTCACTTTTATTGGCATGCAGCAGAGATGTACATGCAGTCATTCCCATTGTGCAGGTGCTAGTGGGGGGGACCTCCGACATCACTGCAGGGACAGCCTTCATCACTCGGATCTGTTGCACATATGGTCCCTCAGGTCCGGGGCTAAGGCGGATGCTGATGATGATGCCCACTGACACGATCCTCCTCAGTGACATCTTCAGCCCTTGGCTGCTGGAGAAGTTCATGCCCTCAAACACATTGAGCTATGGTGGCACAAATGAGCAACATGGACTCGGTCCATGAGCCTGCACTGCCTCAGGGAATTGGAGGTTGAATATGCCACCCCTTGCTGGGGGATTTGTACAATTTTCTCTGGTTGGAAAAGATTAAATTTGAGTTGAGGGGGGTCAGCAAAGTGCTTTGAGACATGGTGGGAGTTGTTCATGACGATGTTTGAGAAACTGTTCGTCGTTTGGGGGGGGGGGGGATTGTACAAACTGTATACTGAGAGTTTGTGGAGTGTGTTTTTGTATAGTTGCTGCTTTGTTTCGAATAAAATACATTAAAAAAAGAAAAAGCTTAACCCTACTTTTTTTATGGGAAACTGAAGGTGTTTGAACCATATTTGCAATTCATGCCCAGGAATGGAAATATGTATCTATGTTCGGAATTTTGTGACCTAGAATCCCAGTCAATATGATTTTCCTACAAGTGAGCAGCACTAACATTTTGTGCCCCATGTCTTCCACTTCCAACTGTGCATGTCATGTTCTTCCTCAAACCTAATCTATTGCTTCTTCTAAGCACCGTCCAAATAAGAGGTATAGGTCTAGTAGTAGGTTGTTTATCTCATATTTTGTGCCCCATGTCTTCCACTTCCAACTGTGCATGTCATGTTCTTCCTCAAACTTAATCTATTGCTTCTTCTAAGCACCGTCCAAATAAGAGGTATAGGTGTAGTAGTAGGTTGTTTATCTATATTGGTACCATATACCAATTTTTGCTGGGTCAAACAACTGCTGACAGCACTTCTGATACGGCAGTGGCTGCCTATTCTGACTCTTCTGCAGTTCTTTGAGGCAGTCAGCTTGATAGATCAGATGCGGCATCACCTTGGGATGCAGCATTTCACCTGTGCCTCTTCAGATACACTCACCTGATGAAGAAGGTACACTCTAAAAGCTAGTGATTCCAAATAAACCTGCTGGGCTTTAACCTGACGTTTTAAGACTTCTTACTGTACCACCCAGTCCAACGCCGGCATCTCCACATCATGACCTCTTCTTTCCAGCATGGTGTATGGCCATTCTGATGAAATTCAGGTCGAGTCAGCAGGTTTTATGAATTTTTCACAAATGAAAAATGATGGATGGCTCTGTATCAGAGGCATGCAATTAGCACAAACGCACTTGTAGCGTTGAGATTCTGTACAGAAAATAGTGTTGAAACTTAATTTCCCACGCCTCTCTCCCAATATTGTGACACAGGATGGTTCATTCTGTGTATTTTAAGGAAGGAATATCAATTTTTTCAACTCCACAACTAGGAATTCTAATTTTATGAAGTTATTCTTTTTCTCAAAATTCAGATCTAAAAACAGGTGACATCAGCTTAGCAAATACCAGTTTGTACTTTTTTGGGTCAAGTAGAAAATTCTTCGTAGTAGAAAAACAAGGGCTTCAAAATCAATTACTTTCCTAATTAATAAATATAGCTGTCTTCCCAAAATATAATCTTAAAAAGATTTGGTAAGCATCAGGAATTGCATCTTGAACACTGCCCCACATTGGAATTTTGTCCAGTAGTAAGCTGTACACAATGCTGACAACTATGCAAGTTCTAGGTCAAAGCTACCCATTAATGTACAGAGAAAATGAAGCACTCCTTAAAAATACACAAAGCAGTTTACATAGATTACTGGAATTCTGGCGTAAAACATTGATATTACTGGGTTTCATTGGATAAAATCCGAAGTTTAGAATTCATCTTTAAGGTGGGGAGGAGTCAATACAGAGTTTAAAATCAACTAGTTTTCCTACAATCAAGCTGGATAAACAGTTACGGGAATATTCTTGTATAATGTACAAAAAACCACTTACTGGTATTAGACGTGTCATTTTCTAGTGGTTGGTCACTGTAAAAACCTGAAAGAAACAAAGAATTGGTGATCTGTAGTTTACGGCTACAATGCATTATAACACAGGGAATAAAATTGACTTTTTATATTGTTCTAGGTCCTAAACCTTTGTGCATTCATGCAAATGTCCCTACATTAAAAACAGAATACATTTAATTTGTTGAACTAATTGTCACCAATTCATTTACATCAACAGAATATTCAACATTTCATTAGTACCACCCAATTGAGTTTAATTCAAAGGCAGATTTTCAGGAAATTATTTTGCTAAACATTTTCTGCAACAGTTATTGATGGACTGGATGTGTCATGACAGACGTGACAGATGGAGAGATCTGGAAGCACCACTCGGACTGGGAGAGGTCATGGAGAGCATTAACTCCATGCAGGCAGGAAAGGCGTCAGGACCCAAGGTACGGGAAAGGGAGGACACCGCTCACATGTAAATAGCAGATAACAGTCCATTGTAAAGTAAGCGAACCAGGAAAGGGCCTAAACCAACAAATCGAGGGGGCGGGGGCGCGATGTGGAGCAGGGGAGGGGGGAAATCGGTACAGCGGACAATGACTTGTATATTGTAACCAATCCTTTTATCCTTACCAAATTTACGATGTATAAAATGTAAAAACTTCAACAAAAACATTTTGATAAAACAAGAGCAAAGTGCGGTTTGGAGCGGTGTACCAGGCTCGCCTTCAGTTCACATTCAGTGATAGGGATCTCCATTTCGACTCGCTGGAGGAGTCGAATGACTTTGTAAAGAAGCATGGACTGGGGGAGGATTAAATGAAGTTGTTGGCTTTTTTTTGTTTTTGTTATTTCTGTCTTTTTTCTGGATGATTGGTGTTATGTTTATTATTGTTGTGTTGGAAATTGTTGATAAGGTTTTGGTGGGGGGGTGGGAAAAAAGAGGGTTTGGGTTTTTCGATCCAAGGTGGTTTGATATTAAACTTGGTTAGAGTAGGGAGGCTGTTTGCTGATTCATTGTGTGTAGAACTTTGATTTTTTTCCCCTGGTGGGGGTCACCCTGCTAGTTAATGGGAGTGAAGTGGGAGAGAGCGCTGCGACTGGTTATCTCGGAGGGGTTGGGGAGTTTGTTCAGTAAGGCAATGAGCCGGGGAGGAGTCAGGATGGAGAGGGTTGGATTGCTGACGATGAAGGTTTCTTTGTTATGTACTGGATAGGAGGGTGATGGAGTCCAAATTGGGTGAGGTCAAAAGGTCCCAGGTGCTTGCCTATCTAAAGAGTTTCAAGGCAAATGTGGTTTTCTTGCAGGAGCCAAATCTGAAATTTTGAGATCAGAGAAGGCTGCAAAAAGGGCGGATGAGGCAATGTTCCACTCAAGTTTTGAAGCGAGGACGAGGGGGACCGCAGTGCTGATCAATAAGAGGGTGACCCTTTCGGTGGCTAAAGCTTTGGTGGACTCGGGGTAGAGCACCAAATCCTTTACAACATAAGGTGGCAAAGGAGCTACTAGTGTTCATGGAATAGATGGGCAGTGGTTGGACCCATGGATACTTAGATTTAGATACCCAAGGGAGATGGAGTTTTCCTTCTTTTCGCATGCGGCTCTTTCATGTCCATTTTCCGCATTTCATCCTTACTCCCATGTTGATTTCTTTGTAGTCGTAATAATAATAAGAATAATTATAATCTTTATTAGCGCCACAAGTAGTCTTACATTAACACTGTAATGAAGTTACTGTGAAAATCCCCTAATCGCCACACACCGGTGTCTGTTCGGGTACATTGAGGGAGAATTCAGAATTTCCAATTCACCCAACAAGCACGTCTTTTGGGATTTGTGGAAGGAAACTGCAGCGCCCGGAGGAAACCCACGCAGACACAGGGCAGACTCCGCACAGGCAGTTGCCCAAACCGGGAATCAAACGCAGGACCCTGACGTTGTGAAGCAGTGGTGCTGACGCGCCACCCTGGGGATGTTGTTACTCCCCGGGGTAATTGTAATATCAGATCATATCCCACAGTATGTAAATAGGAGTTGGAGACTGACCACTTTCAGGTACCCTCATGGAGGTTAGACACGGAAGGGGTTGCCTGAGATAGGATAGCTTCAGCAATTGGAATTTAAGTCGACTTTTTTTGAATTTAGAGTGCCCAATTCCTTTTTCCAATTAAGGGGCATTTAGCATGGCCAATCTACCTACCCTGCACATCTTTGGGTTTGTGGTGGGGAGATCCATGCAGACATGGAAACAACTTGCAAACTCCAAACGGACAGTGACCCGGGGCCGGGATAGAACACGGGTCCTCAGAGCAGTGATGCAGAAGTGCGAGCCACCGTGCCAAGGAAATAAGTGGATTTTAACAAGAACGAGGATGTTTCATCTTCCAAATTTTGGGAAGCACGGTAAGGTGGAAAGGCAGAGGTTGGTGGATTCCTTCCTCAAGGTGGACTGCCAATATTCTGCTGTTAATGGAGAGGAAGAAGCTACAGATGAGTTGGAGTTAGCGAGCCAACTTCATCATTCAAGAGGGACATTTTATGAGCCAGATGAGAAGGCTCACCAATTGAAGCAACAGGTTGCCTCGCAGAAGATAGTCCAAGGACTCGGGGGAGGGCTGGTTTCTGCACAAGAGAAGTTCAAATGGGTGTTTGTGAACTTTTACCGAGAGCTATACAAGTCTTTGCCTCTGGTGACTTGACTATGGTAGTTTCTCAATGGGTTGGTTTTCCCGGGGGTGGAAAGGGAAAGAAGACAGGAGCTGGAGACGTCGCTCGTTTTGGAGGAAATTATGAAATGTATTTGGTCAATCAGGGAGACATCAGGCCCGGACAGATTCCCTGTGGAATTTTATAAAAGGTTGGCGACTGTGTTGGGGCCACACTTGTTGGATATGTTTAATGATTCTCCGTCCTCGGGATTGGTTTTTTTTTGGGGGGGGGGGTCACACTGGTGCAGCACCAATCCCCCTGATCTTGAAAAAGGATAAAGATCCCAAGAAGTGTGGGTCCTATTGGCCCATCTCTTTGTTGAATGCAGATTCAAAGTTGCTGATTAAGGTGCTGTCACCCACCCCGGGGATCGATCAAAAGGTGGACACAGAAAATACGTTTGACCAGGTGGGTTAGGGAGAATTGGAGCGATTTGGCTTTGGACTGAATTTCATTTTGTGGATTATGTTTTTGTACAGGGTACCCACTGTGAGTGTCCGTACCAATGGTCTGAGTTTGGGGTATATTTGATTATATAGGGGTACAAGGCAGGGATGTCCACTTTCCCCGTTACGGTTTGCTTTGGCGATTGGTATAAACACTTAGGTCATCGGCCGGTTGAAAGGGGATAGAGAAGGGAGGTAGGAAGTATCAGGACGATTTGTTGCCATATGTTATGAATCCTCTCTCTAATAATGGATAATGGAAGCGCTTAAGAAGCTTTGTTCCTTCTCAGGATATTGATTGAACATGGGCAAGAGTGAGGTTTTTCCGGTGAACCCTCGGGGGATGGCAGCGGATCTAGAGAGGTTACCATTTAGGCTGGCCAGGATTAGTTTTAGTTATCTGGGAATATGGGCGCTGCCTAATTTGGTTTACTACTGGCCGGAAAATGTTGAGAAAGTGCAGAGGTGGTTGAGGGAATCAGAGTCAGTATGAGGGTGAAGGAGGCTTATTGCATAGGTTTGAGCTTGAGGGCACTTGTTACTGCTCCTCTTCCATTCTCTTCTGGCCAAGGGGTAATGGCCTCTCTAATAATATGGAATGAATTTAAACAGCACTTTAAAATTAGGGTCTATGTTTTTCTACCAGACTTGAATTGTAAAAACATGTATTAGTGGCAATTGTTTACTGAATTCCCACTTCGGTACATGGAGAGAAGGACTAGAAGTGTTTGTAAGGGCAGAAACAAAAAGACAGAGAAGGCTTGGGCTGGAGCTGCAATAGAAGACAGCATGGCGGACGTTCGGACTTCTGGCTTGTCGACCCAGCAGTCTAAGGAGCAGCTGATGCAAGTCGTTAAGGAAGGCTTAGCTATGCAGAAACGGGACTGCTTGGACCCGATAAAAGAGTCGATTGAGCAGTTGGAGCATAGATTTGACGCCCAGGATTGGGCGATCCAGAAGGTGGAGAAGGCTCTGGCTGAGCAGGAGGAACATCAGACTGTGGTGGAGCTGGAGGTGGGGATGCTGAGGGACCAGCAGAAGCAGCTCCTGGAGAAGGTGGAGGACCTAGAGAATAGGTCCTGCTGGCAGAACCCAAGATCGTCGAGCTCCCGGAGTGGTCCAAAGGAACGGACACTGGGGTATATATCGCAGACATGTTTGTGAAGTTGCTGGGGGATGGGGTATTCTCCCGGCCCTTGGAGTGGATAGGGCTCACAGAACACTCGCGAGGAAGCCGCGAATGGGAGATCCCCCCTGAGGGCAATGGTGGTGAGATTCCACAGGTTCTTGAATAAGGAGCTCATTCTACAGTCGGCCAAGCAGACATGGAGCTGTAAATGGGACATAGCATCCCGCGGGTTTACCAGGACCTGAGTGTAGAGGTGGCCAGGAGGAGAACAGGTTTCAACCAGAGTAGGTCGATCCTTTTTAATAAAAGGTGAACTTTGGACTGTTATGCCCAGCCCGTCTCTGGGTCACGCATAAAAATAAGAACTTCTACTTCAAGTCGCCTGAGGACACGTTAGACTTTGCGAAAAAGAAAGGGCTGGTCATGGATTGAGAACTTTTGAACTTGGCTGCAATGTTCATGTTACTGTTTTTGGTTTTTGTTTCACTGTTTTTGTAAAAAGATTCTCGTTTCGCGTTTCATGGAAGATGTTTGTGATGCCGTTTGCATTGATTTGGAACCAGCGGTAGAGCTGAGTGAGTGAGTTAAGGTTTTCATTTGCACTCTTGGGGGTGGAGGTGTGCTTGTGCTTGTTTTGATCTTGGTGTTTTTCTGTTGGGCAATTGTGTGGGGATTGTTTGATGTTGGAGTTTGTTTGTATGGGGAGGGGGGGAACAATAGGTGTGAGACTTTCTGGCGCCAGGGATGGGGGCCCCAAGCTAGCTGGGCGAGCTAGCTCTCGGAAGTGCAGTGGGGGGTGTGCATATGTTTGGTTTAGTAAAGGGGTTGGGTTACAGGGTGTTGTTACTGGGGAGGGGGTGAATGTTCTGCTGATGAGGGTGGGACTTGGGCTGAGGGACAGAGAGGAGGTTGGGGGCGGGGGCTGCCTGAGGATGGACCGGTGGAGGCGGGAGCACATGCTGGCCTAAAAAAGGGGATGGCTGATCGGTGGGGCAATGTGCCCCCCACGAGGCTGATCACCTGGAATGTTCGAGGGTTAACTGAGCCGATCAAAAGGACACGTGTGTTTGCGCATCTTAGGGGATTGAAGGCGGGCATGGTAATGTTGCAGCAGACGCACCTTAGAGTAACGGACCAGGTTAGACTGAGGAAGAGCTGGGTCAGTCAGGTCTTTAACTCGGGACTAGATTCAAAACCTGGGGTGGTTGCGATCCTGATCAATAAGCAGGTGGTGTTTGAGGCGGATAGAATAGTCTCGGACGTGGGAGGTCGGTACATTATGGTCTGTGGGAAGCTCGAGGGGGTGCAGGTGGTATTAGTAAATGTGTATGCGCCAAATTGGGATGATGTGGAGTTTATAAAGAGGATACAGGGCAAGATACCGTACCTGGACTCGCACAGGTTGGTCATGGGAGGGGACTTCAATGCAGTTATGGGCCCTGGCTTGGACCGGTCAAGCTCGAAAATGGGCAGGGTGCCAGCAATGGCAAAGGAACTAAGAGGGTTCATGTAGCTGATGGGAAGGGATGGTGGATCCATGCAGATTTGGGCAGCGAGGGTGAAGAAGTTCTCCTTCTACTCACACGTATAAAGAGTACTCCCGGATTGATTGATTTATTTTGAGCAGGGCCTTGCTGGTTGGGGTGGTGGACACGGGGTACTCAGCAGTTACAATCTCAGATCATTCTCCACACTGGGTTGACCTGCAGGTTAGTAAAGACAGTAACCAGTCTCCCCACTGTTGTTTGCACTGGCTATAGAGCAGTTGGCAATTGCTTGGAGAGCCTCAAGGGTCTGGAGAGAACCGGTCCGGGTAGGTAGAGGTTTGGGGGGGGGGGGGGGGGGGGCACAGGGATTCGCACTTTGCAAATGACCTGCTTCCGTATGTTTCGGACCCAATAGAGGGGATGGACCAAATGTAGGACGATTTTCGGAGATGGGACGCGCTTCCGTTGTCTCTGGCTGGGAGGGTGCAAACGCTGAAGATGACGGTCCTCCCGAGATTCCTATTTGTATTTCAGTGTCTCCCCATCTTTATTCCGCGGTCGTTTTTTAAGCGGGCCAACAGAATGATCACGGGCTTCGTCTGGGCGGGCAAGACCCTGCGAGTGAGGAAGCTAATGCATGAGCGGAGTCGGGAAGAGGGCGGGCTGGCGCTGCCAAATTTTAGCAACTATCACTGGGCGGCTAATATAGCTATGATCAGGAAGTGGGTGGTGGGGGAGGGGTCGGCATGGGTGCGTAGGAATCGGCTTCATGTAAGGGCACCAGTCTGGGGGCGTTGGTAACTGCGTCTCTGTCGTTCCCGCCGGCACGGTACTCCACCAGTCCAGTGGTGGTGGCGGCCCGGAGAGTTTGGGGCCAATGGAGGAGGCATGTGGGAGCATCGGTCTGGGCCCCAATCTGTGATACTCACCAGATTGCCCCGGGGAGTATGGACCGGGGGGGCCTGGTTATGGTTATGGCGGAGAGCGGGGATTGAGAGGATGGGGGATATGTTCATAAAGGGGAGCTTTCCGAATATGAGGGCGTTGGAGGAAAAGTTAGGGTTGGTGAGGGGAAACAAATTCAGGTATCTGCAGGTGCAGCACTTCCTTCGTAAACAGGTGTCAACCTTCCCGCTCCTACCGCTAAGGGAAATTCAGGACAGAGTACTTTCCAGAGGGTGGGTAGGAGAAGGGAGTGTCTCAGGCATTTACAAGGAGCTTTTGGGGTCGGAGGAGAAGCAGACCGAGGAGCTCAAGCTCAAGTAGAAGGAGGAGCTGGGAGGTGAGATAGAGGATGGTCTATGGGCAGGCGTGTTGTGTAGAGTCAACACATCCGCAACATGTGCCAGGCTTAGCCTGATACAATTTAAGGTTGTTCACCGGGCTCACATGACAGTGGCCCGGATGAGCAGATTCTTTGGGGTGGAGGACAGGTGTGCAAAATGTGCGGGAGGACCGGCGAACCATGTCCACATGTTTTGGACATGTCCAAAGCTTAGGGGATTTTGGCAGGCATTTGCGGATGTCATGTCCACGGTGTTAAAAACAAGGGTGGCGCTGGGTCCAGAGGTGGAGATTTTCAGAGTGTCAGAAGGCGCAGGAATCCGGGAGGAGAAAGGGGCATACGTTCTGGCCTTTGCTTCCCTGGTAGCCTGGAGACGGATACTATTAGCATGGAGGGATCCAAAGCCCTCGAAGTCAAAGACCTGGCTATCGGACATGGCTAGCTTTCTCTGTTTGGAGAAAATCAAGTTCGCCTCGAGAGGGTCACTGTTCGGGTTCAACCGGAGGTGGCAACTGTTCTTCGACTTCTTTGCGTAAAATTAATCATCAGCAGACGGGGTGGGGGTAGTTTAGATTAGAGTAGGGGGTCAATAAGGGTGGGACCTGTAAGGAAGGGAGACGGCTTTTGCACTACGTTTATGGTTTCATGTATATTGTTTATTTTGTTGTTGTTACTATACCAAAAATTCCTCAATAAAATGTTTATTAAAAAAAAAAGACATATGGGCAGATGGTGGCGACAGAGAAGGCTTCGCTGGAGGAAGCAAAGGGGAAATGGGAGGAATAGGTAGGTTTGGGTTTGGATGGGTGGGCGTGGAGTGAGGCTCTGCCTCCCCATGTGTGAGATTAAGTTTAATACAGTTTAAAGTGGTGAATAGGGTGCACTTGACCAGGGCAGGCAGGAGTGTGTTCTTCTGGGTATAGGGGATCGATGTGAGCATTGTTCAAGATCACCAGTGAACCACTTGCATCTGTTTTCATTTTTTCCTAAGCTGGCTAAGTTCTAGGCTTCCTTCTTTGAAACAAGGTCAGAGATTTCGGAAGTTGTAGCCGGGCCTAATGGGGCAAGAGGGAAGGCAGACTGATATCTTGGCCTTTGCCGCTCTAATAGCTCGGAGACGAGTCTTATTGGATGGAGGGCATTGGCTCCGCCGAAGGCATCGGCATGGCCAGGCGATTTGTCGGAATTCTGCATTTGGAAAAAATTAAGTATGCCATTAGGGGATCGTGTAGCCATCTGAGATGGCCACCTACAAAGGACCATGGGAATTGTGCCTAACCCAGGTCTCAGACAGATACAGAATTTTTGTGTACCTGCAACCCAGATAGCTAGACCTGATCGAAACTCCCACTCATTTGCATTCTATTGGCCCATTTCCCCAGAACAATAGGACTGCACTCAAGAAAATGATACAGCCACAGACTGATCGGCACCACTCCCTTTACTCAGAGAGCCCAACTGCCAAGGTCAATGACCGCTAATGACCCACCCAGCCACCAATGCAACGGCCCCTTTATTGGCCGAAATCGAAGGCAGTGATCGAAGCCCTGTCCAACTATTGGGTCCAAGATTAAGGATTGTCCCAAAGGGCACAAAACTCACAAGGATAAAAAGGGACACAGCCATGTGTTCAGTCTCTTTTGGACCCAGCCTGTGCCAGCCTCCTTTGAATTCGGCCTGTGCCAGCCCAACTGCAGCATAATGACCAGACAGCCAAGTTCAAGACCAACGATCACTACCTGACGGATAAGCCCAGCAGAGACAGAGCCACTTCTTCAAACCAGCCACGTGATCAAGATAAAGGCCTTATCCACTTGCACAGTGCCGGTCGCCTGAAGTTAAGTGTAGGTTATTGTAGTTGATAGATGTAGTTTAACTTGTAGTATATTGTGCTTGAATGTCAAAGTAACCCATTTGTGTAAATAAACCATCTTTGAACTTGAACTGACTAACTGGTTGTGTGGTCATTTGACCGATATACGGGACAGCCTTGTCGTTCAGTAAGAGAACTAGAAACACCCACAGAATTGGCGATGCTGTTGAGACATAAGATCATATCATAAAAAGAGCCTCAGTATCATATTGGAGACTCTAAAGTGCAACATTATTATAGTATTCCATGAAATTGGCAACAGTCGGAAGAGGGGTCGCGCACGCCCGGTCGGAGGAGGGGTCGCGCACGCCCGGTCGGAGGAGGGGTCGCGCACGCCCGGTCGGAGGAGGGGTCGCGCACGCCCGGTCGGAGGAGGGGTCTCGCAAGCCCGGTCGGAGGAGGGGTCGCGCAAGCCCGGTCGGAGGAGGGGTCGCGCAAGCCCGGTCGGAGGAGGGGTCGCGCAAGCCCGGTCGGAGGAGGGGTCGCGCAAGCCCGGTCGGAGGAGGGGTCGCGCAAGCCCGGTCGGAGGAGGGGTCGCGCAAGCCCGGTGGGAGGAGGGGTCGCGCAAGCCCGGTCGGAGGAGGGGTCGCGCAAGCCCGGTCGGAGGAGGGGTCGCGCAAGCCCGGTCGGAGGAGGGGTCGCGCAAGCCCGGTCGGAGGAGGGGACGCGCAAGCCCGGCCGGTGCGGGACGCGCAAGCCCGGCCGGCGCGGGACGCGCAAGCCCGGCCGGCGGGGGACGCATCACACAGAAATAGTCAACACATTGCACCAAAACAATTCACATTACAGACATTTATTTTGAATAAGGTTTTGACATATGATTTGTTTCATTTTTGTAATATTTTCTTCCAAGAACTTTCCACTTCATCTTTCTTTACATTGTATCACAAGAATCCTGCTTGGCCTTAAAAATAAAATCAAAATATCTTTCCTCCATCTGAATGGGCATGTATCTAACCTGAGAGCACTGAACAAATTCCTACGGTCTCTTAAAAGAAGTTTGCATCCTTTCAATCGACTCCCTATGGAAAACTTTCATGCAGATGTAAAAGCACTGCTGTTTTTCTATATCACTGGTACACTTCTTAACCCTTTTTTGAATAACTTCTGTTCCACATTAGTTGATTTCTGTTGTTATAGCTGATTTCTGTTGTTACAAGCTAAGCAGAGTGACTATGCCTCAGCAAGAAGTCTTGCTGTTTAAGAACTGTTCAATAGATCGTGTCTTCACACTTCTGCATATTTGCAAATCACACCACCACCTGTAGTGCAATGATAGCCCATCTTCTCTTTCAAGAAGTAAACTGAGTTTCCAGCTGCTTCAATCTCATTCTCCAGCTTAATGTATATTCAAATGTTGCTTCATATCCTCCATTATATTTTCACTGAAAAGAATTACTTAACCTTTTGTCACAAAATAATGAATTTCATTAACTTAAATAGAAATGTCACCTGGATTCAAACTTCTGAATGCATGGACCCTTGTGCAACAAGTACATTCACATTATTAGGTAATAAAGATTTAAATTGTTCATTAAACATCCAATCCAACTTTGAACAACATATAAACAGTAGCTGAAGAATTTTATAGAGGATGCATTTCGTTTTATATGGAAAGATGACATGGAAAGCTCTTTCGAAGAAAAATTCCAAAAATTAAGCAAAGCATATATTAAAATTTTGTTCAAAATAAATTGCTGTAACATTTGCTTGCTGGGAATTGTTTATATTATTTGTTTGATATTCTGAAGTTCACCAGTTTAAAATTATGGAGATTACTCGGCAATGTTCCATCAACATCTGTTTTGAACTTTTAAAATCCATCTGCTTTTAGGATATATATTTTTTTTAATTGTACTCGTCAAAGATTTTAATTGAAATTAATGGGATATTTCATAATCAATAATGATCATTTGAAGTTCATCTTGGTCTTCCTTAAAACATTTCACACCAACCCATCAATAAGGTGGATAATACTGGATTTATTCTGACTTCTTATAAAGAAAGATAGTTATGTCATGGGAGTTAGATGATTTGGAAATAAAATGATTTGAAATCATTGCGATACGGTATTTTTAAAAAATAATAATATTAGATGCAGTAAGTTTGGTACAATATGTCTGTTTGCATCGTGTACTTTCTTATATAATGTTTAGAATTATTTATAGGACAGTTTTTCAGAAAAGTGCACTACTTCAATAATCCAATTTCCATAATAATCACCGCCAAAAGAATTTTGTTTTCAATCTCCAGTTTGACAGAGAGCAAACTGTAATTGACAGAAAATTCAAAGGGTTACAAGAGCTAAATGGGAATAGAAAAAGGAACTCCAATAAAAAGCAAACTAAAGTAACAAAATTAAACGCACATCAAAACTTAGCTAGTTTTGAAAGAATGCATCATATATTTTCATCTCAAATTTTTGTTCAATATTATCAGTTTTCGTTTAACTCAAACCAAGAGTTTCAAAGGATTGGTGCATGATAAAAATGGTAGCAGGTTTGTACCTTTAATTTCCCACAATATCTGTCAGTAGTTCCAACAAGTTCTCAGAAATGTTCGGTGTGATCAAAAAATAGACCCGTGCCCTTCTAACTGATAGCAGGCCAGAAATTCCACCCAGCAGCATAAAGTCAAGGTCTGCTGGAATTACAAGAATTTAAAGTGCACTTAGCTATTCTGGAAATCTCGTTGAAACCTCCGCTGGCTGGAACTGCTTGGGACTCGGAGCAAAAGAGTCCACAAAAGCCACAGCACAGTGCAAAACCACCAGAGAAGATGTGTGCTTTTTTTTTATCCTGGCTGCCGGAAAGCATAAAGTTTAAAGGGCCCAGTCAAATTGACAGGCCAGGGAGATGGTAAGTGGACTTGGCTGGTCGGGGTGTAGTTCTGGTGGGATGTTGGGAGAGGTATATTAGTCTTTCACCCTTTTCTCCCGTTGTACCAATTGTTATGATTGGGGTCATGTTTCGCTCAGTTGTCTGGACAGCTGGTTCATGATGCAGAGTGAGGCCAACTCCATGGGTTCAATTGTCATACTGGCTGAAGTTATTCATGAAGGCCCGCCTTCTAAACCTTGCCTCTCGCCTGTGGTGTGGTGACCCTCAGGTTAAACCACCACCAGTCAGCTCTCCCCCTCAAAGGGGAAAGCAGCCTATGGTCATCTGGGACTAGAGTAACTTTACTTTTGAAATTCTTGCATTTGTCCTGATCATGCAAGACAAAAATGCTTTGGCAAAATGTCTCTCATTTCATCAATATTCAAATTTATTAGAGTTCATTAAGGATGTAAACAAGCAGGGTTGACGGACCAACTGCATTGTAGCCAAATTTGCTCATGACACAAATGTGCTGATTGGTTGCTAAGTCGGCTCTGATTGGCCTGGACCTTGCCATGGAGAAAGCAACAGACTACCCATGCTTCCGGGTAATTCAAAAAAGGCTCAAGCTTGAATGTATTCCTTTTGTTTCCAGAAAGCAGGATCTGAGAATGAATGTATGTAGCTTCTAGCAAGCATAAATAATTTGACATTAGCAGAAGCTCAACTAATTGAGGTTAATCAGAACACATGCAACAAATTTCAATCTGTTGACAACAGCTTCTCAGCAGAAGAACCATATCCATTATGAGCGTGGAGACCTTCCTCAAAACTGAAGGTATTACAATCGATGGGAAGATTTTACACCCAAAATGTTAACCGGTACGGTCTTGACAGATGTTGTTTGATCTACTGGAAAGAGCAAGTCCTTGCTTAAAGTTGTGGTTGAATTACTGACAATGGCAACCTTAAGTGAAACAAATTTAAGAGAATCACAGGTTCTCATAGGAATAAGAGTTAAAGGCAGAGTGAGGTTCCTTCACACATTCCTCACCGAGAAAAATATGTACAAGTTGAAATACGATATCATATACATTCAGAACGGATTGGATTTGTTTATTGTTACGTGTACTGGGTACAGTGAAAAGTATTGTTCTGTGAAGCTCAGATAGTTCATTCTGTACATGAAAAGTACATAATAGGGCAAACATAAAGTACACAATGTAAATACATAGACACAGGCATCGAGTGAAGCATACAGGAGTGGAGTACTACTCAGTAGAGAGGATATGGGAAGAGATCAGATCAGTTCATAAGAGGGTCATTCAGAAGTGTGGCAACAGCGGGGAGGAAGCTTTTTTTAAAAAAATTATTCTCCTTTTTCACATTTTCTCCCGAATTTACACCCACCAACAACAAACAATAATCAACAACAAATATGTCAAACCCCATAACAATAACAACAATCCCATCCTCCCACCAACCCCCAAACATCAGCCCGCATGTGAACATAAATAAATAACAAAACAGGAATCATGGATTACCCATAGCCATCTTTAATATACACAGCCCCTTCCCCTCCCCAACCCACCCACCCATCCTCCCCCCTAACTAATGTTCGATGTTATCCAGTTCTTGAAAGTGCATAATAAATAGTGCCCATGACTTGTAGAACCTCTTAGAGCTTCACCTCAGTTCGAACTTAACCTTCTCAAGGGTCAGGTATTCCAACAGGTCCCCCGCCATGCCGGGGCACAGGGTGGAGAGGCTGCTCTCCATCCCAGCAGGATCCACCTTCGGGCGATCAACGAGGCGAAGGCTATAATATCAGCCTCCGCACCCGTTTCCAACACTGGCTGGTCCGACACCCCGAATATGGCCTCCCGTGGACCCGGGTCTAGATTCACACGCACCACCTTGGAAATTACTCGAAACACCTCCTTCCGGTACTCCCCAAGCTTTGGACAGGACCAAAACATATGAACGTGATTAGCGGTGCCCCCCCCCCCCTCCCCCCCTCCCCCCCAACAACATTCACACACATCTTCTACTCCTTCAAAGAATCGGCTCATCCTCACCCTCGTGAGGTGTGCTCTGAACACCACCTTCAGCTGTATCAGCCCCTACCTCGCACATGAGGTGGAGGCATTCACTCTCCGGAGCACCTCACACCAGACCCCCTCCTCTATAACCTCTCCCAAATCTTCCTCCTGCTTTGCTTTGATCCCCTCCAGTGGTGCCTTATCCTTTTCCAACATAGCTCCGTACACCGCTGACACTGCCCCCTTCTCCAGTCCCCTCCAGTCAGCACCTCCTCCAGCAACGTGGAAGCCAGTTCCTCCGGGAAGCTCTGTATCTCCTTTCTGGCAAAGTCCCGAACCTGCATATACCTAAACACTCATCCCTGCTCCAGCCCATACTTCGCTTCCAGCTCCCTCAATCCTGCAAATCGACCCCAAACAAACAAATCTTTTAGCATCTTAATCCCTTTCTCTTCCCATTTCCGAAAGTTTCCATCCCACCTCCCTGGCTCAAATCTGTGGTTCTCCCGAATCGGCATTTCCCTTGACCCTGCCCCCAACCTGAAGTGTTGGAGAAACTGCCTCCAGATTTTCAATGAAGCTATTATTACCGGACTCCCTGAGTATTTCCCCGGAGCTAGTGGGAGCGGCGCTGTTGCTACTGCTTTAAGCCCCGACCCCCTGCACAAACTCTCCTCCATTCTGACCCACTGGGAATCAACCCCTCTGACCCAGCTCCACACCTTCTCCACATTTGCCGCCTTCTAGTAGTACATCAGGTTCGGGAGACCCAAACCCCCTGCCTGCCTTCCCCTCTGTAGCAGCACCTTCCTCACTCTGGCCACCTTCCCTCCCCATATGAACGAGGTAATCCTTCCCTCAATTTCCCTGAAAAGAGACTTTGGCAGGAAAATCGGCTTGTACCCCGAGAAAGACCCAAATACCCGCAGTAACTCCAATATTCCTCCTATCGACGCAATCGGTTCCGACACATACAGCAGCAAGTCGTCTGCATATAAGGACACCCTATGCTCCATTCCCCCCCCCTCCCCCACCTCCGCACTATTCCTTTCCATGCTCCCGAATTTCTTAATGTGATGGCCAACGGCTCAATCGCAAGTGCAAACAGCAGGGGGGGGGACATAGGACATCCCCGTCTCATCCCACGGTGAAGAGAAAAGTATCTCGAACCGATATTGTTCGTGCGGACACTCGCCTTCGCCTCCTTACATAATAGCTTTACCCAGTTCACAAATCTTGGTCCAATCACAAACCGCTCCAGCACTGCCATCAGGTACCCCCATTCTACCCGATCAAACACCTTCTCGGTATCCAAAGCCACAACCACCTCCGTTTCCTTCCCATCCACCAGTGCCATAACGACGTTCAAAACCCTCCTAATATTCGAGAACAGCTGCCTCCTTTTCACGAACCCCATCTGATCATCACCTATCACCTTCGGGGGGCACTCCTCCAGCCTACCCGCCAGTACCTTCGCCAATACTTTTGCGTCCACATTCAGAAGTGATATGGGCCTATATGACCCACAATCTGTCGGATTCTTATCTTTTTTAAGCAACAGTGAAATCGACGCCTGCCCCAAGGTTTGTGGCAGCACTCCCTTCCCTATCGCCTCTTTAAACATCCCCACCATCAGGGGTGCCAACGTATCCTTAAATATTTTATAATATTCCACCGGAAACCCATCCCGCCCTGCCACCTTCCCCGAATGCATCCTCCCAATCGCATCTTTTATCTCCTGCTCCAGTATTGCTCCTTCTAATGTAGCCATGTGCCCCTCCCCTAGCCTCGGGTACTCCAACCCATCTAGAAATTCCAGCATCTCACGGTCTCCCCCGGGTGGCTCTGACCTGTACAACCTCTCGTAAAACTCCTCAAAAACCTTATTAACCAGCTCCGGAGCCACCACCAACTTCCCGACCTGAAGAATGTCCCTTGCCGCTGCCTCCCTCCAGAGCTGACCTGCTAACATACTTATATCCATGTTCATAAACTGCACCCCTTGCTCGTCTCAGTTGGCGCACCGCCTTCCTGGTGGATAGCCGGTCGAAGCGCGCCTGTAGTTCCTTCCTCTTTTCTAGCTTCGCTGGGTCTCCATCCTCTGCATAACTCCTATCCACCTCCAACATCTCCTCTATTACCCTCTGCCGCTCCAACCTCTCCTCTTTGTCCACCCTGGCCTTGAACAAAATTACCTCACCCCTCACCACCGCCTTTAGAGCCTCCCAGACGACTGCCTTCGACACCTCACCCGTACAGTTGAAACTTACATATTCCTTAATTACCTTTTCAATTTTCTCACAGAATACTTGGTTCCCCAAAAGCCCCACATCCAGTTTCCACACCACCCTCTGTGCTACCCCCTTCTCCAGCACCATATCCACCCAATGTGGAGCGTGATCTGACACTGCAATTGCAGAGTATTCCGACCCCTTGACTCCAGCCAGCAAAGCCTTTCCCACCACAAAAAAGTCGATCCGCGAGTATACCTTATGGACTGCTGAGAAAAACGAGTACTCCCATTCCCTTGGGTGCAGGAACCTCCAAGGGTCCACCCCTCCCATTTCCACCATTAGCCCAGCCAGCGCCTTCGCCCCCCCTGATGGGACCAGCGAGTGCGGCCGTGATCTGTCCAACCTTGGCTCCTGCACCAAGTTCCAGTCCCCCCCGCCACAATCAGCTTGCGTGTGTCCAAGTCGGGAATGGCCCCAAAGACCTTCCTCGCGAATCCCACATTGTCCCAATTGGGACCGTATACACTTACCAGCGCCACTAATCTCCCCTCCAGCGCCCCTGCCACAATCACATATCTACCACCCTAATCTGCCACCACCTTCTCCATCTGGAAGCGTACCCTTTTGCTGACCAACACCGTTACCCCTCGAGCCCTTCCATCAAATCTAGAGTGAAATACTTGGCTAACCCAGCCCTTTTTAAGTCTCACCTGGTCCTTCACCCTCAAGTGAATCTCCTGCAGAATTGCCACATCGTTTTTCAAACTTTTAAGATGCGCAAGCACCCTTGACCTCTTGGCCAGACCTCCGAGCCCTCTCACGTTCCACGTGACTATACTTACTGGGGGTCTCTCTCACACACACACCCCCCCCAACCACCTTTCTTATCCACCATCATCATACCCTCGGGCCCTACCCCATAAGCCTGACCCGCCCCTGTCCATTGTTAACATCGAACCCCTTCCCGAGAACCTCCCAACATTTCCCCCTGAAACAACATTGCCCCCAACATCCATCCATCCATCCCTCCCCCCCTCCCCCCCCTCACTCGCCTCGTAGGCCCACTGAAGCCTGCTATCCAGGCTCCAACGTCCGCAGCCCTCCTCTCACCTCACCTCCGTTTACTAGCTGACTTTAGCTAGCTAGTGTGGGTGGCTCCCCCCCACAAAGACATATTATCCCCTTCCACCCAGTCCCAAAGAAAGCAACAAAACAAACCCAACAATCCAACCCCTACAATTCACTAACATAACATTTAACCGTCGCAACACAGAACGCCAATAAACCCACCATTAACTTGAATTCTCTAACAATGCAAAGAGAAGTAAATTACAATACAAATCCGTAAAAAGTAAGTTATAACATTATAGCTGTTCAAACACAGTACACAGTCTCTCTTCCACTTCTGCTCTTCATGTCTGTCCCATGCCTTCTGCCCGAAATCCCCGAGAATCGTGGCCACCGGCGGGAGCTCTATTCGCTGCGGCCGCCCCGCTAGCCCATGCCACCGGAAGTCCCCCAGATAGGATGCTTTCTATGGTGCATCTGAAAAAGTTGGTAAGAGTTAATGTGGACATGCCAAATTTCCTTAGTTTCCTGAGCAAGTATAAGCGTTGTTGTGCTTTCTTGATAGTAGCGTCGACATGGGTGGACCAGGACAGATTTTTGGAGATGTGTACCCCTAGGAATTTGAAACTGCTAACCATCTCCACCTCAGCCCCATTTATGCTCACAGGGGTGTGTTACAGTACTTTGCTTTCTGAAGTCAATAGCCAGCTCTTTAGGTTTGCTGGCCTTGAGGGATAGATTGTTGTCGCTGCACCACTCCACTAGGTTCTCAATCTCCCTCCTGTATTCTGACTCGTCGTTATTCAAGATCCAGCCCACTGTGGTTGTATCGCCAGCAAGCTCGTAGATGGATTTGGAACCAAATTTTGCCACGCCGTCATGTGTGTATAGGGAGTATAGTAGGGGGCTAAGTACGTGGCCTGGTGTTGAGTACTATTGTTGTTGTTTATTCTTACTGATTGTGATCTGTGGGTTAGAAAGTCGAGGATCCAGTTGCAGAGTGAGGAGCCACGTCCTAGGTTTTGAAGCTTTGATATGAGCTTGGCTGGGATTGTGGTATTGAAGGCGGAGCTGTAGTCAATAAATAGCTGTTTGATGCAAGAGTCTTTGTTGTCAAGATGCTCCAGGATGAATGGAGGTGGCGTCTGCTGTGGACCGGTTGCGGTGCTATGCGAATTGCACTGGATCAAGGTGTTCTGGGAGAATGGAGGTGATGCGCTTCATGACCAACGTCTCAAAGCACTTCATTACGACTGAAGTCAGGGCCACTAGACGGAAGTCATTGAGGCACACTGCCTGGTTTTTCTTTGGCACCAGTATGATTGTGGTCTTCTTGAAGCAGTTGGGGACCTCGGAGCAGAGTAGGGACAGGTTGTGAGTGACGATCGTGATAGTTCCAAGTATCTTGTCCTTCTAGGTGGCAGTGGTCGTGGGTTTGGAAGATTTTGCCTCAAGAACCGGTAAGTTCCTGCAGTACATCTTGTGGATGGTACACATGGCTGCCAGTGTTCGTCAGTAGTTGAGCGATTGAATGTTTGTGGAAGGGTTATCAATCCAACAGGCTGCTTGCCCTGGATGGAGTAGAGCTTTGTTCTGGATGGAGTAGAGCTTCTTGAGTGTTGGATTAGACAATATACCACATCGGGATTGCAACAGGGATCAAATTCTGCATTGACCACCACGTCATGAAGTTTCCCTTGCTTGTCTGGGGGACTTCCTGTAGATCACATCTGATCTGCCCTATACCTTTTTCACCAAGATTTCTGTGCAGCATCAGTGAACCTTGTAACACATTTTCTCCCCTCATATCATAATTCACTCTTCTTCCTCAAACAGTTCCAGCGCCTCCTTCAACCAAAGTCACACTTCCCTTTAGGTGATGTAGGCCAACCTTACGTGGTTCTATGGAAGGGTCATATGAACTCAGAGCTTTAAGACTGCTTCTCTCTCCACACATGCTGCCAGACCTGCTGAGTTTATCCAGCATTTTATTTAAAGTGGTGTTAGCCTCAGACAAACTTGAGCCCCCTGCTAATGTGCACAGCCACTCAACTGCAAATTTAGCTCTGCCTGCATGCAATCATACCAATTAAATGGCAACACGAACTTAGAGTGCTGTCATGCCTGCATCAGAAGCAACAGGTGCTGATCAACTGTACATCACAATTCTCACATACATTTTCATTCTGCCTCAGAATGTCTTCATATTTGTTGCATGTTTCTCATTGGCACATCAGTATCAAGATCCTCTTAAATTTTCTTGGACTCAGAGATACTAAGGGTCCTTCCTGTTGATTCCCTTATAATTCCAATTTCTCTTATTTTCTCTTCATCATTTTTGGTCCATGGATCGCTAATGGAGGCATACCGTTAAGTCGAACAGAGGAAGTAAGGAACTCAAAGTGTTAAATAGTACACTGAGTAATAACGTTTTGTATTTTGGACAGATGAACCCAGATTTTATGGCACCCAAGAGATTGGAGAGGTTTATAGAACATAGAACATAACAGCGCAGTACGGGCCCTTCGGCCCTTGATTTTGCACCGACCTGTGAAACCATCTGAAGCCTATCTGACCTACACTATTCCATTTTCATCCATATGTCTATCCAGTGACCACTTAAATGCCCTTAAAGTTGGCGAGTCTACTACTGTTGCAGGCAAGGCGTTCCACACCCCTACTGCTCTCTGAGTAAAGAAACTGCCTCTGACATCTGTCCTATATCTACCACCCCTCAATTTAAAGCTATGTCCCCTCGTGTTGGTCATCACCATCCGAGGAAAAAGACTCTCACTGTCCACCCTATCTAACCCTCTGACTATCTTATATGTCTCTATTAAGTCACCTCTCAGCCTTCTCCTCTCTAACGAAAACAACCTCAAGTCCCCGAGCCTTTCCTCGTAAGACCTTCCCTCCATACCAGGCAACATCCTAGTAAATCTCCTCTGAACCCTTTCCAAAGCTTCCACATCCTTCCTATAATGTGGTGACCAGAACTGCACGCAGTACTCCAGGTGCGGCCGCACCAGAGCTTTGTACAGCTGCAGCATGACCTCATGGCTCCGAAACTCAATCCCCCTACTGATAAAGGCTAGCATACCATATGCCTTCTTAACAACCCTATTAACCTGGGTGGCAACTTTCAGGGATTTATGTACCTGGATGCCGAGATCGCTCTGTTCATCTACACTACCAAGAATCTTGCCATTAGCCCAGTACTCTGCATTCCTGTTACTCCTTCCAAAGTGAACCACCTCACACTTTTCCGCATTAAACTCCATCTGCCACCACTCAGCCCAGCTCTGCAGCTTATCTATGTCCCTCTGTAACCTATAACATCCTTCAGTACTATCCACAACTCCACCGACCTTCGTGTCATCTGCAAATTTACTAACCCATCCTTCTATACCCTCTTCCAGGTCATTTATAAAAATGACAAACAGCAGTGAGTGGCCCCAAAACAGATCCTTGCGGTACACCACTAGTAACTGAACTCCAGGATGAACATTTGCCATTACCACCACCCTCTGTCTTCTTTCAGCTAGACAATTACTGATCCAAACAGCTAAATCACCTTCAATCCCATACTTCCGTATTTTCTGCAATAACCTACCGTGGGGAACCTTATCAAACGCCTTACTGAAATCCATATACACCACATCAACCGCTTTACCCTCATCCACCTGTTTGGTCACCTTCTCAAAAAACTCAATAAGGTTTATGAGGCATGACCTACCCTTCACAAAACCGTGTTGAGTATCGCTAATCAACTTGTTCTTTTCAAGATGATTATAAACCCTATCTCTTATAACCTTTTCCAACACTTTACCCACAACCGAAGTAAGGCTCACAGGTCTATAATTACCAGGGTTGTCTCTACTCCCCTTCTTGAACAAGGGGACAACATTTGCTATCCTCCAGTCTTCCGGCACTATTCCTGTCGACAAAGACAACATAAAGATCAAGGACAAAGGCTCTGCAATCTCCTCCCTGGCTTCCTAGAGAATCCTAGGATAAATCCCATCTGGCCCAGGGGACTCATCTATTTTTACACTTTCCAAAATTGCTAACACCTCCTCCTTGTGAACCTCAATCCCATCTAGCCTGGTCGACTGTACCCGAGTATTCTCCTCGACAACTTTGTCTTTCTCCAGTGTAAACACTGACGGAAAATATCCATTTAACACTTCCCCTATCTCCTCTGATTCCACACACAACTTTCCACTAAATCCTAAATCTTGCCGAATAGCATCATAATTGCCTTGCCCCCAGCTATAATTCTTGCCTTGCGGTATATACCTATCCCTGCCCATCGCTAAAGTAAACATAACTGAATTGTGATCACTATCACCAAAGTGCTCACCTACATCTAAATCTAACACCTGGCCGGGTTCATTACCCAGTACCAAATCTAATGTGGCATCGCCCCTTGTTGGCCTGTCTACATACTGTGTCAGAAAACCCTCCTGCACACACGGCACAAAAACTGACCCATCTATAGTACTCGAACTATAGTATTTCCAGTCAATATTTGGAAAGTTAAAGTCCCCCATAACAACTACCGTGTTACTCTCGCTCCTATCGAGAATCATCTTTGCAATCCTTTCCCTCTATATCTCTGGAACTATTCAGAGGTCTATAGACAACTCCCAACAGGGTGACCTCTCCTCTCCTGTTCCTAACCTCGGCCCATACTACCTCAATAGACGAGTCCTCAAAAGTCCTTTCTGCCGCCGTAATACTTTCCTTGATTAACAATGCCACACACCCCCTCTTTTACCATCTTCTCTGTTCTTACAGAAACATCTAAATCCTGGAACCTGCAAAAACCATTCCTGTCCCTGCTCTACCCATGTCTCAGAGATCACCACAACATCGAGATTCCAAGTACCAACCCATGCTGCAAGCTCACCCACCTTATTCCGGATGCTCCTGGCGTTGAAGTAGACACACTTCAAACCAGCGTCTTGCTTGCCGGTGCCCTCTTTCAAACTTTTAACCCTATCCCTGACCTCACTACTCTCAACATCCTGTACACTGGGACTACAATTTAGGTTCCCATCCCCCTGTTGAATTAGTTTAAAGCCCCCCGAAGAGCACTAGCAAATCTCCCCCCCCAGGATATTGGTACCCCTCAGGTTCAGGTGAAGACCATCATGTTTGTAAAGGTCCCACCTATCCCAGAATGAGCCCTAATTATCCAGGAAACCAAAACCCTCCCTCCTGCACCATCCCTGTAGCCACGTGTTCAACTCCTCTCTCTCCTTATTTCTCACTTCGCTAGCACGTGGCACGGGTGACAACCCAGAGATAACAACTCTGTTTGTTCTAGCTCTCAGCTTCCACCCTAGCTCCCTGAATTTCTGTCTCAAATCCCCATCTCTCTTCCTATCTATGTCGTTGGTACCTCTGTGGACCACGACTTGGGGCTGCTCCCCCTCCCCCTTAAGGATCCCAAAAACACGATCAGAGACATCACGAAACCTGGCACCTGGGAGGCAACACACCAACCGTGAGTCTCTTTCGTTCCCACAGAACCTCCTGTCTGTTCCTCTAACTATGGAGTCCCCAATGACAAGTGCTCTGTTCCTCTTCTCCCTTCCCTTCTGAGCAACAGGGACAGACTCTGTGCCAGAGGCCTGTGCCCCATTGCTTACCCCTGGTAAGTCGTCCCAGTATCCAAAACGGTATACTTGTTATTGAGGGGAACGACCACAGGGGATCACTGCACTGCCTGCCGGTTCCCTCTCCCTCCCCTGACAGTAACCCATCTACCTTCTTCTTTTACCTGAGGTGTGACTACCTCCCTATAACTCCTCTCAATAACACCCTCCGCCTCCCGAATGATCAATTGGTTGGCAGGTGGCCAGTGGATTGGCCAGGGAAAGTATTCTGCCTGGCAACTGATAGTGATTGATTCCTGTCAGATGGGGGGTTTTGGAAAGAAACCGAGAGAAGCCACTTGACACTCAAGCTGGAAGCAGCTGCCTCGCTCTGCCACCTATTGTCTGAAGGCAGAAGCTTCCCGACCCTGAAAGAAGAAAAGCTGCTTTTAGGATTGATATCAATATTTTTTTCATTTAGGATGCATGATGTTTTGGGGGAGGTGCAGACAAAGGCAGTGAGTTTCTGTAAAAGTTGGAGGAATTTCCTTCGGTAGCTGTTGTGAATGAGTCCGAGTGTGATCAATCTGTGCCAGTTTTAATCAGGTAAATGCAGCGAGTTTTGCTGCTGGTGAGGAGTGAATCCCAGACAGAAAGAAAGAAAACTGTTTTCTCCAAACCCTATTGCCCCGCAACACATTTTGAACAAATGAGTAAACTCTCCAACCTGGTGTTTGGCTTCCTAAAAGCTCCTTCCAACAAGAGGACCAGGAGAGAATGTGTGAAGTGAGCAAGACAGTGGAGATGGACAGGGAATATTCGAGGCTGCCCAAAACTCAGGGATTGGCAAGGCGGAAAAGCTGCAAGGGCAATTTGACAGGCTGACAACAGGGAAGGCGGTAGGGCAATTAAATAGGGCAAGAGGCTGCTACAGAGGGGAAGGCAGGCAAGGGGTTTGGGTCTTCCAAACCTGTGTATTACTACTGGCCGGCAAAGGTGGAGAGGTTGCGGAGCTGGGTCAGAGGGGTTGATTCCCAGTGGGTCAGAATGGAGGAGAGTTTGTGCAGGGGGTCGGGACTGAAAGCACTAGCAACAGCGCCGCTCCCGATAGCCCCAGGGAAATACTCAGGGAATCTGTAATAAAAGCTTCATTGAGAACATGGAGGCAGTTTAGGCTACATTTCAGGTTGGGGGCAGGGTCAAGGGAAATGCCGATTCGGGGGAACTACAGATTTGAGCCAGGGAGGTGGGATGGAAATTTTCGGAAATGGGAGGAGAAGGGAATTAAGACACTAAAAGATTTGTTTCTTAGGGGTCGGTTTGCAGGATTGAAGGAGCTGAAAGCAAAGTATGGGCTGGAGCAGGGAGGAATGTTTAGATACATGCAGGTTCGAGGTTTTGCCAGAAAGGAGATACAGAACTTCCCGGTAGAGCAGACCTCCACATTGCTGGAGGACGTGCTGACGACAGGGGGACTGGAGATGGGGGTTGTGTCAGCGGTTTACGGAGCTATTTTGGAAGAGGAGAAGGCACAACTGGAAGGGATCAAAGCAAAGTGAGAGGAAGAGTTGGGAGAGAATATGGAGGAGGGGGTTCTGGTGTGAGTGGAGAGCAACCTCTCCACCCTGTGCCCTGGCATGGCGAGGGGACCTGTTGGAATTCTTGACTCTTGAAAAGGTTAAGTTTGAACTGAAGGGAAGGATGAAGGGGTTCTACAATTCATGGGCATTATTCATTATGGACTTTCAAGAACTGGATAACATCGAACATTAGTTTCTTTTGGGGGGGGGGGGGGGGGGGGGGGGGGGGGGTGGACTGTGCGTCCTAATGGTGACTATGGGCGATTCCAGATTCATTTTTGTCCTTTGTTTATGTGAACATGGGGGCTAATGTTTGGGGTTTGGTGGGAGGATGGGATCGTTGTTATTGATATGGGGATTGACATTATATTCATTACTGATTATTGTTGGTGGGTGCAAATTTGGGAGAAAATGTGAAAAAGGAGAATAAAAATATTTTTAAAAAACAGTTCAGTCACAATGAAAAAGGCAGACCTTAAACACAGTACTCATTTTCTCTTGAGCTGGTGCTGGGTGGACCAGCACTTTTAGAATTGGGAAATTCAGCGGGTGTGGCTGCTCCTATTATGGTAGAAACGCTAACTGGGATGCTGGCAGAAGTGTTTGAAAAGTAATCGAGAAACATTTTGATAAGCAAGGAAAGGTGATGATGCAATCCCTCAGAAAGTCAAATGAGGAGTTGATTGTCTATATTGCATGGTGGGATATTATGGGTTATTATTGATATGCGGATTGACATATTTGTTCCTGATTATTGTTTCGTGTTGGTGTGTGTACATTTGGGAGAAACAAAGTGAAAAAGGAGGACAATAAAAAATATTTTTATTTAAAAAATAGGGTAAAAAGAGGTAAGGGGAGAAGGCAAGCCACATGCTGGCGCACCAGCTGCGGAGGCATTGAGGATACCGACTGGAGCTGGACATGTGATGTCGGAGCCAGTGAAGATAAATGAGGGGGGAGAGGAGGGGGACACAGGGCAGTTTCCAGATGAGCTGGAGTTTCCCCAGGTGAAGGAAGCAAAGAAGCAGGCATTGGAGGAGCCCCTGGGGCTGGGGGAGGTGCTGGATAGTATCAGGGGTATGAAGTTGGAGAAGGCCCAGGGGCCGGATGGGTACCCGGCGGAATTTTACAAGTAGTTTGCGACAGACCTGGCACCACGTGTGTTGGGGGCGTTTAATGAAGCGCGGGAGAAGGGGGAGCTGCCAGAGATGATGATGCAGGCAGTAATTACGTTAATCCAGAAAAAGGGGAAGGACCCGGTGGAATGTGGGGTCGTAGAGGCCAATATCACTGTTAAACACAGATGTGAAAGTATTGGCTAAGTTGTTGGCATGGAGGAATGAGGATCGTTTCCCTGGGGTTGTACGAGAAGATCAAACAGACTTCCTGAAGGGCAGGCAGCTCGCGGGTAATTTAAGAAGGCTATTAAATGTACTTATGAATCTGTCGGCGGTTGCTGTATGTGTCACCAAGGCCGACTACGAGGACGAATAATATGAGCTCACGAAGCTTTGTATTACACAATGGTATGAGACAGGGGTGCCACTGTCGCTGTTGTTTGCACTGGCCATAGAGCCGTTGGCGATAGCTCTTAGAGAGCCGGTGGAGTAGCAGGGGATTATGAGGGAGCAGAGGGAGCATCGGGTGTCGCTCTATGCCAATTGTTGATTGTTGGGAAGCATGTTTCCCGGGTGTTCGGTTGCTGTAACCTGTTTTGATACATGTTTGTAATAAAATACATTT
This sequence comes from Scyliorhinus canicula, assembly GCF_902713615.1. Classification (NCBI taxonomy): domain Eukaryota; kingdom Metazoa; phylum Chordata; class Chondrichthyes; order Carcharhiniformes; family Scyliorhinidae; genus Scyliorhinus; species Scyliorhinus canicula. The sequence goes on from NC_052166.1 coordinate 46,736,318, forward strand.
TTTTTTTTAAAAAGTAATTCTAATACAACTCTTGGGACAGGAAATCTAGTCATCACACTTCTATCATTAACCAAGAATTCATTCGAGAAATAATTCTATTAACTTAATTAATATTCAACATATTTGTGTAGCTTTAAATAGATCTTCTAATTATACAATTTAAAATATCCCTTCAAATATTCCTTTAAAAAATATATTTAATTTTTATTCATGACCTTTAATTCATGTTTAAATTCAGTCGATACTCTTGCCTGACAGCTAATGAATTTAGAGTACTAGTTATGTAAATTAGCAACACTGAATTCCTTGCTCAAATGAATATGCTCTATTATCTACCATTTAGCATGAAAGATAAAATGAGTAACAGACAGCTGCATTATTCAGGTTTTTCTTTAACATAAGATTGATAAGGCTATGTACAAATGGCTGCCAGAGAAATGATTGATGTATGTTTCTAAATGATGCAGTGGTACCCCCTACTGAGAAGCTTTTTACATACTTAATTAACGTATGGTTAGATTCCCCCTTATTTGCTCAATTTTTTTTCCAACCACGTGGAGGGCTCTTTTTCCCAAATTACATGACATCACTACACTGAAAAATTGTGTTCATTTTGATGCCTCGGTCAAGCAAAATATGAGGCAGCTGCAACCCAAAAATCAAGGCTTACTACTCAATCTCTGTCATCAGTGCGAACAATGCCATTATCCCACAGTCCTCAGCCGAGGCAGGCACACACTATGTTGAACTCAGCATATGCAAATCGGAATAGTTGGACATGCATAAGAACCTGATGCTCTATTAATTTCCTGAAACAGAACTACAGTATTACCAAAAATCCACCCATCATAATCTGGTGGTAAAGGTTAGATCTGAAAATTTGATTTAAAGAGACTAGCGCCTGCAGCCAAAGATTGTGTGTGCTTCTGCTGAAATTTTTAGTTGAGTGCTGTGGAACATTTTGCAACTCCAGTATTGAAGATAACATCAAACCATGTTAGAGGCCATTAGGCCCATTGTGCTTGTGCTGACTCTTGGAAAGAGCTACCAATTAGTTCCATTCCTTGCTCTATTCCCATAGTTTTGCAAATTATTACTTCTGAATTATCTAGCCCATTCATTTTAGAAATTTAGTACCGAATCTTCTCTCAACACTCTTTCAGATGATGCATCCTAAATCATAACACACTATGTAAAATAAAAATCCTCTTGGTTTTTTTTGATCAATCTGAACATTGACCTGCCTGCCAATGGAAACAATTTAATCTTCTCTACCACATGAAAACCATTCATCAATTTCAACATCCCTACTGAATCTCCCTGTGACTTTCTCTACTCCAAGATTAACAATCCCAAGCTTCTATAGCCTCTGCACATATCAAAAACTCCTCACCCTAGTACCATTCCTGAAAATCTCCTCTGCACCTTATTCAAGGTCTTGTCATCTTTCCCAAGTATGGCCTCACCATAACGTCCTTACTTTTCTGAATACCTTTATTTATAAAGTCAAGGATCCTAAATGCTTTTTTCAAACAGTTTAGGTTCAGTTTACAGAGAGGTTATCTGAAAATTCTTGCCAGAATTTATTCCTTGTCTTCAATAAGGGTGTGGGTAGCAGAGGCATTGGAGTAGTTCTTGCAAATCAACTGTGGATTGAAAGCAGCAATGTCAGAAACAGCAAGGAGAGCATGCTGGAGCTCCAACGAATACATTCAGTGCACAACGATAGATGACTGGACATTTCATATGAGGTTTATGGAGCCAGCATCAACAACATAGCTCATCATGCAAAGAGATATGTATATATGGAGACAAGTAACGGGTTAATTATAACATCTCAGTGTGACACAATCACTCGAGAGCATCACTTGTTCCCAGTTTAAATATAAGAACTCAGGGGATCTTGGGTATTCTGGCCAGTAGAGTGTAAGCAGAGAGAGATAGATCACAGAATACTTAAGATTAGATAGAAGCAGCACGTGTAGTTTAAATTAGTTATTACTTTAATCTAGATTACTTGATTGCTAGTTATAATTCTGTGGAGTGTGCAAATTCAATATTAATCAATCGTTATTCAATTTTGCTTTAAGTTAGAGATTGGTGGTTTCTTCATAATCACACCATCAGACCATTCTGGATTACGAAGCAAAGAGTAACGATATATTTCCAAAGAGTAATATAACAAAGAGTAGCAGACTTTTTTTCAGTCTCCTGAAAGAAAACCTGCTAGTCACACTCTGCCAGTCATTTTTCTTTGTTTATTTCCTTCAGGGTTTTTCCAGGCTGCAATAACTGTATATATTTATATAAACCAAATGGTAGATATTCTATTTGCTCAGGTAAATCAAATTCCCCATGGGCACAGCTGGTCAATATGACACAACAGCCAAATTTGCAGCAATTGAGGAGTTCCCACAATTGAAGGCTGCTGTTAACTGCACCCATGTGGAAACTAACCACCGCCACATGATTCTACACTTTTTATGAACAAGAGCACTTTCTCTATATGCAGCTGGCATGTGTTCTTTGGTTATGAATTAGGAAGTTGCACACGCAGGAACCTGCTATCAGCCATTCTGTTCTCATCCACATCAACCCTACACATTCTGACCAAGACCAGCACAGCAATCAGTCAATGCGATTAGTTCGGCAGCAGCTCATTGAACTACAGTAAAATATGCAAAACAATCTCATTCATTCAACATAAAGTGATCTTTACTGGCCATATTTATTGCAAGAAAAAACTCCCTCTGAGCACCATTTCCATAGATGCTTCCCGTCACCGATAATTGAATACTTTATTATAACCCACCAAACACAACATACACTTGTCCAGCTACCGAAATGTTTAATGCACTCACTATTGTTACTTAATGTGACCATATTGTAATCTTCAGTGTTTTCTTACCAAACCTACTGCTTGTAGGAGATTCGCCCCAGTATCCTCTCCAGAGCTGTTGATACTGATGATGAGAATTAATTTCCAGCAGCCTTGAAAATGTGAAATCTCAGAAAAATGCAAGGGGAAGACTGGCCAAACTTCCTTTCATGTACCATGGCAGACACTGGTTGCATGGGTAGCATGGGGAAGGGGGAATGTTTTGTCACCCACAGCGAAGACAGCACAAGCCACCACCACTTCCATAGGCCTGTAAAACTTCATCCTAGTGATATGAGGGAGGGATATATGGGCAGCACGGTAGCATTGTGGATAGCACAATGGCTTCACAGCTCCAGGGTCCCAGGTTCGATTCCGGCTTGGGTCACTGTCTGTGCGGAGTCTGCACATCCTCCCCGTGTGTGCGTGGGTTTCCTCCGGGTGCTCCGGTTTCCTCCCACAGTCCAAAGATGTGCAGGTTAGGTGGATTGGCCATGATAAATTGCCCTTAGTGTCCAAAATTGCCATTAGTGTTGGGTGGGGTTACTGGGTTATGGGGATAGGGTGGAGGTGTTAACCTTGGGTAGGGTGCTCTTTCCAAGAGCCGGTGCAGACTCGATGGGCTGAATGGCCTCCTTCTGCACTGTAAATTCTATGAAGACTGGAGGAAATTAGAGATGCTTCTGAAATCCTTACAATTGCACCAAACTTTTAAAGTCGCCTAAGACTGATAACCCCAGTCTGCCTAAATGACACTCGTCTGAACTTCCATCGAAGTTACCAAATTTAGTGATGCAGACTCCTGCACAGCGGGCCTGTTTGAAGCTTCCAGACACTCACCCACACATGCTGAAATGAAATGCTTCCATAGTCTCATTTTGTGATAAGTTCTAATTAGGCAAGTCCAACACTCCAACAACTGCTGGTGCAGTAAGTCAAGGAGCTTCATTTTATAGGCTGCGCCTCAGCATCTCAATCCTCCTCAGCAGTGCTGGGTCCAGACCAGTCCCTTAGGCAAGCCATGTCTTGGCCCGCCCTGCCAATAATCTCACTGAAGCTGCATGAATCCCCTTTATGTTGCTACTTTCCGAACTGGGGCGCAGAGCTCTGTGATGGTGCTGGTTAGATAGAATGAATGACACTTCCTTATGTTTCTGCTGCAGCTTCGTATGAAATAATCTAGGGAATGAGAAAGAAAAGCGATTACTTTAGCATCAACAGTTCAGTGCAGAACGTTCGGTGGCGTTTGCGACCAGGTCGGCTTCCCCATTTTTTCGATCTCACCCCCGATTTTCGTCAGCCTTTGGGGCCGTCCCGGGCATCAAGCCGGGCTGGTTTGAGAACCGATGAGGAACCCCGCTCGAGTGTCGGACGGCTAGAGCTGAGGCGTCGGGCTCAGGGTGCGCAACGTTTGGAGCAGCGGGGGCGGAGCCGAACAGAGGACAAGGTGGCAGGCCCAAAGCCAGAGCGCGATGTAGTGGTGATGTTCCATGTCGGGTGGCTCCCGCCTAGAATGTGTTTTTTTTTCAATAAGTCTGAAGTCCGGTCCCAGGGGAATTTTTGAGGAATATAAAAAAGGAAAAGAAAAAATATTTGGAAAAAGCAACATTTATTTATTTTTTTTTAAAGGAATTTTTTTGTTGAAAAGAAAGAAAAAGAAAAAGAATAATTTGTTAAAGGATGCGAAAAGCAGCGGCAAAGAAGGGAGGAAATGCGGGCTCGCCATCGACTGAGAGGACCAGCAAAAGCGCTGACAAGATGGCGGATGTCGGACCGCATGTTGGGGCCGCACTGCTTACGGTGGAAACGCTGACCGAGGTGATAGGCTTTGGAGCTGGAAAAGCAGTTTGCGAGGCACATGGAGGCTTTGAGGAAGGAGATGGCAGTCGCATTGAAGTCAGGTGGAGGAGGCAATCGCCCTGGTTAGGGTAGCTGTGGCAAAGACATTGGCTAAGGTGAGAGAGGAGGGTGAGAAGATGAAGGAAGTGGAGGAGGCCGTGTCGCAGCACAGCAACCAGCTCACCTCGATGGGGGAAACGAGCTGCGGAGGGTGGTGGGGGTCAACAGAGGACTCCGAACAAATCTCGAGGACTTGGAGAACCACTCGAGGCGGCACAATCTGAGATTTGTGGGCTTGCTAAAATGCTGGCGGAGTTGATGGGAGAGGGTGAGAACCTCTCCCGGTATGAGTTTGACTGAGCTCATCGGTCATTAAGGTCGAAGACCAAAGTAAATGAGCCGCCAAGAGCAGTAATTATCTGCTTCCATAAATACCGCATGAAGGAGAAGGTGTTAAACTGGGAGAAGCAGAAGAGCGAGGTGCAGTGGGATGGTGCTAGAATTCGGATTTACCAGGACTTGACGGTGGAGTTAGCAAAAAGACGAACGACGTTCGGCCGAGTGAAGGCGGCACTGTGTAACAAGGGTGTGTGATTTGGCATGGTATACCCGGCGAAGCTGAGGGTGATGTATAACGCCAAAGACTTTTATTTTGAAACAGTTGAGGTGGCTGAGGCGTTCGTGAAGGCAGAAGGCTTGGGACAGACACAAGGAGCGGAGCTGGAAGAGAGTCTGTGGACTGTGATTGGGGAGCTGGAAAATGTATAAATGGGATAACTTTCTTTTCATTGACGTGCATTGTGATTTACTTCACTTCACATTGTTACAGAATTCAAGCTATTGTTTGGGTAGGTTGACATTCTTTATTGCGATGGTTATATCTTATTTTAGTGAATTGTATGGGTTGGACTGTTGCTTTTTTTTCTCTGGGACTGGGTGGGAGGGGACGGTATTCTTGAAGGGGGGGCAGCACTAGCTAACTAAAGTCGGGTAGTGAACGGAGGTGAGGTGAGAAGGGTGCGGACATTGGAGCCTGGTTAGCAAGTTTCGATTGGCCTACAAGGTGAGCAAGGGGGCGGGGGATCGATACTGGGAGACATTTTTAAGAGGAAGTGTAGGGGGGATTCTGTGGTGGTGGTGGGGGGGGGGAGGGGTTTGATGTTAGTCATGTGGAACGTGAGGGGTTTAGGAGGTCCAGTCAAGATGTACTTGCGCATCTTAAAAGTTTGAAAGCCGATGTAGCAATGCTGCAGGAGACTCTCTTGAGAATTAAGGACCAGGTGAGACTTGAAAAGGGCTGGGTAAGTCAGGTGTTTCACTTTGGATTTCACGAAGGACTTGAGGGGTAGCTGTAATGGTCAGCAAAAAAAAAAGCGTACGGTTAAAGGTGGAGAATGTGGTTGCAGATCATGGGGTAGATATATTATTGTGACGGGGCGCTGAGGTGAGGTTAGTGGGGCTGGTAAGTGCATACGGTCTAATGGTGGAAATGGGAGGGGTGAACCCTTGGAGGTTTCTGCACCCAAGGGAGTGGCAGTCCTTAAGGTATACTCGCAGACCGACTTTTTAGTGGGTGGATATGGTAGTGGAGAAGGGGTTAGCACAGAGGCCGGGGTGGAAATTAGATGTGGGATGTAGAGGAATGGAGGGTTCTGTGACAAAATTGAAAAAGTAATTGAAGAATATGTAGGTTTAAACTGGACGGATAAGTGTTGAAGGCAGTTGTCTGCGAGGCTCTAAAGGCGGTGGTGAGGTGATCTTGTTTAAGGCCAGGGTGAACAAAGAGAGGTTGGATCGACAGAAGGTAATAAGATGAGATGTTGGAGGTAGATACGAGTTATGCAAAACCCAGCGAAGTTAGAAGAGGACGGGACTACAGACGAGCTTTGACCAACTATCTACCAGGAAGGCGGTGCGCCAACTGAGGCAATAGGGAAAGGGGTGGTAAAGCTACTATAGAAGGTACCGAGGGCGAGTGTCCGCACAAATAACATCAGGTCGAGATACTTTTCTCTCCACCATGGGACTAGGCAGGGATGTCCTATGTCCCGCCTGCTGTTCGCACTCGCGATTGAGCGTGTTGACGCGATTTCTGTTTATCTTCTAATGCCTGCCGATTTCCCTGCCAGAGGCATTTTTCAGAGCGGTTAAAGGAATGATTACCTTGTTCATATGGGGAGGGAAGGTGACCAGAGTTAGAAAGGTGCTGCTACAGAGAGGAAGGCAGGCAGGGGGTTTGGGTCTTCCGAACCTGACGTATTACTACTGGGCGGCAAATGTGGAGAAGGTGCGGAGCGGGGTCAGAGGGGTTGATTCCAAGTGGGTCAGAATGGAGGAGACTTTGTGCAGGGGGTCGGGATTGAAGGCGCTAGCAACAGCGTCGCTCCCGATGGCCCCGGGGAAAAACTCAGGGAGTCCGGTAATAATAGCTTCACTGAGAATTTGGAGGCAGTTTTGCCAACACTTCGGGTGGGGCAGGATCAAGGGAAATGCCGATTCGGGGGAACCACAGATTTGAGCCAGGGAGGTGGGATGGAAATTTTCAGAAATGGGAGGAGAAGGAAATTAAGACACTAAAAGATCTGTTTCTTGGAGGTCGGTTTGCAGGATTGAAAAAGTATGGGCTGGAGCATGGGGAAATGTTTAGATACATGCAGGTTCGAGATTTTGCCAGAAAAGGAGATACAGAGCTTCCCGGTGGAGCCGACCTCCACATTGTTGGAGAAGGTGCTGAAGACAGGGGGACTGGGAAAGCGGGCAGTGTCAGCGGTTTACAAAGCTATTTTGGAAGAGGAGAAGGCACCACTGGAAGGTATCAAAGAAAAGTGGGAGGAAGAGTTGGGAGAGGGTATGGAGGAGTGGTTCTGGTGTGAGCTATTCCGGGGAATGACGCCTCCACCTCATTCGCGAGGTTGGGGCTGATACAGCTGAAGGTGGTATATAGAGCACACCTCACAAGGGCGAGGATAAGCCGAATGTTTGAAGGGGTAGAAGATGAATGTGAACGATGCGGGGGCGGGGGGGCGCACTAATCACATTCATATGTTTTGGTCCTGTCCAAAGCTGGAAGATTACTGGAAGGAGGATTTTAGAGTAATCTCTCAAGTGGCGCTCGTGAAACTGGACCCGGGTCCTCGGGAGGCCATTTTCGGGGTGTCGACCCAGCCGGGGTTCGAAACGCATGCGGAGGCAGATGTTATAGCCTTCTCCTCGTTGATCGCCCGAAGGCGGATCCAGATGGGATGGAGAGCAACCTCTCCATCTGGTGCCCTGGCGTGGCGGGGGACCTGTTGGAATTCTTGACTCTTGAAAAGGTTAAGTTTGAACTGAAGGGAAGGATGAAGGGGTTCTACAATTCATGGGCATTATTCATTATGGACTTTCAAGAACTGGATAACATCGAACATTAGTTGGGGGGGGGGGGGGGGGGGGAGACCTGTGTGTCTTAAAGGTGACTATGGGCGATTCCAGATTCATTTTTGTCCTGTGTTTATGTGAACATGGGGGCTAATGTTTGGGGTTTGGTGGGAGGATGGGATCGTTGTTATTGATATGGGGATTGACATTATATTCATTACTGATTATTGTTTATTGTTGGTGGGTGCAAATTTGGGAGAAAATGTGAAAAAGGAGAATAAAAATATTTTTAAAAACAGTTCAGTGCATTACTGTCAATCCTAGACAGCAAGGTGTCACAAAGCCTCCAAGCAGGATGCAAGACAGAAGAAAAGGTTACAATGAAAAAGGCAGACCTTAAACACAGTACTCATTTTCTCTTGAGCTGGTGCTGGGTGGACCAGCACTTTTAGAATTGGGAAATTCAGCGGGTGTGGCTGCTCCTATTATGGTAGAAACGCTAACTGGGATGCTGGCAGAAGTGTTTGAAACGTAATCGAGAAACATTTTGATAAGCAAGGAAAGGTGATGATGCAATCCCTCAGAAAGTCAAATGAGGAGTTGATTGTCTATATTGCATGGTGGGAGATGAGAGGGTCAATGTTGTTGGGGGTGGGTGGGTAGTGGTTAAGGCAACATTATGGAGAATAGACGGCCCCCATTGGGAAGTTAGGCATTGCAACGGTGTTGGATTTTGTTACTCATTTTATGCGGGATTGAGCTAGGGAGCAGGATTGACCTAGGGAGCTTCAATTTTCTTTGAGCATATACCATGGGCAGCAGTTACCTCACGAGCAGTAAAGGTTTATTTAGCTAGTGAACAGGAATAAGGGGAGGGAGGGGCTGCGGCCTGTTGGATCTGTTGGGCATGGTTCAATGAGCCTAGCTTGTTTGTTTGGTGGGGTAGGAAGGGTTGGGGGAACGAGGGAGTTAGTGATCTGACGGTGACCAGAGGTTTTTCTTTGTCTCACCTGATGGATAGAGTTGGTGCACCTAGATATTTGGGGCAAGAACTGGATATTCTTTCATGGTGGAAATGGCTAATGAGGGACAGGCCCCCAATTAGACTTTTCACTTGGAATGCAAGAGGTTTGGGGGGCCTGGTGAAAAAGGTAGAGTTTTCTCTCACCTGAGATTTAAGGGCTGATGTGGTGCTTTTGTAGGACACTCACTTGTGGGTGAGGGACCAGACCAGGTTCCGGAGAGGGTAGGTGAGCCAAGTATTACATTCGGGTTTGGTGGATCAGGGCCAGAGATGGTGGATCAGGATTGGAGGTATGTGATAGTCACTGAGTCACTGGAGGGTAAGCTAGTGATATTGGCAAATGTAAATGCCCCGAATTGGGATGATGTAGCATTTGTAAGGAAGCTGTTGGCTTCAATGCCAGACTTGGACAACTCATTTTCGGGGGAGATTTAAATTCTGAGATAGACCCACGACTTGACTTCTAGGGTGGTGAAGACACTGTTGGCATTTATGGAGGACACCCCGGGGGGTGCTGATCCACGGATGTTCATGCACCCTGGGGGTAAAGAATTCTAGTTCTTTTCCTCAGTGTATAAAGTATATTTCAGGATAGATTGGTGGGAATGTCCCTTCTTCCCAGGGTAAGGAAAGCAAAGCAGAGTACTCAGCCATAGTAATTTCAAACCATACTCAACATTTTGTTTATTTGATACTGGAGGTAGGCCCAGTTCAGTGCCCGGCGTGAAGGTTGGATGTGGGGTTAGTGGTGGACATGGGGTTCTGTGGGGAATATATCGAAAGTTATAGACAAGTATGTAGGATTTAATGGGAATGTGTCGGTCTCACCCTGCATTTTGTGGGAGGCTCTGAAGGTGGTGGAGAGGAGATTATATCACTTAAAGCACACATGGATAGAGTCTAGAGAAGAGTGCCAGAAGCTGGTGGACATAATTATACTCCGAAGACCCAACCCCAGAGCTCCTGACAAGCAGGAAGAGGCTGCAGACGCTGTTTGATCTGTTGTCAACTGGCAAGGTGGTGAACCAGCTGCGGCATTAGAGGGGGGGTTTATTTAAAAATATGAGGAGAAAGGTAACTGTCTTTTAGCTCACCAGCTGAGGTGGCAGACAGCCGCTCAGGAGATTATTCAGGTTTGGAATTCGAGGGGCGGGCTGGTGTCCACCCCAAAGAAAGTTAACGGAGCATTTGAAACTTGCGATAAGACGTTCGACAGGTCGGAGCCAACAAGGGGTTTTGGGGGGGGGGGGGGTCAGATTTGCCGGACTTCTTAGTGGGATTTGAGTTCCCCACAGTGGGGGAGAAAAGACACTTAGAGTTGGAGGCTCGGTTGGTACCGGAGGTGGTCCTGATAGAGATAGGGCAGATGCAAATGCGCAAGGTCCCTGGGCCGGATGGGTTTCCTGTGGAGTTTTATAGGATGTTTGCTGGATAGTCAGTTCCATTACTAGTAGAGTTGATTAAGGACTTTTGGCCCGTGGCTCCCTTTTCGCGACGCTTGGGCAGGTATCAATTTCCCTTTTACTGAAAAAGGATAAGGATCCAGCCGAGTGTGGGTCATACCAGCATATCTCATTGCTTAATGTGGACACTACGTTATTGGCTAACGGTGTTGTCGCTGAGGTTGGAACCCTGGCTTCCTGAGGTGATAGGCGAAGATCAGACAGGATTTTCGGCACCTGTCCTCTAATTGATTAAATAACTCTTCCCATCTCCCACCCCCCTTCCCGGGCCCCATCCAGCAACCCCCCCCCCCCCCCCCCCCCCCCTCCATGCTGGACCCTGCCCAGAAGTGATCGTATCCTTAGATGCTGAAAAAGCATTCGGCAGGGTGGCACAGTGGCTTATTGGTTACCAATGCTGCCTCACAGCGCCGAGGACCCAGAGTTAATCCCGAACCCAGGTCACTGTCCACGTGGAGCTTACACATTTATAATAATAATCTTTATTGTCACAAAATGAGGTTGCTGTGAAAAGCCTCAGTCAGCACATTCCTGCATCTGTTCAGGTGCACAAAGGGAAAATTCAGAATGCCCAAATTAGGTAACAGTATGTCTTTCGGGACTTGTGGGAGGAAACCAGGGCACTCGGAAGAAACCCACGCAGACACAGGGAGAACGTGCAGACTCCGCACAGACAGTGACCCAAGCTGGGAAACGAACTTGGGACCCTAGAGCTGTGAAGCAACAGTGCTACACCACTGCGCTGCCCATTCTCCCCGCCTCCCAGAAGCTCTCCAACTCATCGTAACCCCAAAACATGTGAACATGATTCACCCACCTACACTTCTCACATCCATCCATTACCCCCAAGAAGAACCCACTAATCCAAGCCTGAGTCACGAGCCCTGTGCACCACTTTAAACTGAATCAAGCTCATTCTAGCACAAGAGGAAGTGGAGTTCACTCGCCACATCGCCTCACAAGACCCCATCCTATCTCTCTCCCCTCCCCACTTCGCTTAATCCTTTCCACCAGCGTCTTATACATCCCCGATCCTGCCCTCCCCCAGCTCATCTGGGAGCAGTAATTTCTCCAGCAACCCGTACTCCAGTAGGTGGGGGACTATGGTAGCTCCTTTCGCGCAAAGTCCCACACCTACCAATGCCTGTACTTACTCCCCACTGGTAACGGAAAACTCTCCCGCAACTCATCAAATCCAGCAAATTTCCCCGGAGAATACATCCCTGACCTGTTCCAACCCCTTCTCCCTTCACCGTCTATACATCCCATCCATTCTACCTGTGGCTCCCATACAGTAGCGTCAACACCGACATCCGGTCTAATTTAAAGTGCCTCCTCAGCTGATTCCAAATCGACTCTACCACCGGACTTGCCCGAGGCTAACCATCACCAAGGCCCTCAAACTTGAGCCCTTACAGGACTCCTGCAATCTGATCAACTCTGCCGCCCCCTTCTCCTCTCTGCCTCTTTGAAAGAGTCCTCTTCACCCTTAGTACCTTTCCTGCCGAGCCCAGTGCCTGCACCTTCCGGAAAAAGACCTTAGGGAGAAAAACCAGGATGGACTGAAAAACAAACAGGAAAGTTGGCAGCACATTCATCTTTACCACCTGCACCCTCTCTGCCAATGTCAGGTGCAATGCAAATCACCTTTTAAAGTCACCCTTAACATCTTCCATTCACCCTGTCAAGATCCACCTTTGCATTGTGGCCCATAAATGAGCTACCAAAATCCCCAGATACCTAAACCGTTCCTTTGTGACCGATAATGGTAGCACCCCAAGGGCTCAATGCCCAACGCAAATAACAACGGCAACAGCAGGCACCCCTGCCTCGCCCTCCATACAACCCAAAATACTTCAAACTTGTCTTGCTCGTTCGAACTCTAGCCATGGGGAATGCATACAACAATCGAACACATGCCACAAATCTTGGTCCAAACCCAAATATTCCTGAAACTTCAAACAGGTACTTCCACTCTACCCAGTCAAATGCCTTCTCCACTTCCATGGACACATTCACCTCTGGCTCCTGTCCTCCTGATGGAGTCATAATTACATTGATCGACCTCCAATTCACATAACCAGTTATGTCCTCAGAAACCATCTCCTGAACGCAACCCTACAACTTACACATCAAGTCCAAACCACCAGGACTTTCACGTTCATGTTTAGCAACGAAATGGGCATGTAGGACCCACACTCCAGTGGGTCTTTCCCCTTTTTCGGGATCAACGAAATCGACCCCTGTGCTAACATAGCCAGCAACCTTTTCCACTCCCACGCTAAGCATACTTTCCAGGTGGGGGACCAACTCCGTCGCAAACTGCTTGTAAAGTTCGGCCGGAAAGCCATCCAGCCCCAGGGCCTTCCCAGACTTCATCCTACTAATATACTCCATAACCTCCCTTAACCCCAACGGCTCCTCCAATGCCTGCCTCATCCCCTCCTCCAACTCTGAGAACTCAAATCCACCCAGAAATCCCTCCAATTCCTCTGCTCCCCCCACCGGCTCAGCCTTATACAATTCATTTATCCTCTCCAGCTCTAGCACTACATCCCCCTTCTCCACCCTCAGCTGCAAAGACTCCCTGGTCTCTGCAACTGGTGGGCCAACAACAACTCGCCTTCTCCCCATACTCTTACTGCATCCTCCTCGCCTTCCGCAGCTGCCCCACTACCTTACCCATTGTCAACCCGTCAAACTGCCCCTGCAACTTCGTCCTCTCTGCCAACAGCTCCTTCGTGGGGCCTGCCGAGTATCTCCTGTCCACCTCATCTATCTCGTCCAATAACCGTCGGTGCTCCTCCCTCTTCATCCAATCCCTATGGGCCTTGAACAAAATAATTACTCCTCGGAGCTCCGCCTTTAAGGCCTCCAAAACATAGCTGCTGACACCTCACCATTCTGGTGGAGCACCACTCCTTAACTCCTTATCAGGCAAATATCCAGAGTCCAACCTCCACCCTGGCCTCTGCACCTGTCCCAAACAAAGCCTCACATCTAACCAGTGCAGCACATGGTCTGAGATCACAATCCTTGAATATTTTGCCCCTACCATCACCACGGAAAAATCAATCCTGGAATACAACCTATACACATGCGAGAAGGAGGAATTACTCCCTTCATCCTGGGTTACCAAACCGCAAGGAATAACCATTCACACCCCATCCTTTCCATGAACCCTCGCATCCCGTTTCACCATTCTCAACCTTTAGATCGACTCGGGGCACGACCTATCCAACCTCAGCTCCATTATACAATTAAAATTTCCCCCGTCCCCCCGCATGTCATTATTCTCACCAGCACCCTCCCTCTAGTGTCTGCCATCACCACCCTTGGCTCCTGGCGTGGCATCTCCTGCCTGGCACTTTTCCCACCCGTTCCAGGGACCCACAAAGAGGTGCCACTGCCCCCTCAATTGCCTTTGACCAGTCGCTCTGCATTTCCTTCCTTTGCAGCTAAAATTCCTCTTCAATGAAGCCCATCAATTGATCCATCTGCAGCTTTCCCACCAAAGATCCTTCTCTCTCCATTATTTTCATAATTGGCACTGCGCCACGAGTCTCCTCCAACTTGGCAGGTCTTTCACTGTCTTCAGCCAGTCTGATAGCCCGTAAACATTCCATCCAGGGGAGAACTTCCTGCCCAACACTCTCCACTCCACTTTTCTGTCAAATCTACCCAAAACACTGGTGAAAAGGGCTAAAACCAACACCTTCAAGCAGGATCCGCCATATGTGTGACCACGGAGCCGAAGTCCCAGGTATGATCCTCGCTCTGGGTCACTGTCCATGTGGAGTTTGCACATTCTCCCCGTGTTCGCGTGGGTTTCGCCCCCACAACCCAAAAGATGTGCAGGGTAGGTGGATTGGCCATGTTAAATTGCCCCCTAATTGGAAAAAATGAACTGGGCACTCTAAATTTATACAAAAAAAAATGACATCAAGGTTAAAAAGAATCTGATTAAGTCTCAGAGAGTTACCAGAGAGAAGGATAACATAGTAGCTAGGGAAGGGATTTGGAGTTGGAACCAAAAATAGTAGCTTCAGTCTTACCAAATATTTAATTGGAGGAAATTTCTGTTCATCCAGTACCAAATGTTGAGTTTAATAATTTAGCAACAGTGGAGGGGCCGAGAGGTGGTGGTAAGCTAGAGCTGGATGTCATGTCTGTTAATACTATTTTAACTTGAAACAATTAAACTAAATTCAACAAACAAAGGGACAAATCAATCCCCTTAAAGGGACACTGCATCAAACAAAAGACAAATTGCAAAGGAAACAAACTTCAACCCAAAATGTGAATAACAGGGTTGATAAAATACCCCATGGTGCTCATTGGGCATGAAAGGCCTCAATGGTGTCAGCAGACGCCACTTGCCACCTCTGCAGGTACACACGGCTGCAAATATAGCAGTGTTAAATTGGCAGATTTTCAGGCTGGATGACCCTCTCAGTCGCCTGCTGCCTGTACCTATTGATAGCAAGTTTAGCTAGGCCAGAATCAGGTTCACAAAAAGGTCCTCCTCCTTCCCCACCCCTCTCCGCATAGGATGGTCATGTCTGTTAAAGTGTCACATGTTGTGAAAATTGAATGCATGCTCTAGTGATTAAGTTCAGCTGATACTGTGGAAAGGTGAGGGCAAGTATATGAGGATCAGTTTCCACCTGTGTGGGAAAACATTGTGGAAAGAATAAGTAGTCTGCAATAAGCTTTGTGAAGAGACCTATAATGAAGACAAGGATCAACTCCAGCTTCTTCCTCCAACAGATGGATTTTCACCAAATTAACAATACCATCAGCATATGTGGAAACTAAAAACTAACTCTGTGCTTTCAGTTGATGTTGCAACAGGTAGATGAGAAACAGAATTGAACCAAGGACAGATCCTTGGGTAACATCAGAGGCAAGGCCAAGAGGCTGGGAAGAGAAGCCATTGCAAGTGATACTGTCAGTTGATAACGTTGCACTCCTTATGATTTGTCATTCTCCTCCTTCAAAAATTACACAAGCACTTCTGCAATAACTAACGATCCTCGTTACCTTCTTCACTACTCCTTTAATACTGCATTAAAGAACATTGAAATCATTCACCCTGCCATAAACAATACAGTCATGATTTTGCTACAAAAATGCACCACAAGCACCAGATGAAGCCTTAGGAATCATTGTGAAGATTCTCCACTTTGATCATGCCAATCTGGTAGCAATGAATGTAACCACCTTTCAATAGGCATATTAACACTAACTGGACTCGGAAAGCCCACCCAGTCTGTGTCCAAATCCCCACATACCACCAGTCCTATCTCAAAACTATAACTAGGTGCTTGGTGAACATAGAACATACAGTACAGAAGGAGGCCATTCGGCCCATCAAGTCTTACCCTACCCACTTAAGCCCTCACTTCCACCCTATCCCCGTACCCCAAAAACCCCTCCTAACCTTTTTGGTCACCAAGGGCAATTTATCATGGCCAATCCACCTGCACATCTTTGGACTGTGGGAGGAAACTGGAGCACCCAGAGGAAACCCACGCAGACACGGGGAGAACATGCAGACTCCGCACAGACAGTGACCCAGCAGGGAATCAAACCTGGGACCCTGGAGCTGTGAAGCAACTGTGCTATCCACTTGTGCTGCTGTGCTGCCCATAGATGAAGCATAGGTACAGCATATCAATGTCCAACTGTTGCTCAAGGCGACAAGCCGAAAAGTGTGCGCTTTGCACTATTTTCTTTTTGCAACCCTCTTCATATGTTTTCCAACTTTCCTTCATACAACAGATTGTTGTGATTTTATATACATGGCATAACTACAATTAAGGACAAGAGTTATATTTGATAGTGCCATACAAATTAGTGCAGAGAGTATCTGGCATAGGAAAGAAAGATAGTTTGCTTTGCATGTTTGCTTACAAGTCAAGACTACTCACAGCTAACAGGGAGGATGATTGGCCAACTATGTTGAAACAGGTGTCTAAATTTGAGATGGCCCTGAATTTCTGAACGTGAATCTGCAAGGGGCACTGGCAAGATAATGTTTGGAGGCACACAACACAATAATATCTTCTATTTGTTATAATTCTTCAGAAGCTCACTCTGCATAAATACTGAGTCTATACTTTCTTAACAGTTCTCTGGTCTGGTCTTATGAGCTTGCCTGCTTTTAAAACATTATTTAGAAGAGTCTTTGCTCGTATCATCTTCTCTCTTTCTTTAGCTTCTTACCAGGGATCTTATTCAGTATTTGTTTTCTTGAAATGCTTCGTACAAACATCGAGTTGAAATGGTTTGCCCAATTTTGGTCTCACATTTGATTTTGCATGTTCAGGTTCTAGAGAAGGTCCAAAGATGTGCAGGTTAGGTGGATTAGCCGTGCTAAATTGCCCCATAGTGTCCAACGGTTGGGTGAGGATACAGGGCTAGAGTAGGGATTGGACCTAGCTAAGTAGGGTGCTCTTTCTGCACTGTAGGGATTCAATGATTCTGAAGGTACAGAATAAGGCAATAAACGTAATACTTAAACTAATTTATCTGGGGATAGTTAAAGAGAATCCGGACCATCCTCTGTGGAGAAATGGTGGCACAGTACGAAGTATTTCACAACGTTTACAACTCTGCAAAAAAGGTTGGATTTAGTGGACACATAATATTCAATATGAAAATAGGACTAGAAGAATGTTTCAGTAATGGGTTCATATTACTTACCATTAGTTAATTGCTTGTTGAAAGACTGCCAAACATTCTATGGAACTGAACATACATACAATAATGCAATTTTCAGGGCAGCACGGTGGCCTAGTGGTTAACACAACCGCCTCACGGCGCTGAGGTCCCAGGTTCGATCCCGGCTCTGGGTCACTGTCCGTGTGGAGTTTGCACATTCTCCCCGTGTCTGCGTGGGTTTCACCCCCACAACCCAAAAATGTGCAGAGTAGGTGGATTGGCCACGCTAAAATTGACCCTTAATTAGAAAAAATAATTGGCTAATCTAAATTTAAAAAAAAAAATAATGCAATTTTCAGGCATGTCAAGTCTAAAAAAAAAGTTCACCACAGTGAACAGCTCATGACACATCATAATCGAATTGTTTTGTACACTTAAGGAAGATGAATACAAAATGGACAGTATTTTGTAATAGGAACATGAGGGATTGATCCTATTTTAAATAACCTGAAGGCACTGAACAGCTATCAAGAATGACCTACTTTATTAATCCAAATTATTTTCCAACACTTTTTTTAAAAGTACTGCAAAGTTTTTTAAACTTCTGCAAATAACAGATTATGGTCAAAATATCCAAACATTCGAGATGCTAATTGGAATTGTTGCAAGTGCTAACATTGCTCATAATGCTCATTTTTTTTTTAAGAAGATGAACATAATTTTTGCTTCATGAGAGTTAATTCTTGGAGGATTCTTGCTTACAATCCCCCCTAACAAAATAAAATCATCACAATTGTTCCCTTCATTTTTATTGGTGCCTTTCAAGTGCCTCAGTAATTTACAAGTATACATTAACAAAAGGGAAGAAAAGACCATCGTGCTCATCAATGTTCCCCCTCTCTATTTGACAGCAGAACCTCGTGCATCACTTTCATCGACCACTGAGAGAGGTTAAAAAACCAAACTACCAGTGAAATTCTGGATCAATCTTTCCCAACTTTGTAAAACAATAAAATAAGCTCCAGGAGACGTGCATCACCAAACAGACTTACAGTAATGTACCTCCTGTGTGCCCCAACTTTGTAGGAACACAGGACTATGTGGGAAAAGAAATAACCATCTCCATCCATTGGGCTGGTTGCAAAGATCACAGGCTTGTATCACTTTACAACATAATACAGAACTAGGAGACAAAAAGAATGGGGGCAGGGTAGAAGAGCTGAAGAGATAAGTTTTTTTTTAAAGACTTTGCAAAGGGATAGCAAGACAAAGTGGTTTACGGTGCGAGTGCCAAAGAACAAGGGTTTAATGATGGAAGAAGTGGGCACTGATAGTGGTGTGAAGAATGAGCAGTAATCCATATTCAGAAGAAGAGAGGCTAGGCCAGCAAGATTGCTTAGATAGGGTGCCGTGAGACTCTGGAGGGTTTTGAAAAGGATCGTCCAGTTAACGGTGTTAGGAACAGAAAACTACGTAGTACAAAATACATGAAGGTATACAGAGACTTTGGACCAGAATTAACTTAGGCCGGGTAGCTCTGGATTAAAACAAAAAAACTGAGTTTTTAAAATCTCCAACGGTTGGGGCAATGGATCGGTAATTAATGCAGAAATTATAAATATGTTATCAACTTAACAGTACAGATAACATATTGTGCTACTCGAAAAGCTGGCACGGTAGCACAGTGGTTAGTATGTTGGTTCACAGCGCCAGGGACCCGGATTTAATTTCCATCTTGGGTCACAGTCTGTGCGGAGCCTGCACGTTCTCGTGTCTGCGTGGGTTTTCTCCGGGTGCTCCGGTTTCCTCCCACAAGTCCCGAAAGACATGCTTGTTAAATGAATTGGTCATTCTGAATTCTCCCTCAGTGTACCCGAAAAGGCACGGCAGTGTGGCAACTAGGAGATTTTCACAGTAACTTCATTGCAGTGTTAATGTAAACCTACTTGTGACACTAATGAAGATTATGATTATAAGCTGAATATTGTAGATGTTAGAAATGTAAAATAAAAACAGAAAATGATGAAAATACTCAGCAGACCAGGCAGCATCCACACAGAGAGAGAAACAGCCAACGCTTCGGTATGGCCTGAAATGTCGACTCGTTTTTTTTTCTCCCCATGGATACTGCCTGGCCTGATTGTTTCAAGAATTTTCTGTTTTTATGACATATTGTGCTACCTTTGCCCACTATTTGCATTTAGCAACATTTAATCTTTAGGAAAATGCCATAAATTTACTATATAGTATATATATTCTATGATAGGCACATTAGGGGTTAAGGTTAACATTTTAAATGGTTAGCAAAGGGTACGATTCTTTTCAATGAGTATTTGAGATAACAGAAAATTGACCTGGAGGTCGAAAGAAGGATCAAAGCAATACCACACACCCTGAAATCAATCAAAATTTTCTGAACAGCCAGCTGAAAAAGATTCTGATCCTGTTCTTATGTAAATTCGACTGGATTACACAATTAAAGTCTCTCTCATTTAAGCAACCAGTTCATAGGCTGGACAAACATTTAGCTCCTTATTCAAGGAGAACGGAATAAGAATTGGCTTTCTGGGCTTATTTACTGAAAGTAAAATACTTTCTAGAAACTGAAAAGAAATTTCAAATGATTTAGAAAGAACCAGATGTATATCTTAAAACACAGTTAACTTTACAATACTCGACTCATTTTCTCAAATTATTCTTTGTTGGTGTTTGGTTATATGGATTTTTTAATGGAGCAAAATATCTAGGTTATTTAGAAATGACCATTTTCAATGACAAAGCCATGAAGTTTGCATGAAAACTGCATGAATTAAATAACTTAGTGAATTTATTGCTGGAAGAGAGGTGATACAAAAGAGGTGCAATCAAAATATAATTTAAAATTCTGAAAATATAAAATGGAAAATTATGTACACCTCCATGGTTTAAGTGCTAAATGCATCACATAACAATTTTGAGTCACAAGGACCAGGAGTAACCCAGGTTAGTTCCCTTATCCTAGCTGATTTAGCTGATCTCTGCCAGAGGCCATAGTGAAAACTTCATTATTCATCTCCGAATCCCTAGGCTGAAGAAGGAAAAACAAGTATACCTGCTCACATTTGCTTTGATTGACCATACAAGTGTGTGTGTGTCAGAAATGGGCAAGGACAAGATTACTAGGTTTCGCGCCTCCCCTCTCTCATGATTGATTAATTAATTTAGTACTATCTCAGCTCCCAGGTAGTACCAGAGGTCTGCCAGTGCTGGGAGGGCCACATCGCCACAATTAATCAATAATGCAATTTTCAGGCATGTCAAGATGATCCAGGCAGCACAGAAACTTTGTGCTATCTGTTCACCAGCATGACAGTAGAATGCACAAAATGTGCTATACTGACTGGCTGTGCTCTCAGCAAAAGACCTAGGTGCATGCATAACAAGCATTACTTTCAGATATCCTGCACCTCTTTAAATGGAAGGGACATTCTTGCTACAGCAGCTGGTGGAACTACTTGAAGAAGTGTTTCAGAAAACGACATGTTTCAATGGAGAAGCTGATGCAGTGCTGGAAGTTTCAGACAAGGAGGTGGAAAGGTGAGAGGTTATATTTCTGCACCGGACCAGGAAGCCCTTAAGAAGGAACCATGGAAGTCGTGCTGAAGACCTGGAATCAGTGCCATAAAAAGTTCATTGCCCTCACATGAGTGGTCAGGGTCATCAAGTCTCCTCAGGAGATTATGTTTTGATAAGATCACCTTTCATTCTTCCTAAACTCCAATGGATACAGGCCCAACCTGTGCAAACTTTCCTCATAAGACAGCCCCTTCACCCCAGGAATCAGTCGAGTACCTCGCATGTGGACTTGGTGGTGCGGCACACAGAAAGAAGGCTGATGGGCATACACAAAGCCTTTGTCAAAAAGCATGGTGAAGTCCAGCTCCAAATCAGAACAGGACTTCATGCAGAACTTTAAGACTGCTTTCTAGCTCATAACTGATGGCCAACTCCAAGCAAGCATTCCCAGAATCACCTGTACTATGGCTTCCAGTGGCGAATATCTCAGCTTCCACTGCAGAAAAAGCAAAAGTCACCTGCAGAAGGGGCTGGTTTAGCTCACTCAGCTAAATCGCTGGCTTTGAAAGCAGACCAAACAGGCCAGCAGCACGGTTCGATTCCCATACCAGCCTCCCCGGACAGGCGCCGGAATGTGGCGACTAGGGGATTTTCACAGTAACTTCATTGAAGCCTACTCGTGACAATAAGCGATTTTCATTTCATTTCATTTCAGTTCAGACGGAGGTCATGAGATACATGCCTGCTGCCATGCAGGCCCAGCTTAATGCCATCATGGAAGCAGATACCAGCCCTCAAAAGGGCATTTAGGCTCTCTCTGTAGTCCAGCAATCTGTGGTCCAGGACATTACCAGAATTGCTGAAGCACAGCCATAAGGGAGAGACAGTGCCTCCATGGTACAAAAATCTGCAGCCCTCACTACAAGTGTGTCACTGCAGCATTCCACCTACCACCAAAGGCCTTTTGCTTAAAACTCTCAGCCAGCCTGTGCAAACTGTTGCTTCCCATGCCATGATGGTGCAGTCCAAAGCCAGACCCTCAAGGTTCAGAGGTGCTGGACGGTGTTTTGTAATGCCACCTGCAATCTTTTCCACTTAAAGTTAGCAGCTTTCCACCATACAGACATGCTGCAACCACTGGGGTAGCAATGCAAAGGAGCACCAGAACAAGCAATAGCACTCACAAGACAGGTATTAATGGAATGCACAAGAGCAAATATTTCAGTTTTGTATGCACTATTGCAAGTGTTACTGGATAAATTTGTTGGAGAATGATTTTTTGGCAGTGTCTTTTATTTCAGAGGATGACTGACCAAAACGATGACAAGAAATTCCAGACAGTGTTAATGCGAGATGGTTTTAGGAGAACCGGCCACCGAGATGCTCACAGATTGGCCTGTCTGGAGCGATGTCATCACAGATATCTCCCCCACTCCAAGCTTCTTGCTGAAAGTCTGGTAGCAAGGGCTGTGCTTGCATGAGAGCCAAGTCATGTAGCAGGCAGCAGCCTACCATAAATCTGGAAACACTCCCACAACCAGTCCAAACAATATGGATATTTCCCAATCATAACCCTGGCTCAACCAAAGGGTTCACTCCCTGTTGAAATTCCGGACGGAGGCGTTCAAGTCTGATGACTATGAACTTAGAATTTACAGTGCAGAAGGAGGCCATTCGGCCTATCAAGTCTGCACCGGCTCCTGGAAAGAGCACCCTACTCAAGGTTAACACCTCCACCCTATCCCCATAACCCAGTAACCCCACCCAACACCAAGGGCAATTTTGGACACTAAGGGCAATTTATCATGTCCAATCCACCTAACTTGCACATCTTTGGACTGTGGGAGGAAACCAGAGCACCCGGAGGAAACCCACGCACACACGGGGAGGATGTGCAGACTCCGCACAGACAGTGACCCAAGCCGGAATCGAACTTGGGACCCTGGAGCTGTGAAACGATTGTGCTATCCACAATGCTACCGTGCTGCCCCTAAATAAAGAAATCCAGGTACGCGTACGGAAAGCCATCAGGGATGCAAAAAGGCAACACCACATCAAACTGGAGTCCCAGGCCAATGACACTAACCCACGACGACTATGGCAGGGCCTACACAAGATCACAGGCTACAAAGCAAGCCCAGGCGGAATATCTGGGGCTGGAGCATCCCTACCCGATGACCTGAATAAGTTCTCTGCCTGCTTTGAGCAGTCAGCCAATGCATCAGTGCCACCCTCCCCAACAGCCCTGGACACACCCTACCCACTATTACAGCCTCAGAGGTAAGAGCTGCCTTCTTGAAAGTGAATCCGCGGAAAGCGACGGGCCACGATGAAGTCACCAGGCGAGCACTCAAGAACCTGCGTAGACCAGGATATCATGGATATCTTCAACACCTCACTCCTCCGCTCTGAGGTCCCCACCTGGGGCTGGTTTAGCTCACTTGGCTAAATCATTGGCTTTTAAAGCAGGCCAGCAGCACAGTTCGATTCCCGTATCAGCCTCCCCAGACCGGCGCCGGAATGTGGCAACTAGGGGCTTTTCACAGTAACTTCATTGAAGCCTACTCGTGACAATAAGCGATTTTCATTCGTTTCCTTCAAGGAGACCACCATAATACCAGTACCAAAGAATAACAAGGTAGCCTGCCTCAACGACTGCCCTGACGCCTGTTATCATGAAATGCTTTGAGTGGCTAGTGATGAGATGGATCACTACCAGCCTCCCAGACGGTCTCAATCCACTGCAGTTTGCCTATCACCGTAACCAGTCCACAACAGATGCTATCTCCCTGGCTCTACAATCAACACTCTTAACACCTCAACAACAAGGAAACCTATGTAACACTGCTGTTCATCGACTACAGCTCCGCCTTTAACACCATTAAACCAACAAGACTAATAACCAAACTCTGAAATCTTGGACATGACCCCTCCCTGTGCAGCTGGATCCTGGACTTCCTCACCAACAGACCACAATCTGTCAGGACAGGCAACAGCACCTCCTCCACATTTGTCCTCAACACCAGGGCCCCGCAAGGATGTGCGTTCAGTCCTCTACAGTACTCCTATACACAGATGACTGTGTGGCAAGATTTAACTCCAACTCAATCTATAAGTTTGCGGATTATACGACTGTGGTGGGCTGTATCTCAAACATTGACGAATCAGACTACAGGAGGGAGTTGCATGGTGTACCAAAAACAACCTCTCTCCAAATGTCGGAAAGACCAAGGAACTGATCATCGACTTCAGGAAGTATAGCATGACACACACTCCCGTCTGCAGCATCAATGGCTCCGAAGTGGAAATGGTCGATAACTTTAAGTTCCTGGGGATAACCATCACCAACAATCTGTCCTGGCCATTCACGTTGATGCAACAGTCAAGAAATCTGAACAACGTCTCTACCTCCTATGGAAGCTAAAGAAATTTGGCATGTTTTCATCGACTCTCGCAAACTTCTACAGATGTGCAATAGAGAGCATCCTATCCGGCTGCATCACAGCCAGGTATGGCAAGTGCTCAGTCCAAGATCACGAGAAACTTCAGAGTTTGGTGAACTCAGCCCAGCACATCACACAAGCTTGCCACCCCCATGCTGCCTCAGGAAGGCAAACAGCATTATCAGAGACCCCTCCCACCCAGACATTGCCTTCTTCCAGACCCTTCCATCAGGCAGAAGGTACAGAAGTCTGAAGACCCGCACATCCAGACATAGGAACAGCTTCTTCACCACAGCTACAGGACACCTCAACGACTCCCCCTCGACTGATCTGTTCCCTGTAGGAACACCATTCCCTGTAAGAACATTATGAGCTCTTGCTCATGTATTTGCTTTGCCACCTATACAACGCTCCCATGGCGAGTGTACGGACCAACAATACCAACTCCCAATACTTCCAGCTGCACAGGGGCACCAGACAAGGATGCCCACTGTCCCCGCTGCTGTTCGCACTAGCAACAGCGAACCGCTAGCAATCGCGCTCAGGGCAGCAAAAAATTGGAGGGGGATACGAAGGGGAGGCAGAGAGCACAGAGTCTTACTCTATGCAGATGATCTGCTCCTCTACATCTCGGACCCACAAAGCAGCATGGACGGAATCATCGCGCTCCTGAAAGAGTTTGGAGCCTTCTCGGGCTACAAACTCAACATGAGCAAAAGCGAGATCTTCCCAGTACACCAGCACTAAAGGGGCTGCCGTTCAAACAAGCCCGACATAAATTCCGCTACCTGGGGATCGCTACCTCGGCGGCAACAGCCAAGCGAGTAAGGGGATGGATCCAGGAGCCAGAAGCCGAGTGGGTGCGTGCGGAGGAGGCCTCCTGCATGGGGACCTCCCTCCGGGCCCTCGCCACGGCAGCACTCCCATCCCCACCCAAAAAACACTCCAGCAGCCCAGTGGTGACAGCCACCCTCCAATCCTGGAACCAACTGCGGCAGCAATTTGGCCTGACCAAAATGTCGGACAAGGCTCCCATCTGCAACAACCATAGGTTCACACCAGCACTGACTGACGCCACCTTCAAAAGGTGGAGACAGGACGGGGGGGCACTGACAATCAGGGACCTATACACGGACGACAGGATCGCAACACTGGACGAACTGACAGAGAAATTTCGGCTAGCCGGGGGGAACGAGCTGCGGTACCTCCAGCTCAAAAACTTCCTACGAAAGGAGACAAGGACGTACCCACAACCGCCACGACAGACACTACTGGAAGACCCACTGGACGTAAGTATCCTAGAGAAAGGGAACTGTAGCGACTTGTATGACCGACTGATAGAAAGGGACGACACCGTACTGGACGTAACAAGAAGGAAATGGGAGGACGACCTGGGGATGGAGATAGGGTGGGGACTCTGGAGTGAAGCACTACATAGGGTCAACTCCACCTCCACGTGCGCAAGGCTCAGCCTGACGCAACTAAAAGTGGTACATAGAGCCCACTTAACAAGAAACCGTATGAGCAGGTTCTTCCCGGAGGTGGAGGACAGATGTGAACGGTGCCAAAGAGGCCCGGTCAACCACGCACACATGTTCTGGTCTTGCCCCAGACTGGTGGAGTACTGGACAGCCTTCTTCGAGGCAAAGTCCAAAATGGTGGGGGTGAGGGTGGAGCCATGCCCGATAGTGGCGGTCTTCGGGGTTTCAGACCAGCCAGATCTATTCCTGGGGAGGGCGGACGCCCTTGCCTTTGCCTCCCTGATCGCCCGCCGTAGAATCCTGTTTGGCTGGCGGTCAGCAGCACCACCCAGAGCTGCAGACTGGCTGTCCGACCTCTCGGAATCTCTCCAAATGGAGAAAATCAAATTCGCCATCCGTGGGTCGGACGACGGCTTCCACAGAACGTGGGAGCCATTCATGCAATTGTTCCGTGAACTGTTTGTGGCCAACGAACAAGAGGAAGAATAGTCGGGTGGCCAAGAATCAGGGGAAAATGGATGGGAATCGGGGGAAGGTTGTTGGGGGGGGGGGGGGGGGGAGATAGGGGGTTGGTTATGGGGGTTTGACGGCTAGCTAAGACCCAAAACCAAACTAAATAAATGCCAATAAACATGTGCCTCGGCCATATTGGGGAATGTAAAATATGTATGCCGGCTAAAGGGGGGAGGCCACAGCTATTATTACGAAGATGCTTACCTGTAAATATATATGTAAATTTTTGCGTGTTCTTTTTTTTCCTCTCTCTCTCTCTAACAATTTGTAATTTGTTCAATATAAAACATGAAAACTGAATAAAAAACATTTATAAAAAAAAAATGTATTTGCTTTGCTTGGCCCCCTGTTCCGCACTGTAACCAATCACTGTTTGTCAATGTACCATTTGTCAATGTTCTCTGTTGATTATTCTCTTTGTCTATTATGCACATACTGTGTACGCTCCCTCGGCCACAGAAAAATACTTTTCACTGCAATTTGGTACATGTGACAATAAATCAAATAATTTTAGAATATAATAATGGTTTGCTCGACAACATTCCTGGTGGTTTTGTAGGAAGTTTGACAATGCACTAAGCATTTCTGTGCCTGTCCATCAGTATTCTTTCTGTATGCCCTAAAGTCTTTAAAGAGTAAATCACCTCAGCCACTGCTCCAAACTGAGGTGGGAATAGGAGGAGAAGCGCTCTGAATAACCTAGCAAGTACAGCCCTCTGTTAAGAGACCTTCTCCTCCTTCTTGTGCACTGCTTCCTCTCTCTGCTGCCAATGCTGCATCTCCCCTGCTGCAGCCCAAAAGGAAGGACCAGAGCCCACAATAGACGGCTTTCTGCCAACAGGCATTCAAACTCCATTGGAATTCTTGGAAAAGTCCATGGAGGTGAGAGCGAGAGCGACAGAGACAGAGAGATATGAATAATATTTACACTTTCTACCAAAATATGAGTGCTGAGACTGAACATAGCAGATATCCGAAACAATCCTAACTGAATGTGCAACTTTTAGTATGAACAGATAAACTATTTAAAATGTAAACATTGGGTTCAAGTATGAATAATGTTTTTAAAAACATTGTTATCATGAAGGCAACTAAATAGCTCTATACCAATTATAGTATGTATTGCAGCACATCAAAATGTCACAAATGGAAGACCAGATGACTGACACTAACTTTCATAAGCGTTTTTTAAACCAGAATTTCAATATTTGCAAATGGCAACTAAAAGGAATACATAAGAATCCATTTATCAATGCCAAACCTCTGGCTGTTTTGATTTTGCAGCACTGGAAGAACATGAGAACTGATATTCGTGGTAATATTATGTGCTACAATTGATGAGGATTTTTACTTTTAAAATATTATTGAAAATAGAAGCATGCAAAACAAACAATAATTTAACCAAGTGAAATTTATGAAATACAATAGTGATTTTGATAACCCACAGTTGTCATATGGCCTGAAAAACAGTGTTACTTATCGAACATAGAATAATCCTTAATTAAGAGCAATTTTGTTACAAATACATGCTTCATACCCAAGTGACCAAGAAGTGAACAAGAAGTGTACAGTCCAATTCTACAAAACAAATGTTGACTTGGACAAGCCCACACATAAAGATTGTTTTTTTAAATTCACAAGAATTTTGGTGTTGGTTTCTTATTCCCAAAAGAAGGAGAATTAAATTTACTTCCAGGACACGACAAAAGACAAAACCACAAACTTGCATGTCAACAAATGTTAAGAAATTGCTCTGTGGTATAACAGAAAGGAACATACATTAATTGTAGATCATTACATTAAAGTAACACCTATATATTAAACATATAATAATTAATCTGAACAGATTGAAATTAGAATTAAGTATTACCTCCTAGCAAACAATTGTAGTAGAAATAGACTAGTAAAGTCTGTTATTACATGGTAGTTTATGCTGAGAATTGCATAAACAGCTGGCTTGTAATGCAGAACAAGGCCAGCAGCGCGGGTTCAATTCACGTACCGGCCTCCCCGAACAGGTATCGGAATGTGGCAACTGGGGGCTTCACAGTAACTTCATTGAAGCCTACTTGTGACAATAAGCGATTATTGTACAATAAGATATCCTAAAAATATTACTTCGGAATTGTGCAAAGGCTGGTCCAGCGAAACAAATGTCCTTGTGGTGTTCCAACTTAGTTCCCCATCTATAGACAGATATAACACTTTCCTAATCTATTTAAAAACTTAAATTATTCTGTGTAGTAGAATCTTACCAAAAAGTTACATTACAATGCTCACTAATCCACATAACACAATTACAAATAAAAAAATCAAAATGTAATCTGCCCACATGATTTAAAGTGTGGAAGTGAGGGCTTAAATGGGTCGGTGCAGACTCGATGGGCCGAATGGCCTCCTTCTGTACTGTATGTTCTATATTCTATGTTCTAATCCACATCACATCTTATTTCCAGCTATTTAGTTCTGTGCACATTTTTCTTGATTATTTAGACAGCAACATTCCAACAGGCCAAGAGCATCTGGTAAATATGTAGCACTCCAAACTGAAAACACACACCTAGGCCTAGAATCTTAAGCATTCAGCTAGTTATGTACCAAGAGCTGCCTGTATTTCTCAATTTCGAACCTATTTATAAATGAATATTTAATTTTATCACATAACACCCTTCTAAAATAGCATGCAAGAGCTAATTAATTCATGAAAAATACTCCAGGCAGTACAGGGTAGTTATAAAATGCATTGTATGTAACTTCATTCATTGCAAAATAACAGTGAAAAACAAAGCTATTGGCAATGCCCCCAAAACTACTTGTAAGAATAGCCTCTATCTCCATTTTAGCATTACTGTTTTGTTAACACTAGATTAGCAGATAAGCCAGGCTTCCCCTCTCTACCCAACCCTTTTTGAACAAGATGTAGGAAGGTTAAAGGTCAGGTAATGACAAAATAGCCCAAGTGTGTTACTAAGAACAAGCAGTTAATAGATCATTACGCAATATTATACAATTTCAGGATCAAAATGATCACATCATAATTTGGTCTTTGTGGTTCTGGAATATTGAAATTTGTTTATTGTTTTAAAATTAATATTTCAGATATGCTCCCGAACATGATTTAAAATGCAAAGTGCTGTAACGTTAATTCTGCAATGGAACTTCCTCCTACAAATGGTGATGGCACAATCGGAAACAATTGACATTATGATATTCACAGTCCCAGAATAAACACTAACTGATTTTTTTTTAATGAGAGCAATTGTTACCTGGAGCAGTATTTCACAATACACAAAAGGCATTCTGGTAAATTTGTGCAAAACATTTTATGCTGAATTTCAATATTTTCTTCCCTTACAAGAAAACTTTCAGTCATGCCTTGTTTAATTATGTATTTTGGAATGTAAAATGCAAAGACCAACATTATCTTCACTGTGAGGCAAGTTTTTTGCTTAATGTATTGGATGGCTGTCCTATTATTTCGTTTTCTTTAAACAGTTGTTTTGAGGCACGGTGATCATATGAAAGCCATATTTAAGGAAGGATAATATTTACCTTCAAGCAAAATAGCTTCTGTACCACAATAAATGGGATACAATTAATTAATCCTCATATACTATCCCAGAATTGGCTAAATCTGGTTTAATTTCATCACCACTCAGTAATTCTATAGGAATTAAATTTATCAAAAACAAAAATTGTCCATCCAAACAAAGAAACTGGAAAGCAATGATTCAAGGAAAAAAATGTTATCAGGCCCAAATAGTGAAAATAGGATTTTAAAGCAAACATATTTTAAACACGAGCAATGGTAGAGGAACAACAAAATTTGCAAATTCAATTTCCCATCCATATGCAAATATGAGAATTGTACTCCAGATGGCTATTAATGCATTGACCAATGTCTTCAAAATAAGTGTGTACTTTCACTGCAACTCCAAATGAAAGTTTTTAACATTAAGAAAATGAATTTCAAATCATCAGAAAAAACCTGCATTGTGATTGCAAGAATATACAAAACACATAATTCTAAAAGCAAAATGAGGAATTGTAAATTAAGAGTTAAGCAAGTCATCTGAAAAGACTTCACACTATCTATCCAATGTGGTCCTCTCGAAAGTGCATGTTACTCCCTTCAAAAATCAACCTTTTAAAATCTTTCCTTTCGGCAAACCTTTCGGCACTTACACTAAAAAAAACTATTAAAAAATTCAAGCAGGTTACATTTCAAGCAAAACTTGAGAATTGCCTTAATTTAATTTTGATTGATTCTGAAACTAATTTTAAATCTAGATGTCCTTAAGCAAATTGTATTTGAAAGCCATGACACCGACTTACTTCGATGTATTTTAATTATATGATGCTATTTTGATTGATGATGTTTTCTATTCTTTTTATACGTCCTTTGTAATTCGGCGGTGTCCTTATTATGCCTTCTCCTAATTGCTTCAGGGTGCTCTCAAGTTCAAAAGTTCACGTTTTACGACCTTACAAAGACTCATCACTACAGAGAAACACATTTCTAATAAATGTCCCCAGCTGCATTTTTGTCTCAAAATTAAGCTTAAAACGGCGCAAAAAAAAACCCCCCCGAAATGTCCCCAATCATTACTACCTCTTAGAAACAAAAGTGCATTTTTAGAAACGATGAGACCCTGCAAGAATCGGGATGGGGAATGGATAAACAACCGAATAGTTACCATTATTACTTTGAAAACAATGGTAAACAGCTGAATACAAACAAAATTGACAACGACCAACGTGCAACTGACCACCATTATGTACACTTCTTGCTTCGGCAGTAAAGAAATATAATTTCATTTAAAAGAAACACAAATAACCTCGCTGACTTACTGTTAATTGGCTTTATCTCGTTTTTTTCTTCGCATTCGTAGCCATTCGTTCTATTTTCGATCTCCATGCTCTTGGTGTTTTTTTTTCTTTGCCCACACGGTAATCTCAGCACACTTCGTCCATGGTGTTTACCTGTCAGGCGGTTAGCCCGACTCTCTCGCGCACATCGATAACGCTCGGCTGGAGTACAAGCCGCTCGCGCTGGCAACGGCTCGGAGCCTCGCGCAAGCGCATCGCACCCCCTAGCCTTCTGTTGCTGTCCCCCTCCTGCTCCGCTCCCCTCCCCTCCCCTCCCCTCCTCTCCTTCAGGAAAGAGAGACCCGGATCCACCCCCCTCCCACACCACCGCCCCAACAGGACAGAGGATGCGCGAACCGCGCGAAGCCCAAACCACTGGTCCCAGCATTCCATGCTTGACACAGGATTCCAATTGTTCTTTTCACAGCCCCGACCTGACAATGGACTGGATCCACCAGCCTCCAGCCCATGCCCCTTCGTGTTTTGATGTTTCCGTGTGAAGTGGAAATGAAGGACTATCTTGCTTTAGACTCTTAACAAGAACGTTTACCCTCTTCATTCTGCTGACAAAGCACAGTGAAATGCCCCCCCTCGTCTCCCCCAAATAATCTGACCACACAAACCCCTCTGCCCTAATCACCCATCTGCGTGAAACAGTGCCTGCTGTTTTTAGAGAAATCCAAATGTAAATTAACACCGTTGGACTTGGAGTTTATGTTACTTGGAAATATGTTACAAGTGTATCATTAAAAGCTGTCGAGACACAACTGGAGGAACTGGCAAGCACAATCAAAGTAATCAATTATTGAGAAATCAAAATAATTATAATTTGTTGAGGCTAAGCATAGATAGTTTACATATTTGGAGAAGTATTACTGCAGCTGTGTGTAAACTCTATTTGGCTATTAGTGCTATTTGTAAATAACAATAGTCAAATTATCCATAGGCTCAGTGGCAATGAAAATACACACATTTGCATCCTGGATTCAATACCTATTATTGATTTTGGTTTGATTTTTATCACTCCACCATGTTTTCAACTCCCTCGACCCTAAAGTGTGAAATTCTGTCAACTGTGCCTCAATTGGAAGCACACTCACCTCTGAGTCAGAGGCTTGTGGGTTCAAGTCCCACTCCAGGACTAGAGAACAAAAAATTAGGCTGATACTGCACTGTATTACCGAAGGAGTGAGTGCTGCACTCAACAATGCCATTTTTCAGATGACACGTTAAACAAGGCCCCCCTTAAGTGTATTATGATCCTAGACCTTGCCTGTGGTAATATGCATATGCATATAGCAATGTATATAGTTGGATATATGACCTCCGACCAGCTAGTGGGAACGGTGTTCCACCATGTGACTCCACAGATCGGCAGAAGAGAACAGTCGCTTTAGAAATAGCTCCAGGAGAATTCACTTATTTGTTACTGTTTGTATGATAGTTCATTAGTTATCTTACCACGTATTAATTTTGTTAATAAACTATCATACCGGTCAAAGAACTAGATGTTCTGTGTGCATCTTTACCACGGCCACAACACAGAACATAACAACTTCAACAGTGGCTGGGATACTGGGTGAAACCCCAATACTAGTTTGTTTTGTAAGAATTCGCAAAAAGAATACTTCGCTCCAGGAGTTACTGCACAAAGAAATAGGGATTTGATATTTTAAAACAAAAATTAATTATTAACACAATATTAAACTCTTTAATATCACACCTGAAAATAGCTTTCAATTACCCCTGAAACAATATTATTTAATACAGTAAATATAATACCCTTAATTATTATTTCTGTTCCCAATTAAACAACAATAAAGGAAATAAATATACAGCTCTCAATCCATTTCAATCACACAGAATAATAGTTCATAGGTTAAAAGATATAGGAACAGAATTAGGCCATTTGGCCCATCGAGTCTGCTCTGCCATTTGATCATGGCTGATCTCATCCTGGCCTTAACTCATTCTCCATAACCCTTCAAACCATCACCAATTAAAAATCTGTCTAACTCTTCCTTAAATTTACTCACTGTCCCAGCATCCACCACACTCTGGCATAGCGAATTCCACAGATTCACAACCCTTTGGAAGAAGTAGATTCTCCTCAATGCTGATTTAAATTTGCTACCTCTTATCCTAAGACTATGACCTCTCGTTCTAGAATGCCCCACAATAGGAAGCATCCTCTCCACACCTACCTTATCCATACTTTTTATCATCTTGTATACCTCAATTTAATCTCTCCACATTCTTCTAAACTCTAGAGAGTGTAGGCCTAAACTGTTTCATCTCTCTTCATACGACAAACCTCTCATCTCTGGAATCAACCTAGTGAACCTCCTCTGAACTGCCTCCAATGCCACAACATCTTTCCTCAAATAATTTGACCAAAACTGTGCACAATACTCAAGGTATAGTCTCACCTATGCTTTGTATGGTTGAACATTTCCTTATCTTTCTACTCTATTCCTTTTTTTATAAATTTAGAGTACCCAATTTTTTTTTCCATTTAAGGGACAATTTAGCATAGCCAATCCACCTACTCTGCACATCTTTGGATTGTGGGGTTGGAACTCATGCAGACGTAAGGAGAATGTGATAGCGACACAAGGCCGGGATCGAACCCAGGTCATCGGCGCCGTGAGGCCGCAGTGCTAACCATTGCTCCACCTTTATACTCAATTCCTTTAGCTATAAATGCCAACATTCCATTTCTTTATTATCTGCTGTATCTGCATGATAGTATTCTGCAACTCATGAACGAGGACTCCCAGATCCCTGTGCAACGGAGCACCCCAATCTCTGGTTTAGCTCACTGGGCTAAATCGCTGGCTTTTAAAGCAGGCCAGCAGCACGGTTCGATTCCCGTACCAGCCTCCCCGGACAGGCGCCGGAATGTGGCGACTAGGGGCTTTTCACAGTAACTTTTTTCAAAGTAATCAATTATTGAGAAATCAAAATAAAACCAACGTGGCCCAGGTGTAACGGCATCTGTGGGGGTCTCCCAGACCATCAGAGGCCCCCGGATGGTCTGACACCTTGGCACTGCCACCCAGTCTGGCACATTGACACTGCCACCCAGCACCCTGACAGTGCCACGGTGTGAGGATACCCAGATGGCACTGCCAGGCTGGCATATGCACGTCTGTTAGAGTGCCAGGCCAGCAGTGCCAAGGTGGCTAGGTGCCAGGTTGGCCGTGCCACAAATTGGGCCCAGGGTGCCCTGCCCTTAAGGGGTGGGGTGAGGAGAGCTCGAGGACCCCTTAAAAAGTAAAATAGGAAGCTGAGGGAGGCCTGGAGGCTGTGGTGGGGTGTCCCCTGACCTCGTTAGTACAGGAAGTGAGGTAAGTGCAGGCTTGGCTGGGCATTCCTCGCCAAGTCCAAAAAAACCAAGAATCCCGTTTGATAACGGGGTTTTCTTGGCACTCACGCCCAAACCGGGACTTTGCTTTTTGGGTGTAACATTGCAAGTTGTTGTTAAAGGTTGTAGAAATACGGCGCCGTGGCCGCTCCCTCCCACGAGGGATACCACGAGTCCGGTGGTGGCGGCTACCCTCAAGATTTGGGGGCAGTGGAGGCGACATAGGGGAGAAGTGGGGGGCTCGATGGAGGCTCCGTTAAGGGGGAACCATAGGTTCGTCCCGGGGAACATGGATGGGGGATTTCGGGGATGGTATAGAGCGGGCATTAGACAGCTGAAGGACCTGTTTATCGACGGAAGGTTTGCGAGCCTGGGGGAGTTGGAAGAGAAATTTGGGCTCCCGCCGGGAAACATGTTTAGATATCTGCAGGTAAAGGCATTTGCTAGACGGCAGGTGGAGGGATTCCCTGCGCTCCCCGCGAAGGGGGTTAGTGACAGGGTGCTCTCGGGGGTCTGGGTCGGGGAGGGGAAGATATCCGATATCTACAAGCTTATGCAGGAGAAGGAAGAGGCGTCAGTAGAGGAGCTGAAAACGAAGTGGGAGGGGGAACTGGGGGAACAGATCGAAGACGGGACATGGGCTGATGCCCTGGAGAGGGTAAATTCTTCCTCCTCGTGTGCGCGGCTTAGCCTCATCCAATTCAAGGTGCTGCATAGGGCCCACATGACTGGGACGAGGATGAATAGGTTCTTTGGGGGTGAAGATAGGTGTGCCAGGTGCTCGGGGAGTCCAGCGAACCATGCCCATATGTTCTGGGCATGCCCGGCATTGGAGGAGTTCTGGAAGGGGGTGGCGAGGACGGTGTCAAGGGTGGTGGGATCCAGGGTCAAGCCAGGATGGGGACTCGCGATCTTTGGGGTTGGGGTAGAGCCGGGAGTGCAGGAGGCGAAAGAGGCCGGTGTGCTGGCCTTTGCGTCCCTAGTAGCCCGGCGAAGGATTTTGCTACAGTGGAAGGACGCGAGGCCCCCAAGCGTGGAGACCTGGATCAATGACATGGCGGGGTTTATTAAGCTTGAGAAGGTTAAATTCGCCCTGAGAGGATCGGTGCAAGGGTTCTTTAAACGGTGGCAACCTTTCCTCGACTTTCTGGCTCAACGATAGGGTACTGGGACAGTAGCAGCAGCAACCCGGGGTGGGGGGGGGGGGGGGGGGGCGTTGATTATGTTAGCTTATTTTATTTAAATTTGATTTATCTAATTTTAATTTATGGTTAAGTTCTCTTGTTTGGGGGGGGGGGGTGGGGGAATGTGATACATGTGATGTTACGGTATGGGGGGAATTGTGGGTGTTATGGGGCTGTTAGTTGCATATTACCGCTTTTTGCTATACTTTTTGTTATATTTTCTGCAAAAAATTCCAATAAAAAAAATTTTTAAAAAAAAAAAAAAAAAAAAGGTTGTAGAAATGTAAGTAGAGGTAGTGTTAGGATCACTCAGCAGATCCAGTGAAAGTAAATCTAATATAACAATAATAATTTTTATCAGTGTCACAAGTAGGCTTACATTAACACTGCAATGAAGTTACTGTGAAAATCCCCTGGTCGCCACACTCCGGCACCTGTTACACTGAGGGAGAATTCAGAATGTCCAAATTACCTAACAACACGTCTTTCGGGGCTTTTGGGAGGAAACCCACGCAGACACAGGGAGAACGTGCAGTCTCCGCACAGACAGTGACCAAAGCCAGGATTCGAACCTGGGACCCTGGCGCTGTGAAACAACTGTGCTACCGTGCCGCCCATGATACAATGTTAATAGTTGATCCCAGATCATTATTCTCAACTATTGTTATATTACCTATAGCCAGCATATCTTTCCATGAGCACACATATGCAGATTGGAGAATAGATTAAATATACAGTATTTAGTTGTCTGGTAATGCACACTTAGGGCGCGATTTAGTGATCCTGGTGCACCAGGTGTAGAGACAGGTGTGTCAGGTGGATACCGGGAGAGTCCCAAATCAGGCTCTGCTGGGCGAGATCCAGATCTGAACATTAAAATAAGCCTAATGACTCATTTAGATATCCGGACGTCGGATTCACCCGGTGCCTGGGGGTCAACAGCCGCACCCGGAGATCTCACCGCGGCACCGTTTAGTATTGATCCACTCAAATGTCGACCAGGGATAACGGCACCTCGGGTGGGAGGTCTTTCAGGCCATTGGTGATCCCCCGGGTGTTCGGAATAGGGCAGGGTGGTATCTGGCAGCCCCTGCCATCTGGGAACTGTGGCACTGCTCAGGAGGCATTCTGGCATAAAGCAGGAGGGCCTGAAGGAGGGAAAGTTTAGTTCTGCCAGTCAAAATGGCACCCCGATCTGCAGACAGCCATTCCTGCTGGTGAGATCAGCTCACTGGCAGGAAATCTCTCTTAAGTGCAGCCTCAGTGGAGAGAAACTCCCCAAAGCCAAAGAAATGGCAACGTGCCCCCAAGAAACACCCCGCTAAACGTGCCTGACAGCAGACTTAGTTGAAGTTCACTGAATTGCACCCATAATGTGGCAGGTTATGGCTATTTTGTTATTTATCATGCCATTTGCCAGAATGGCACTGGAAACACTTCAGGGGTGTCCTGAAAGCAATTCTGGAGAGATCAAACATCCCTACCATCTCATGGGACCCTGGCCTGTGACCAACCTAAATAGAGAAGGCTCATCCGGGAGGGCACTGAACACATCGATAGACTTCATTGGGAACACATAAAGGTGCAGTCAAGACATCGATGGAAGCACACGAAGCTTGAAGCAACCCACCCACCCAATCATTCAAGCACCACCTGTCCCGCATTTGGTAGAGTCGTCAAATCGGCAATTGGATTTATCAGCCATTTTGAAATGCATCGAACCAGAGTGGAATCATCCCTGATTCCAAGGAACTACCTAAGTAGTTAATTGGGGACTCATGATGCCAGTTGTCCGCCTAGCAGCAGCACAAACCTGCAGTTGTCATATAACCTGCTCAAGAACTTCTCTACTCTTTGAATAATGTGACAGGATTTTTACATTAATCCGAGACTACAACTTGCCATACAATGTGCTCATGTATTGCGTCCAGCCTCCAAGTTATGACATGAACCTACATCATATCTCATAGAATAGAATGTCTAATTTGAGATAGAGATGTGAATCATCCGTAGAAACTGCTTCACATCTCATTCGGCCGGTAGACAATGTTTTTTAAAATAAATTTAGAGTACCCAATTCATTTTTTCCAATTAAGGGGCCAATCAGGGCTAATCAGGGCTAAATAGCTGGCTTTTAAAGTAGACCAAAGCAGGCCAACAGCGCGGGTTCAATTCCCGTACCAGCCTCCCCGAACAGGCGCCGTAATGTGACGACCAGGGGCTTTTCACAGTAATTTCATTTGAAGCCTACTTGTGACAATAAGTGATTTTCATTAATTTCATACCCTGCACATCTTTGGGTTGTGGGGACGAAACATGCAAACACGTGGAGAATGTGCAAACTCCACACAGACAGTGACCCAGAGCCGGGATTGAACCTGGGACCTAGGCACCATGAGGCAGCTGTGCTAACCACTGCACCACCGTACTGCCGGTAGACAATGTTGATAACACACAAATTACTCTGGATTACTAATGGACCCTGGAAGCTTGCAGACACACGACTACTTAATTATCTGAGGAGTTGCAAATGAAACTGAACACTGTTGTTATAAGCAAAAATGCCCCCTTCTGAACATAGATTGAGGCAAGGTCATTGATGATGCAGCTGAAATGGTTGGGCCAAGGACACAACCTTAAAGAATGGCTGCAACAATATCTTGGGGCTGAGATGATTGGCCTCCAACAAGCACAACCATAGTCAGTTGGTAGTACAGAAATTGAGTATTGCTGAAAAAAGATATTCTGTTGAAACTTTTTGTCTTGCACTCATCAAGTCAATCACAAGATTGTCCTGATGAGTGCAAGATGAAAAGTTTTGGCAAAATGTACTTTTTCAGCAATACTCAAGCACAACTTAGGGGGCAGCACGGTAGCATGGTGGTTAGCATAAATGCTTCACAGCTCCAGGGTCCCAGGTTCGATTCCCGGCTGGGTCACTGTCTGTGCGGAGTCTGCACGTCCTCCCCGTGTGTGCGTGGGTTTCCTCCGGGTGCTCCGGTTTCCTCCCACAAGTCCAAAGATGTGTGGGTTAGGTGGATTGGCCATGCTAAATTGCCCGTAGTGTCCTAAAAAGTAAGGTTGGGGGGGGGGGTTGTTGGGTTACGGGTATAGGGTGGATACGTGGGTTTGAGTAGGGTGATCATTGCTCGGCACAACATCGAGGGCCAAAGGGCCTGTTCTGTGCTGTACTGTACTGTTCTATGTTAACTATCTTCATAGAATCGTAGAATTTACAGTGCAGGAGGCCATTCGGCCCATCGAGTCTGCACCGGCCCTTGGAAAGAGCACCCTACCTAAGCGCACACCACAACCCTATCCCCGTAACCCAGTAACCCCACCAAACATTTTTGGACTCTAAGATCAATTTACCATGGCCAAACCACCTTAACTGCACACTTTGGACTGTGGGAGGAAACCGGAGCACCCGGAGGAAACCCACGCAGACACGGAGAGAACATCCAGACTCAGCACAGGCAGTGACCCAAGTCGGGAATCGAACCTGGGACCCTGGAGATGTGAAGCAACTGTGCTAACCACTGCGCTACCGTGCCCACCCTTCCTTCGTGATAGGTATGATTCTGAGCTGTAATGAGTTTTCCTTTTGATTCCGATTGACTTCAATTTTGCTCTTTGATGCCACATTCGGTAAAATGTTTATTTGATGTCAAGGGAAATCATTCTCACCCTGCCTCTTGAATTCGGTTCTTTTTATGCCATGTTTGAAGCAAGGCTACAATTAGTTTTGGAGACGTGTGATCTGGTAATCCAGAAAGGTGTGGTGTTGTCAAGTAATCTGTGTGATCCAGAAAGGTGAGGTGTTGTCAAGTAAATGCTCCATGATAGCACTGTCACTTTGTTGTTGCTTGAGAATAGACAAATGAGGCAGCAATTAGCCAGATTGGATTTGTCCTAATTTTTGTGGGAAGGACATACCTGGGCAATTTTGCACTTTGTCAAAGAGATTGTAGCTGTATTCGAACAGCTTGTCTAGATGCACCGGTAGTTCTAGTTCTGGAGTCTTCAGCATTACAGCCAGGATGTTGTTGGGACCCATAGCCTTTGCTGCATCCAGTGCACTGAGCTGTTTCTTGATATCATGTGGAGTGAATCAAATTAGCTGAAGACTGGCTCCTGTGATGTTAAGGAGCACAGGAAGAGGCGGAGATTAATCATCTACTTGGTATTTCTAGATGAAGATGATTGCAAATACTTCAGCCTTTTCTTTGTCACTCACATGCTGGCTTAACCATGATTGAGGAGTGGGATATTCATGAGCCTTCTCCTCCCATTAGTTATCCAATGGTCCACCACCATTCACAATTGAATATGACAGACTGCAGAGCTTTGTTCTGATTGGTTAGTGGTAGGGTTGCTTAGCTGTGTCTATATCATGCTACATCCAGATACACAAGATAGGCAGAAACCCAATACAATGTTAAAAATATGAACCTATCTGCACTGGTAATTGACAATCGTTGGCCTTTAGGAACAGGACCAGGACTGAAGTTGCAAAGCTTTCTCTACTCTCAAAATCCAACAGCCAAAACCATGAGATGCAATAAGAAAGTCAAGTAGCGGTTCTAGAAGCAATAAAATATGAACTGTCTGGAACAGTGTCTCATTTCACCTGTAATACCTGGTCAAGACACCGAGTAACTCCCATGCACAATTTAGCAGAAACCTGTGAGTAAGTAATATTCTTGCCTTCTTAGTAAAGGAATGATGCATGACAAAGGAGAAAATATCTTTATAAATAGGGAAGAGAATAAAGCCAGAAATCCCATGATATCATAACTCATCTTAACACTGTAACCCTGAAAGTCAAAGCAAAGGAGTTGCTGATTAAATTTAATGGAGATAAAATGACATCAGCAGTTTGCTAAAGCACATTCCAGGTAACAAAATTCATTACCTGCACAATCAGAAAATACCTTATCCAGAGTTTAAATAATGGTTAAACCCTTCTTCATTCAAAAGGGTGGAGGAAGGTAGTTAAATAAATATTTGACACATAGTGAATGCCACTGTAATCCCAATGAAAACAATCATCATCTCACACTTTAGTTAATGAATTGCAAAACTTTATGACAATGATAGGCCCAAGGTTCCAATATATTGCAGTGTTTATTGATGTTTTTATAACAAACCCTATCTGTTAGAATAAATCTCCTGTGAAGGTTATTGGGTATATTTGTGCAATGTGTGTTGCCTGTTTTTACGGAGTTCAAATATAGAATGGAGCCTCAATTTGCATCTCAAAAGAATGGATAATTAAAATTGGTTTTAAATCCAGAGTCCCAAAATGTTGGTATTATGTTTAATAATAATGAGGGCAAGTGCAACAGAAATTTAAAAAAACACTAAGCAAAGGAGATGACAAAGTCCAACAGATTATGTAGGTTCAATGTCTTTTACAAGGCTCTGTCCTGTGACAATTCTGTGAATAATCAGGAAAACAAATAATTGAGGTTCTGCTGAGTATAAAAAATGTTTTGCTAAGCCAATAATCCATTCTGCAATCCACCATGTAGTCTTAGTGTTTGATTTTCTTTTGCATTGTAGTTAAAATTTGTGATAATGAAAGTTAAGTATTACTTAGTCCTGTTATACAACAGTGATAAATGACACATGCCAAATGGTATATGGTCTGCTACTGATACAAGCATTGACAAGAATACAAGGCATCACATCGACATAAAGAATATAAACAATCCTATATAAAATATGAATTCTTCGTAACTAATTTGATTTAAAAGTTTTTTTAAAATGTACTATTTCTGTAAGTAATTTGCTTCAGGTACTTTAAACATTTATCTAGCACAGTATATCAGCATTTTTAAACCAAAAAAGTGCATGTTTTTTAAAATACAAGAATGCAAACCATAACCATAAGTGTTTCCTTCATAAACCTGAAAAATAACATCCAGTCACTGCCCCCATTAACTCTACATCCATGGAGGGACATTTATTAAATTCAAATTATACGAGGGGATTTTCAGTAACTTCATTGCAGTGTAAGCCTACTTGTGACAATAAAGATGATTATTATTATACATGTGGGAGGGCCAAAATATTTCTGATGTGGATTACACTTCACTACATTTAAACCACAAGAGACCATTCAGTCTGTTGTACTTGTGCTGGCTTTTTAAAAGTGCTTAGTTCCACATACCCTTTGTGTTCATAAATTTGTAAGTTCCTCTTCTTTTCTTACCTTTCCAATTCACTTTCAAAATGATTTATGGAATGAACTTCCACCACCTTTTTGGGTGGAATGTACAGATCTCCTCTCCTGGAGAGACTCCGTGCCTTAAAGGACAAGAAGGAGGACCAATAGAACATCAGAGAAGGTGAAGGAACTTTCATTCATCTTGACGAAATTGAATAGTTTCTTTTTTTATTCAATTATTTTTTAATGAAAAAGTTCACCTAATCGCCCCCCTCGATCTTACGCTAATGATTTTAAATCTATGACATCTGATTATTGGTCCATTCAGCAGAGGGAATAGGTCCTCTTGTCTACTCTATCAAAATTTCTCATTGTTTTGAAAACATATGTTTAGTCACCTATTCATCTTCTCTGTTCGAAGGAGAATAATCCTAGTGTCTCTAAACTCTACTCATAATTGAAGCCCCTCAACCCTAGTAACGCCCTGGTAAACCTCTTCTGTATTCTTTCTAAGGCCACGACAACTTTCCTGAAGTGTGGTCCAAAGAATTATCTATAATTCTCCAGCTAAGGCCTAAAAATGTTCCAGCATGGTCTCTTTACTTTTATATTCTATTTCTTTATTCATAAACCAAAATAACCCATACATTTTAAAAACCTAATGGGCTGGGAGTCCATGTTCTCTGTGCTTTTTTTTCAAGTTTTATGATTTTAATGCAACAAACAAACAAACTAGAAGCTACTTTAACTCAGAAACCTACACATTAAACTATAAACTAGAACTTTGCCCTTTTGCACAATCTAAAATCACACTCCACGATTATAGTTACTCTGCCCTATAAGTCGAAACTTAATTGTCTCAGAATCTGTCCAAAATGATGATTAATTCCTGAGGATTTACTTCCGTTCTTCGACCAAGACACCGAGGAAAAAAAGGGAGAATAGAATAGAATGTGAACGAGCAAAACACATAAAAATGGACTGCTGAAGCTTCTGTGGCTACGTAAAAAGGAAACGTCCGGCTCAGTCAAAGGTTTGTCCACTCCAGACAGTCAGGAGAATCCAAAATGAGGAATAGAGATCTCTACAGCCACCTCGTTCAACACTCTGGGATGTAGATCATCGGCTTTTGGGGATTTATTAACTTTCAAGCCCATTAATTTCTCCAGTACTACTTTTTCACCAATACTAATCTCTGCCAGTCCCTTGGTTCTCTGGTGTTTTGGGGACAATTTCTGTATCTTCCTCTGTGGAGTCAGACACACATTGTTCAGTTTCTCTGCATTTCCTTACTCCCCATTACAAACTCTCCCGTCTCTGCCCGGAACGGACCCACACTGGTCTTTGCCAATCTTTTCCTTCTCACACTCCTGTAGAAGCTTTTCTAGTCGGCTTTTATGTTTCTCGCCAGTTTGCTCTCATAGTTTCTTGGTCCTCCTTTGCTGAATTCTAATGGATCTCATGGAATCTTTTAACTTTTTTTATTAGCCATGGTTACATCATTCTTCTTGTTGGATTTTTGTTCCTTAAAGGAATCTATATTTGTTGTATATGTGTGAAATAAAAGTTGCAAAAATCCCAGAGGACCATAGGCTGCTCTCGCCTTTGACAGAGAGAGAGCTGACTGGAGGCGACCCAACCCGAGGGTCAGCACACCCCAGGTGAGGGGCCCGGCCGAGAAGGCGGGGCCTCCACGAACAAACTCAGCCAATAGAGGAGTTGAATCCTCACTGTTGGCCTCGCTCTGCATCACGAACCAGCCGCCAGCCAACTGAGCTAACCGACCCCTGTTAAATATGTAATAATTCCTTAACCATTAGGTAT
The DNA here is from genome assembly GCF_902713615.1 of Scyliorhinus canicula. Classification (NCBI taxonomy): domain Eukaryota; kingdom Metazoa; phylum Chordata; class Chondrichthyes; order Carcharhiniformes; family Scyliorhinidae; genus Scyliorhinus; species Scyliorhinus canicula. The sequence goes on from NC_052166.1 coordinate 46,779,953, forward strand.
TCCCTGTACCAATCAGTTTCCTAGTCCACCTCAGACATCTTGCCCCTCATACCTGGATAGTTTTCTTCTGTGAGGGACATCCAGATAAATTAAACAAATGAACCATGTAACCACCAGGGCCCATCTCCATGGCAACATGGCTTTGGGGGGGTTCCAAACAGAAATGGGAACTGAATATCTTCAACTTCCAAACCCCCTTTCACTCTGAGATCCTTGTGCAATTTGAAGCCAGGTATTAGCAACAAGGCTCAAAGAGCATCAGCCCACTGGAGGCAAAGTAGTGAGACCGGCCAGTCCAGCAGAAAGAAACCCTCCGACCATCCCCACTGACCACCTGTCAGAATAAACAAAATGCAGTCCTGGGTGTAGAGCAGAAACAATAACAGCAGAATCCAGCCCCTGTAATCAATTGTGAAATTGTTGGTGTCACAGCAGGTGTGGTGAAACATGCAATCCTGTCTCACATTAAGACGTGAATGGCCTCTCCCCAGTGTGAACTCGCTGATGTCTCCGCAGGGTGAATAACTGAGTAAATCCTTTCCCACACTGGGAGCAGGTGAATGGCCCCTCCCCAGTGTGAACTCGCTGGTGTGTCTGCAGGTGAGATAACTGACTGAATCCCTTCCTACACTGGGAGCAGGTGAATGGCCTCTCCCCAGTGTGAACTCGCTGATGTGTCTGCAGGTGAGATAACTGACTGAATCCCTTCCTACACTGAGAGCAGGTGAAAGGCCTCTCCCCAGAGTGAACTCGCTGGTGTGTCTGCAGGGTGGATAATTGAGTGAATCCTTTCCCACACTGGGAGCAGGTGAAAGGCCTCTCCCCAGAGTGAACTCGCTGGTGTGTCTGCAGGGTGGATAATTGAGTGAATCCTTTCCCACACTGGGAGCAGGTGAATGGCCTCTCCCCAGTGTGAACTCGCTGGTGGCTCCGCAGGTGGGAAATGTGAGTAAATCCTTTCCCACACTGAGAGCAGGTGAACGGTCTCTCCCCAGTGTGAACTCGCTGGTGTGACTGCGAGTTGGATATCTGAGTGAATCCCTTCCCACACTGGGAGCAGGTGAACACCCTCTCCCCAGTGTAAACTCGCTGATGCTTCCACAGGGCGGATGAATCACTGAATCCCTTCCCACACTGAGAGCAAGTGAACGGCCTCTCCCCAGTGTGAACTCGCTGGTGTGTCTGCAGGCTGGATAACTGAGTGAATCCCTTCCCACACCGAGAGCAGGTGAACGGCCTCTCCCCAGTGTGAACTCGCTAGTGTGTCTGCAGGCTGGATAACTGAGTGAATCCCTTCCCACACCGAGAGCAGGTGAACGGCCTCTCCCCAGTGTGACTGTGTATATGAATCTCCACCTGAGATGGGGCTCGGAATCCCTTCCCACAGTCCTCACATTTCCACGGTTTGTCCATGTTTTGGGTCTTCTCGTGTCTCTCCAGGCCGGATGATCAGTTGAAGCCTCATCAACACACACAACACGGGTACAGTCTTTACACGCTGTGAATGGTGTGATGTTTTTTCAGGCTGTGTAACTGGTTAAAGCTCTTTCCACAGTCAGTTCACTGGAACACTCTCACCCGGTGTGTGTTGTGTGGGTCTCGGTGCTTTTCCAGTCATGCTGATGTTTGAAAATTTAGCTGACAGTTCTGGTAAACATTTCACCTTCTTGATTCAAAGTCCTGATGATATTCAGGTTCTAAGGAATCGAGTGACTCTGTCAGATCAAGACGTCACGTTTGAGATTTCTGTCTGTAATTCCTCCTTGTCTAATATCCTCACACCACTGTGACAGCACCTTCACTACACAGACTGCAGCAACTGACCAAACATCACCTTCCCAGTTATTCCTGAAGGCACCACCCTCCCAACCTGGCCCCCCACCTGAGGTGCGACGACCCCCAGGCCACACCACCGCCGGTCAGCTCCCTCTCCCGGGACCAGGCCCTGGTTCACAGCCGCCATCTTGGGCACGTTCCCTGTGCTTATCTATACTTTTCAAAGTTGTGCCAGTTATAGCATATCGTCTTTCCATATTAGTTCTCCAAAAGTACATCAGTTCACACTTGGAATTCCATGTTCCATGCTTCTGTCCATTTCATAATCCTCACTATGTCATCCTGTAACCTATATCTATTGCCATCACTCTCTACTACTTTGTCCAATATTTTGTTATTGGAAAACTTTACAAACCCTACATCTGAATTGGACATGAAAGGACCTCAAACTGATGGTTGGGCAACACCACAGCAGGTCACTTCCCAGACTTCCTAAACATTCATCCACCTCTACAATTTGCTTTCTGTCACCAAGCCAAATTTGTATCCAGGCTGCCACTTTCCCTTTAATTCCACTGGTTAGGGGCAGCAGGGTAGCATGGTGGGTAGCATAAATGCTTCACAGCTCCAGGGTCCCAGGTTCGATTCCCGGCTGGGTCACTGTCTGTGTGGAGTCTGCACGTCCTCCCCCTGTGTGCGTGGGTTTCCTCCGGGTGCTCCGGTTTCCTCCCACAGTCCAAAGATGTGCGGGTTAGGTGGATTGGCCATGCTAAATTGCCCGTAGTGTCCTAATAAAAGTAAGGTTAAGGGGGGGTTGTTGGGTTACGGGTATAGGGTGGATATGTGGGTTTGAGTAGGGTGATCATGGCTCGGCACAACATTGAGAGCCGAAGGGCCTGTTCTGTGCTGTACTGTTCTATGTTCTATGTTTCCATCTTGTTAAGCCTCCTGTGTGGCATTTGTCACATGCCTTCTGAAAATCTATATGTACAGAATCTACTAAATTCTGGGGATCAGCATTCTGTTAAATCATCCAGTCAAGTTAGTCAGATACAATTTTTCTTTAACAAATGCATGCTGGTTCTCTATTAGTAACTTATGCCTTTCCAAATGAAGTTTATTTTGTCTCTGATAATTGTTCCCACTGATTATTGCACCAGCAATGTTCAATACACTGGATTGTCGTTTCCGAGTATTTCCCACTTCCTTTTCTTGACTAGTGATATAATATCAGCACCTTTTTAGCTCTGAAGATATGGACTCAAAACATTAACTCTGTTTTTATCTCCACAGATGCTGCCAAACCTGCTGAGTTTTTCCAGCATTTTCTGTTTTTAATTCTGATTTTCAGCATCTGCCATATTTTGCTTTTATAATTGAATTAAGACGTAAAGCTACATGATTTAAGAATGGCCCAATGCTATACCTCATCCACACAATGAACAAACTAACCGTTAAACTTTGAACCCTGATAAAGTGAAGTCTCTAATCTAATGATCAGTACATTATGCTGCTCTATTCTCTCTATCTTTTTAATCTTGTTTGGATCAGATGAGGAGGGGTGCAAATTGATTCCCTCCTCTCCACATTTGACTACATCAGGTTTTTTTTGACAAGGTATTCTTGACAATTCAGTGAGGACTTAACTTTTTACATGCTGTTATCATAAAAGAACCAAGCAGACAGGTTTTATTGATTTTAACAAAGAAAGAGGTGATTATACTTATACCAGGTCTTCTCCCTAAGCTGCTTGTCTTCAATTCTGCTGAGGAAAGCTGTGGTTAAAACATACATAGAGTTGATTTGTCATGTGACCTTCCTTCTCCAACTGCCAGGAGGATTCAAAATAAAATTCTAAAGGTGACTTAGAACATAGAACATTACAGCGCAGTACGGGCCCTTCGGCCCTCGATGTTGCGCCGACCCGTGAAACCATCTGAAGCCTATCTGACCTACACTATTCCAGTTTCATCCATATGTCTATCCAGTGACCACTTAAATGCCCTTAAATTTGGCGAGTCTACTACTGTTGCAGGCAGGGCGTTCCACACCCCTACTACTCTCTGAGTAAAGAAACTGCCTCTGACATCTGTCCTATATCTATCACCCCTCAATTTAAAGCTATGTCCCCCTCGTGTTGGTCATCACCATCCGAGGAAAAAGACTCTCACTGTCCACCCTATCTAACCCTCTGACTATCTTATATGTCTCTATTAAGTCACCTGTCAGCCTTCTCCTCTCTAACGAAAACAACCTCAAGTCCCTGAGCCTTTCCTCGTAAGACTTTCCCTCCATACCAGGCAACATCCTAGTAAATCTCCTCTGAACCCTTTCCAAAGCTTCCACATCCTTCTGATAATGTGGTGACCAGAACTGCATGCAGTACTCCAGGGGCGGCCGCACCAGAGTTTTGTATAGCTGCAGCATGACCTCGTGGCTCCAAAACTCAATCCCCCTACTGATAAAGGCTAGCACACCATATGCCTTCTTAACAGCCCGGTTAACCTGGGTGGCAACTTTCAGGGATTTATGTACCTGGATGCCGAGATCTCTCTGTTCATTTACACTACCAAGAATCTTGCCATTAGCCCAGTACTCTGCATTCCTGTTACTCCTTCCAAAGTGAACCACCTCACACTTTTCCGCATTAAACTCCATCTGCCACAGCTCAGCCCAGCTCTGCAGCTTATCTATGTCCCTCTGTAACCTATAACATCCTTCAGCACTATCCACAACTCCACCGATCTTTGTGTCATCTGCAAATTTACTAACCCATCCTTCTACACCCTCTTCCAGGTCATTTATAAAAATGACAAACAGCAGTGGCCCCAAAACAGATCCTTGCGGTACACCACTAGTAACTGAACTCCAAGATGAACATTTGCCATTACCACCACCCTCTGTCTTCTTTCAGCTAGCCAATTACTGATCCAAACAGCTAAATCACATTCAATCCCATACTTCCGTATTTTCTGCAATAACCTACCGTGGGGAACCTTATCAAACGCCTTACTGAAATCCATGTACACCACATCAACCGCTTTACCCTCATCCACCTGTTTGGTCAACTTCTCAAAAAACTCAATAAGGTTTGTGAGGCACGACCTACCCGTCACAAAACCGTGTTGAGTATCGCTAATCAACTTGTTCTTTTCTTTTTTTCTATAAATAATTTTTATTGAAATTTTTACAAAATACAAAATATAAACACCTTAACTCTATTAACGTACAACCACGGTAACACCCCATAAACAATGCCCCCCCCCCCCCCAGCTTCAAGAGCAACTTCAAACAAAAGGAAGAAACAAAAACAAAGAAAAAGAGAAAAGAAAAAAAAACAAACAAAGGAGAGAGATAGCACCCTCCACAAACCCTTGTGCACAGTTCTCCCTCCCCCCAATCCTTACCCACCCCCCCCTCCCCTCACCCCCCCCCCCCCCCCCCCCACCCCCGGGTTGCTGCTGCTGTCCGCCTGTTTCCCTACCGTTCCGCCAGGAAGTCCAGAAAGGGCTGCCACCGCCTGAAAAACCCTTGTACTGATCCCCTCAGGGCAAATTTCACCCTCTCCAATTTAATGAACCCCGCCATATCCGAGATCCAGGCCTCCACACTTGGGGGCCTCGCATCCTTCCATTGGAGCAAGATCCTCCGCCGGGGTACTAGGGACGCAAAGGCCAGGACCCCGGCCTCTATCGCCTCCTGCACTCCCGGCTCCACTGCAACCCCAAAAATTGCGAGTCCCCAGCCTGGCTCGACCCTGGATCCCACCACCCTCGACACCGTCTTTGCTACCCCCTTCCAAGACTCCCCCTACGCTGGGCACGTCCAAAACATATGGGCGTGGTTCGCTGGGCTCCCCGAGCACCTAGCACACCTGTCTTCGCCCCCGAAAAACCTACTCATCCTTGTCCCAGTCATGTGGGCCCTATGCAGCACCTTGAACTGTATGAGGCTAAGCCTCGCACAGGAAGAGGAGGAATTCACTCTCTCCAGGGCATCCGCCCACGTCCCCTCCTCAATCTCCTCCCCAGCTCCTCTTCCCACTTCCCCTTCAGTTCCTCCACCGAGGCCTCGTCTACCTCCTGCATTACCCGGTACATGTCCGAGATCCTCCCTCCTCCGACCCACACCCCTGAGAGCACCCTATCCCGCACCCCTCGTGGGGGCAGCGAGGGGAACCCCTCCACCTGCTGCCTGGCAAACGCCCTCACCTGGATGTACCTAAACATGTTCCCCGGGGGGAGCCCAAACTTCCCCTCTAACTCCCCCAAGCTCGCGAACCTCCCCTCCACAAACAGGTCCCTCAACCTCCTAACCCCTGCCCTGTGCCAGCCCAGAAATCCGCCATCAATGCTCCCTGGGGCGAACCGATGGTTCCCCCGTATCGGGGCCTCCATCGAGCCCCCCATTTCTCCCCTATGCCGTCTCCATTGACCCCAAATTTTGAGGGTAGCCGCCACCACCGGGCTCGTGGTATACCTCGGAGGGAGCGGCAACGGCGCCGTTACTAGCGCTTCCAGGCTCGTGCCCACACAAGACGCCGCCTCCATCCTCTTCCATGCTGCCCCCTCCTCGTCCATTACCCACTTACGCACCATCGCTGAGTTGGCCGCCCAGTAGTACCCACAGAGATTGTGCAACGCCAGCCCCCCCCTATCCCTGCCTCGTTCCACGAACACTCTTCGAACCCTTGGAGTCCCTTGCGCCCACACAAAACCCGTGATACTGCTGTTGACCCTCCTGAAAAAGGCCTTTGGGATAAAGATGGGGAGGCACTGGAACAAGAACAAAAACCTCGGGAGCACCGTCATCTTAACGGACTGCACCCTCCCCGCCTGTGACAGCGGTAACATATCCCACCTCTTAAACTCCTCCTCCATCTGCTCCACCAACCTTGTGAGGTTGAGCTTGTGCAGGGCCCCCCAACTCCCAGCCACCTGGACCCCTATGTACCTGAAGCTCTTCCCTGCCTGCTTCAGTGGGAGCCTACCAATCCCCTCCTCTTGATCCCCCGGATGCACCACAAACACCTCGCTCTTGCCCAGGTTCAGCTTATACCCCGAGAAACCCCCGAATTCCCCAAGGTTCCTCATCACCTCCGGCATCCCCCCCACCGCGTCCGCCACATACAGCAGCAGGTCGTCCGCGTACAGTGACACTCGATGCTCCTCCCCACCCCGCACCAGGCCTCTCCAGTTCCCTGACTCCCTCAATGCCATGGCCAGGGGCTCAATTGCCAACGCGAAGAGCAAGGGGGACAGGGGGCACCCCTGTCTCGTCCCCCGATGCAGCCGAAAGTACTCCGACCTCCTCCTATTCGTGGCTACACTTGCCATCGGGGCCTCGTAGAGCAGCCTCACCCACCGAATAAACCCCTCCCCAAACCCAAACCTCTCCAACACCTCCCACAAGTACTCCCACTCCACCCTATCGAAGGCCTTCTCCGCGTCCAACGCCACCACTATCTCCGCCTTCCCTTCCACCGCCGGCATCATAATGACATTGAGGAGTCTTCGCACATTTGTGTTCAGCTGCCTTCCCTTCACAAACCCCGTCTGGTCCTCATGTATGACCCCCGGCACACAATCCTCTATTCTAGTGGCCAGGATCTTTGCCAGCAGCTTGGCATCGGCGTTCAGCAACGAAATCAGCCTATATGATCCACACTGCAGAGGGTCCTTGTCCCGCTTCAGGATCAAGGAAATCAGCACCCGCGACATAGTTGGGGGCAAAGCCCCCCCCTCCCATGCCTCGTTAAAGGTCCTAACCAACAGGGGGCCCAACAGGTCCAAATACCTTTTATAAAATTCCGCCGGAAACCCGTCCGGCCCCGGCGCCTTCCCCGACTGCATGCTCCCTATCCCTTTGACAACCTCCTCCAACTCGATCAGTGCCCCTAGTCCCTCCACCCGCTCCTCTTCCACCCTCGGGAAACGCAACCTGTCCAGGAAGCGCCCCATTCCACCCTCCTCCACCGGGGGCTCAGAGCGGTACAGTTCCCCATAAAAGTTCCTGAAGACCCCATTGACCTCTACCCCCTCTGCACCACCTTCCCAGCGCTATCCCTCACTCCCCCAATCTCTCTGGCCGCGTCTCGCTTCCGGAGCTGGTGCGCCAGCATCCTCCTCGCCTTCTCCCCGTGTTCATACACCGCCCCCTGTGCTTTCCTCCACTGGTCGTCAGTAGGTCAAATCTGGCCTGTAGGCTACGCCTCTCCCCCAGCAATCCCTCCTTCGGGGCCTCCGCATATCTCCTATCCACCTGCACCATCTCCCCTATCAGTCTTTCCCTTTCCCTCTGCTCCCCCCTCTCCCTATGGGCTCGGATGGAGATCAATTCCCCCCTCATCGCCTTCAATGCCTCCCAGACCGTCCCCACCCGAACCTCCCCGTTATCATTGGCCTCGAGGTATCTCTCAATACACCCCGGACCCTCCTGGTCACCTCCTCCTCTGCCAGCAGCCCCACCTCCATGCGCCAGAGCGGACGTTGGTCCCTCTCTTCCCCCAGCCCGAGGTCCATCCAGTGCGGGGCATGGTCCGAAATGGCAATGGCGGAGTATTCCACTTCCTCCACCCTCAGCACCAGCCCCCTGCTCAGGACAAAAAAGTCAATCCTCGAGTAGGCCTTATGTACATTGGAGAAAAATTAGTATTCCCTGGCCCTTGGCCTCTCAAACCTCCAAGGGTCCACCCCCCCCATCTGGTCCATAAATCCCCTCAGCACCTTAGCCGCCGCCGACCTCCTACCCGTCCGGCACTTGGATCGATCCAATGGGGGATCCAGCACAGTGTTAAAGTCTCCCCCATGATCAGGCCCCCCACCTCCAGGTCCGGAATGCGGCCCAGCATTCGCCGCATGAACCCCGCATCGTCCCAATTTGGGGCATAAACATTCACCAACACTACCCGCTCCCCCTGCAGCTTGCCACTCACCATCACGTACTTCCCGCCACTGTCAGCCACCACCTTCAACGCCTCAAACGACACCTTCTTCCCCACCAGGATTGCCACCCCTTTACTCTTCTCATCCAGCCCTGAGTGGAACACCTGGCCCACCCACCCCTTTCTTAGCCGGACCTGGTCCACCACTCTCAGGTGTGTCTCCTGGAGCATGGCCACATCCGCCTTCAGTCCCTTCAGGTGCGCAACTACTCGGGCCCTTTTGACCGGCCCATTCAGCCCCCTCACATTCCAGTTATCAGCCGGATCCGAGGGCTCCCTGCCCCCTTCCCCTGCCGATGAGCCACACCCCATCCCTTGCCCACCCCCGGCCAGCGTCCCACGCTCTGCCAGTTTCCCACGGCGACACCTCCCCCCCTCCAGCACTCCCTGAGTCCTCCAGCTCCTTCCTGACCGTTTCAGCAGCAACCTGGTAACCCCTCCCCCCCTCCCCCCCCAGGCTAGGACCCCTCCTAGCCGCCCCCCCCCCCCCCCCTCTACAGCACTCCCATGAGCCAGCTATCTTCTGCTGACCCCGGCGGCTCCCGCACTTCTTTCGGCTCCTCCCAACGTGGGACTGCCCCTCCCCATAGTGCCCCTCAACCAGTCCACCCTCCCCCGCTCCTGCACGGGAAAAGAAAACCCCACCCCCTCCCTCTCCCAGCGCGGGGACCCCGCAGAAAGCCCGCGCTTTCGCCCTGCTGGGCCCCGCCTCCTCCAGGGCCACTCCCATTGTCAGTCCCCCCCCACCAGCTCCCCAAACACCCCGTTTACCCCTCAGTCCAAACCCGTCCACCCAACTCCTGCTAGAAAACCCATAAAGAAAACACCCGTACGGCATCACCCCACCCACCCTACGGCCACCCCACATCATACCCTAAACCCCGCAGATACACATACAGTATAAATAAATACAGTATTCCACAGCATCCCCCATCCGGGGGACCCTCAGTTTGTGTCCAGTTTCTCGGCTTGCACGAAGGCCCACGCCTCCTCCGGGGACTCAAAATAGTGGTGCCGATCCTGGTAGGTGACCCACAGACGTGCCGGCTGCAGCATTCCAAACTTCACCTTCCGTCTGTGGAGCACCGCCTTCGTCCGGTTAAACCCGGCCCTCCGCCTCACCACCTCCGCACTCCAGTCCTGGAAGATCCGCACCTCCGTGTTCTCCTATTTGCTGCTCCGCTCCTTCTTGGCCCACCGGAGCACACACTCATGATCCACAAACCGGTGGAACCTTACCAACACCGCCCGCGGCGGCTCGTTCGGCTTGGGCCTCCTAGCCAGAATTCTGTGGGCCTCCTCCAACTCCAGGGGCCCCTGGAAGGACCCAGCCCCCATCAGCATGTTCAGCATCATCACCACATAGGCCGCTAGGTCCGACCCCTCCAGCCCCTCCGTGAGGCCCAGGATCCGTAAATTCTTCCTCCTCGACCGGTTGTCCAACTCCTCGAACCGCTCCTGCCATCTTTTATGGAGCGCCTCGTGCACCTCCACCTTCCCCACCACGGCCACGACCTCGTCCTCCCTCTCGGCGGCTTGCTGCTGCAGCTCCCGGATCGCAGCCCCCTGGGCTGTCTGGGTCTCCATCAGTTCCCTGTTGGTTACCTTGATGGACTCCAGCAGCTCCACTTTCAGATCCTGGAAGAGGCTCAGCAGAGTCGTCTGGACCCACTTCTTCAGTTCTTCAAAACTTTCGCCGGCCGCCATTTTGTCCTGCGGGTCCCAATTTTTTTCAAAAGTTTTTCCTCCCGATTCTCTCCCTGCTCCACTCCTGGTCTGCACCATGGGACCTCTGGGGAAACTCCTGGCCTCTTCCCCCGTCGGGATTTGCCTCTTAAGCTCCGTTGGGGGCCTTTAAAAAAGCCCCGAAGTCCGTTTTTTTCGGGAGCCTCCGAACGTGCGGCTCAGCTGGTCATTGCCGCTACTGGAAGTCCAACTTGTTCTTTTCAAGGTGATTATAAACCCTATCTCTTATAACCTTTTCCAACATTTTACCCACAACTGAAGTAAGGCTCACAGGTCTATAATTACCAGGGTTGTCTCTACTCCCCTTCTTGAGCAAGGGGACAACATTTGCTATCCTCCAGTCTTCCGGCACTATTCCTGTCGACAAAGATTGGCTCATTCCTGGAAGCTAACATAGCTAGGTTCCACTGTCCACGTAATTTCTCTTAATGGTCCATCTCCAACAGTTGAATACCTGAGGTTATTGCCACACATGACCTGTTAATGAGACAGGAGATGTGAGTCTTTCAAAGTCTCCTGAAATCATTGCCTTTGAAGGGTTTTGCAGACAGACTGACTCCGCTCCAATGAATTGGAATGTGAAATGTTAGTGATTTAAATTAAGGTTAGCCATCTTAAGCAGTGAGTTCAAGTCACCTTAGTCTCTCTGTTTTTAAAAACAGTCTGTTTTTAAAAGTTCAATTCAGGTTTCCTTTTTTTTTAAATTTAGAGTACCCAATTATTTTCTTTCCAATTAAGGGGCAATATAGTGGAGCCAATCCACCTACTCTGCACATCTTTGGGTTGTGGGGGTGAGTTACACACAGACATTTAGAGAATGTGCAAACTCCACATGGACAGTGACCCAGGGCCAGGATCAAACCTGGGACCTTGGCGCCATGAGGCAGCAGGGCTAACCACCTCCGAAAGTCCTCCTTCATTTGCCCACCTAACCGGGCCAAATTTAATTTATGTAGCTGCTCCCATCACTGTGTCACCTGAATACCCAAGTAACGAAAACTCCCTCCAACCACTTTAAACAGCAACTCCCCAGTCTCCTCTCCTGCCCCCTCGCCTGGATCACAAAAACCTCGCTCTTACCCATATTCAATTTGTACCCCGAGAACCGGCTAAATTCCCCTAAGAGCTGCATAATCTCTCCCATCCCACCTAATGGGTCAGAAATATATAGGAGTAGATTATCTGCACATAAAGAGACCCTGTATTCCACCCCCTCCCATACTAGCCCCTTCCAGTCCTTTGATGCTCTCAGCGCCATCACCAATGGCTCTATAGCCAAGGCAAACAACAGTGGAGAGAGGGGATATCCCTGCCTTGGGGAAAACTTTGTTGATACAGCGTTTAAGTAATGGCCTGTGTTTCTGGAACTTAGTTGTCTTCTTTTAATTTGTTGGTGTATTGTAGGGCATTCGCCTTGAAGGATGAGGAAGAGTCTCTTCCTGAGTGTACCTTCCAGTGTATGGATGGGATATGACCTTGGCTGGTCATTTTCTCTCCAGATAATGACGCCCTCTTTCAGATTCACATCCAGTCCCCGATGTGCAATTGTGGCAGGTTTCCAGTGTGATGCCTTCTATTGCAGATGGCTGTCTCCTGCTACCTGTAGGATTGTTCTCGATCCTGAATGTTTTGATAAACCTTCATTGCCAACCCTGGGATTAGTTTCTTTGGGAATTGGGATGTGGAGAGTTTCTGCCCATCGGGATCTCTGATGGGGCTAACTGACATTGCAGTGGGATGGATCTATAAATAAACATGCCACAGGGGCGTCGTTATTCTCAGATGAGCTTTAATGGTATGGATGCCCCTTACTGCCTCACTGGTCGATCATGGATACTGTTTTGTTATGCTCTTGGCGTAGCATAAGCTGCTTCCTTGATGTTCACTCACAAAGGACGGTTCAGACGTGGAGATAACTTTAACACGTTTATTGAACTATTTACAATTCTCCTACTGGGATTCGCCTCTACTGTTAATCCTTCTATAGCTACTCAGACTGACAAACCAGTCTGCTACAATCCACGTGGTGGGTGTGATGTTGAATCAACCCTGTGTCTGTACTCAATGAGTGTCTCCACTGGAAAGAGGAAGATCATGTGTGCTGTGTCCTTTATATATGGGTTGGTGTAATGCCCCCCTGTGGTAGTGTCACCTCTGTGTGTATCGTGAATGCCCATTGTTCGTGTCCTATCTTACTGACCTATTGGTTGAGTGCCTGTGTGTCATGTCTCTGGTGCTCCCTCTAGTGTCTAGCTAGTCTACGTGTACTTACATTAACCCCTTGTGTATCTACAGTGATGCATATCACCACAGATACCTCGGGAAGCTGGAATGGTGTTGAAACCTGTAACTGACGGCAAATTGGGTGAAGTATTCATTTATGAATTGTGGCCATTAGCGGACACCACTTGGTCCAGGATGCCACAGCTCACTAGCATTTCCTTCAAGGATCTCACAACCATCTCGGTGACCGTCGTGTGTATCTGCTTCACATTGATCCATCAACCACAATGAAGAAAGATTTGTCATTAATGATGAATAAATTGATTTACAATTGTTCCCATGGTCTGGAAGAAACTGTGTGAGGGTGAGGGGCTCTACCTGGTCCAGCTTGTACAGTGCACATGCCTGGCAATTTGCAATAATTTATTTAATGACCTTTATATGCCCGGCCACCAAACCACAGATTGGGCTTGCACTCAGAACTTTGTAATGCCCAGGCGGTCTTGTTAAATTTGTTGGAGAATTTTCAGCTGCAGGGCAACATAATGACCAACTCCTTGTATACTAGTGAACCATGTATTATGGTAAAATGTTTCTGCTGTTCAAACCAAATTTTCACAATGCTACCATCTGGCCTCTGCTGTGGCCACTCTTGTTGACAGTAATGACGGATTCGGGCACACTCCTCATCTCACATTTGCTCCCGGTGGATTTGCTGAAGTTTCCCAGAGGTAGCTGAAAGTTATCACTTCACCAGATGGGAATACGGCTGGAGCTCCAAAACCAAATTGGCATCCTTATGTCACAGGAACGTCGACTGTGGCCCTGGATTGTGTCTGCTATCATTTGATGTTTCCCTTTAAAATACACCATCTCATATGAAAAACTTATGAGATACAAACAGAATCTCTGAATTCTAGGGGACATCTTTGCAAATTCCTTCTCGTTGAACGGTGAGACCAGTGATTTATGATCTGTTTCAGTAATGATAGTATAGCCAGAAAACTTCTTGCAAGCCCAAATGATTGTAAGCGCTTCCTTTTTGATAAAGGCATACAGTATATCTGTATTTGACGGTCCTCCAGATGCGTAATGTACTGGTTGGTGACATTCAACCAGTTTTTACTGAAATAAAACTGTCCCTCGGCCTGTGGATAAAGCATCCACAGCTACAGTAGTGGACATAGATGGGTCAGAATATTGTGTGTATTATGGGCCAGGGTTTAAAGAACACCAAAATATATCATGGTGTTCACTTGACCCACACTTTAAATAGATTTTGGTTATGGGGAGCACAAGGGCCCACAGTACAGGCGTGATGCAACAGAGAGCTAAAGTATGTTTAAAACAAAACAATGTTTATTCTATGAATCCAGTTAACATTTTAGAAACACACAGTAAACAGCTTATCAACGACCAATCCTGACCACCCCCCAAAAGATACTGTACACTGTAGATAACACTTAATAACTTTCCAAACAACATCCATAAGTTAAAACGTTTTTAAAATAAAGACAGCAGGTTTAAATGCTCTACAGAAACATAAGACCATAAGACATAGGAGCGGAAGTAAGGCCATTCGGCCCATCGAGTCCACTCCACCATTCAATCATGGTTGATTTCAACTCCATTTACCCGCTCTCTCCCCATAGCCCTTAATTCCTCGAGAAATCAAGAATTTATCAATTTCTGTCTTAAAGACACTCAACGTCCCGGCCTCCACCGCCCTCTGTGGCAATGAATTCCACAGACCTACCACTCTCTGGCTGAAGAAATTTCTCCTCATCTCTGTTCTAAAGTGACTCCCTTTTATTCTAAGGCTGTGCCCCCGCGTCCTAGTCTCCCCTGCTAATGGAAACAACTTCCCTACGTCCATCCTATCCAAGCCATTCATTATCTTGTAAGTTTCTATTAGATCTCCCCTCAACCTCCTAAACTCCAATGAATATAATCCCACGATCGTATGTTAGGCCTACCATTCCTGGGATCATCCGTGTGAATCTCTGCTGGACCCGCTCCAGTGCCAGTATGTCCTTCCTGAGGTGTGGGGCCCAAAATTGCTCACAGTATTCTAAATGGGGCCTAACTAGTGCTTTATAAAGCCTCAGAAGTACAAACCTGCTTTCATACAGGTATTACTTTGAAATCATCAATGATCTGGAGACATTCCTTAGCTTGTAGAGAGAGAGATCATTATACAGCTGCTTGCTTTGAATGCAGCTATCCACCTCTGAGAACGAAACCACAAATACACTGCATCTGCCAGCACAAAAAGGAAAGTGAAAGACAGACAACCCAGCTACACCCACTCACTGACATCACTGCAGCTATTTGATAAACACCCATTTCTTAAAGGTACATCCACCTGACAGGTGAGAGCAGCATGTCTTTGACAGGCCAAATGCTTGGTCCTGGTGCATAACGCAACAAAACTCCTGTTCTTTTTTGAGAAGGTGTTGCAGGGGTTCATGACCTGTGCCAAATTGTGTCGCGATTTTATCATAGATTATCATAGAATCTACAGTGCAGAAGGAGGCCACTCGGCCCATCAAGTCTGCACCGGCTCTTGGAAAGAGCACCCTACCCGAGGTCAACACCTCCACCCTATCCCCGTAACCCAGTAACCCCACCCAACACTAAGGGCAATTTAGCATGGCCAATCCACCTTACCTGCACATCTTTGGACTGTGGGAGGAAACCGGAGCACCCGGAGGAAACCCACGCACACACGGGGTGGATATGTAGACTCCACACAGACAGTGACCCAAGCCGGAATTGAACCTGGGACCCTGGAGCTGTGAAGCAATTGTTCTAACCACAATGCTACCGTGCTGCCCAACTGATTCACCATTGCCCAGGAATTTCTGGAGGTTTGGATTTGGGGATGGGGTGGGAGCTCGCTGATAGCTTTTATTTTCTGTGAGTCCGCCATGAGGATATTCCTGCTGATACTGTGTCCAAAAAACTGACTTAAGGTCTTGGAGGACTTGCATTTCTTTTTACTGTCAACGCTGCTTCCTACAAGCATTCTAGGACAGCCATGAGCCTCTTGCTGTGTTCCTTCAAGGTTGCGTTCTGGACCAAAATGTCATCTATTTGGCAGATGACACGCCCTGGCCTTGCAAAATGGCTGACATTGTGCGTTGAAAAATCTGAGGTGCCGAATGCCAAGCAGTTGAAACAGAATCTGCCAATAAAGTTGATATATGTAGTCAGCTTTTAGCATTGAGCTTTAAAATCAGTGTGCTTTTGGAGAGCTTGGCCAGGCTGTTGTCCACTGGGGATACTGGGGAACTTCTCTCGCCACTCCCTTATTGAGCTATGTCAGGTTGACACAGACACGGGTGGACCCCTTTGGCTTTGGAATTAGGACCATCCCAGAACACCATTTGGTCGGCTGAGTGATGAGGCAGATGACCCCCACTTTGGTCATATCGTCCAGTTGTTGCTGCAGTTGCTTTCTGAGCAGGTACAGTGCTTTCCGTGGTGTGAACAAACACACAGGGGCTTGGCATCCTCTCTTAATGTAATACTGTACGATTATCTTTGTGTTGGAGTGTTACCTGCAATGTACCTTGAACTGGGAGCTTGATTCCGCCTGCCCTGTTCAGCTCTGTCTTGGGTAGTATCAGGTGTTGTGACACCAGCCATGGTTACCTGTCTGAGAGGACCGTACACTGGCTCTTATGTCCAAATTGAAGTTGGTGAAGTGATTGGTTACTGACATGGTCACATTCCAAAAAGAGAATCCAGGATCCTTGACCTCATCCAAGAAACATGGTTGGACCTCTTCCTGTGATATCTCAATCTCAATCTCTTTGCATCCTCCGGCCATATTGGTGTCATAGCTTTGCATAGTTTTCCAAAGTCTCCCAGGTGAAATACTGCACTGGAGTTGCTGGACATTGTTCTCACCTGTGAGGTTGTTTGGCTTCACAGCGCCAATATGATTTCCTACTGTCCTGTGATCAGTTTGGGTATTGCCTTCTCTGACATGGAGTCTCTTTGTCACTTTCTTGCTTTACTAGCTGGACAGTATGTACCATGCTATGTACCATGGCTTGCTTTCACCCTGTAAATAAGATCAGTGGCTTTGGCAGATCTTAGGCTGCCTGACTATTTGGATGTCCTTTTCAAGAGTCGAATCTTCCTTTGTCTGTAGTATGTCTGAAAGGGATCGTCAGCCACCCTGAGAGTAATTTTATCCCTTATGAGTTCTGATTTGAGGTCATCATCATCATAGAGTTCAGCCAATCTGTATAATTAGTTTATAAAAGAGTCAACCAGTTCTCCAGGCTGTTTGATTGCTTTGTTGAATTTTGCTCTAAAGTTTTGTTGCTTCTTAAATTAAAATATCTAACAAATGATTATAGAACTTCATCAATTTACCTGAAGATTCATTTAATCCTTGATTTGCAGTGATATCATCGACTATCATCGACTATCGGACCTAGTGAATAAAGCAACGTATTTACTTGTTCAGCTTCTGTCTTTGTATCTAATCCTGAAGTTATCATGTACTGAAGAATTTTTCCACCAAAGTCTTCAATTTTGTGTTTGGTCTGGCCCTAGGATCAGTCCAAATTGATCTGGTCATGTCGATTTGTTTCCATATTTGCTTTAAATTTCAGGTGAGCACAGCTTTAAATGCTGTGCAGCTTTTAAAGACGGTGCCACAGTAACCATTTTTTCAGAGTCTTGCTATGTTTCTGGAATTTTCTCGCTTTTGTTGCATTTTAGTGGGCTCCTGCTGGTGGTCATGGCCTCTTTATCTTTAGCTATGTGCAGTAATTAATTCAATGACCTATTCTGAGGTCTCCCTGTGATGTCGAAGGAAGTTTGGATGTTTTACAATCGATTCCAAGCTTTAGCTGAGGATTTTAAACCTTCCGCTTCTTTTCTTTCCCTACAATGAGTTGGCAGGGATGGGTGGTGAAGATAGAGGCTCCCTACATCACAGGTGGGTGCCAGTCACAGAAGGGGACAGGGATGCAGTGCAGACTACATCATCTCAAAGGGGCCAGGGGAGGTGGTGCATGTTGAGGGTGGCACAGAGCACGTCAGGGTGATTATGTAACCTGGTAGCATTGGATGATCAAGGGAATCCTCACCGTGCTAACATTTTCTATCTCTACCCCTTCCTTCATAGAGGCATGGATTTCGGTCTCCAGCTGACAATGCGAGTTGTCTGCCTGCCCACTGTGCCATTGCAAAAGCACCAGGACAGCCCAGGGAAGACCCTCCATGAGAGGAGCCTGCCCCAGAAGAGCAGGGCCAACTAGTGAGGCGAAAGTGCTGGTCGTCCACCGGGCCGAGTTGGAGGTGTGAAGGCAGCGCCACACCAGGCATCGTGTATACCATTGCTGCCTGTCCTTCAAGGAGCTGCTGGATCACGTGTGCTGCCGCCGACTCCGCTTACCAGGGAGACCACTTGTGCCAAATGGTGGTACACCCCCCACTTCAACACTCACCCCCCCACCCAAAATCCACCTACCCCTGAGCCTCTCAACCCTTCCCTCTCCCTTAGCTCTTCTACCCCTTCCTACCCCTAGCCTTCCACTCCCTCACACTTCTACACCTCCCCCTTCCCCTCCAAGGATCAAACCAGCATTACAACAGGGTGTTGGCCCTGGGTTGGCATAGTTAATGGATCCTGTCTGCGGGATGGAGGATACTGGATACTGTCTGTGGGATGGAGGATAATGTGAAATGAGCTCTGCTGCTCCTCATTGTCTGACAAAGTCTGACTCCTGTCTGTAAGATAACATACCACTCACTGTCCATCTAGATGATCCCTGCATATGTGCTGCTGATTCCATCTCAGGGTCCCAAATATATTGCTGGGGGAGGGGGGGTTGGGGTTTGCGGGAGATGGTGAATGGTTAGGGCTCATTCACTGGGGATGTTACCAGACAAGGCAGGGTCACACTACGACTCCCTTATCTTGCTCCTTACTTCTCGGTGAGGGTGTAAGGGATGTGGGCTGTTCATGTGTCAAAGGCCCCTCCCCCACCCTGACCGCAGCCACTGCACAACACCCAGCTTGGCCACCCGAGTGAGGGGTGTGAGCAGTCAGGCGGTGTGAGGGCCAGGCAGGCACCATTGTCATGGTTTTTGGGGAGCAGCAGAGCAACTCAATCAGAGACCAGGGCGGGCAGAAACGACATCGGCGAGGGAGAAGGCAGAGGCCAGGCCTTATAGCCAGCAGGGCCCTTGCAGAGAGAGAGATTTGGGTCTCCAAAAGTGTGAGCCCGCCTCTGGCTCCAACAATGCTGATCCACAGCACTCAAACACTCACTCAAACCCTCAAACCCACAGGCTACTACCTTCCCAATGGAACATTATCTCGAGAGGAAGAGCAGACCAGGAGCCCCCAAAAGGGGGTAACTCAGGGAAGGGAAACCCATTCCACCACCCATTAAACCCTCCACCAGATCCAGGTAAACACAGTTACTTCTACGCTAACCTGCCCCGATCGAGCAACCATTGCCGTTACCCACGCATTCAAGAGAATATTGAAATAGACAAGTCAATCAAGGATTAACTGATCACACCCAGGCATCCACCTTTACATATTACACATTGCCTCCTACTTTAACAACTGCAGATCTGCCAACCACATAGAAGAATTGCAAGGAACCCAGTTCTCTCTAGGATACGTAATCTGTGCGGACCTTCACAGGACATAACCACAGATTCTATAATCCCCAAAAAACAAAAATACAAAAGAAAAACATGTCACAGATAGTTCTAACCAGGACTCTCCTTACCCATAGTGAGGACTTGCATGCCCATACAACCCACAACCATCCATCCACCACACTACCGTGGCGCTACTCATCTTCTCTATGAACAAAGTGAGGGGTATCTAAAATGTGCTTCTTCTTTATAAATGCATGGAATACAGCACATAGAATTTGCAGTGCAGAAGGCCATTCAGCCCATCGTGTCTGCACTGGCCCTTGGAAAGAGAACCCTACATAAGCCCTACGCCTCCACCCTATCGCGCTTATCCCCGTAACCCAGGAACCACACCAAACATTTTTGGACACAAAGGGAAATTCAGCATGGCCAATCCACCTAACCTGCACTTCTTTGGACTGTGGGAGGAAACTGGAGAACCCGGAGGAAACCCACGCACACACGCAGAGGAGAACATGCAGACTCCGCACAGACAGTGACCCAAGCCGGGAATCGAACCTGGGACCCTGGAGATGTGAAACAACTGTGCTAACCACTATCATATCTGTGATATCACTGCAAGGCAAGGATTAAATGAACCTTCAGGTAAATTTTATGAAGTTCTATAATCATTTGTTACATATTTTAATTTAAGAAGCAATAAAACTTTACAGCAAAATTCAACAATGCATAAAAGGGATAAACATGGCAGATACTGCACAAACCTCATGTCACACTACTGACTCAATATGGTTTTCGCCATTACAGGGTAACAGGTGACAACCGCCTCTGTGCTCATTTATTGTACACCCTTGTCAGGAAAAAAGACAATAAGATAAAATAAAATCAGCAGCATAGTCACTGGGGAATAAAGTTCAGGATATCGATGGACTGTAGGATAATAACACCATCCATGGGGCCTGGAAAGGCCAAAGTCATGACAGGATTGTTGAGAAACATTCAGGATCCCTTCAGAATTCCATCAAATCGCTTGCACCTCTGTCATGTCATCATCCTAAAACCCAGGCAACAAGAAACCTAGGCCCCAGCGGGAGGCGACAACCTGACACCTCCAACCCCTCTCGACAAGCATCAAGGACAAAACAGCATACCAGCAGTGGTAGGGGTCTCCAACCGACACGAGGCCTTGAAGATCAGAGACAGTGTGCTCCATTGAACTTTAAACGCCCAGCGTTCAAATCAAGATTGTGAAAGCATGGAAGCCAACTCTCAAATTCAGATAGGAATTTGTCCCCTGCTCCCCTCAGAAGGAACATCCCCTGTCCGGCTCCATCTCCCCAAATCAACCAGAATGTTTGACATACCATGCAACAGGATTTCCAAGGACAAAAGGCAAACCCCCACCAGGAAGACGGCCCTCTCAAGTAACCGGATTCTCACCAAAGCATCAACTATTCTTTCAAGGATATTTCATAGTTCAAAGTGAGCACCAACAATCTGTCCCAAGAAGCCAAGACCATCGTCCACAGCATCATTCGCAATGGCAGCCATCATCTCGATGCTGACAGTATCGCCAAGGCGCAGGCCCACTCACCAACAAAACCGCCACTGCCAACTGAGCCCTATCCCGGCCACCTAAAACGGGGATCTTTTGACTTAACTCGGCTCCTCATTGCCAAAATATAGCCAGGATCTTCCAGGGACATAGCACAAGACATAAACACCAGAAACAAATAATTATGAGATGTACATTAGGATATAAAAAGGATTAAAAGATGGGTGGTGCCAGAGCTCACAAAAACACAGCTGCTTCCGCTCTTACATCATGTTCCCCCATTATGTCTCTTTCAAAATTAAAACTCGCTGCATGTTTTAGGTTTTTTGAAAACATATTGGGCAGAATTCTCCATTGTGCCGGCAGCCCTGGGATTTCATGACTGTGTGTGGGGCTGCCCACAATAGGAAACCCTTTGGCCAGCTGACGAGATGGAGAATCCCGGGCGCGCTGCACCAGAAATCTGGTGTGGTGGGACGGAGAATAACGCCCAGTATTCTTTTCTCCCTTTATGTGTTCCAAGTCATGCACAATTCACTGATGATGTGTGAAACGAACTATACTTCCGAGTTACCAGACAATGCACTGGTGTGCATCGGGATAAGCTTCTTCTGGTTTCTCAATTCCTTCTTTCAGACGAGTGTTTATCTCTGCTTGATGGCTCCCCCTTGTGTCATAACCGAGACTGGGAACATATCTTATATGGTATTGTGTAGTTTACATCCTCTGATTTTGTTCAATGTACTGTGCCAAAGATTTAGAATTATTTGGGATAGCTTTAGGTCGGAATAACGAATATCAACATTTTTAATATGTTTAAAAATTCTATCACTGTCCAGAAAATTAGAAAGTCAGTCTCATACTTATAGCATTCAAAGATAAAATTAATGGTCTTATCTGTCAATACAAATGATTTCTGTACATCTGATACTAAAATGTTAGTTAACATTAATTTATATTACTCATGATAAATAATGAATCATACAGGCAAGATCATTTCAAGGTCTTTTGGGATTTATGCGTGAATATCCATTTAATGCTACCACTTAATTAGTTTGGCAAGTGATCCCACATAACTAATTTGCTATAGCATGCTAAAACAATTAAATACTGCCGTTGACTAACTGAAATAACACATTTACAATTATTTTCTAACAGAGTTTAAAGCTCAAATTCTTCATCATTAAGTTATCCATTATTAAACATCGGTGGCACAGTGGCTAGCACTGCTGGTTCAGAGCGCTGGGGACCCGGGCTCAATTTCAAACTCGGGTCACTGTCTATGAAAAGTTTTCACTTTCTCCTGTGCGTGTGTGGGTTTCCTCCGGGTGCTCTGGTTTCCTCCCAGTCCCAAAATGTGCAGGTTAGGTGGATTGGCCATGCTAAATTGCCCCTTGATGTGTAGGTTATGTCCCCTGCGCAATGTGCCAGATAGGATGGGGTGGATGGGGGAGTGTAAATGGGTAGCTCATTCAAAAGGTTCGGTGTAGACTTGATGGGCCAAATGGCCTCATTCTGTACTGTAGGGATTCTATTCTATGAAAAAATTTTAATGAATCACCTTACAGTAGTAATTAATCAAAATTATGATATGCAAATATTCTTTGGAAATAAATTTTCCTTTCATTATATTTCACTTTATGTTATCCAGATCGAGAATGTATAATGTTCCCCAGGTGCAGGGGAAACCCCACAGCAGATCAGTAGGGAAGTGAACACTGAGTTATGATGGTCTTACTCATTTGCGGACAATCTTAATTAATCTCATATACTTTACATTGCTTATTCAGTTTATGCTATGAATACATACTGAACTTAAAATAAATTGGTTAAGATGCCCCTTGTGTTCAGGCTTGTGTGGCAATTTCATCTCATTCTGTTTTACCTCTGGAGCGTGATTTAACAGGAAAAAACAGTCCTGTTTTGGGTATGTTTAACAGGGTGCTTTTCGGTGCTGCCACCCTGCTATTGAATGGGACAGTTTTTTTTCTCAGGCCTCGGCGAAGAAAGCCCCGACGAGGCCGCACTTGCATTCATTTCCGCACTAATGAGCTGAGCTCGTCTGTGCAGGAAGAGATAAATGCACCATTTTTAAAATGCGATCTTTTGGCCACTCACCACAGTCTCCAGACTCCACCAACTTACTAATTAGGGTGTCCGCGAGCCTTTCCCTTGCCCCACCTCATTAGGGCAGGGCACCCCTGGGCCGATCTCCGGCACGGGCAACCTAACATCTTGGCACGGCCAGCCTGGCAGTGCCCCCAGGGTGTCTGAACAGCAGTGCCAAGGTGGCACTGGGCGGGGGGGCCAGTGTACCACCCTGCCCAGAGCCCGACCACCCGGGTGTCTCCGATCACCTGGGAGACACCCCAAGTGCTGTTACACCGGGTCCATGTTTGTGGGAACTAATGCTAAACGGTGTCACAGCGAGGTGTCGTAGGCACGGGCATTCATTCCCGGGCCTTGCGATACTCTGGCGCAGATATATTTAAGTGAAGCTAATAGCTCCCTTAAATATGCAAATCTGGGTCCTGCCCAATGAAGCGCCCCATGCAGTGGGATGGGGGTGTGCAGGACAGGGGTGATTCCAAGGACACAGAGGTGGTGACTCATACTGGCTGGCCTGGGCTTACCAATCCTCATGCAGCAATGCCTACGTGTCCGCCTGATGGGGGCCACATTGGGGTGGGGGGGGAAGGTGGGAGGGTTGGGGGGGGGGATACTGTGTGGGGAGGGGGTGCTGCCAGGGGTGCAGATGTGGTAACTCACCTAGGCCGACCTGAGGAGGTTGTGCAGCTTCTTACAGCATTGCTGACTGCTCTTATGCTAAATGGCTTCAAGGCAGAGATAGATAAATTCTTGATGTCGCGAGGAATTAAGGGCTACGGGGAGAATGCTGGT
This sequence comes from Scyliorhinus canicula, assembly GCF_902713615.1. Taxonomy (NCBI): domain Eukaryota; kingdom Metazoa; phylum Chordata; class Chondrichthyes; order Carcharhiniformes; family Scyliorhinidae; genus Scyliorhinus; species Scyliorhinus canicula. Next base: position 46,803,739 of record NC_052166.1, read on the forward strand.
AGGTGGAGTTGAAATGCCCATCAGCCATGATTGAATGGCGGAGTGGACTCAATGGGCCGAATGGCCTTACTTCCACTCCTATGTCTTATGGTCTTATGGTCCGTGTGGTTGGGCCCATGGTGCCACTGCAACAGTGGATGGCAGCCTGCTTTCCACCCCAGCGAACAGACAGCGGGATTCTCCGACCCCCTGCCGGGATGGAGAATCCCCGTGGGGGGGGGGGGGGGGGGGCGAATTCCGCCCTGCCGCCCCAACGCCGGCTGTCAAATTCTCCCCACCGGTTTTCGGGCGGGGTTCACGCCACGCCGGTCGGGGGTCATTGGCAGCGGCCCCCCCGGTAATTCTCCGGGCCCCGATGGGCCGAGCGACCATCCATTTTTGGCCAGTCCCGCCGGCGTGGGTTAGGTATGGTCCCACACGGTGGGACCTGGCAGGTAAGTCCTTTGGGGTGGTCCTCGGAGGGGGGGGGGGGGATTCTACCCCGGGGGGGGGGGGCACGGTGGCCTGGCCCGCGATTGGGGCCCACTGATCTGCGGGTGGGCCTGTGTCGTGGTGGAACTCCTTCCTCCGCGCCGGCCCATGTAGGGCTCCGCCATGGCTGGCGAGGAGAAGACAACCCCCTGCCAGAATACGCCGGCCGGTCTGTGCAGTCCCTTCGGCATGGTTGGAGCAGCGCCAACCCCTCCGGTGTCCACCTAGTCCCCAGAGGAGCAGAGAATTCCGCACTTTCGGGGGCTGTTGACACCGGAGCAGTTCGCGCTGGTTTTCCTGCCGGCGTGGGGACTTAATCCCCGGAAAGGAGAATCCCGCCCCCGATGTCCCTCCTCCCTCCAGCAATGTTCCGAACTCTGATTCAATGAAGTGTGGTGCTCCACTTCAGGGTGCCATCTTCTTGGCTGGAATGAGAAAGAATGGAGTGGAGTGCTTAAATGCAGCCCCAGCTTGTCAAGCTCTCCAGTACCAATCCCAGCCCCAGTGAATCCATTGCTGGCGTCAGTTCGAATTGCACTAGTTTCACTTGAGGAGAGTGCATTAGCACGTCCTGAATGTCTCCGGCACTGGCGCGCCCATCGGAACCAGGGAACAATTGGGATTCAGTCCCAGCTTCAACACTTAGGGTGCAATTCTCCCAAAAAATATCTAAGTTGATTTGTGGAGTTTGTTTCAGGGTTTTTCCTGCCGGCTCTGCCGACGAGTTCCTCACCACTATTCAATGACAGTCACTTTTTTGGGTCCTGTAGAGTTTCTCACCGGTTTAGCCCACGCTCAGGGCGCGATTCTCCGACCTCGCTACACTCTCACACAAGAACCACGCCATGCGCCAGGCAGTTTGTGAAGCAACCGCCCCGTTCCCGAAGGTGAAATTGGGATCTCGCCGTAACGTGGCGAGAAACCAAGTATCACCACTTCAGCCGAATTTCCATTCAAGTATTGAGAGCCACCGGATATCCAACAGCCTCCTGTCATTCAGCGGCCTCCCCAGCAAGTGCTCACTGGCGCTGATCAGTTCTCGTTTTGAAAAATGTGAACCTGGTGGAAGGGCTTCTGAGGGGAGCTAAGGAGGTAAGTAGCCATCTTTGCTCAGGGGGAGCACATGAGCCGGCCGAAGAGGGGGGAACTATTTTTGCAGGGCGGGTCTGTGAGTGGCATCAACACATGCGCAGACACAGTCCCAGCAATTCTGCAGGCTGCATCAGCAGCTAGGGCTGGGAGCTCCACACTACCTGACTAATAGCATCCCGCCCCCCCCCTCCCCCCCACCCCAGGGAATCGGTGGCCATTTTGGCCACATGGCCTAAAACACCACCGTTTTCACACCAGCATGGGGACTTAGTCAGCCCATGGAGTCAGAAGAAATAGGAGAGGTGTTGAATGAATACTTTTCTTCAGTGTTCACCAAGGACATGGGCCATGTTTTTGAGGATGAGAGTGTGATACAGGTGGGTAGGCTGGAGGAGGTAGATGTTCTGACTGAGGAAGGATGTATTAGCAATTTTGAAACAACTGAGGGTCGACAAGTCCCCTGGGCCAGATGGGATATATCCAAGGATTCTTTGGGAGGCAAGGGATGAGATTTCAGAGCCTTTGGCTTTGATCTTTGGGTCCTCACTGTCCACAGGGATAGTGCCAGAGGACTGGACAGTGGTGAATATTGTTCCTCTGTTCAAGAAAGGGAATAGGAATGACACTGGTAATTATAGGCCAGTTAGTCTTACTTCGATGGTCGGTAAGTTAATGGAAATGGAAAAGGACCATTTGGAAAGATGCAGCTTAATCCGGGATAGTCAACACGGATTTGAGAAGGGCAAGTCTTGCCTCACAAATTTGATTGAATTCTTTAAGGAGGTAACTAAGTGTGTAGTGAAGGTAGATCAGTTGATGTCGTATACATGGATTTTAGTAAGGCGTTTGATAAGGTTCCCCATGGTCGGCTCATGAAGAAAGTAAGGAGGTGTGGGATAGAGGGAAATTTGGCCACTTGGATAAGTAACTGGCTATCGTATAGAAGACAGAGGGTGATGGTCGATGGAAAATTTTCAGACTGGAGACCAGTTACCAGCGGTGTACCACAGGGATCAGTGCTGGGTCCTCTGCTATTTGTGATTTTTATCAATGACTTGAAGGAGGGGGCTGAAGGGTGGGTCAGTAAATTTTCTGATGACACCAAGATTGGTGGAGTAGTGGATGAGGTGGGGGCTGTTGTAAGCTGCAAAGAGACATTGATAGGATGCAGAGTTGGGCCGAAAAATGACAGTTGGAGTTTAACCCTGATAAGTGCGAGGTGATTCATTTTGGTAGAAAAATGTAAATACGGATTACAGGGTCAACGGCAGGGTTCTGAGGAATGTGGAGGAACAGAAAGATCTTGGGGTTCATGTCCACAGATCTCTGAAGGTTGCCACTCAAGTGGATAGAGCCGTGAAGAAGGCTTACAGTGTGTTAGCGTTTATTAACAGGGGGCTTGAGTTTAAAAGCCGGGGGGTTATGCCCTGGTGAGACCACATTTGGAGTATTGTGTGCAGTACTCGTCACCTCATTATAGGAAGGATGTGGAAGCATTGGAAAGGGTGCAAAGGAGATTTACCAGGATGCTGCCTGGCTTGCAGGATAGGTCTTATGAGGAAAGGTTGAGGGAGCGAGGGCTTTTCTCTTTGGAGCGGAGGAGGATGAGAGGCGACTTAATAAAGGTTTATAAGATGATGAGGGGGATAGATAGAGTGGACATTCAGAGATTATTTCCTTGGGTGGTTGTAGCTGTAACATGGGGGCATAACTATAAGATTCAGGGTTGGAGATATAGGAGGGATGTCCGAGGTAGGTTCTTTACTCAGAGAGTGGTTAGGGTGTGGAATGGACTACCTGCTGTGATAGTGGAGTCGGACACTTTAGGAAATTTCAAGCGGTTATTGGATAGGCACATGGAGCACACCAGAATGACAGGGAGTGGGATAGCTTGATCTTGGTTTCGGACAATGCTCGGCACAACATCGAGGGCCGAAGGGCCTGTTCTATGCTGTACTGTTCTATGTCTATGTCTAATCACATTTAAATGCATGCAATGTTTTTTTTCACCTGCTGCTGCAGGGCGCGAACCTCGTTATCGCCACTAGCGAGGGACCTGATCCTGGCACCCGAATCGGTGCCGGGAGCGGACCTCGATTCTGGCAGGGCGCCTGATTTTCCGGTGATCGTGGTTTTGCGGTGTCGCGTGGTGGAGAACTTTGCCCAATTTCCAATGTTGCGAACTTGGGGTTTTTCACCGCAATGTTATCCCCGTTGAAAATGTAAGCATTTATAAAAAATACACATTCTCGAAATGTATATTTGGCAATTGAAATAGGGGATCTAGCAGTAATTTAGTTTAAAGATTCGGCCCCTATCCAGGCCAGGGGAGGGGGGGCTCTCGCCATCAGATGGCGCAGTCACATCAGGGAATAAATACAGGCATAGTGGTTGCCTGGGCCAGCGTTGATGAATTAGGAAGTGGACACACACGCTATTTCGCCGTTTTAAACCCCTCCCTTTGATTTACACTGGAATGAATGGATAAGCCAATAATATATTCAAATAAAACGCTCCTTTGTATTGCACATATTTCCCGGTAAATCGAGTTTTGGAGAATTCAGCACCAACGATTTCGTGGCTGATCTTTTTGTCCTCTTTTTGCGTGGACGCTGGATTGGTACGGTTTTCAGCTGCTAGTCATTATTGTGCCTCCCTCGCGTTCAATACACAGTGGGAATTTGTTTAAAAGTCATTTCTGCTAACTCGTTATCTGAAAGCTGCACTGCACAGCCGCAGTTGTTTCAGAGGAGGAGTTGTGTGCAAGACTGTGCAGATCCTGCAAAGTGCGAGACTGTCGAGAACATTTCTTGTTGAAGGATTGATGCATTTGGTCCGCGTTATCACCGAATTGCCGCTGAAGTTGCAGCGTTTCTGCTCAAATTGCTTTCTCCAAATATCGAGAAGATAAAAGACGCTCAATAAAAATGCGGCGACTTCCCAAATTAATTCTTTCTCTTTTTATCCTTTCACGAGCAGTTAATGCAACCAGTAAGGTAAGTTTTTAAAACATTCTTTTGAATAACTGTTGATGGGCCAAACGCTTTAAAATTAAACTTTATTGTGAAATAAATTCTCTTCACATTCAAATAATTACGTTTACCAAAGTTTTATTTTGGAAAAGGCCTTTTTAAAAGTGTTTCTCTAATGTCAAAGGGTTTCAGTACAAAGCAGAGTTGATTGTCAGGGCAAGTTTTGTATGAGTTTTATACACCCCACCCTCAAAAAATAACGTTATTCATAAAAGTACGTGCATGACCGTTAAATGTTGACATAAAGTACAAAACAACTTTCTTCCAATACTGTTTTTACTACAATTAAAATTGCAGTCAATATTTATTGATTAATTCATTACATGTCAAATATATGGCACAAGGGATTTTTTTCACAGTTTCCAACCATTCAGTGCATTATTGCTGAAGGGCCTTCGTTAGTGGCCTTCCCCTATTCTGTGTATGGGTTGATCGATCACAGAATGCTTGAGTTCTAAACACGTTTTGAGAGTTCCCTCTGAACATCTGGATTGTATTCAGTTCGTTGAAGTCACAGCAGGTGGGTCAGAATAACTGTTCGGTGCTGTTTCCTAGCACATGGCTTTTTCAGGATTTTTGTTTACAGTTTATGTATCACAAGTCCCCCGATTGCATTTGCTTTGATGATCGAGTTGCATTTTCTTTCCACAACGCGGACGGACCACGCGTCTGTGGAAAACTTCAGGACAGGATCCACTTTGTGTTGAAACTATTTGAATCGGGGCAACTGCGCTTTCTAATTGTATCTTAAATCTTAAAAGTAGAAAATGATGCAAATGCTTCAGGTCCATCAATACCTGAAAAAGTTTCTTATTTTGAGCTTAGACTTTTTTTTCGAAATGTTGAATAATCGGCTGTGCATTTTCAGCATTTTCTATTATTTCAGACTTTTAGCATTCACAAATTTATTTTTGACTTTGATAAAATCCTACTCAAATAAATATATAATAAATAATGTAAGAGTTTAAGTCAGGACAGTCGAGGGATCCTAATTGTATGATTTTCATTAGAAGATTTTTCAGCAATGGTGTAATGATTCAGTGTTCTGTCATATCCTTTTATTTATTTTTAATTTAGAGTAATTTAGAGTTTGGGATCGAACCTGGGACCCCGGGCTGTGAGTCAGCAGGGCTAACCCACTGCACCACCGTGCTCCCCATCATATCCATTTATTATCCATATGTTCAGGACATATATGTTACATTGGACATATTTCCAAGGGGGCGGGGTGATCACAAATTCCAAAACCTGCAATATTTGACTAAATATGATGGCATTCACAGTTTCACGTTAATTGTCAAGACTTCATGCCCACCATTGCCCAATGAAATTATCAGGATAAAAATAACACCCTTTTTTGGAATTGTTAGGAAAGGCCGATTCAGCCAAATGACCACCATGGTGATGGCCGATCTTCCACCTCAAATACACTTTGTTGCCCAATCCACATACCCTCCTGATTCGCTTAGAAGCTAAAAAAAACTATTTATTACAGCCTTGAACATACTTAATGAAAAAAAACTAGGATGAATAATTCCAAAGATTCACAAGCCTCTGAATGAATAACTTTCATCACATTGGAATCCTAAATAGCTGGCTGACCTTTTATACTGAGATTATGACCACTAGTTCTAGACTATCTATCTAGCGAAGAGAAATAATCTCTCAGCATTTTCTCTGGCAAGCCTTCTCAGCATTCAGCAAGGTCAACTCCAGAAAATATCGGCTCAATTTAGCTTTACAAGACAACCCCTCTCATTTCAGGAATCAATCGAGTGAGCCTCTGTTGCACAACCCCAAACGTATGAGGACCTCAACTTCACCAATAAAACTGCTTTTCCCAAATGAAGAAATACTGTATTAGCAGTTTTAATCAATACAATTCCTTTCCATCTGCCTAAAGCAAGGTTAATGATAGTACTGGGAGTTCAGCATTGATGATATGGTGTAGTGAACACTGGATTAAAATGAAAAGGCATGAAATAAATATATTTTTGATGATTGACAATAAACATATTTCCATTTAATAAACCTGCTATATTGCTCTAGGAAGGTAATGGACATTTTAGAACTCTTCTCCTGCTTGATATTAATCTAGAATGAGGTTTCAATCATATTTCTTTAAGGGAATTTTTCTAAATTGTTTGATGTCTGGTCAGTTCTTTGAATGTCGGATGTCAGATGATTGAAAAATATTAATTGAAATTCATTAGTTTTGATAACATCAAAAAAAATCTGATGATGCAGTGTGTTCATCTATCAATAAATAAACTAGACCTATATTCCCTTGAGTATAGTAGATTGAGGGTGAGCTTATTGAGGTGTTTAAAATGATTAAAAGGTTTGATAGTGCAGAGAGAGTGAGGCTATCCCATCTGATGAGGCAGTCCAGAACAAGGGTGCATTACTTTAACATTTGAGATAGATTGTACAGAGGTGATATCAAGAAACAGTTCGTTACACAAAAGCACAATGGAAATTTAGCACTGTCTCTTCCAATAAACTGTTTACGCTAGATCAATTCGAAATTTAGAAATCATAAAGTGGTTACTGCACAGAAGGAGGCTGTTCAATCTGTCATATCCATGTTGACTCTCTGAAACAGCAATTCAATGGTTTGTCCTGCATCTCTGCCCTTCCTCTGTAACCCAGTATTTTTTTTCTCTTTGGGCACTTATCCAATTTCATTTGAAAAGCTACAATTGAATTTGCCTTCACTACACGCTCAGACAGTGAATTCCAGATTCTAACCACTCACTGGGTAAAAAGGTTTTCCACATATCCAGTTGCTTCTTTTGTTAATCACTTTAAATTAATGTCCACTGGTTCTTCATCCTTCTGCCATTGGGAACAGTTTCTCCTATTTACTCTGACTAGACCCCTTATAACCTTCAATATCTCTATCAAATCTCCTCTCAACCATTTCTTGAAGGGAAACAATTTCAGCTTTGGTCTATTTGTGTAACTGAAGCCTCTCATCTCTGGAATCATTATTGTAAATCTTTACTGCACCCCCCAGTAAAGCCTTCACATCCTTTTTGAAGTGCAGTGCCCACAATTGGACAAAATACAGCAGTGGGGGGCTAACCTTTTATGAAAGTTTATCATCATCAATTTCAAAATTGAAAGTTTCAAAAATGTTTAAAATAGATTTAGAGTAGCCAATTATTTTTTTCTTTTCCAATTCAGGGGCAATATAGCGTTGCCAATCCACCTAATCAGCACATCTTTGGGTTGTGGGGGTGAAACCACGCAGACATGGAGAGAATGTGCAAACTCCACACAGACAGTGAGCCAGGGCCGGGATTTGAACCCGGGTCCTCAGCGCCGCAGTCCCACATGCCGCCCCTGAAAGTAATAACTTTTGTTAGGCAAAGATTTTAAGGAATATGGAGCTAAGGAATTTATATGAATTAAGATAACAGATTAGCCATGATATAATTCAATGATGGAACAGGCTCAAGGGGCTGAATTGCCCAGTTCTGTTTTTCTGTTTTAACAGAAAGTGATGCAGTAGGAAAAGGTTTGTACCTTTGATTCCTCAAAGTGAATTTCTGAAGGATGAGATGCAAAGCAGAGCCCAGACATTGGCCACCATGAATATGAGAATCACTTGGGTTTGTCTTGCTGATCTCCCAATAGCTAGTTATTGGAGCAGGATACCTGCCCACCCATAACAATCATAAAGAGCAAAGAATGATCAAAAAGGGCCTCGCTCGTCTATTATTTCAGCTGCATAAAATGTGAAGATCACTGCTAACATACAAGATTGATTGTGTTTTAATAATGTTTTAAAATTAACAGCATGTTTGAAGGATGAAGTCTAATGGATTACTTTTAAATAGAAAACAAAAATTCATAATGTTACTTTTCTGCCACAAGTAAAACATCAACTGAGCAATTTAATCTTCAAAAGCATTTAGCATTTCACAAATTTTGCAATAAATTACATAATACATTACAAAAACGGTTCACAAAAACCTGGACTGTTCCTTAGAAGGCATCACTGTTGCCTGGATATCTTAACCCACTTTGGATTTTTAGCATCTGGTAAGACTTTCCGAATAAATATGTTCTACAGATTGGCAGTAATACAAACAGATTATTTTTCCGGTAGCTAAACCAAATGATTACAGTTGACAACTCTCAGCACCACAGGCAGATTTAATTTGACTTTCTGTGTACAAAATGCTGGGGACTGATAAAAATTAAAATAACAATGCTGCCACACAGTATTTGAGGTTTTGTGGGATCTCATTAAATTTTCACTTTTAGAATGGTAACCTCATAGTAACACTGAGATATATATCGGAGTATAGTTAAAGAATAAAAATCTAATGGAAATCTTAAATAAAAAACAAAAATTGCTAGAAATGCACAGCAGGTTGGTGAAATAGAAAAGGTGTAAATGAGATATCAGAATTGTAATAGGATTAATTCTACAGTTTGAATATATCTTGATATATATAATTAACATTCAAAAATAGAGTGTGAAACCTTCCAAGATCCTGCACCAGAGGAAGGGTATTCCCTGCACTGAGTGACAAATCAAAAATCCTGAGTATGCTGGAAATGATTTTTCATCTAGCAATTTAATTCTAAAATTACTGACGGTTCACCCACTATTTTCTGAAAAGCCTTTTATTTTATATAAAGTCCTTTTGGTGCCACAGAGTCTTGTGAAATGTCATGCAGAATGTTGCCAGCACCACTCTTTAAACAAAGCTCAGCCCCCATGTAATAAGCCCACAGAGGAAGCAGTCTCTTCACCAGACTCCCTTTTATTAACAAAACCAACAGCAGTACAACCATATGCATTCAGCTTGCTTTCTACCTGACACTCCCTGTTATATACAAATACAATCCACTAATCAGGGAACCCGTATTCCAATTGGCTAATCTCAAATGCCTGGTCTAAGGCATTACATCCCAGTAACTTCACAAGGATACAGACAGGTGGTGGAAACGTAGCAGTTGAAAGTTAATGCAGAGAAGTGTGAAATGATTCATTTTGGTAGGAAGAATGTAGAAAGAGAATGTAAAATAAAAGGGGTGAAGGAACAGAAGAACCTGGATGCATGTGTGCATAAATCATTGATGAACAGAGAGCAGGTTGAGAAAGCAGTTAATAAAGCTTTATTAACTCGGCTTTATCAATAAAGGCATAGAGTTCAAAAGCAAGGAAATTATTAAACCTGTGTAAAACACTGCTTCAGCCTCAACTGAAATATTGTGCCTAGTTTTGGGAAGCATATGAAGGCATTAGAGAGGGTGCAGAAAAAAATCCCAAGAAGACGAGGAACTTCAATTTTATAGATGGATCGAAGTTAAGATTGTTCTTCTTGGAGAAGAGAAGGGTGAGAGGAGATTTGACAAGGGTATTCAAAATCATGAAAACAGTAGAGAGGGATAAACTGTTCCCATTGGTGAAAGGATCAAAAAATCGAGGGCACAGATTGAAGATAATCGACAAAAGAAGCAATGGCCAGATGAAGAAAATATTTTTTACACAGCAATTGGTTCAAATTTGGAATGCACTGCTTGAGAGTGTGGTAGGCGTAGCTTCAATCGAGACATTTAAGAGGAAGTTGGATTATCTAAAAAAGAAGATTGTGTAGGGCAATGAGGTCTTGTTCATTCAGAGAGCCGGTGCAGACCTGATGGGCCAAATGATGTCCTTCTGTGTTGTAACCATTCTTGGTTCTCTGAATGGGGTAACTGGCTTAGCAGAATTGATAATCATGGCACTATAGGGAAATTGGATTAAAGTCAAAGAGTTTTTGACATTACTTCAGAAAAGACCAGGAAAAGAGCATTAGAGCCTTCGCCCTTAGCACAATCCTGAAGGACTGTCTAGTCTGAAGTCTTTTGGATGAGATGTTGGATGCGGTTCTTTCCCTCCCCTAAAATGGAGATAATCCTTGCTCACATGTCTTGCGTTCTCCTGCCCCTGCATCCAGGAGTGTGGCATGGCACACCCTACGCTAGTCTCTTCTGCAATCTCCAGCCACACCTTGTTCTCAAAGCAGGTTCCTTCAGCCAAAGGGAAGAAAATCTCCTGCAGATCTTTACAGACCACAGCATCAGCTCGAAGGAAACATCAAGAAGTAATTGTTCATCAATTTCCCTCATCCCAACAAGATTTTGAAGTTGAATCTGTCCACAGGGATCTGTGACATCTGGCAACAATGAAATCATCAAGCAAGGCTGGACAACCAACCAGACTGGGGGCATGGTTAGCACAGCTCCAGGGTCCCAGCTTTGATTCTCTCTTGGGTCACTGTCTGTGCGAAGTCTGCACATTCTCCCCGTGTCTGTGTGGGTTTCCTGCGGGTGGTCTGGTTTCCTTCCACAGTCCAAGATGTGCAGGGTAGGTGGATTGGCCATGCAAAATTTCCCTTAGTGTCCAAAAAAAAAGGTTGGGTGGGGTTAATGAGTTACGGAGATAGGGTGGAGGTTTGGGCTTCGGTAGGGTACTCTTTCCAAGGGCCGCTGCAGACTCAATGGGCTGAATGGCCTCCTCCTGCACTGTAAATTCTATGATTCTCTGACTGAAGAATTTTCAAAGACAGAAAACCAGCAAGCAAAATGCACAGATTGTAATTTACTTTTCAATCATTTTGCATTTCACCAGTGACCAGTTAGAATGCTTCTTCATATTTTTCTTTAGTCTTCCAGGACTTTAGTGTGTCTCTGCAATTTTGAGAGATTTTGGATTTTTCCATTTGCTGCTACTGTGTTGTAAGTGTTGGATTCCACTTGGTAGGTCTTAAGATAATCAAATCTTTGTAGTCTTAGCTACGGTTACTGTATGTATTTATTAAGTACAAGAACTAAAGAGTTCAAGCTTAGAGCTGTCTCCTTGCTTACTTGTGCAATCGGCTCTGTGCAATACTAGACTGACCTCTTGGTGTGGGTCACGTGCTCTCTTACATCATTGTGTGGGTGGTACTGCACTCAGTCGCACGTTAACTAACCCTGTATGCGCTGGACCCTTATACAACACTCTGAGATCCCATTGTTCTTCATTTGAACTTAATCTGACAATTATTTACACATTCTCCAGGTTTTTAATGCCCGCCTGTAATTTGTTACAGTCCTCCTCAGTATGGAGTATCCCCCTCAATTTGGTCTCATTTACACATTTAGGAATTGAATTTTTGATTCCAAGTTGAAACCGCTGATCCAAATTATAAAGAACCCACCTTCTGAACAACTACCTTTACTGTTCTGGCATTGTGATAGCTCTCCTTAATGTCTTCACCCAAGTCTTCCTTGTTAGATGACAACAGTCCTTTCTCCTCCTCTAAACGAAAAATCCTCAATATGGCAACATTGTGCAGCATGCAACAGTGCTACAGTGGCGTGAAACCCACAGACTCAGGGACAGATTTGCAATGAAGCACACTGGTACTGGTCCCTTAACACTGCTGGCCTGCCTAATATTTGAAAAGTGAGCCTCTCAGGAGAAAATGCAGTGCATAAACAGACTGACTGAGTGAGAAGCAACTGGGAGGGAAGGTGTGCTATGGTTACCAAAAGGGAAGATTCAAACAGAGGCAATGAGCTGCTGGTGACCAAAACAATGGACCCCAGCTGAGGCAGTGAACCTTTGGCGAGGCAACAGAGGGAGGATTCCAGGCGAGGCAGCGTAGTGGAAGGAGGATCCCCAGGTGGGGCAGCGGAGCAGATGGTGGACCATCTTCACCATAAGCTTAGATTTCAGCAAGGTAATTATTCTTACAGACATGTTTTTACAGTATAGAAACAATGATCAATTTGTGTATTTTCATCACTTCGGCCTTTGTGTTTTGGGGGATAGGATGGGGGCAGAAATGTAAGTGAGCACAGGGCCCACTAACTGTAAATCCACCTTTCCACAGACCTATACAGCCACCTGGGCCTTTGCTCAAGAGTCCTGGTAATGTGTTCAAAGATTTTCCTGGTGGCCTCATGGCTGTGGTTATACCTAAGCTGCTCAGGCATGGTGAGGCTGTGTATGAGTTTCAGCAGCCAAGGTAGCTGTTGTCCCCAACCAGCCATCCTCTAATTTTACATGAAGGTTGAAATAGTGGAGGTTGGTTGGCTGTCAGATAATAAAGGTATTATACAGGCTGCTTATGAAACTGGCACAGACTTGTATAATTACTTTGTGTTGATCACAGACCAGTGGGAGATGAATGGAGTGGAATATCGTTCTTTTTATGAATGCTGCTGTCTGGTCCTCGATTGTCTTAATTTATACATGAGTGTAATCTATAATCTCCTGGGCTCAAGGGAAGTTAAACACTACACATAATTTTTTCAGCAATTCATTGGCTTACAATTGGAATTAGAATAATAATACATCTCTGGTATTAGGAACTCCAGGTCGTAGCTTTGGAGAATGAATAACAGAGTAGTATTTCAACATTTCAGACAGATTTATTTTTCTCCACAGATCAAACTCAATTAGTATTTTTGCGATGATGAACCACATTTCTAGTCTGGAATGTAAATGTACACTGCCCACATCTGTGAAATCTGGAAGCAATACATTTGCAGGTTAAAATTTTAATTATGATGTAATTGTCATGATCAGTTGGTAGTTCTGCAACCTTCCGAATGACTTAAAAAAGAAAGAAAATATAGCTGCAGATTCTTTCAAAACTGTATGTAAAGAACTTTAGCTTGCATTTTGGTATAACAATCATGTGCAGGGACCAATTTCTTTGTGCATTCTCACAACTGACACCCCCTGGAAAAACGCAGATGCCATTCGAGTCTCCCACCCCGCAACGTTCACACACATCTTCTACTCCTTCGAAGAATCGGATCATCCTCGCTCTCGAGATGTGCTCTGTATACCACCTTCAGCTGTATCAGCCCCAACCTCGCGCACAAGGTGGAGGCATTCACTCTCCGGAGCACCTCACACCAGAACCCCTCCTCTATATCCTCTCCCAACTCTTCCTCCTACTTTGCTTTGATCCCTTCCAGCGGTGCCTTCTCCTCCTCCACAATAGCTCCATAGACCGCTGACACAACCCTCTTCTCCAGTCCCCCTGTCGTCAGCACCTCCTCCAGCAATGTGGAGGCCGGCTCCTCCTTGAAGTTCTGTATCTCCTTTCTAGCAAAATCTCGAGCCTGCATATATCTAAACATTTCCCCCTGCTCCAGCCCATACTTCACTTCCAGCTCCTTCAATCCTGCAACCGACCCCTAAGAAACAAATCTTTTAGTGTCTTAATCCCCTTATCCTCCCAATTCCGAAAATTTCCATCCCACCTCCCTGGCTCAAATCTGCAGTTCCCCCGAATCGGCATTTCTCGACAGGCAAGTAGTTTTATTCATATTTGCTTTTTATACTGTCTGAACTGGATGTGCTTCCATATTGTTTTGGTGCAGGGGGCTGACTTTCTAAACCAGAAGTATTTGCATCTATTTTGTAACCAGTTCATTTTCAGCCCGAACAATATTGTTTTTCCATTTTGGATATGATTGTTGTTGGGATCTCAGCCACAACCTATCAATAAAGCTGGTTATTTAAGCACAGTACAAGAAGGGTAAAGAGCTCGAGGGAGAAAGTCAGGACAACAAATATCACATGGAAGATAATGAGGAAATTAGTTTACCTCTGGATACCAATTAAGTTTCCAGTGGGTGAAAATCCACAGCAAAAGATGCTGCACAATTCACTACGAAAGCTGTGCTTTCATTCAGAAAATCAGCACTTACTGTTGGGAATGGGAATGCAGTATTGGACTGGTGAATTAGGGGAGCTTTATTCTGAAATTAGTGTTAAATAATGCTGCAAATGAGGTATAACAATGAGTCGCAGAAAAAGTAATTTAAATAACATGCAATTCACTAGAAAAATAAAATCAGAGTTTTACATGCGGCAGACAATCAAACTGACTGAATTGACGTCCAGTAATTATATTGCTGTAACCCCTCCATATGAGGAAAAACATGTAACTGATAAAAGGTAATAGTTACCTATGAACAAATTAGCCTTCGTCGAATGTCAAATTTATGAAGAGGGGAATATCAATTCGATACTCGCGTGAAAGCAGTCTGAGACTGCCCCCAGAATTTATAGATCCCTACCTCTGAATGATACTTTCATTTGGAAAGTGCTGTAGCTTGTTCAGTCCTTCACAAGGAACTTTCAACCAGTTTTGCATCGCAGCAACATAGTCCTTCCATTAAACATTTTATATTTTTCCCAAATTAGAATGCAATCATGACAGACATAAACAAAAAGTCATGTCGCTGTTCTTCAGATAATTGATTAGTGAGGAAAATAGAATTACTTGAGGCATAGTTCAGTTTCTGCTCAAAACTCATTGGGTGGAATTTTCCATATTTTTTTCAAAGTGTTGTCACAGGCGAAAAAAGTGAAATGTAGCCCGTTGGCTGCACTGCTGTCTTTTCCCACTGAACTTTTAAACACTTGGGAGAAAGGAATTGCTGGAGATGGGTCCCACACCATCACGCTGGCAGCCTGCCTGCTGGTACGTTAGCCTTCCAAAGATTGAATGCTATTTATAAAGGGCACTCCAATCTAACAGAAAGTAAAATAAAAACAAGGATCCTCCATGGGGACACAGCGACCACCCCTTCTCGCTGGCATTAGGGGGGCAGTGCCAAGAGGCAGTGCTCGGGTACTTCCAGGGAACTTCCCAGACATGTCCTTCTTCCCCCTGGGGGCTGAACTTACCTGTGCACCTCCGGCGGGTTATTTTTTGCCTCATTCACGTTGGTTCAGACATGTTGTAAACCTCTCTGAAGTGACATCACATTGGTGAATGGTGAGATTCGAATGTGGGGAGACAATACAGCAGGGAAGCCCACTAATGATATTAAATTGTATTCAAATGGTGCTCCCTTCATAGCATGGTAGGAAACCTAAAATGTCACTGGCAGGGGGTGGGGCGATTGCAATGTGAATCATGTTTCTGGCTTCTCGTAATATTTTGCCCCCCCCCTACCATTTATGTTCGCGGCAAAGGGGGCCACAAAATCTTCCCCATTAAGTTTACCTTTCCTTGGATTGCCACCTTGCCATTCCATTGATCCTGAGAGCAATGCTGTCGGGAGTCTTAAGTCCCTGACAGGGTTACCATGGTCAACTTCATCATCATCCAATCCCAAGACCCAAAGGATCCCCTCATGATCGAAGCAATGACCAGTGCAGGTGACTGCTGGATAGACCACCGGCTCACCCGCTCCTCTGTGTCCACTAGAAGCAGTGGAAGAATTAACCAAGGCGGACGTACAAAAAAGAACCAGTGAAATCAAGAACAAATGGAGCTTTGGTGCGAGGTGGGGAGGAGCACCGAGTGTCGCTGTATGCGGACGACTTGCTGTTGTATGTAGCAGACCCGGTGGGGGGAATGCCGGAGGTGATGGAGATTCTCCCTGAGTTCAGGAGTTTCTCGGGATATAAATTGAACCTGGGCAAGAGTGAGCTGTTTGTCGTACACCCGGAGATCAGGAGGAGGGGATTGGTAGGCTCCCGCTAAAGAGGGCAGTGAGGAGTTTTAGGTACCTGGGCGTTCAAGTGGCTAGGAGCTGGGCGACTCTGCACAAGCTCAAGTTTACTAGGTTGGTGGAGCAGATGGAGGAGGAATTTAAAAGGTGGGACATGCTGCCGCTGTCGTTGGCGGGTAGAGTACAGTCCGTTAAAATGACAGTGCTCCCGAGGTTTTTGTTTTTGTTTCAGTGCCTCCCCATTTTCATTCCGAGGGCCTTTTTTAGGAGGGTGAACAGCAGCATTCTGGGATTTGTTTGGGCGCACGGGAGTCCGAGGGTAAGGAGGGTCTTTTTGGAGTGGGGCAGGGATAGAGGGGGGCTGGCGCTGCCCAACCTCTCTGGGTACTATTGGGCGGCTAACGTCTCGATGGTACGTGTGGTGAATGTGATTCACACCGGATTATAATCTGTATATACATGTGTCTATATTGTAAGTGCAGTTGCACTACCTGACCACCAGGGGGAGTAGCTCTGGGAATGCTTGAGAATTGTACTGGGCTTATCCCTTGGCTCCGCTCAGGACTCCTCCCCCTGGAGCTGCTGTATAAAGATCAGTGCCACATGGTCAGCCGGCCAGTTCACCGAAAGTTCAATGGCTAACAGGCTGGCTCTGTTGTGAGTATATTAAAACCGCTATTCTAATCCTACAAGCACGTGTCCGTAGAATTGTTGGTTCCAACAGTACGTAAGTGGGTAATGGATGGGGAGGGGGCAGCATGGAAACGGATGGAGATGGCGTCCTGTGGAGGCACAAGCTTGAAGGCACTGGTAACGGCGCCGCTGCCGCTCCCTCCAACGAGGTACACTACGAGCCCGGTGTGGCGGCTACCCTCAATATTTGGGGGCAGTGGAGGCGACACAGGGGGGAAGTGGGGGACTCGGTGGAGGCCCCGCTGCGGGGGAACCACCGGTTTGTCCCAGGGAACATGGATGGCGGATTCCTGGGGTGGCACAGGGCGGGCATTAGGAAGTTGGGAGACCTGTTTATTGATGGGAGGTTTGCGAGCCTTGGTGAATTGGAGGAGAAGTTTGAGCTCCCCTCGGGGAATATGTTCAGGTACCTTCAGGTCAAGGCGTTTTCTAGGCGACAGGTGGAGGGGTTCCCTTTGCTGCCCCCGTGGGGGGTAAGGGATAGGGTGCTTTCGGGGGTGTGGGTCGGAGATGGGAAGGTGTCTGACATCTACCAGGTAATGCAGGAGGTGGGGGAGGCATCGGTAGAGGAGCTGAAGGCTAAGTGGGAGGTGGAGCTGGGGGAGCAGATTGAGGAGGGGACATGGGCGGATGCCCTGGAGAGGGTGAACTCCTCCTCTTCATGTGCGAGGCTTAGTCTCATCCAGTTTAAGGTGCTGCACCGGGCCCACATGTCCGGATCTAGGATGAGTAGGTTCTTTGGGGGCGAAGACAGGTGCGTCAGGTGTTCGGGGAGTCCAGTGAACCATGCCCATAGGTTCTGGGCATGCCCGGCACTGGAGGAGTTCTGGAAGGAGGTGGCGAGGACGGTGTCAAGGGTGGTGGGATCCAGGGTCAAGCCAGGCTGGGGACTCGCGATATTTGGGGTTGGGGTGGAGCCGGGAGTGCAGGAGGCGAAAGAGGCCGATGTCTTGGCCTTTGCGTCCCTAGTAGCCCAGCAGAGGATCTTGCTGCAGTGGAAAGTTGTGAGACCTCCGAGCGTGGAGACCTGGATTAATGACATGGCGGGATTCATTCAGCTGGAGAGGGTCAAATTCGCCCTGAGGGGGTCGGTACAAGGGTTCTTTAGGAGGTGGCAGCCTTCCTTGACTTTCTGGCTCAATGATAAGGTACTAGGTCAGCAACAGCAGCAACCCGGGGGGGGGGGGGGGGGGGGGGGGGGGGGAAAGGGGGGGGGGGGGTTTAGGGGGATAGTGTTTAAGTTAATTTGCGTATTGTTAATTTATTTTGTTGTTTATTGGGTTTGGGGGTGGTGGGGGGTTTGCTATATGCGTTGTTACGGGTGCGGGGGGGTGTTTATTGTTTATTATTGTTATTGTTATTATTGTTCTGTTGATATATATATATTTTTCAAAAAATCCCAATAAAAATTATTTTTTAAACAAAAGAACAAATGGAGCACTGAGAAAGCTAAGGAGATGCAACTCCTTGCTGACAAGCATGACACTGGGGGCTTCTTCAGTACTACCAAGATAATATATGGACCCATTACCCTAGGCCTCAAACCAATGCGGGGTAAGGCTGGAACCCTCTTGAGAGACAGAGAAAGCATCGGCCTTAGATGGAGAGGTCCCCTCAAAGAATTTCTAAGCCATGATAGTACCATAAACCGTGATACAAGCATAGATGAGGATGTGTTTGAGGAAATCCTCAACTCCCATCAAAGATAATCTTGGGCTCCCACCAAGAGTGGATGGGATTCCAGCAGAGATTTTCAAACATGGAGATGGGATCATCTGTCATCTCCATCAGCCTTTCCTGAAAATCTGCCACAGAGAAGAAATTTCTGCTGACCTCTGGGATGGCACCATCGCCACCAGCTTTAAGAAAGTAGACAAAGCGGAGTGTGGCAGCTACCAATAAATCACCATCGTTGGGAAGATCATCGCCTGAATCATTGCTAGCTGTCTTCTCCCAGTTTTCCAGAAAGCTAGTTCAGCTTCTGACTAAACTGTGGAAAAGTGGACATGATTTGCACTGCTTGGCAACTTTAAGAGAAATGCCAGGATAACAACATAACCACTCTACATTGCCTTCGTTGATTGACTCAGGCTTTTGACTCAGTCAATCGGGACGTGCAATGGAAACCCTGTCAAAAGCCGGCTGTCCAAAGAAATTCATCAATATACCCCAACTCCTCCACAACAAGATCTTGGCAACAGTCCTCATGAACGGAAATAAGACAGAAATATTCAAGGTCAAGACTTGGGTGAAATAGGGATATGTCATCGCCCCCACCTTTTTCTGCACCTTCCTCATCACCATCTTTCACCTTGTCAAGAGCAAGCTGCACAGTGGAGTAGACATCATCTACAGGATGTATGGAAAACTTTTTAACCTCAGCCGGTTGAAATCCAAGAAGAAAACGATACTGACATCACTTGTGGAACTTTGCCATCTCTACTCTCTCAGAAGAGAATCTCCAAGCCAAGCCATGCTGGACACCTTTTCGGACGGGTACCAAAGAATTAGTCCCAGCCTCAACAACAAGAAGACTCCAGTCCTTTGCCAATACACCTCAGGGTAAGATTTGGTCTCTCCCTCCATCAAGATTAGGGGCTTTTCACAGTAAATTATTCTTATTATCAACGTAGAACCCCTACCAAACGCGAAACATTTCCCCGGCCTCTGAGGCTGACATCGATATGGAGATCCAACATTGTATCTAATCCATGAGAGCCTTCTTCGGATGCCTAAGGACGAGAATCTTTTGTGACTGTGACAGCTGTGCTGACACAATGATCTTCGTGTACAAGGCGGTGGCCCTCTCAACTCTTCTGTATGGCTCAGAAACCTAAACTATGCACAGGTGCCACCTCAAGGCCCTGTAGAGGCACGATCAACGCTGTCTGAAATGGATTCCCTGCATCAGCTGGGAGGACAAGTCTACTAACATCAGTGTCTTTGAAAGAGCCAAGAGCAGCAGCATCGAGGCTTTGATCATCTGAAACCTACTCCACTCAGCCGGATATGAACTTAGGGTGTCAGAGTCCTGACTGCCAAATAAATTCTTCTTCGTCTAGCTCAAGGAAGGATCCCGGACAAGAGGAGGACAAAGGAAGCGTTTCAAAGACACTCTGAAGTACCTCAAGAAATGCAACATTGATGTCAACACCTGGGAGACCCATGCTCAGACGAGACCTATGTGGAAAAACCTATTGATCGAAGGAACACAATTCTTCAAGGACACCCAACGGCAAGAGAAGGCTCCAGGGACCGATGCCACCTCCCAGAAAACCTGCCAAGTTTGCAGTCGAAGATGCGGCTCTAGGATTGGGCTCACCAGCCATGTGAGGACCCACAGAACGCATAACCAGTAACATAAAGTTTCTTAGGTGAGCAATCATACTTGTTAGCGAATGATCGCTGAAGATTTTTAAAAAAACTTAATGTGACCATGCATTTGTTCAAAGTCCTTTGTCCTTATTCAGAAGAAATTAGCTCTTAGACATATTCAATAAAATATGTCCTTCCGTACTTAACTTCAAGTATATCATGTAATTTTCAAGAAGAATGTAAAAAGTGAGAAATATTAGCAGATTTTCACTATATTTACTTTCAGCACGGTAGCATAGTGGTTAGCATCAATGCTTCACAGCTCCAGGGTCCCAGGTTCGGTTCCCGGCTGGGTCACTGTCTGTGCGGAGTCTGCACGTCCTCCCCGTGTGTGCGTGGGTTTCCTCCGGGTGCTCCGGTTTCCTCCCACAGTCCAAAGATGTGCGGGGTTAGGTGGATTGGCCATGCTAAATTGCCCGTAGTGTCCTAAAAAGTAAGGTTAAGGGGGAGTTGTTGGGTTACGGGTATAAGGTAGATACGTGAGTTTGAGTAGGGTGGTCATTGCTCGGCACAACATCGAGGGCTGAAGGGCCTGTTCTGTGCTGTACTGTTCTAAATTCTAAAGCTAGCCAAGCCATCAGTCGATTTTCATGAATATCAATTACACGTCATAATTATATAATCTTACCAGACAAGAAAAATGTGTTTATATAATGAGTGAAATCTTATACAATAAAGTGGATCAGACAGATGTCAAACATGCAGTAATAGGGGCAGGTTATAAACTTGTAAAGTTGCCATCGTCCCAGATGACCGTAGGCTGCTTTCCCCATTGTCAGGGCAAACTGACTGGTGGTAATTTAGCCTGAGGATCATCACACCTCAGGCAAGGAGCAAGGTTGAGAAGGCTGGTATGGGAACTGATCCCCTGCTGTTGACCTTGCTCTGCATCACAAACCAGCTCTCCAGCCAACTGAGCTAAACCAGCCCCAAGTTTGCTGGTTGCAAGTCCATTTATATGAAAAACAACAGCCAAAACATTGTATGCAGGAAAAAGAGAACAAAACAAATTGCAAACTCATATACAGAAAAAAGAATGAGGCAGATTGCAACAGGTATGTACAAGAAAAAGAGAGTGAGACAAATAGTTAAAATATATGTAGGGAAGAGAGACTGAAACAGATTGCAAACTTATTCCAGTAAATTGAAAATTACTAGTTTACTAGTGAAGTAGAAATAGGTCATATTTATGAACAAAGAGACCAGGTCATAAGGGAGCAGGATTTGGATATTCCTTTCAACCTGGTAGAGAAGAACCTGACCACAATTTGTACTCTTTCCCTGATGACACATGTAAGATCAAAATGCACAATATGCGAAATTACATGAGTCAGCCCCATGTGTCCTGCTATTTCTCAGCTCAGTCTACTTGAGCATTAATACATTTACTTTCAGGGAACCAAGCCATCATTAGGCTGGTTTAGCACACTGGGCTAAATAGCTGGCTTTTTAGGCAGACCAAGGCAGGCCAGCAGCACGGTTCATTCCCGTACCAGCCTCCCCGAACAGGTGCCGGAATGTGGCTACTAAGGGCTTTTCACAGTAACTTCATTGAAGCCTACTCGTGACAATAAGCGATTTTCATTTCGATTTTTATTTCATTTCATTTCATTTTCATTTCTTCAGTCGATTATCATGTCTACTGGAGCTAAGCTGACACCCTAACGCCACAGCAATTGTTAGTAATTATAAACATAGAATCCCTACAGTGCAAAAGGATGCCATGTATTTATTTATACAGAAAACTACACAAATAAAAATCAACTTTATAAAAAAACTATATCCAGTTTCTGCATGGCCCATTTTCAATTTCATGAAAGAAGCTCTAGACCCTTTGAGGAGTACAAAAGAATGTGTTATTGATGTTTGCACTCGACAACTGTTGAACAAGGGGCAGGACGCCTACACCCCGACATGTGCTGTGGCTGTGGCGATGGTCTGCCATTGGCTGCCTGCAGGATCTTACGGTCTCGCCGCTCGCAGTGGGATTTTCCATTGTTCACACCCTCCGCTACCGGGGAATCCGCACAGGGTGGGAGTCGCCGGCAGCGGGACAGGAAGATCCCAACGATGGTAACAGCTGGAAATCCCACCCCAAATTGAATTCTTTTCCTGAATATTTTGGGCACTTGATAGCTCGGGAGTGGCATGAAATATGTTCCCAGCCACAGTCGACCCCGGAGCGCATTTTCATGCTGACTAGCCAGTTAACGGCTATCCGGCATGGAATGCGGTGAAAGATTGGGCACTGTCAGGGAGGGTGGGAAGAGGGCAGGCATAGGGAAAAGGGAGGATACGTGCTGGCGTTTATATTGTGCTTCCTCAGGAGGACAGTGGAATTGTCTCAGGGAGGTGACCTGTGAAAAATAAATAGTGATGGAAAAACTATGCAAAGAATGTAGAGGCACCACATTGAAAAACAAACCTCAGTCCCCAGACAAAATTTTAGATTTTATTTCAGTCCTGACATCACATCTTGCCTTGGGCCGAGGTTGAAGGTAAAGCGTAAAGGCTGCCTGGCCACTCGACCCGTGACCAACCATAAAGCCAACAGGTCACATAAAATCGTGCTCCATGGCCCCTTAATGGGCTAAATTGCCTGCTTGTTTGTCAGTGGGCACGCTTCTGACTCATGCGCCCTCCTACTCACATATTGCTCGAGTGCAGAATAACGTCAGGACGAATGCTCAACGGCTTCTTGCGTAATTTCATGCACTTCCAGGTTCAGCAGGCGCTTGTCCGAGCAACGTAAAATTATGGCGCTTGATTCGTATCACGTCAACCTATGATGAATTGCAGCTAAGCTCTTCACTGTCTTCTTGTGATTCCTCAAAAGTTGTAATTTCCCAGCTCCAAGTTTTAGCGAACATAAAATTATGGACAGTGGTTTTTGTGGAATATTACCAAATAATATGTCTTTAAAATCTACATTCACAAATACTCTAGCGTGAAGTTCTACCATCACCGTTCAAGTTGCTTTCTGCTTACTCCAGTTCCCAACTAAGTGTTAGCCATATGCAAATATTGCTTTGAAATTTTTCACCAGATGACTACAGGAACTTGTTATTAAGTCAATCATGGGTTCCTTCCACAGTTTGGTAACCACATACTAGCTGTCATCACAAAATGTCGTCAGGACCTGTATACTCATTTATTCAACATGACCTTATTCTTGTTTTGGTGTTGGTATTTATTCAGTGAATCCCTGGGCTGGATTCTCCAATTGTAGGGCTACATCTCCACACCGATGTGGGAACAGAATGGCGCAAAATGGCCACTGATCCCCCCATTTGCTGGGGTCTAGCAGGACGATAGTGTAGAGCACCCAGCTCTAGCTGCCGATACCCCCTGGAGAATTGCCAGGTCTGTGGCCGCGCATTCGCACGGCGGCAGCCTGCAGCAGCTGCACCGTGCTACATGGCGTCAGCCGCTCGTGGACCCGGACCGCGCAATAGTCCCCCCTTCGGCCGGCTCACGCGCACTAAACCACGTGCCCCCAGTCCCGAATAATGTCTCCCCCTGCCCGCGGATTGGCCCTCCCCCAATTGTGGCGGCGCTGGACTGAGGCTGCAGCCGCCATGCTGAGTTCCCGACGGGTGAGACCACACGTGTTCCACGCCGTCGGGAACTCAGCCGGTCGGGAGCATCGGGAGCCTCAGGTAACGTGTTGAAGCCGTTGATACATATTCCTAGAGTACGCTGCTTTGAAGGGGGCGGAGCATTGTGGAAGCAGCGCCGCCCCCGATTTGGTTGAAAACTCGGGTTCTCCGGCCGGTCACCAAACGCAATTTCGGCATCGGCGACCGGAGAATCCAGCCCCCTATTCTTGTTTTGGTGGTGGTGAGTTACAGTTGCCCCAGGAAGTCTGAGGTTCTGCGGCAAAGTGTATTTAATTTGCAAACATGTTGTAGTCTGGAGCTATGGATGGTCTTGGTGGAAGCTCCAATGTTTTTTTACCATCATAAGGCTGATCAGGAATCTCTCCTGCTCTTACCGCCTGCCATTAGGATGTATTAGAAGGATTTGCAGGTTGATACTCAACTTGTTTGGCCACATTATGAATGCACCCTCCTTGGCTATCAAGTCCTGGGCTGGGACTTGAAACTGGAGATTGTGGCTCAGAAGCAGGGATGCTACCCACTGCGCTACAAGATTTTCATAATTGTTTCAGACATCCCCTTTTCTTGTTTATGATGTCCCCTTGTCTTGCTTCAAATGTATCTTTGATGATCATTATTCCTTAGATAAGAGTAGTTCAGCAAACGTATCTGTTATCCATGCATACATTCACTCTCCCATATAAATGCTGCAGCTAATACAACGGACTGGATTCTCCAGCGTTGGGGTGCTCCATTTTGCCGGCAGCCCGGGGTTTCCCGACAGCGTGGGGTTGCCCCACAATGGGAAACCCCATTGACCAGCCGGCCACACGGAGCATCCTGCCAGAATGCTGAACCAGAAATCTGGCGTGGTGGGGCGGAGAATCTAGCCCAATGTTTACGGATTGGATTGGATTTCTTTATTGTCACGTGTACCGAGGTACAGTGAAACGTATTTTTCTGCGAGCAGCTCAACAGATCATTAAGTACATGGGAAGAAAAGGAAATAAAAGAAAATACATAATAGGGCAACACAAGATATACAATGTAACTACATAAGCACCGGCATCGGATGAAGCATACAGGGTGTAGTGTTAATGAGGTCAGTCCATAAGAGGGTCATTGAGGAGTCTGGTGACAGCGGGGAAGAAGCTGTTTTTGAGTCTGTTTGTGCGTGTTCTCAGACTTCTGTATCTCCTGCCCGATGGAAGAAGTTGGAAGAGTGAGTAAGCCGGGTGGGAGGGATCTTTGATTATGCTGCCTGCTTTCCCCCGGCAGCGGGAGGTGTAGATGGAATCAATGGATGGGAGGCAGGTTTGTGTGATGGACTGGGTGGTGTTCACGACTCTCTGAAGTTTCTTGCGGTCCTGGGCCGAGCAGTTACTAGGCTGTGATGCAGTCCGATAGGATGCTTTCTATGGTGCATCTGTAAAAGTTGGTAAGGGTTAATGTGGACATGCCGAATTTCCTTAGTTTCCTGAGGAAGTATAGGCGCTGTTGTGCTTTCTTGGTGGTAGCGTCGACGTGGGTGGACCAGGACAGATTTTTGGAGATCTGCACCCCTAGGAATTTGAAACTGCTAACCATCTCCACCTCGGCCCCGATGATGCTGACAAGGGTGTGTACAGTACTTTGCTTCCTGAAGTCAATGACCAGCTCTTTAGTTTTGCTGGCATTGAGGGAGAGATTGTTGTCGCTAAACCACTCCACTAGGTTCTCTATCTCCCTCCTGTATTCTGACTCATCATTATTCGAGATCCGGCCCACTATGGTCATATCGTCAGCAAACTTGTAGATGGAGTTGGAACCAAATTTTGTGTACAGGGAGTAGAGTAGGGGGCTCCGGTATTGAGGACTATTGTGGAGGTGTTGTTGTTCATTCTTACTGATTGTGGTCAGTTGGCAAGAAAATCGAGGATTCAGTTTCAGAGTGGAGAGCCAAGTCCTAGGTTTTGGAGCTTTGATATGACCTTGGCTGGGATTATGGTGTTGAAGGCGGAGCTGTAGTCAATAAATAGGAGTCTGATGTAGGAGTCCTTGTTTTCGAGATGCTCTAGGGATGAGTGTAGGGCTAGTGAAATGGCGTCTGATGTGGACCGGTTGCAACGGTAGGCGAATTGCAGTGGATCAAGGCGTTCTGGGAGTATGGAGGTGATGTGCTTCATGATCAATCTCTCGAACCACTTAATTACGACTGAAGTCAGGGCCACCGGACGGTAGTCATTGAGACACGTTGCCTGGTTCTTCTTTGGCATCGGTATGATGGTGGCATTTCTCGTTTACAGTGTTTTAATGAAATTTGACTCAAATGTTTTTGATAAATTGGACATCAAAACAAAGTCTTCTAATGTGTTGAGCTGAGAAGCATACATTATTACGAGACTAGAAGTTATGTTGAGATGAACATTTGACATTTTGTGGTCTTTAGTTTGAAAAGACTGAAGCCAAAGAAACATTTCCTGAGGGAATATAGAGAAATTCTTTCAAACAAGAACTTCAGGAATTGGGCATGTTCACTCGAGCAAACTATTAGAAATGGACAAACCACATTTTGAGCAGTAGATAAAACAAAAGTGAATTAACAGCTATTTAGCTTATATGCTAATGCTGTCGCAAGCATTGTTGAACAGTCTCTCCCAAATGCCAGGAAACTAATGTTGGCACCCATTCACTATCAGACAATTAGTTTCTCTACATACATACTACTTGGAGTCACAGTAGTTATTTATTTCAACAAAAGAGACAAACACACATGACACAAAGGTTCAAATTCGGCTATTCGCAAATAAATCCCAAGTAGATAATTTGTATGGAGTTCTATCAGGATCTAAAATGTAAATTAAAAACAAAATGAATTGTGATTTACAGAATACCTAGAGACATCGAACATCATTTAGAAAACATTCATTTAATCCAGGGTTTTTCAAAATCAGGGTCGCGACCCGCGGTTGGATTACGGGCAGGTGTCAGAAGGGTCGCAGAGCAATCGGTTGTGATGATCCCAATCACGGGAGGAACATCCCAACAGGCGTAACCGGCTGTTAAGAATGCCAGCCGCGGGCAGTCACCAATTGGTTGCGGTGTTTTAGGGGGTAGGGAGGAGCAAGACTGGGCTATGTGCTTCTCACCGCACGCACAGGAGGGATAGGGACAGGGGCTGATGGGCATCCACGTGGGCACGTGATGCTAATGTTGGTGGCCCCAGCTTGGAGCTCCGCTTAGTTCCTCACCTTCTGCACGCTGCTCGGCTCGTTCCCCCACCACTGATCGGCAGTATGAGACCTGAAGTCCGTGGTTAAGCTGCTTAACAGTTGGCACAATGTCCGCTTGCAGTCCCACGATGTGAAGTACTGGTCAGGAAGTGGTCAGCAGTCTGAGACTGAGGTGGATGCAGCTGTTGAACAGTGAAATGGAAGCCAGGCCAGGTTTGTTGGTGAGGAATACCAATCAAATGAGGTCAGTCAACAGGGCTGACACATGTCAACATGGGAAGAAACCAACAGTATTCACTTTGTGTCGCCACTCTCTGGAAACCCAGAAGTAAATACTTTTGGTGAGAATGGAGAAGGAGATGACCAAATTAGTCACCAGATCAGAAATTTTATTGCAGCTAATTTGTATGAAAACACGCTTTTAAAATTTTAGGCTATATCAGTTGAAATGCATTACGACTGACGAAATAGACACAAGCTGGTATCTTGGCATACAGCCAGAATGTTGACTGACCTGCTAATCAATCTGATTAATGACTTATTAAGTG
Organism: Scyliorhinus canicula; assembly: GCF_902713615.1. Taxonomy (NCBI): domain Eukaryota; kingdom Metazoa; phylum Chordata; class Chondrichthyes; order Carcharhiniformes; family Scyliorhinidae; genus Scyliorhinus; species Scyliorhinus canicula. Next base: position 46,831,236 of record NC_052166.1, read on the forward strand.
CATGCAGTAGTCTCTAAGTCGCTTATTCGCAACTTAGTGTTCCAACTGTTATAAACACGGGATCTGCTATTAGAATTGAATACTATTTCGGCAGCACGCTAGCACAAGTGGACAGCAATGTGGCTTCACAGCGCCAGGGTCCCAGGTTCGATTCCCCACTGGGTCACTGTCTGTGCGGAGTCTGCACGTTCTCCCTGGGTTTCCTCCGGGTGCTCCAGTTTCCTCCCACAGTCCAAAGACGTGCAGGTTAGGTGGATTGGCCATGATAAATTGCCGTTAGTGACCAAATATTTTAGGAGGGGTTATTGGGTTACGGGGATAGGGTGGAAGTGAGGGCTTAAGTAGGTAGGTGCAGACTCAATGGGCCGAATGGCCTCTTTCTGAACTCTATGTTCTATGATGGACAGCTCAGACATTGTTGTGGACATGTTCCTTGATTTTCAGCTTATTCTTTCTCTTATTTTTATGCTGAGTTATGAAATTGGATTGTGATATAAAATACCATTTTGGATGAGTTGTGATTACTATGGAGCCCTACAACAGCAGCCAAATAACTACTAATCAACAACATTTGAGTAATCTGCTTCCATAAAAGTATAAGTTCATCAGATATATAGTCCACAAAATTAAAATAAGTCATTAAGAAAACAGAAGGAAGCTTTGTTTGCAAACCTGAACTAGGAAGGTAAAAAGATAACTTCCATTAGTCAGGTAACATTGTCGTCGGCAAGTCAGTTCATATGGGCGTGATTCAACTAAATGGGAACAAAGTCCCGTAGCGAGCACGGTTAGCCTCATGTTCCCTGGCCTACGCAGCATCAAGAAACACATGGCTATAAAATGCCACTTGCGGGGAATGTAACTCAGCGGGGAATGTGCAGTTGAGGCCACACATAGCCCCGTTTCCTACACCAAGGAGCTCTGCTGGATGGAACACCTCAGTATAGCGAGAGATCGGGTCGCCATTTTTAAATGGCATCCTATCTCCAAGACCCCCTCAAATGCCAAAGCTCTATGGGAGGGTCCCTGGCTCGCTTGCACCCTCCCAATACCCCCGATCTGATCGCACACAAAAAAAAGCCAGCTTGGCACCTTGGCAGTGTCAGACTGACTCCCAAGTGGCACTGTCAGGGTGTCAGGCTAGCAATGCCAGGGGGCTGGTACCACCCTGCCCAAAAGGCATGCATCTGGGGGTTGTCATGATATGTAAACATGCAGCTAATGATCACATAGAATTTGACACAACCAATGAGCAGTCAGGACACTCAGGGAGGTGGTATCTCACTATAAAAGGGATGAGACACTCACACCCTGCCTCTTTCCACAGACCAACATCTACAGAGTGAGACAGGGTGTATCCTCAGCATCACACCCCAGCACGTGGCTTAGAGCAAGGCTGGTTCAGTTAGACTGAGTTACTACATTTAGATTAGCAGAGAGTTGAACTTATTGAGAACTGTGCTAATAGAACAATAAAACACATTGATCTCACTTAAAAGTCTGGAGCATCTTTTACTCAAAACTGCATCAAGTGGCAGCTTGTGTTATTCAAAATTACTTAACACAACATGGTACCAGAAGTAGGGTTCAATCTAGTTAGTTCAACTCAGCAAGATCCGCGACAACCAGTGGAAAAGATTCAGGCTCCTCACCAGCTCAGGACCTCTGGAAATCTCAGTGCCAACTGGCGGACATTCAAGCAGAAAGTTCAGCTTTACGTTGAAGCATCAGACCTCAATTGTCTGATGCATGGAAGATAGCTCTTCTCCTCACCACAGCGGGTGATCACCCCTTGGAAATATTCAACTCCTTTCACTTCACCGAAGACCGGGACAAGACAAAGTTTCAGACCATCCTGGACAAGTTTGACAGCCACTGTGAGGTGGACACCAAAAAAATCTTCGAGCACTACATATTCAAGCAGCAATTGTAAGGTACAGACAAATCTTTAACCTCATATTTAACTAAGCTTAGACTACTAGCGCAATCCTGCAACTTTGGTGATATCACTGACTCCATGATCAGAGACCAAATCGCTTTTGGAGTTCACTCTGATCCTCTGAGAGAGCAGTTACTGAAGATCAAGCACATGACCCTGCCAGTCGCGATTGAAACATGCACAGTGCATGAGCACGCTAAAAATCGCTATTCCCAATACAAAACAGCAGAAAATGATAGACTAGCCTCCCACGAGGCGGAGTGTGTGCAGGCCATCTCCCGGATGCAGCGCCTCAATATTGACGAAAGAGGCCATTTTGTGCGCTCTTCCCGGGGCCCGTGCGCGATGCGAACGGGATAACAAAGCTGCCGAAACCTGTACTGCGCAGGTACAAACGTCTGAGAACCGCACTGCGCATGTGCAAACGTCTGAGAACCGCACTGCGCATGTGCACACGTCTGAGAACCGCACTGCGCATGTGCAACGACGCACAGAGCGTCAGGACACTGGCATCATGACGTGTTCAAACTGTGGCACCGCCCATTTAAGGAAACACTGCCCTGCAAAAGGCAGACACTGGTTAAACTGCGGGAAGCTAGGCCACTATGCAGTCCTGTGCAGTTCTGCACCACCAGTCAGGAGCCAGTGCTCCCAATTCCGACGACGGCTCATCCGGAGTGTGTAACAACGCCGACAGGATTTTGAACCCGGCAGTGCAACGGGTCCAGATGCTGAATGCCTGGACAATGGGCATTATTACAACATGTGAATATGCCACACCAGACACATCGCAAGTCCAATCCATCCTAGATGTGGATTCCGAGGACGAATGGCGAGCAGTGATGAAGGTCAATCACTGCCCCATCCAGTTCAAGCTGGACACAGATGCCTCTGCCAACCTCCTCTCACAGGCAGACTTCAGACGCATTAAGAAGCTCCCCCGTGGTCCTTCCAGCTGCCTGCAAGATCCTGGATTACAACGGGAATCACTTCACTGGGATCCTGCCATCTGCACATATACAACCGACACACAAGCACGGTTACGCTTTGAAATTGTTAAGCCGGACAGGGCATCCCTACTAGGTGCGCACGTCTGCAAACAGCTGAACCTCATTCAAAGGGTTTATACCACGACAACCTCCCATGTGGATCTTCAGGCCAGCATCGACGACATCCTCGCCCAGTATCCAGATGTGTTCGATGGGATGGGCATGCTGCCGTATCGATACAAGATTCTGCTACGGCCTGATGCCAAGCCAGTGGTCCATGCACCATGACGAGTCCCTGCTTCACTGACAAAGCACCTGAAGGCACAACTCAAGGATCTTCAGCAAAAACGCATCATATCTAAGGTCACCGAACCGACTGACTGGGTCAGCTCGATGGTGTGCGTAAAGAAGCCTTCAGGGGACCCGCGCATCTGCATTGATCCCAAGGATCTCAATAAGAATATCATGCGGGAACACTCCTCCATCCCGAAGCGGGAGGAACTCACGAGTGAGATGGCACACACGCGCTTCTTCACCAAATTGGATGCATCACAGGGATTTTGGCAAATCCAGCTGGAACAGCCCAGCAGAAGGCTCTGCTCCTTCAACACACCTTTCGGCAGATACTGCTACAATCGCATGCCATTTGGCATCATCTCGGCATCGGAGATATTCCATCGCATCATGGAGCAGATGATGGAAGGCATTGAAGGGGTTCATGTGTACATGAACGACATCATCATATGGTAAACAACCCCTGAAGAACATGTGTCCCGTCTCCAGAAGGTATTCCGCCGTGTACATGCCAACGGCCTATAGTTAAACAGGTTCAAATGTTGTTTTGGCACATCGACGCTCAAGTTCCCAGGTGACCAGATCACACAGCATGGTGTGCGCCCGGATACAGACAAAATCAAGGCCATCGAAGCACTGAAGGTCCCTGAGGACAAATAGGCAGTGCTGCGCTTCTTGGGTATGGTCAATTTTCTGGGCAAGTTCATTGGAAACATGGCCACACACACCACGGCCCTACGCAACCTGGTGAAAAAGTCAACTGCCTTTGAGCAGAAGGCGGCACACCAGACAGAGTGGCTGAGGCTGAAAGCCAAGCTCACCGCTGTATCAGTCCTGGCATTCTTCGACCCGAACCGGGAGACAAAGATAGCCACAGAGGTACTGCATTTTGGAAAGTCTAATGCAGGCAGGGAATGTACAGTGAATGGTAGAACCATTAAGAGTATTGCCAGTCAGAGAGATCTAGATGTACAGGTCCACAGGTCACTGAAAGGGGGCAACACAGGTGGAGAAGGTAGTCAAGAAGGCATACGGCATTCTTTTTTTTTTATAATTAATTTTTATTGGTATTTTTTACAGAAAATATGACAACAAACAATGAAATGCAACAAAATAACCCCATAATAACTGTAACACCCCCAAGACCGTATCAACGCATGTATCACATCCCCCCACCCCCCCAAACCCAGTGAACAACAAGAGAACTTAAAAATAAATTAAAATTAAATAAACAAACATAGTCATCGTCGTCGTCCCCCCTTCCCCCCCCCCCCCCCCCCCCCCCCCGGGTTGCTGCTGCTGCTGTCCCAGTACCCTATCGTTGAGCCAGAAAATCGAGGAAAGGTTGCCACCGCCTAAAGAACCCTTGTACCGATCCTCTCAGGGCGAATTTGACCTCCTCTAGCTTGATAAAACCCGCCGTTGTTGATCCAGGTCTCCACGCTTGGGGGCCTCGCATCCTTCCATTGTAGCAAGATCCTCCGCCGGGCTACTAGGGACGCAAAGGCCAGCACACCGGCCTCTTTCGCCTCCTGCACTCCCGGCTCCACCCCAACCCCAAAAATCGCGGGTCCCCATCCTGGCTTGACCCTGGATCCCACCACCCTCGACACCGTCCTCGCCACCCCCTTCCAGAACTCCTCCAGTGCCGGGCATGCCCAGAACATATGGTCATGGTTCGCTGGACTCCCCGAACACCTGACACACCTGTCTTCACCCCCAAAGAACCTATTCATCCTAGACCCGGACATATGGGCCCGGTGCAGCACCTTGAATTGGATGAGGCTAAGCCGCGCACATGAGGAGGACGAATTAATCCTCTCAAGGGCATCAGTATATGTCCCGTCTTCGATCTGTTCCCCCAGTTCCCCCTCCCACTTAGCTTTCAGCACCTCTACTGACGCCTCCTCCACCTCCTGCATTACCTTGTAGATATCAGATATCTTCCCCTCTCCGACCCAGACCCCCGAAAGCACCCTGTCGCTCACCCCCCTCGCGGGAAGCGAAGGGAATCCCTCCACCTGCCGCCTAGCAAACGCCTTTACCTGCAGATACCTGAACGTGTTCCCCGGGGGGAGCCCACATTTCTCCTCCAACTCCCCCAGGCTCGCCAACCTCCATCAATGAACAGGTCCCTCAGCTGTCTGATGCCCGCTCTGTGCCAACCCTGGAATACCCCATCAATGTTCCCCGGGACGAACCGATGGTTCCCCCTTAATGGAGCCTCCATCGAGCCCCCCACTTCTCCCCTATGTCGCCTCCACTGCTCCCAAATCTTGAGGGTAGCCGCCACCACCGGACTCGTGGTATACCTCGTAGGAGGGAGCGGCCACGGCGCCGTTACCAGGGCCCCCAGGCTTGTGCCTCCACAGGACGCCCTCTCCGTCCGTTTCCATGCTGCCCCCTCCCCCTCCATCACCCACTTGCGCACCATCGACACATTGGCCGCCCAATAATACCACGAGAGATTGGGTAATGCCAGCCCCCCCCCATCTCTACCCCGCTCCAAGAAGACCCTCTTCACCCTCGGGGTCCCATGCGCCCAAACAAAGCTCATGATGCTGCTAGTCACCCTTCTAAAAAAGGCCCTAGGGATAAAGATGGGCAAACACTGAAAGAGGAACAAGAACCTCGGGAGAACCGTCATTTTGACGGACTGCACTCTACCCGCCAACGATAGCGGCACCATGTCCCACCTTTTAAATTCCTCCTCCATCTGCTCCACCAGCCTGGTAAAATTAAGCTTATGGAGAGTCCCCCAACTCCTGGCTACCTGCACCCCCAGGTATCTGAAACTCTTCACTGCCCTCTTAAACGGGAGCCGCCCAATTCCCTCCTCCTGATCACCCGGGTGTACTACAAATACTTCACTCTTGCCTAAATTTAACTTATAGCCCGAGAAGCCCCCAAACTCCGCTAACAGCTCCATCACCCCCGGCATTCCCCCTTCTGGGTCCGTCACATACAACAGCAGGTCGTCCGCATACAGCGATACCCGATGTTCCTCCCCACCCCGCACCAGACCTCTCCATCTCCCTGACTCCCTCAACGCCATAGCCAAAGGTTCAATCGCCAATGCAAAGAGCAAGGGGGACAGGGGGCACCCCTGCCTAGTCCCACGGTAGAGCCTAAAGTACTCCGATCTCCTTCCATTGGTAACTACACTCGCCATCGGAGCCGCGTAGAGCAGCCTCACCCATTTGATGAACCCCTCCCCGAATCCGAACTGCTCCAGCACCTCCCACAGGTACCCCCACTCAACTCTATCAAACGCTTTCTCTGCATCCAGCGCCACCACTATCTCCGCCTCCCCCTCCACCGCCGGCATCATAATAACATTTAGCAATCTCCGCACATTCGTGTTGAGCTACCGTCCCTTGACAAATCCTGTCTGATCCTCGTGTATCACCCCTGGCACACAGTCCTCTATCCTGGTGGCCAGGATCTTCGCCAGCAACTTAGTGTCAACATTGAGGAGCGAGATAGGCCTGTATGATCCACACTGCAAGGGGTCCTTATCCCGCTTCAGTATCAGAGAGATCAGTGCCCGCGACATCGTCGGGGGCAAAGCCCCCCCGTCCCATGCCTCATTGAAGGCTCGCACCAACAGGGGGCCCACCAGATCCGCATACTTTTTATAAAATTCCACCGGGAACCCATCCGGCCCCGGTGCATTACCTGACTGCATTTGTCCAATCCCCCTGACTAGCTCCTCCAACTCTATCGGCGCCCCCAGCCCCTCTACCAGCTCCTCTTGAACCTTTGGGAAACATAGCCTATTTATGAAGCTCTCCATCCCCCCTCTCCCCATCGGAGGTTCCGACCGGTACAGTTCCTCGTAGAAGTCCCTAAAGACCCCATTTACTTCTGCCCCCTTCTGCACTACATTCCCACCCTTATCCGTCACTCCACCAATTTCCCTAGCCGCATCCCGCCTACGGAGCTGATGCGCCAACATCATGCTCGCCTTCTCCCATACTCATATACTGCGCCCTCCTCCACTGTGTCTCCGCCTTTCTGGTGGTCAAGTAGTCGAACTTGGCCTGCAAACTACGCCGTTCCCCCAGCAACCCCTCCTTCGGTGCCTCCGCGTATCTCCTATCCACATCCAGGAGCTCCCCCACCAGTCTCTCCCTCTCCTTCCTCTCCCTCCTTGCCCTATGGGCCCGGATGGAGATCAGCTCCCCCCGGATCACTGCTTTCAGAGCCTCCCAGACCATCCCCACCCGGACCTCCCCCGTGTCATTGGTATCAAGATACCCCTCAATACTTCCCCGGACCCTCCTACACACCTCCTCAGCCAGCATCCCCACATCCAGGCGCCATAGCGGGCGCTGGTCCCGCGCCTCCCCCATCTCCATGTCAACCCAGTGCGGAGCATGGTCTGAAATTGCTATGGCCGAATACTTGGCATCCTGCACCTTCAGGATCAATCCCCTGCTCAGGACGAAAAAATCTATTCGGGAATAAACCCTATGGACATGAGAGAAAAAGGAATACTCCCGCACCCTCGGCCTCCCAAACCTCCAGGGATCCACCCCTCCCATCTGGTCCATAAACCCCCTCAGCACTTTGGCCGCCGCCGGTCTCCTACCCGTCCTTGAACTGGACCGGTCCAGTGGGGGATCCAGCACTGTGTTAAAGTCTCCCCCCATGATCAGGCCCCCTGCCTCCAGGTCCGGAATACGGCCCAACAAGCGCCTCATGAAGCCGGCATCATCCCAATTCGGGGCATATACATTAACCAGCACCACCTTCTCTCCCTGAAGCCTACCCTTCACCATAATATATCTGCCCTCCTTGTTCGACACCACCTCAGCCGCCTCGAACGCCACCCTCTACCCCACCAGAATCGCCACCCCCCCGGTTCTTCCCGTCCAATCCTGAGTGAAAAACCTGCCCCACCCACCCCTTCCTCAGACGAACCTGGTCCGCCACCTTCAAGTGGGTCTCCTGGAGCATAGCCACGTCCGCCTTCAGCCCCTTCAGATGAGAAAATACCCTAGTTCTCTTAACCGGCCCGTTCAGCCCCCTCACGTTCCAGGTGATCAGCCAGATCAGAGGGCAACCCGCCCCCCTCCCCCGCCGGCTAGCCATAGCTTATCGACTGCTCGCCCCAGGCCAGCGCGCCCCGCTCGACCCGTTCCCCATGGCGATAACGCCTCTTCTCTACCCCCCCGGCCCACACCAGCTCCTTCCTGGCCATTTCAGCAGCAACCCGGGATCCGCCCCCCCAAGGCTAGGACCCCTCATAGCCGCGATGCACCCTCCATGGTACTTCCGTGAGTCAGCTGACTTCTGCTGACCCCGGCAGCACCCGCCAAAACCCATCCCCTCCCGGCATGGGGTCATCCCACTCTTGCCACACCTCCTTGGCACCGCATTCAGCGCGGGAAAGAAAACCAGTAGAGGCCACGCCCCTACCGCCAGCTCCACCCCCCCTGCCCCGCAGCGCAGGAAACCAGAGGAAACCCGTGCTTTCATACTGCCACACTCCACCCTTCTGACGCAGCTCCCCAAAATCCAGTTTCACCCCAACCCCCAGCCCCGTACAGAAGAGAACATATAAAAGACAAACCCCCAACATTCCCCACATAACCCACAACTATACCTAACAGACAGACCCACCCGGAAACAGAGCAAAAAGAAAACCAGCATAAAAAACACGTGTCAAAATTGCAAAACAGCAACAGCGAAAACAGCAACGGCCATAGTGTTGCCCAGACCCTAGTTCGAGTCCAGCTTCTCCGCCTGTACAAAGGCCCACGCCTCCACCGGGGACTCGAAGTAGTGGTGCCGGTCCTTATATGTCACCCACAGACGCGCAGGCTGCAACATTCCAAATTTGACCTGCCTGGCATGAAGCACCGCCTTCGTCCGGTTGAACCCGGCCCTCCGCTTTGCCACCTCCGCACTCCAGTCCTGGTAGATTCGCACTACCGAATTCTCCCACTTGCTGCTCCTCTCTTCTTGGCCCAGCGCAGCTCCCGGTCGCTGAATTGATGGAACCGCACCAGCACCGCCCGCGGGGGTTCATTTGCCTTAGGCCTCCTGGCCAGCACCGTGAGCTCCCTCAAGCTCCAGGGGCAAATGGAAGGACCCCGCTCCCATCAACGAGCTCAACATCGTGGTCACATACGACGGAAGATCCGATCCCTCCAGCCCCTCCGCCAGGCCCAGGATCCTCAAATTCTTTCGCCTCGTGCGAACGTCCAGCTCCTCCAAGCGGTCTTGCCACTTTTTGTGAAGTGTCTCGTGCATCTCCACCTTCCCCACGAGGACCGCGGCCTCCTCCTCCCTCTCAGCGGCCTGCTGCTGCAACTCCCGAATGGACACCTCCTGGGCCGCCTGGGTCTCAAGCAGCCTGTTGGTAGTCGCATTCAGGGAGTCCAGCAACTCAGCCTTCAGCTCCGCAAAACAGCGCAGAAGAGAAGCCTGCTGCTCCTGCGCCCACTTCCACCAGTCCTCGGGTGTTCCGCCGGCCGCCATTTATCCTTCTTCCCCCGCTTTTCTTGGGGAGCTGCTGCAGCTTTTTCCTTAGCCCCACTCTGGGTGAGCACCATAAATTGCGGGGAATGCTCCTCCAGACACCTTCCCCCACCGGGATTCGTCGGAACAGCGCCGTTTGGGGCCCTCAAATAGGCCCAAAAGTCCTTAAGTAGCGGGAGCTGCCGAACGTGCGGCTTAGCTCCGCATAGCCGCAACCGAAGTCGTGGCATACGGCATTCTTGCCTTCATTGGCCGGGGCATTGAGTATAAAAATTGGCAAGTCATGTTGCAGCTGTATAGAACGTTAGTTAGGCCACACTTGGAGTATAGTGTTCAATTCTGATCGCCACACTACCAGAAGGATGTGGAGGCTTTAGAGAGGGTGCAGAAGAGATTTCCCAGGATGTTGCCTGTTATAGAAGGCATTAGCTATGAGGAGAGGTTGAATAAACTCGGTTTGTTCTCACTGGAACGAGGGAGGTTGAGGGGCGACCTGATAGAGCTCTACAAAATTATGAGTGGCATAGACAGAGTGGATAGTCAGAGGCTTTTTCCCAGGGTAGAGGGGTCAATTACTCGGGGGCGTAGGTTTAAGGTGCGAGGGGCATGGTTTAAAGGAGATGTACGAGGCAAGATTTTTACACAGAGGGTGGTGGGTGCTTGGAACTCGCTGCAGGAGGAGGTGGTGGAAGCAGGGACGATAGTGACGTTTAAGGGGCATCTTGACAAATATTTGAATAGAATGGGAATTGAGGGATACGGATCTCTAAAGTGTAAAAGATTTTAGTTTGGACGGGCAGCATGGTCAGCGCAGGCTTGGAGAGCCGAAGGACCTGTTCCTGTGGTGTACATTTCTTTGTTCTTCCTTTGTTCTTTGATGCAGGGCTAACTGGGCTCTGGAAACAGAACAAACCCATTGAATAAAGTATTTGTGTTAACTGGAAGTCTACAATTTTTATTCAGACTTAGAGAATAACATTAATTTGCACCATTCTAGCAGAAGGACTTACTGCCTGAGGTTACCTACAACAGGAGAATTTTCCATAGATCCCTGGGCCAGGAGGTAGCCATTTGTTTATAGAGCTGTATTCTTTGTTTTCTTTAACACATTTACATAGAAATTAAACAACCCCTTTCCTGCTTCAATTGTTCCGTCAGCACCTGAGGCAATGTGACAGCAGGGGCTCTGGGTTTTCTTAAAAAAATTATTTGAAAATGATACAACTAAACCAAACATCAAACAATGAAGCAGAAACCTGTATTTTTCTCACATTTCAAAATACGTTTTAAACTGATCAACAATAGGGTTGCTAACAGTCCTGGAATGGAGTCTGCATCTCTCCCTCCTGCTGCTGTGGCTGCTGTCCTGGGCATTTAAATTTATTGCTGCAGCATCTGCAACATCGCCAGCTGTCAGTGCACAGAAGCTTCCAGCTCAATGATATCAGCCTTCACCACCACAACTGATTTGCCCTTTTACAAGGGTTGGAATCAGGAGGGCTCAAAAGACAGAGGGGGAGTCTGGAGAACTTACATGTTGGAAGATAGGATTGCCAATTCGGTGTGCTCATAAAATGTTTGACCACATATGGATGATGTGATGTGACATGCTGAGTTTTCAAATGACATTGCATCTACCTTATAAAGGAGGCATCTGCTGTGGTTAACCGACTTTGCTTGTGATTTTGCAGTAGCAGCTGTCACACAAGACATTCTGAGAACTGGGAAGCCAGCAGGTGAAGGAAATTCACAGATATGAAGCTGCACTGTTGCTGCGAGTCTCCTGGACAATCCTGAAGAGTTGGCAACTCCAAAATAAAATGCCAAAATGCCCATCACTTCGAAGAATGGGATATTTAGGATGGCTTGTGGGGGGATGGGTGGGGGGGTGGGGGGGGGCAGTGTTGCGGGAGACTCAGGCCGGAGCACCTGCATCCAATTCCTGGCATTGTGATGAGAAGGGCTCGACACTAGGGGTGTGATTTAATGGAAATGAAACAGAGTTCTGTTTTGGGCATGTTCAGTGGGGTGTTTCCCATGAAGAACAGCCCTGCTATTATACAGGATGTTTCCAATTAAGGGGTAATTTAGTGTGGCCAGTCCACCTACCCTGGACATCTTTGGATTGTGGGGGTGAGACCCACGCAGACATAGGGAGAATGTGCAAACTCCACATGGACAGTGACCCAGAACCAGGATCGAACCTGGGACTTCGGCGCTGTGAGGCAGCAGTGCTAACCACTGCGTCACCATGCCGCCTGACTCAGCTTCATTTTTGGGCCTTGGCAAGGAATGCCCTGCTGAGGCCGCACACAGGCTCATTTCCTGCACTAATCAGCTCAGCTAACCAGTGCAGGAATAGATCGGGGACCATTTTTAAATAGCACCCCAATTTTTGGACTGCCCTCCCGTGGCCTCCAGACCCCCTCCCAATGCCCCAACTTACCACAAGCCCCCCGCACCCCACCTCATAAGGGCAGGGAAATCCTGGGCCTGGCACAGGCAAAATGCCAAATTGGCTCTGCCAGCCTGGCAGTGCCACCTGGTTACCTTGAACTTTCACAGTATTTGGGTGGCACTGCCAGGCTGGCGGTTCCCAGGTGGTGTCAGCAGTTGCCAGGCACCATCGTGTCCAGAGCCCGACCTCCCAGTGGTCTCCGATCACCTGGGAGACGCATTCCAGTGCTAAAAGACCAACTTGGGGTCTTTAAGGCGAGGCCGTTAGATCCGGCTTTGGGAACCCCGGCACAGACATATTCAAGTGAGACTAACTACTCACTTGAATATGCAAATCTGGATCATGCCCATTAGACAATAAGACCATAAGACAGAGGAGCAGAATTAGGCCACTTGGCCCATAGAGTCTGCTCCGCATTCAAGCATGGCTGATATTTTCTCATCCCCATTCTCCTGCCTTCTCCCCATAACCCCTGCTACCCTTATTAATCAAGAACTTATCGATCTCTTTCTTAAAGACACTCAGTGAATTGGCCTCCACAGCCTTCTGCGGCAAAGATTTCACAGATTCACCACCCTCTGATTGAAGAAATTCCTCCTCATTTCTGTTTTAAAGGATCATCCCTTTCATCTGAGATGGTGGGCTCTGGTTCTAGTTTTCCCAACAAGTGGAAACATCCTCTCCACGTCCACTCTATCTAGGCCTCGCAGTATCTTGTACTCCCCCTCATCCTTCTAAACTACAACGAGTACAGACCCAGAGTCCTCAAACGTTCCTCATACGACAAGTTCCTCATTCCAGGGATCATACTTGTGAAGCTCCTCTGGACCCTTTCCAATGCCAGCACATCCTTCCTTAGGTATGAGGCCCAAAACTGCTCACAATACTCTAAATGGGGTCTGACCAGAGCCTTATGCAGCCTCAGAAGTACATCCCTGGTCTTGTATTCTAGCCCACCTTGACATGAATGCTAATATTGCATTTGCCTTCTTAACTGCCGACTGAACCTGCATATTAACCTTATGAGAATCGTGAACAAGGTCTCCCAAGTCCCTTTGTGCTGCTGCTTTCCAAAGCACTTCCCCATTTAGGAAATAGTGTTTGCTTAGATTCCTCCTTCCAAAGTGCATAACCTCACACTTTTCCATATTGTATTTAATTTGCCACTTCAGTGCCCACTCTCCTAGCTTGTCCAAGTCCGTCTGCAGCCCACTTGCTTCCTCAATACTACCTGTCCCTCTACAGATCTTTGTATCATCTGCAAACTTAACAACAGTGCCTTCAATATCTTCTTCCAGATCATCAACGTATATTGTAAAAAGATGTGATCCCAGCACAGACCCCTGAGGCACACCACTAGTCACCGGCTGCCATCCTGAAAAAGACCTCTTTATCCCCACTCTTTGCCTTCTGCCAGTCAGCCAATCCTCTATCCATGCCAGGATCTTATCCTGAACACCATAAGCTCTTAACTTATTTAGCAGTCTCCTATGCAACACCTTGTCAAAGGCCTTCTGGAAATCTAAATAAAGCACATCCACTGGTTCTTCTTTCTCTAACTTGCTTGTTTCCTCCTCAAAGAACTCTAACAGATTTGTCAGACACGACCTCCCTTTGACAAAGCCGTGCTGACTCAGTCCTATTTTACCATGCAGTTCCAAGTGCTTCGCAATCTCATCTTTAATAACAGACTCTTAAGATAAGTCATCTTTAATAACAGATCTTACCAATGACCAAAGTCAGGCTAACCGGCCTATAATTTCCTGTCTTCTGCCTCCCTCCCTTCTTAAACAGTGGTGTTACGTTCGCCATCTTCTAGTCCTCTGGGACCCTTCCTGCCTCCAGTGATTCCTGAAAGATCATCGCTGATGCCTCCACAATTTCCTCAGCTATCTCTTTTAGGAACCTGGGGTGTAGTCCATCTGGTCCAGGTGACTTATCCACCTTCAGATCTTTCAGTTTCCCCAGAACCTTCTCCATAGTAATGGTGACTGCACTCACCTCTGCCCCCTGGTTCTCCTGGAGCTCTGGCATCCCACTGGCGTCTTCCACCTTGAGGCCTGATGCAAAGTAACTATTCAGTTTGTCTGCCATTTCTTTGTTTCCAATTATTACTTCCCTCACCACATTTTCTAGTGGTCCAATGTCTATTTTTGCCTCTCTCTTACCTCTCATGAGAGCTACCGGCCTCACCCCATCCTGAGTCGGATATGACAAGGCTGTTAGATCACATCCTTAAATTCTGGTGCTGGCGTCAGGTTGTGAATTAGGCGCATAAATGAGCCACAATACCAATTTTCTCCTGACCCACTAAAATTTGATGGTGGCTCAGAGATTTAGAGACTCACATTTCCTGTGACACATGAAAGCCACCCAGCAAAACCCGTCGGATTTTCCTGTGGCCTCGTAGTGAGTGTAGTCTCTTATTAACAGGTAGTCGATGCCTGATAGGGGGGCCTGCAATCTGGGATGAGGGGTTCACTGGAAACCACTCCCTGTACATGCAACCAAAACCCTTTCCACCCCTCATCGATAGCCTTTCCCCGACCCCATTTCTGCTCCATTGGCTTATCTTTAAATGTCGAACATTGATCCTCAGTGTACACTACTAGTGACAGCTACCAGTCCAGTTAGCGCTATCAATGAAGGGGAGCTGATTGGCTGCCAATTCTTGGTGACAGGATTTCTGCCCTCCGAGGACCTTAATCCTAAGTGCACTTATTTGCTCTGTGCCTCCCACACAGAAGTGATGCAGGCTCTCACTGGTGAGGGAGTTGGGGGGGACACCTGCATCGTTGGAACTGAATTCTGCGCACAATGGTCAGGATTCTCCCTTCTGACGGCAGTGTTAACGCCGTTGCAAAAACTAGAGAGTTTAACAACGCCGTCATCGGACCGCTAAGTATAACGATCCTCTGCCCTACAGGAGGCCACCATGGCACTGGAGCAACCCATGCCGCCCCAGCTGCTGATACCGCTGTCAAATGGGCACTGCGACCGGAGCGAATGTGCGCATGCGCGGTAGCTTCCTTCTCCGCTCCGGCCCCGACGCAACATAACGTAGGGCCACAGGGGCCGGCGCACAGTAAAAGAGGCCCCCACCAGGACAGGCCGGCTGATCGGTAGGCCCCGATCATGGGCCAGGCCATGGTGGAGGCCCCACCCGGGGTCGCCCCCCCCCCCCCCCAACCCCCCACCTGGCCGCCCCCAACAGGATGGACGCTGATGTCCCGCGAGGTAAGACCAGATGTGAACGGCGCTGGCAGTACTTGGGCTTTTTTGCGGCCACTCGGCCCATCCCGGGCGGAGAATCGCCGGGGGGGCGCGGCAACAACGGCGCCAATTCTCTGGTCACCAGAGAATCGATGGACCGGCGTCGGGGCGGTGTTGCCCGAATTGCGCCCGGCCTGGCGATTCTCCGAACCGGCGTGAGCTGAGAGAACCTGCCCAATATCCTTGGGCCTATCACTTGACGTACCAGTGTTAAAAATGCAGCTTCAGAAATAAAAGCTCATTTTATTGACCATTCCTTAAAAAGAAGTTCCATCGTCATTGAACAATGTAGACCAGAGAAACATTGCTGAGCATAAAACTGTTACATTGAGCAATGATACTACAACATACAGCTGTCCATATGACTGAAGAATGTTGCTCTAAATACCCAGCAAATTAGGTTTATTTAATTTAATGATCCGCCAAAAACATTGTCCCTCCATTTACTTCCATTTCCCTCACTGGTGCCTGTTTGACTCTGGTTGCTTTATTTATGAAATTAATTCTCCTTTCCATTTCCTTCGGATCCAATTAAGAGCACTTAAGATTCAGACATTTTCTAACATTTGACATATTTACCAGGGTAGGCTACAGCAGGGCTGCAGGTCCCTATTCAAATCAATACATGGTTGAAACATTGCATCATACAAAAAGTTTGAATTTACCTCATTTTTCCCACAGTCTAAACATAGATTTTCTGCTTCCCTTTAACAAACCAGTTGATCGGACAAAGGCAAGGAATGAAGTAAGCAAGTACAAACCACAGGTGCACAGCTATACGTTTGCCCAAGGTTTCTATCAGCAATTACCAGAAACAGATCTTCCGTTTCCGAAGACTCAGAGAAATTGGGAGATTTGACAAGCCTACTTGGTTAGGCTTCACCAACCCCCCCCCCCCCCCCCCCCCCCCCCCAACTCAAATCTTAAGAGACCCCCACCCAACCATCTGCCAGAGTGTGGGGAGGGCTCTGTGGTTTAAATGTGGGAGTTAAATCTCACGCTGCTGAGGCCCATTTGATATGTCATGTGTCATTTCGGCCCCGAGTTAAAATCAGGGTTAATACGTTCTTATAGGCTGGAGTTATGCTGCATTCTTTGTGAACATAAATTGGTGAACATAAAGATGGGCTGCTGAAAGATAGGTGGCTCATATCGCAGAACTATCCTCTTATAGAATCCCTACAATGCAGAAGGAGGCTATTCAGCCCATCGAGTCTGCACCAACCCTTCAAATGAAAATGAAAACTGCTTATTGTCACAAGTAGGCTTCAAATGAAGTTACTGTGAAAAGCCCCTAGTCACCACATTCCAGCGCCTGTTCGGGGAGGCTGGTACGGGAATCGAACCGGCTGCTGGCCTGCCTTGGTCTGCTTTCAAATCCAGCGATTTAGCCGTGTGCTAAACCAGCCCCTATGAGCAATCCAGTCATACCCACTTCTCCCCTATTCCCGTAACCCCATAACCTAAGCTGCGCAACCCTGGTCACTAAGGGATATTTCGTCATGACCAATCCACCTAACCTGCACATCTTTGGACTGTGGGGAGGAAGCCCAGGCAGACACGGGGAGAACATACAGACTCCACACAGAGAGTGACCCAAGTTGGAATTGAACCCGGATCCCTGGCACTGTGCCACCGTGCCAATTTTTACATTGATGTGGGTCCAAAACCAGTTTTGGATCAAAGTGAAAGTGGCAGTCTAATTATCCCTTTAATTAAGGTTATTTTGGCACCTTGTAAGTCTGTTTATTCTCCAGAAATGAATGCCAATATTGTTGTTTAAAAGCAGATTTTCTGATTATCTTTTAAAATGTTGAATGTAGAATGATAGTGCTATTCCTGTAAAGTTACGTGCATTTAAATAAATCATTAGGTGGAATTTTACCATAATTTGTCAGCATGTCAGCTTCTGACTGAAAAGTGGTATGTATCTCTCCAGATGCACAGCTGAATTTTTAGACCAGATTTTGTGGCATTCTCTCTGCACATAAAATCTAGGGCTGTGGTTTGCTCCATCACTCTGGCAGGGCAGGGCCTGAATGAGCCAGCAAGGCTGGCCCCACAGAGAACGGGGCACCATTTTCAAGGGCACTCCAATCTGTGCTGAAAATAAACCCCCCTCCCCTCGCATGGAAACAGAGGACCTCCAAAACTACAGAGGTAGTTTTCCTGACTCTCGCGGGATTTTGGGCCGTTTACGCTGACAACTAATGCGGGCTCCAAATCACCCATTGTACTTGTTCATTTTTGTTATATTGGGGTTTTCTCAAGGGCTGAGCTTTTCCTTGCCCGGAATGGAAGCCCGGCTTGGAGCAGCCTGCCATTGGTTGGCTGTCAAATGGGTTTCCCGTTCTATGTAAGACGCTGATGTTCGGTTTTGGCGGGACTGGAAGATCTCGCCGGCAAGAACGGCTAGAAAATTCCAGCCAAGGTACCTGCCTGGTAGCACTTTTGTTTCTCAGTATTGCAAGCCTCATTTCAAAAACTATAAAGCGTACAATCCAGGCTAACACTTGGAAGGCCCTACATTGTTGGAGGTACCGTCTTGTTGATGAGAGATTAAAACCGATAACCTCTTAGTCCTCTTGGGTTTACATCCCATTTTTCAAAGAAGAGCAGGAGAATTCTACATGTGTTCTGTCCAATATTTATCCCTCAATCAACACCATCAAAACAGATTATCTGGTCATTTCTTTCACTGTTGTATGTGGACCTGGCTGTGTGCAAATTGGACACTACATTCCTGTATTATAAAAGTAACTACCCTTCAAGAAATACTTAATTAGCTGCGGAATGCATTGGGACATGCCAGAATGTGAGAGGCACTAAATATGTTGAATTTCTTTCTTTCACACATTCATTTTATTAGCGCTATGAAGATAGGCCTGTAGAAAGCATGGAACCTCATTGACTTTGGTTTGTACGTTTTTGCTGAACCCAATTGTTTTTACCTCCACAGTTGTTTGGGGAAAATGACCAAGTTCAGATGATTTCTGAGGGTTCTGACTGCCATTGCAAGTGTATCATGAGACCTCTGACAAAGGACGCTTGCAGTCGCATCAGAAATGGCAGTTTACGTTTTGAAGACTTCTACGCAGTTGAAACTGTTAGCTCTGGGACAGACTGTAAGTGTTCCTGTACAGCTCCCCCATCGTCTCTCAATCCTTGTGAAAACGAGTGGAGAATGGACAAGCTCAGAAAGCAAGCTCCAGAATTCTTTAAGGTATCCCAGAAATACAGTGTCAAGTGAATACCTAAAAAATGTGAAAATCTTAAAGTAGTTTCTGTTGATGTCCATCAAATTTATTTATTTATTTTTTTTAAATAATTTTTATTGAAAGAGTTTTTCCATACAGACATTTACCCCTACTAATTTTTAAATTATTTACAACACAATCCCTCTAGGCAAATGTCCCTCCCTCGCCCGCCCTCTCGCGCGCACCAGTCCTCCCCCCCCCCCCCCCCCCCCCCCCCCCCCCCCCCCCAGGCAACCTTAACAAACAAGGCAGCCTACAGTTTCAGACATGAGCAGCGAGCCGACTTGCCCGCGTTACAGTCGTGCATGTCCCCCCACGACCCTTGCTGCCCCCCCTCCCCTCCCCCCCCCCCCCTCCCCTCCCCCCCCCTCCCCCCCCCCCCCGGGTTGCTGCTGCCACGACTCCGAACGTCTATCTCTGATCTAAAAAGTCAAGGAAAGGTTGCCACCGCCTGGCGAATCCCTGTACCGACCCTCTCAGGGCAAATTTGATCCTTTCTAGCTGAATATAGCTAGCCATATCGTTAATCCAAGTTTCAACGCTTGGAGGCCTCGCGTCCTTCCATTGAATTAATATCCTTCGTCGAGCCACTAGGGACGCAAAGGCCAGTATTCCGGCCTCCCTAGCCTCCTGTACCCCCGGTTCTACCCCGACCCCAAAGATCGCAAGCCCCCATCCTGGTTTGACCCTGGACCCCACCACCTTCGACACCGTCCTTGCCACCCCCTTCCAGAACCCTTCCAGCACCGGACATGCCCAGAACATATGCACATGGTTCGCTGGGCTTCCCAGACATCTGACACACCTGTCCTCACCCCCAAAGAACCGGCTCATCCTTGTCCCCGTCATGTGAGCTCTATGCAGCACCTTAAATTGAATGAGGCTCAGTCTCGCACACGAGGAGGAAGAATTGACCTTCTCCAGTGCATCCGCCCACGTCCCGTCTTCTATCTGCTCTCCCAGCTCCCCTTCCCACTTGGCTTTCAGCTCCTCCCCTGATGCTGCTTCCGCCTCCTGCATTATCTTGTAGATGTCTGATATTTTCCCCCCTCCGACCCAGACCCCCGAGAGCACCCTATCACTCGCCCCCTTACTGGGGAGCAGGGGAAACCCCTCCACCTGCCGCCTAGCAAATGCCTTCACTTGTAAATATCTGAACATGTTTCCCGGGGGGAGCTCAAACTTCTCCTCCAGCCCTCCCAGGCTCGCAAACCTCCCCTCTATAAACAGGTCCTTCAGCTGCCGTATGCCCACCCTGTACCAGCTCTGAAATCCCCCGTCGATGTTCCCCGGGATGAATCTATGGTTCCCTCTTATTGGCGCCGCCAACAGACCTCCCATTTCCCCCCTATGTCGCCTCCACTGCCCCCATATCTTGAGGGTGGGCGCCACCACCGGGCTCGTGGTGTACCTCGTGGGGGGAAGCGGCCATGGTGCCGTTACTAGGGCCCCCAGGCTTGTGTTGCCACAGGACGCCCTCTCCATTCGTTTCCAAGCTGCCCCCTCCCCTTCCATCATCCACTTGCGCACCATTGACACATTTGCCGCCCAGTAGTACCCCGAGAGATTGGGCAGTGCCAGCCCTCCACTGTCCCTACTCCGCTCCAAAAAGACCCTCCTCACCCTTGGGGTGCCATGCGCCCACACGTAGCTCATGATGCTACTCGTCACCTTTTTGAAGAAGGCCCTAGGGAGGAAGATGGGCAAGCACTGAAATAAAAACAAGAACCTTGGGAGGACCGTCATTTTGATTGACTGCACCCTCCCCGCCAGCGACAACGGTACCATGTCCCACCTCTTAAATTCCTCCTCCATCTGTTCCACCAGCCTGGAAAAGTTCAACTTGTGGAGGGTCCCCCAGTTCCTTGCCACCTGCACCCCTAAGTACCTAAAGCTCTTTCCTGCTCGCTTGAAGGGGAGTCTCCCAATACCCTCTCCCTGGTCCCCCGGGTGTATCACAAAAACCTCGCTTTTGCCCAAATTTAGTTTGTACCCCGAAAAGTCCCCAAACTCTGCTAATAGTTCCATTATCTCCGGCATTCCCCCTTCTGGGTCTGCCACGTACAGCAGTAGATCATCCGCATACAGCGATACTCGATGTTCCTCCCCTCCCCTAGTCAGTCCTCTCCACCCCCCTGAACCCCTCAGTGCCATCGCCAACGGTTCAATCGCCAGTGCGAAAAGTAGGGGGGATAGGGGACATCCCTGCCTGGTCCCTCGGTGGAGCCCGAAATACTCCGACCTCCTCCCGTTTGTCACTACACTCGCCGTCGGGGCCGAGTAGAGCAACTTCACCCACTTAATA
Organism: Scyliorhinus canicula; assembly: GCF_902713615.1. NCBI lineage: Eukaryota > Metazoa > Chordata > Chondrichthyes > Carcharhiniformes > Scyliorhinidae > Scyliorhinus > Scyliorhinus canicula. The sequence continues at coordinate 46,852,240 of NC_052166.1, forward strand.
AACCCTTCCCCAAACCCAAACCGTTCCAACGTATCCCACAGGTACTCCCACTCCACCCTATCGAATGCCTTCTCCGCGTCCAGCGCTACCACTATCTCAGCCTCCCCCTCCACTGCCGGCATCATAATTACATTCAGCAATCTCCGCACGTTCGTGTTGAGCTGCCGCCCCTTCACGAACCCCGTCTGGTCCTCATGGATTACCCCTGGCACACAATCCTCTATTCTAGCTGCCAGGATCTTTGCCAGCAACTTGGCATCCACGTTCAGAAGCGAGATAGGCCTGTAGGACCCGCACTGCACGGGGTCTTTATCCCGCTTCAATATCAGGGAGATCAGAGCCTGCGACATTGTCGGGGGCAGAACCCCCCCCTCTCGCGCCTCATTAAAGGCTCGTACCAGTACCGGTCCCACCAAGTCCACATTTTTCTTATAGAATTCCACCGGGAACCCATCTGGCCCCGGCGCCTTCCCCGCTTGCATCTGACCTATTCCCTTGACTAGCTCCTCTAGCCCTATTGGCGCCCCCAGCCCTTCTACCAGCCCCTCCTGGACCCTTGGGAACCTCAATTTGTTTAGGAAGTCCTCCATTCCCCCTCTCCTTGTCGGCGGCTCAGACCGATACAACTCCTTGTAAAAATCCCTGAAGACCCCGTTCACTTCTTGCCCCTTCTGCACTACCTTCCCGCCCCTCTCCTTCACTCCCCCAATCTCCCTAGCCGCATCTTGTTTGCGAAGCTGGTGTGCCAGCATCCTGCTCGCCTTTTCCCCATACTCATAGACCGCGCCCTGTGCCCTTCTCCACTGCGTCTCTGCCTTCCTGGTGGTCAGCAGGTCGAACTTGACCTGCAGGCTGCGCCGTTCTCCCAGCAGCCCCTCCTCTGGTGCCTCCGCATATCTCCTATCCACTTCCAATAGCTCCCCCACCAGCCTCTCCCTCTCCTGCCTCTCCTTTCTTTCTCTGTGCGCCCTTATGGAGATCAGCTCTCCCCTGATCACTGCCTTCAGGGCCTCCCAGACCATCCCCACCTGCACCTCACCCGTGTCATTCAAGTCCAGATAGCTCTCAATGCTCTTCCGGACCCTTTTACACACCTCGTCGTCCGCTAACAGCCCCACATCCAGCCGCCACAGCGGGCGCTGGTCCCGCGCCTCCCCCATTTCCACATCCACCCAATGCGGTGCATGATCAGAGATCGCAATGGCCGAGTACTCAGCTTCCCGTACCCTTGGGATCAGCCCCCTGCTCAACACGAAGAAATCGATTCTGGAGTACACTCTATGGACGTGGGAGAAAAAGGAATACTCCCTCGCCCTCGGCCTACCAAACCTCCATGGGTCTACTCCTCCCATCTGCTCCATGTACCCCCTCAGCACTTCTGCCGCTGCCGGCCTCCTATTGGTCCTTGAGCCATCAAATTTATTAATTAAATTTTATTGTGCCTGGTAAGTCTGAAATGAATACTATAAGGGTTATATTCTGTACAGTAAAGATAATAATAATTAAAATAATCTTTATTGTCACAAGTAACCTTACATTAACACAGCAATGAAGTTACTGTGAAAAGCCCCTAGTCGCTACTGTCTGGCACCTGTTCGGGTACACAGAGGGAGAATTCAGAATGTCCAAATTACCTAACAGCACGTCTTTTGGGACATGTGGGAGGAAACCAGAGCCCCCGGAGGAAACCCACACAGACACGGGGAGACTGTGCAGACTCCACTCCTTCTGACTTTGTGCAAATATGTGTGGCTTCTAGCATGCATAAGTGGGCCACACTGCAAACCTAACTGATAATCTTAAATTAGCTTTCGATTTGTGTGAACTTGTGTTGCTTAAAGTCAGGTCTTTATAACATTTACCATGTTACAATCTAAAGCAATATAAATGCAGTTACAACAATAGCTTATATTTATAAACTATCTTTAATGTTTTAGAACATCTTAAGGTGCATCACAGGGGCATTAAAAAACAAAATAAGATGTTAAGTCACAAAAGGACATATTAGGTCAGATTAGGTCAAGAAGGATGGCAGATTTCCTGAAGGATATTGTAAACCAATGGGACTTTGCAAAAACAGTGATAGTTTCATGGTCACCAATACAGCTGGCACACTGGCACAGTAATAACACTGCTGTCTCACAGCGCCAGGGATCTGGGTTCAAATCCGGCCTCGGGTGACTGTGTGGAGTTTGCACATTCTCCCCATGTCTGCGTGGGTTTCCTCCGGGTGCTCCGCTTTCCTCCCACAGTCCAAAGATGTGCAAGTTAGATGGATTGGCCATGCTAAATTGCCCCTAGTGTCCAAAAGGTTAGATGGGATTACTGATTATAGGTTTGGGGCATGGTCCTAGTTGGTTACACTTTCCAAGGGTTAGTGCAGACATGATGGGCCAATTGGCGTCCTTCTGCACTATAGAGATTCTATTACTATCTCTCTGAACAAATACAAAGACTAGCTTTGTATTCCAGATTTTAACTACTTGAATTTAAATTCCACAAGCTGAGATTTGAATCCATGTTCCCAGAGCGTTAGTTTGGGTTCTGGATTGTTAGTCTATTTACATTGCCATTACATCACCATGTCCTGGTAGGTTAGTTAATAGCTCGGGAATGGAGTTTGAAGCAGGGATTGAAAATACTGGCTTCAGTCTTTCCAGTATTTAATTGGAGGATATTTCTGTTCATCCAGTGCTGGATGTTGGGCAAGCACTCTGATAATTTAGCAACAGTGGAGGATAAAAAAGGTGGTAGTTCAGTTAAAGCTATCTTATATAAAAGAATCAATGATATGTTCCTGTGAATTCCTAGTAACACCTGCAGCAAATAGGAAATGGTTGGGTAGTACAGTTCATGAATGTAAATGTTCTGAAAGCATCTATCACATTCCTAAAATAATAATACCAAATATAAAAATCACATCTGAACAATTAAAAAGTGACAGATTATTTGCTGTTGCTGGGGAACTGCAAATTAGCCTGCGGTTGAATATTTGCAAACTGTTGACAAACTGTGACTTTTCTCCAGCAACAACAGTTTGACTCTAATTTATTCCAGGCTTCAGCAAATTTACAAAGGTGTGGAATTTTAATCTAAACTAACAGCCTGGATTTGGTTTGGTGAGGGGGTGGGGGAGGTGAAGTTGGAGTTGGGGTTAAATTCTTAAATTCATGATTCCTGACCCAAACCCATCCATTTTCCATTTTAATTGAGGCTGCAAGATGGGAAGGCAACCAACCTGCTCCAAGAAGGTAGGTAAGCATTTTAAATGCAATAATGAGACCGGGATCCTCATAGTAATTCAGCTTTGAATGCTAACTCTGGTTGGCCACGATTCACAAGGCCACAGATGTCCTGGCAACTACATCCAGGTAAGGACTTGGCAGATTCAGGAGGACAGTGCCTTTATATGTACTCCCTGCATCCAGCATGCCCATCCCCTCCAGGCCTCTGATCTCCCCACTACGTGCATCCGACCTCTGACCTCCATCCTTCAAGTTAAGCGATTTTCCCTCCAAGCCCCTGATCTTCCTTCCCAGGTCTCTCTTCCCACTTTGCATGATCTCTTGCCTCTTCCCCGACCACCCAAACAGGCTTCCAATGTCCCCATAAGGATTCAGAGCAGCCGTATCCAACCAGACCTCCAATCTACTCCTTGGGGCCTCCAATCCTCCCCTCACCCGCTTTCCAACCGGGAGCCCATGATGGGCAGCACGGTAGCATTGTGAATAGCACAAATGCTTCACAGCTCCAGGGTCCCAGATTCGATTCCGGCTTGGGTCACTGTCTGTGCGGAGTCTGCATATCCTCCCCGTGTGTGCGTGGGTTTCCTCCGGGTGCTCCGTTTTCCTCCCACAGTCCAAAGATGTGCAGGTTAGGTGGATTGGCCATGATAAATTGCCCTTAGTGTCCAAAAATTGCCCTTAGTGTTGGTTGGGGTTACTGGGTTATGGGGATAGGGTGGGGGTGTTGATCTTGGGTAGGGTGCTCTTTCCAAGAGCTGGTGCAGACTCCTTCTGCACTGTAAATTCTATGACAAATTAGCAACCCATTCAATTGACCTCCCACCATGTCCCATGGATTTACCTGTTTCTGTAGCCTACATCAACTCTGTTGAACTTGAAGCAAAGTCAGTCAATCAGGGGAACCAATTGGTGATGTCACAGGTACACTGTTAAAACTCCACAGCATGCTCAGGAGTCCTGACTTTCTGTTCCCCTGTAACTTTATGGTCCATCCACTCCCCATGCCTAAGGTAAGTAGCTGTGGCACCTATTTCTGATCATTAGCTAAGAGCCTATTTGGGAAAGTTGAACATTTGGACATCAGGTGAGGACAGGATTTGGTTTGGCTATGAAACCCCCCAAGCAGCATGGTAGCATAGTGGGGCAGCACGGTAGCATAGTGGGGCAGCATGGTAGCATAGTGGGGCAGCATGGTAGCATAGTGGGGCAGCATGGTAGAATAGTGGGGCAGCACGGTAGCATAGTGGGGCAGCACGGTAGCATAGTGGGGCAGCATGGTAGCATAGTGGGGCAGCACGGTAGCATAGTAGGGCAGCACGGTAGCATAGTGGGGCAGCATGGTAGCATAGTGGTGGCAGCACGGTAGCATACTGGTTAGCACAGTTGCCTCACAGCTCCAGGTTCCCAGGTTCAATTCCCGGCTTGGGTCACTGTCTGTGTGGAGTCTGCATGTTCTCCCCATGTCTGCGTGGGTCTCCTCCAAGTGCTCCGGTTTCCTCCCACAGTGCGGGTTAGGTGGATTGGCCATGCTAATTTGGCCTTAGTGTCGAAGAAGGTTAAGTGGGGGTCATGGGGATAGGGTACAGATGTGGGCTTGAGTAGGGTGCTCTTTGTAAGGGCTGGCGCAGACCCGATGGGCTGAATGGCCTCCTCCTGCACTGTAAATTCTATGATTCTATAATAGAACAGCCTGCTGACACCATTATCTGGTTTTATGCATGAAGAATGGCTCATTGGGCAACATTTTAAAAATGATCCTTTGTAAAACTAAATGCTCCACATTGTCTAACCTAGCATTTTATGGTCTTATTCTAGTTACAGTCTCTGGTTGACCTGCTGGAAGGAACCTTATATAGCATCGATATGATGAAAGTTCACTTGTACATACGAAAAGTGGCAACACAGATGAACAACCTTGAAGAGGTGATATAACATAAATTAGCTATAGTATCAATTTTAGGACAGGTGACACCATGGAAAAGGTAATGTGGTGCATTAGCATTTCAAATTTTGTGCCCAATTACCAAACAGCAGTCACCAAAGGGAGACATAAGACAAATTCCCAGCCTAGTTATAAGCTGAGTGAAAGAAAGCAATATTACTTTCAATCCAGAGGGTGGAAGTGAGGGCTTGAGTGGCTCGGTGCAGACTCGATGGGCCGAATGGCCTCCTTCTGCACTGTATGTTCTAAATAAAACATTCCAATCACAACTTGATGCATGGACACTGCGCTTGAACACTGTGGGAGGCAGCGCCACCAAGGGGGTCAGCACCATGTTGCAGATTTGGGGGGCCATCAGGGCTGGCAGAACTAGTTGACACGGGGCGGCGGCCAACCTTCGATCACCCATGGGATGGGCCCCAGTCTCGAGCATATGTCCATGACTGGGCGTGCGTGGGCAGGGTTCGTCGGATGGGGGTGCATGTCTGGGGGATGGGGCATGGGATTGGTGGTCGGCCCCCTTCGCGGAACAAAGAGCCAGAGGCGTCATATTGGTTGTAGTGAGGGTGTTTAATGTTTATCAGACATGTGTACACCACTCTCCCGATGGTGCCACTCCACTCTTGACTCCCACAACACCCCTCCCCAATGCACACTCCATTCCTTTACCCGCCCCCCCCTGTCTCCCTCCCACCAGTGTCCTCTCTGTGATCCTCCACCTGGTTGGCCTTCCTTGCTCTACCGCTACATCTAGGTGTACCCTCAGGATGCACATCAGAGGTGGAGGCAGTCAGCTTCTTACCTTGTCCCATGGCCTTCGATGCCCCTGGCAGGCGTCTTCTGTGGGCTTGGGGCCCTGTTCTGGCTGTTGGCTGCAAGACGTGGTCTCATCAGAGTCGTGGAACTCAGGGGAGCTGGTAGCCACCGTCACCAGAGCATAGGATGGATACGGGTTGCCACTCTATCCGTCTCCTCCCGTTCAGTGGCCATAGGACCCCGAGATGAAGGGGCATCTGGATTGGGCTCCGGCAGCCCCTATGTCATCTAGCTCTCCCACCTCTGGTGGCTTCCCAATGTCTGCACCATGGTGTTGACGCTGTCGGCGATGCTTCTCGATGATTGGGCTATGCTCTGCAATATGCCTCGGCAATGCCCACCTGCGACTGGGTCAAGCTCCGCAGCACCTCGGCCATTCCATCTGGGACTGGGACATGTCCCTCAATGCCTCACCAAGGTCAGCCTGGTATTGGTCCCCCAGCTAGTCGGACATCCTGCTGAGGCCCTCAGCCATGGCCGTCCCCAACTGCACCATTCCTTGGACACCTGCACTAATGCTGCTGATATCATGCACCATAGGTCTAGGGCAGCACAGTGGCACAGTGCTTAGCACTGCTGCCTTACGGCGCCGAAGTCCAAGGTTTGATCCTGGCTCTGGGTCACTGCCCGTGTGGAGTTTACACATTCTCTCCGTGTTTGCATGGGTTTTGCCACCACAACCCAAAGATGTGAAGGCTAGGTGGATTGGCCACACTGGATTGGCCACGCTAAATCACCCCTTAATTGGGAAAAATGAAATGGACACTCTAAATTTATTAAACAAAAATGCATCATGGTTCATCACGCTAACAGTGTTGTCCTCGGTGCCACGCATTGCCAGCGACATATCCTGCGCCAGTTGCCTCTGGGAATCTTCCAATTGGCTATGGATCTGAAGTATCCCTGACATCACCCTCTAAATGTAGACTGCTCTCTATCGTCTCCATCAGCTCCGGGCTTACCTCTTCCATAGCTTCAGCATCAGATTGGGACCCAGCTGGGTTCTGGAATGCAGCAGAACTCCGATTGATATCTCGCCTGGGGTTCCTGCCTCCACCAGATGTGCATCAGCAACTGTGTGGTACTCATCAGATTATGCCCCAGATGCCTGACCACTAACGTTGCCCAACAAGGTGCGTGTCTCTGCGCTGGGGGAGAGTGGGCATGACAGCTTTGACACATTGATTGTGGCATCCTCGGAACTCTCCTCCAAGGTGGTCTCATGGGAGGCAGGGGAGGGGTCAACCCTTCAGCTGGAGGATCTGCAGGAGAATGTAGTCAGTGGAAGGGATGGGTCAGTCTGTATGGCAATAACAACTCACGTTTGACAGGTCCTCTGGGTGGTGTTCAGTAAAACCTCACCTCAGCAACATGCGCCGATCTCCGCCTTGGTTACCGCTCTGTCCTCCGGCAGCCCCGTAACATCCAGGGTCCATTCTTACAATGTCATGAGGATTCTTATATCCAGCACCCCTCCGTCAGTCTGGGCCGTCTCCTGGCAATTGTGGGACAGCTCCTGCAGAGACAGAAAGGGCATCGTTAGCCGCAACTATGGTTCACATTGGTTGGGGAGGGGGTGGAGTAAAGGAAGGTTTGGGGATGGTTGTGAAGGGAGGGGATGAATGGATAGGGGTGAAGGGAGGGGATGAAGTATGGGTTGGGGGGCTGGCCGCATGGGGATGGGAAGGTTTGGGGAGAGGAGGTGTGGTGTTAACTCATGCATGTGGCCCGGTGTAGGTCATTGACCTTCTTGGGGTACTGGACACTTCCTGAACTGACAGCCGCTGCCACTTCATCCCAAGCTGCACTGGCAGCCCTGTGGCTCACGCTCCAGGACCCTTGGGGGAACAGGAGATCCCTCCTGGCCTCGACCGCATTTGGGAGCCTCCCCAGATCCGCATCTCCAAACCGCGAGACATAGGTCAGCGGGAAACTCGAGCTGCCGTCAATCTGACATCAAAGTTGGAAGAACAAAATTCCGAACTAATCTTCTACAGGCGGGAAATTGACTTTTCGATCACCCCAAATTTAGTGCCCCTGCCGGCCACAATTTCCACCACTAGTGGGAACAGAAAATGTTGTCCAGTATTTCCAGCAAATTTCATTTTTGGTTGATGCTGTATACATGCATTAGATTTAAAACATATTTATGCAAATGATTATGAATCACATTTAAAATATTGTAATGTCCGATATTGACAATTTCCACACGAAGAAAGTGGTAACTAATGAGAAATGAAAATGGTGTCAATTTAACCTGAGATCATTCTTCCTCCATAAACTTGGGACAAGTAATGAAAGCTGTTCTTCTGAAGAAGCTGCTTATGTGATTGCAACTCTGAAACTGGATTAACTTGATTCTGGATTGAACAGACTGTTTAAATGTTACTTTGCATTTCAGACCATCAAATCAAATCTGACCAGAGAGAATGACTTCATGAAAGAAAGTGTGAAAACCCTCTCTGACCAAATGAAACGGTATGAAAACTACTCCGATATTATGCTGAGTGTAAAGAAGGAAATTTCGAAACTGAGCCTGCAGCTGCTGCAGAAGGATGCAGCTGTGGAAGATAAACAACAGGTAGTCTTTTTTTTATAAACCTGAAACAATTGAGACAATATTTTATAAAGAGTCTTTTCAAAGGTAATTTATGGTTAACTCGCAGAACTTTATTATGCAACCATACAACGGTGGGCTTTTCATCACAAGAACGTAATTCACGTCGAGAGGGCTAGAATACAAGGGCAGGGACATACTTCTCAGGCTGTATAAGGCTCTGGTCAGACCCATTTGGAGTATTGTGAGTAGTTTGGGGCACCATATCTAAGGAAGGATGTGCTGGCCATGGAAAGGGTCCAGAGGAGGTTCACAAGAATGATCCCTGGAATGAAGAGCTTGTCATATGAAGAGTAGTTGAGGACTCTGGGTCTGTACTCATTAGAGTTTAGAAGGAGGGGAGTCTTTGCACATTCTCCCCGTGTCTGCGTGGGTTTCGCCCCCACAACCCAAAAACGTGCAAGCTAGGTGGATTGGCCACTCTAAATTGCCCCTTAATTGGAAAAATGATTGGGTACACTAAATTTATTTTTTAAAAAAAAGAAGGAGGGGAGTCCTATTGAAACTTACAGGATTCTGCAAGGCCTGGATAGATTGGACGTGGAGAGGATGTTTCCACTTCTAGGAAAAACTAGAACCAGAGGACACAATCTCAGACTAAAGGGACGATCCTTTAAAACAGAGATGAGGAGGAATTTCTTCAGCCAGAGGGTGGTGAATCTGTGGAACTCTTTGCTGCAGAAGGCTGTGGAGGCCAAATCACTGAGTGTCTTTAAGACAGAGATAGATAGGTTCTAGATTAATAAGGGGATCAGGGGGTTATGGTGAGAAAGCAGGAGAATGGGAATGAGAAAAATATCAGCCATGATTGAATGGCGGAGCAGACTCTGTGGGCTGAGTGGCCTAATTCCACTCCTATGTGTTATGGCTTTATGTCTTATGCCTTATGGTCCATCTGTTACCATATAAGACAAACAGGACAACAACAATTTTAAATATTGTGCTGTGAGTATCCCTGTGAATGTAGACATCACAATTATCATAGTCGATGATTTACAGTGAATTACAAGGCAGCAATTTGGTCAAATTATTCTTTTTTAAAATAAATTTAGAATACCCAATTCATTCTTCCAATTAAAGGGCAATTTAGTGTGGCCAATTCACCTATTCTGCACATCTTTGGGTTGCGGAAGCGAAACCCAAACATGGGGGAATGTGCAAACACCACATGGACAGTGACCCAGAGCCAGGATCGAACCTGGGATCTCAACTTGTTGCCAGAATTTGCGAACCACTGTGTCACCATGCTGCCCTGATCAAATTATTTTGTTAATGTAATATAACTGAGTATAATTTAAAAACTGAGCATTTTGAGAATCAAATTGTTGTTCATTGCCAGCTGTCAGTTATTCTTTGGCATTTATGATACGCAATTAAAATATAAATTTTTAATGCTCTGATCATTTTGTGTTGAATGTGTGGAGCAGTGGCATGACATACCGTCAGTGCTAAACAATGGAATAGTTTTCCAATTTGTGACCCAGTATTGATTACTCCCAGGTCGACCATGATTAATATTAAGGTACGATGAAGTAGATTACTTTTATATATGCAGGCTGGATTTTCTGGCAGAATTTGCACAACTTTGTGCACACTTGTAGTTAAATTAACAGATTTCCCATGCTTCAGGGAGCCATGATGACTGATTTGAGTGTTCACTGGGTCTGGAAAATTTGGAGCAGCTGATTTAACTGCAACTGTGGGAATGTAGGCCACTGGCTAGCAACAAGCATCCCATCAAACAGGGTAAAGGCAATCATCTGATAACCTCAATGTGAGATAATTCCAGTTGAAGAATTAACATTGGCAAAAGCATAATGGATGAATAGATTCATGATTTGTAAAATCTGGAATTCTTAGAGAATCCATCTCTACATAAGGATGATATTTCCAAGATACAGCCAGACTAACATGGAGCCAAAGTCAATTGGAATGGTCCCACATTCTTAAATCCTAACTTTGGTCCTTAGCTTTTAGATTTTTTCGGGTAGGAAAAGCTAGAAGCCATGAAGACAGGAGGAAAGAGGGGCATAGGAGCCAACTGGGTGGGTTGTAACTAATGTGGAAAATCGACTGCAGAAAATCAAGAGTTTTTTAAAAAATGTACCAGCAAGGCTGAAAGGAAATGTAGGAGAATCACCAAACTGAGTTCAGGAAAATGGGACCAAGGAAGAGAATGTCTGTGAGATTCCAAGAAACTGAAGATTAGAACTGGCACAGGGATAGAACAGGGAAGAATATCTACCAGAATTCAGGATGCAGGGATGTGTAATCCTAATTGGTAAGTGCCAGAGACCCAGACCCTTGTGTGTGTTGGATGTACAGAGAAGCACTGTGAGGAAAGCAAGTACCTGCAAAGAGCCCTGACAATTGTGAAGTTTTTAAGTTATAACCAAATGCATGACATTTATTTTCAGGACACCTCTGGAGCACCAGCCAAGATTGTGAAGAAGTATTCAAATAAAGCAGAGAACAAGAAAAAAACAGCAGTTCGAAAACTTCCTCCCAAAGTACTGAAAGACAAAGGAATTAAAACAAAGAAGCCAGTTACAAAAACAAAACAAGTTCCATCACCAAAATTACCACAGCCCACCATCAAGACGAAGCCTGGTATCCATCAGCCAGCTATTATAAAAGGTATTACCTACTACAAAGCAGGAAGGCTTGAAGACATGGGCAATGGTGGCAAGAGTAAGTATAAACAAAGCCAAATTCTTCATATTTTCATGCTCCTTGTTAATCTAGAAAATTGTGCATTTTCCAAATGAAATGGATGAACTTCAATTCAATCAAGACGTTGATTCAGCAACACGCACAGGTTAGTGATACTGTTTTCTTGGTGATGTAAAACTTGCTAAGTATCCATCAAATTGAATTGTGTCATCTCTACTTATATAACAGAGAAAAGAGAATTTGTTTCATGTGAATAACATATAAATAGTACTTTGAGTAGATAAACAAGTTACCAGGGAAATGTTTACCTAACCCATCCATCAAAAAACTGATGAAATTGAGCTCACCGCTAGTTTTACACCCAGCCACCGACTCTCCATTGAAGTCATTGATGCCATTCAACCAGATTCAGTTGGTTTCTTATCCAGCTTTATGTATGTGAACATTTCCCATGTCCAACATGGTCAACTAGAATCACTGTCTCATTATAACCAGATTACTTTATTTAATACATTATTTTCCTATATGTTTGTGTCCTTCCTGTAAAATTAGAACTTTTACTTCAAACATTATCAGGAAATCTGGTGAAGGAACTTCTGAAACATCTGTGCACCTAACAGCTCTAGTGTATGATCTTTTTGATTTCATATTCAACTTCCTAAACTTAGAACATAGAACAGACAGTGCAGAAGGAGGCCATTCGGCCCATCGAGTCTGCACCGACCCACATTAAGCCCTCACTTCCACCCTATCCCCGTAACCCAATAACCCCTCCTAACCTTTTTGGACACTAAGGGCAATTTAGCATGGCCAATCCACCTAACCTACACGTCTTTGGACTTGACAGTCACTGTAGATTAATCAGTCTGTTGAAGCTCGACGCTTGCTTTCAAATATGCTGATGGTCCTTTAAAGCAGATATCTTGCTTTGAGATTTTTGATTTTTATTTCTTCACATACCAGACTACGAGTGAAAATGAGTAAACACCTGTGTTACACGTTCGTGATCCATTGTGAAGCATCTACCCCTCCCCAAATTAGGATATGTGCTATTGAGAATGAAAAATTGTTTTATAATATGAATGAAATAGATCCCTAGAATCCCTGCAGTGCAGAAGGAGGCCATTTGGTCCATGTTGTCTGCACCGACCTCCGAAAGAGCACTCTACCTAGGCCCACTCCGGAACCCTAATCCCGCAACCCCATCTAACCTGCACATCTTTCGACACTAAGGGATAATTTAGCATAGCCAATCACCTAACCCGCACATCTTTGGACTGTGGGAGGTAACCGGAGCACCCGGAGGAAATCCATGTAGACACAGGGAGAACATGCAAACACCACACTGTCACCCAAGGCTAGAGTTGAATCTGGGTCCCTGGCGCTGTGGGGCAGCAGTGCTAACCATTCTGCCACTGTGTCGCCGTAATTTCTTCAAGCATGTCTTCAAGATGTCTTCAAGCTTTGCAAAGCTTTAACCTGCAAATCACTTTAAGTAAAGTGAACAGCAGCAGAACAAATTCAATTTATAGTCCATTTACTTTCTAAATCAGAATTTTTAAAGCTTAGTAAAATTTTGCTTGGAGCAGATAAGAGGATTTATCAAACACAACAATTTATTGAAGCAATTTGTGGAGGAAAAATAGTTAACAGATGTTAGCAGTGCAAACTGTTTTTCAATGCACCTTGGTTAATCAGTAAGAAAATGAACTGGGTTTCCAGGCAGAATAAAGTTATTGCTTTGTAAACAACTTACCTAAGTAAAAAAAAACACAAGTTATTCTTCAAAGCGCTTCCACCAGTCTGAATTCTCCTCTCCTGAAGGCAGTAATTCTTGTTGGGCATCAGTCCACTGGCAAGGGCAGATATCCAGTATCTCATCTAAGTGGCCATTCTTCAGATGAAAAGCTGAAGAAGTCAACTGTAGTTCCCGCGCTACACTGACCAAGTTAATTCAACACAAACTAAGTATTCAGACAGATCTTTTCCTGGTCTGTATGGGTGCTTTTATATCTTTGTATGGGGCAGCCTCCTGACAAGCAAGACTTACGCAACTGGCCACAACTCAAAAGCTTGTCAGAATTCATTAACAATGGCTCTTCTTGACTTCCAGACAACTGTGGAAAACCATTCATTGGAAGTTGGCATTGATCTTACCGCAGTCTAAAAGTGGATTAAAAATTAGTGAACGAGCACTTTGGTGATTTATCCATTTGGCCATTAAAAGAACCCCTCTTAAATGTTTTGATAAGGACTAGATCAGGGTGGGCAAACTTTTCCGTGCAAGGGCCACATTCAGAAATTCACAATTTTAAAGGGCCGCATAGTATATTAATTAATAGTCCCGGTTGTAACCAATTAGCGTGCGGCATATACCTCAGCGCTTCCCCCGGCGGCATCCTGCCTTTAGCCCTCTTTTTCTCTACTTTTCAAAAATGGCGCTTCACCCGGTTATGATTCTGGGCGCCTCATATAGAACATAGAACAGTACAGCACAGAACAGGCCCTTCGGTCCTCGATGTTGTGCTGAGCAATAATCACCCTACTCAAGTCAACGTATCCACCCTATACCAGTAACCCAATAGCCCCCCCCCCCCCCCATTAACCTTATTTAAAAAAAATTTGCGGCCCACGGGCCGTAGTTTGCCCACCCCTGGACTAGATTATCCTACTATATTTTCTTCTCAAAGTAAAAGAAAGACTAATTATGTAGATGATGTTGCCAAGCTTCTGCTTTTGGAACAAGCATTGGCATTTCCAACCACAATTCATGCTGAAAGAGCAGCTGATTGTGCAACAACTTAAGTTGCTCAATTACATATGCGGCAAAAATAGTGGAGTTCAAGGTTTGTGATGTAAGAAGGAAACATGGGCCGGGATTCTCGCCACGCCACTCCGACATGCCGGGAACCCCTGCCCCGCCGGGTAGGGGAGAATCCCAGCCCATTTCATTGTTCAACCTACATCATATTTGGCTACGTGGGGCTTTCTCTCTCAACCCGGAGTCCAGTAACAAGATGCCCAGCCCCACTGTAGGTAGAAGTTCAGGAATGGGACAATGGGTAAAACTGGCTGGTGGCAATGAACGTGGCCACTGAGCAACCAGGCCAAATGGGCAGCTTATGTCTCACAAAACTGAGTCTTTGCATTGTAGTGATATACAATTAAAATTATTAACCAGCTGTGAGAATGAGACAGATTATAAACTTTTTGAATCTATAGAGCTAGGGGCAAGTGTGCATATGGGGGGAGGGGTAAAATCATTGTGGGAAACTTAGGACGCGATTCTCCACACCCGCGGAAAATCGCAAAGTCGGCTGTGAAAACGACCGAATTTGCCGACGGCCCGACACGGCCCCATTCCCGAGGTATTCACGCCCGGGAAATGGGCTAGGAACGGGGCCGCGGCAATTACGTTCCAGATGACGTCGGAACGCTGCGACGCCACGAACATGCCCATGTGACGCCGCCCGACGCCGTAAAAAGGCGCGGGCGAGCACAGGAACGGGACGGGAAACATGTCGGAGCCACGGAGGGCAGCGCCGAGGTTTGCTGAGGCCGACATAGAAACGCTCCTCGATGAGGTGGAGCAGAGGAGGGGCATCACCTGCCCGAGAAGAGGGCATCGCCACCCTGCAAGCGTGGTGCGCCAGGCCTGGCGAGAGGTGGCTGCTGCCGTGAGTGCTGTGGGGCAGACCCCTCGCTCTGGGGAGCAGTGCTGTAAAAAGCTGCACGACCTCACCAGGGCTGCCAGGGTAAGTGCCAAGAGGGTACCCCCGAGTCACAACCATCCCTCCCCCCTCCCCTTTACTTAATCACCCACCTCTCCCCCTGGCACGGGGGGTGGAGGGGGATTGGGGCAGAGTGAGTGGAGGGTGGTTCACTAAGTAGTCACAGACCCAGCGCTCTGGCCCCCCTGGAGAGATGCAATGGTCTTGTTACAACTTGACCCCCAACCTGTGCCAGTATCTGAACGGACTGCTGATACCTGCCGTATTGTAATGATCTACCTATGCCCCCTCCCCCAACAGGACAAGACCGCTCACAACACTCGTGAGCGGAACGAGACTGGACGGGGTTTGCCCATTCTACACCCCCTCACCATGTTCGAGCAGAGGGCACTGGACCTTGTTGGGGGATCTGCCACCCGGGAGGTCGTGCAATGCGAGGTTGGCGGAGCTGCACCAAGAGAGACAACCCTGCATGACAAACACCCCCCCCCCCCCCCCCCCCCCCCCCCATCCTCTGTCCCTTCACACTCTGCCCACTGGGACACCCCCCCCATCCTCTGTCCCTTCACACTCTGCCCACTGGGACACCTCCCCCATCCTCTGTCCCTTCACACTCTGCCCACTGGGACACCTCCCCCATCCTCTGTCCCTTCACACACCCTGCCCACTGGGACACCTCCCCCATCCTCTGTCCCTTCGCACTCTGCCCACTGGGACACCTCCCCCATCCTCTGTCCCTTCACACACCCTGCCCACTGGGACACCTCCCCCATCCTCTGTCCCTTCACACACCCTGCCCACTGGGTCACCTCCCCCATCCTCTGTCCCTTCGCACTCTGCCCACTGGGACACCTCCCCCATCCTCTGTCCCTTCACACACCCTGCCCACTGGGACACCTCCCCCATCCTCTGTCCCTTCACACACCCTGCCCACTGGGTCACCTCCCCCATCCTCTGTCCCTTCACACCCTGCCCACTGGGACACCGCCCCCATCCTCTGTCCCTTCACACTCTGCCCACTGGGACCGTCCAGCGCCCGGCCGAGCATCTCTAAATAACCCGTTTCATTCTCTTCCCTAGGACGTGATGCCGTACGACCAGGGCCGTCTGCCTCCAGGCAGAGACAGGTATCTGCCCCCATCGCACCTAGGGCTGCACGGCAGAGAGTGCCAATCAGCAGGGAGTCCCATCCTCCCCCACCGAATCTGTGGAGCAGGACACCCAGAGGGCGGCGAGGGAAGGAGAGAGAGAAATGGCCCGCGAACGCCCTGCGGCCTCTCAGTGGCCCGATGAAATAGAGGAGGCGTCCACCCAAGATGACCTCGAGCTTGCGGCACAGCTATCTCCCACACAATCCACCATCCCAGAGACACTCACTCCGGTTGGGCTATTTAGTGATGAGCCTCCTGGGTCACAGTCTGGGTCACACATCACAGCTGAGCAGGTACAGCAGGTGGAGGTCGGAGTAGCCGAGGGCCCGGACTGGCGGAGGGCAGGCCAGGCCCAGCATCCAGCTGGCTCCCAGACGTTTTCCGAGTTCCTGGAGTTTCTCAACGCACCCGCACAGCCGATGGATCAAGAAACCCAGGGACACAATGACAGGATGAGGGCTGTCTTCCAGCATCTGCAGACGCAGTTAAAGGAAACGAACCGCGTCCAGGAGCAGGGAGTGGTGCCGCTCATGGCAGCAACCCAGGCCGACACCGCACGGGTGGCATCCGTGGGGGAGGCAATGGGTCAGGTTATGCAAGGCGTTGGGCTTAATGTGCACGCGTCATCCTCGGCCCTGGACAGGGTTGCCCTCTCACAGGCAGCAATGCGCCAGAGCCAACACAACATTGCCGGCGCGCTGCGGGCCTTGGCCAAGTCTCAGCAGGTCATGGCCCAGTCGCAGCATGCCAAGGCACAGTCACAGCAGTCGATGGCACAGTCCCAGCAGTCAGTCGCGGAAAGCATCAACCGCCTGACACACGTGCTGGATGGCGTCGTGCACTCACAGGTTGAGATCGCACAGTCCCTGGCGGGAATGTCTAACTCCCTGGACTCTGTCTCTGCAAACCTTCAGATCCTGGTGGATACCGTTGCAGGCCTCCAGGACTGGCAGCGCCAGGTGTCGGTGGCGCGACGGGGCACCTCCCCGCTCGCACCTCTGTCCCACAGTGAGGCCCGGGGGCCACCGGGCTCCCCGAGGAAGGAGGAGGTTTCGGGGCCCGTCCCATTAACTCCATCACGGGACATCCCGGAATGCTCAGCCTCCCCCCTCCCATCCCTGGTGCATCGGGTGGGCAGCAGGCAGAGCAGGGTGGCACAACGTCACCCGAGACGCCCGCAGAGCAGCCTGGCCCATCAAGGCCGGGTCGCCCCAGGAAACGCTTGCCGAAGGAGAAACAAGTCGAAGGGGGCGATTCGCAGCAGTCCTCCTCCACTCCTGCTGTATCATCTGGGGAATCACCAGTGGTAGCCCCGTAAGGCAACAAAGTGAGACACAGGGTAAGTTGGCACGGGTGAAGGGCACAGTTTAGCTGTAGGGGCTAGGGCACCTGTAAATTATTATTAACATTAAACGCACAGTTCCACCTTACTTGTAATACCGTGTGATTGTTCCACAGCCACAGGGATCGTGATGGTGACCGAGTGTCGCTGGGGTTGACGAGCGGTGCCGGGTGTGTAGTCCCCTCCCCCCCCCTCCCACAGCTAGCCCACGCGGGCACGTGATGGAGTGTCCGTGACAAACACAGCGGCCACCAAGGTGGATGGTTCAGCTATTGCCATGGGCCAGACTCTCTCTAACGATTCTGAGCTCACAGCTCATCGCAGAGCGGGCTGTCGTCATTCCACATGATGTGGAGATGCCGGCGTTGGACTGGGGTGAGCACAGTAAGAAGTCTTACAACACCAGGTTAAAGGCCTTTAACCTGGTGTTGTAAGACTTCTTACTGTCATTCCACATGGCACTGATCACACCCGCTGACCCAGCCATCAATGTTGTACCATACCGTTGTGCCGCAGTGGTAAGGGTGATGTCGAAGTGGAGCAGTGTACACGGAGAGGGGGTGTGGGGTGGGGGGGGGGGGGGGGGGGGGGAGGGTGGTGGTGGTGGCAGTTGTGTGGCAGTTAGGGGGTGAGGAGCGGCCTCCGACGCCGGATGAAACACTCTGGGTTTCACTACGGCGTCGGCTGTTTGTCTCCCTTTGGGAGAATTTCGCCCCAGATACTTTATGGAATCCATCTTCTAGTATGCTTGGTGTGTTATGGTGAACCACCTTATCCTACTTGTCTGAATTTACCATTGCTTACCATTATTTGAACAGTAAGATACAAGGCTAAGGTTGAGGTGCACTTGGCACATAATAAAAGCTGCAGTTCCAACCCAATACTAACAATATAGAGTATTGGTAGAAAGATCCTTTTTCAAATGAGATCTTAAGGCAAGGGTCCAGGAGACATTTCAGGTTTTTTTTAGAGTCTAGTGCCACAGTGTTTAGCACTACTGCCTCACAGTGCTACGGATCCGGGTTCAATTGCGGCCTTTGGTCACTATCTGGGTGGAGTTTGCACTTTCTCCCCGTGTCTGCTCCGGTTTCCTCCCACATTCAAAAGATGTGCAGGTTAGGTGGATTGGCCACGCTAAATTGCCCCTTAGTGTAGGTTAGGTTAGGGGGTTATTCGGGTGGGGTATGGGCTTTAGTGGAGTGCTCTTTTAGGGGGTCGGTGCAGACACGATGGGCCGAATGGCCTCCTTCTGCATTGTAGGGATTCTATGATTCTATTTCAAAATGTTTGATCCTTTGAGGTCTACAAAATTCCTCCCTCTAATGATGTCATCCGTATCAGATTCTGTGACATTCATCTCATGTCTATGTGAATGATCATTCCTTGCACAAAATGGCCAGCACCTTTGTCTTCATAACAACAGTACATGCATTTCAGAGCATTCAATAAATTGTATATTACTAATTTTCATTGTTTTATAATAATTTTCTTGCAGTCTAACGGTGATTTGTGTAGTTACAGAGAGGTATTGCACTTGATTCCTGGTGGTCTAGTGGTACATCTGTTTTTTCTATTGTTTTGCAAGGAAGATGCATTCATAGTCCCTCATGATCTGAGATAGCTTTTAGATTGGCAGTAAAACCACAACTGTTTTCCATTTGTTTCAAGTGCCTAAATTGATTTGAAAAGCCAAAAATCAAATCAATTTGGGAATTAGTCTAAGTATTATATACTGCAGTATTGAATACAGTAGTACGCCTTCACATTCCATTTACAGGTATAAATAGGTTGCTGACATTTCAATAGTAGGTCTAGGACTGTAATCATCTTTTAAGCATGTTATGGATTATATTCTTGTGGTATCTTTATTCTGGCACTTGTTGTGGTTTTGCTAAATTAACATAAGAGCCCAAACAAACTGAAAGGCAATGGTGATTACGGGGAAAACTCTCCAATGGTTGGAGTCATACTTGGCACAAAGGAACATAGGGTGTCTTTGTTTGTAGATGATCTGCATCTTTATATCACAGACCCAGTCTCCACCATAGATGAGATAATGAACCTACTTAGGAGCATTGGCCTCTTCTCGGGATACAAGTTCAATTTGGACGAGTGAATACTTTCCGGTGAACCCCCCAGGGAGGGGAGCCGATCTGGGGATTTTGCCTTTTCAGCTTTGCCAGATCTAGCTTTCATTATCTGGGAATCCGGGTGGCCCACAATTGGGCCTTGCTTCATAAATTAAATTATGCTGGTTTGGTAAATGAGGTTAAGTCTGACTTGCAGAAGTGGGATAGCCTCCCCTTGTCCTTGGCGGACAGGGTTCAGACTATTAAAATGAATGTCCTCCCACGGTTTGTATTTCTTTGTCGGTGTCTCCCCATTTTTCTCCCCAAATCTTTATTTGTTAGAGTCAACAAATTGATAGCTTCCTTCATTTGGGTGGATGGGGGGGGGCAAGACCCAAGGGATTTGTAGGGCATTTCTTGAGAGAGGGAGACAATCAGCTGGCTTAATTCATTATTTTATTAATAATAATAATCTTTATTATTGTCACAAGTAGGCTTACATTAACACTGCAATGAAGTTACTGTGAAAAGCCCTTGGTCGCCACACTCTGGCGCTTGTTCGGGTACACAGAGGGAGAATTCAGAAAGTCCAGTTCACCCAACAAGCACGTCTTTCGGGACTTGTGGGAGGAAACTGGAGCATCCGGAGGAAACCCACGCAGACATGTGGAGAACGTGCAGACTCCGCACAGACAGTGACCCAAGCCAGAAATCGAACCCGGGTCCCTGGTGCTGTGAAGCAACAGTACTAACCACTGTGCTACCGTGCTGCCCTTACTGGGCAGCTAATATTGAAAAAATACTGGAGTGAGCAAGGAGCTGAATTCTATATGGCAGCAGATGGAGGCAGACATTTGTAGTGGTTCTATCTTGGGGCTTTGGTAACTGCCTCACTTCTATTTACCCCAGCAAAATGTACCTTGAGTCTGGCAGTAGTGTCCACTCTGAGGATTTGGAGGCAGTTTAGACAACATTGTAAACTGGGCTCCATGTCATTGTTAGCCCCAATTTGTAGTAACCCTCACTTTATGACAGCGGGTTTAGATACGATATTCAGCTCATGGGGTAGGAGGATCTGGAGATGTTTGGTGACCTGTTTGTAGAGGGTAGGCTTTGAGGAGCTGTTGGACAAATTCCAATTCCGAGGACTAATTTATTTAGATATTTTCAGATTGTGATTTCATGGGTTAAGAGTTTTCTTCATTTCCCTTGGCATCTTCACCCTCCCTCTTGAATAGGATCTTATCTCTGTCAATGCTGATGTTGGGTGGAGGGAGGATTTTGGACATTTATGGCCAGATCCTGTGGAGCAGGCTCCGTTGGATGAGGTGACGAGGAAGTGGGGGGATGAACTGAGTCTGGTTTTGGATGGGGGGGCTGTGTAGAGAGGCTGTTTAGAGGATCAATTATTACTACCTCCTCATAGGGCAGCACAGTGGGTTAGCCCTGCTGCCTCACGGGCTGAGGTCCCAGGTCCGATCCCGGCTCTGGGTCATTGTCCATGTCGAGTTTGCACATTCTTCCCGTGTTTGCGTGGGTTTCGTCCCCACAACCCAAAGATGTGCAAGATAGGTGGATTGGCCATGCTAAATTGGCCCTTAATTAGAAAAAATTAATTGGGTACTCTAAATTTATATATTAAGAAAAAAATTGCTCCTCCTCATGTGCTAGGCTCAGCTTGATTCAGTTCAAAGTGATAAACAGGGCACATCTGACCAAGGCGAGAATTATTGTTTTTTTCTCAGGTGTGTAGGATAGGTGCGGGAATTATTCTCGGGGGCTAGAGAATCATACCCACACGTTCGTCTGGTCATGTCCCAAACTTGAAAGTTTCTGGGAGTCCTTCTTTAGCACAATGTCAGAGATTCTTGATATCGAGCTGGAACCTTGTCTGCTGATGGCCATTTCAGGGTTTTGAACTCGCCTGCGTTGCAGACGGGGGTGAAGGCGGATGTCCTCGCCTTTGTCTTGTTGATAGCCCGGAGGCAGGTTGTGCTTGGGTGGAGATAGAACATAGAACATAGAACAGTACAGCACAGAACAGGCCCTTCGGCCCTCGATGTTGTGCCGAGCCATGATCACCCTACTCAAGTCAATGTATCCACCCTATACCAGTAACCCAACAACCCCCCCCCCATTAACCTTATTTTCTAGGACACTACGGGCAATTTAGCATGGCCAATCCACCTAACCCGCACATCTTTGGACTGTGGGAGGAAACCGGAGCACCCGGAGGAAACCCACGCACACACGGGGAGGACGTGCAGACTCCGCACAGACAGTGACCCAGCCGGGAATCGAACCTGGGACCCTGGAGCTGTGAAGCATTTATGCTAACCACCATGATCTGTTTGGGTAACCTAATGGAGTTCTTGGGTGGGACGGGCAACTCTGGCGCCGACAAGTGGCGTGAATCACTCCTGCGTCAGGGCGCCCCAAAGGTGCAGAATCCCCCGCACCTTCAGGGGCTAGGCTGGCGCCAGGGTGGTTTGCGCCGCGCCAGCCGGTGGGAAAGGGGCTTGGCGCCATGCCAGCCGGTGCGAGTTGACGCATATGCGGGAGCTCCAGCGTGTTTTGTGTCATCCCAACGCATGCGCAGCGGCCGACACAGAAGAAAGAATAGAGTGCCCCCACGGCACAGGCCCGCCCGCGGATCAGTGGGCCCCGATCGTGGGCCAGGCCATCGTGGGGAAACCTCCAGGGGCCAGATCCCCCCGCACCCCCCCAATGACCCTAGAGGCCGCCCGCACAGCCAGGTCCTGCCAGTAAGTACCTACTCAAATTTACACCGGCGGGACCGGTCAAAGACGGGCGGCCACTCGGCCCATGACGGGCCGGAGAATCGCTGGGGGGGGGCACTGCCAGCAGCCGCCGACCAGCGCGCCGCGATTTCCGCCCCCGCCAAATCCCCGGCGACGGAGAATTCGGCAGCCGGCGGGGGCGGGATTCATGCCTCCCCTCGGCGATTCTCCGACCCGGCGGGGGATCAGAGAATCCCGCCCCTTATATCTGGAGAAGGTCAAGTACATCATTAGGGGGTCGGTTGAAGGGTTTTACTCGAGATGGCAGCCATTAATTTACTTTTTCAAAGAATTTGTCAGCAACATCTATTAGGGGGGTGTTTTTCGTTATATATTTGAGGGATTAGGTTTAGTGGAGTTGTTAAGTAATGATTGTGCTGTTTTTGTGTTGTACCTTAATGTATAGTGTGTTATTTTGTTATAAAGAAAATTTTATTCAATAAATTTTAAAAAATTTGGCATTTTACTTGGCACAAAGGAAGATGGTTGCAATTTTTGAAGGCTAATCATCTCAGTCACGAAACATCACTGCAGGAGTTCAGCACTGAAGTACTCAAGGTCCAACGACTATCAACTGCTTCAATGATCTTCCTTGCATCGGTTTGCTGATGGTTACATAGTGTGCAGCCCCATTTGCGATGCCTCAGCTACTGAAAAAGTACATGCACATACTAATCCTAGACAGTATCTAGGGTTGGGTTGGTACATGGCAAATAGCATTCGTACCACATACATGCCAGTCAATAATCATCTCCAGTAAAAGCCTAACCTCCTCCTCGTGATATCTCGTGGTATTACCATTTCTGAGACCTAACCATAAAAATCCTGGGGCTGGGGTCAACATTGGTCAGAAACTCAACCAAAAGATGTATAGGTTGCCAAAGGATAGTCACCAACAACACTAAATAAGTTGCTATGAAGTTTATTGCTCTATACCCAAAATGGTATTATGCAAGCACATTAATGCAGTACTTCGATTTTAACATTGCACAATGAGACATTTGTTTGAGAGTGTAATATTTAACAAGGCAGTATGTACTCTGAGAGAAGATCTGTAGATTTTTAAATTTCATTCCTGAGTGATACAGTGGAGTTAACATTCAACATTAAAAAAAACAAAAACATTATTGGTAAAATCACTCATTTGAGGTATTATTGTTCTTCTCTCCATTTAATAATCATAGAATCACAGATTGTGGCCATTTGGCCAATCGAGTTGACACAGACCCTTTGAAAGAGCATCCTACCTAGGCCCACGCCCCCACCCTATTCCTGTAACCCAGCGACCCCACCTTTGGACACTAAGGGGCAATTTAGCATGGCCAATCCACTTAACCTGCACATCTTTAGACTGTGGGAGGAAACCGGATCACCCAGAGGAAACTCACGCAGACACAGGGCGTATGTACAAATTTCACACAGACATCCAAGGTCGGAATCAAACCTTGGTCTCTGGCGCTGTGGGCGCTGTGAGGCAGCAGCGTTAACCACTGTGTCACCATGCCGCTATCAAATATGTAAAATATTCTACATAACTGTTTTATTTCTTTGGTCAGAATATTATGTGCAGATTTAGTTAGGGTACTGAAGTTACCAAATCTTTTTCCTTCCTAGCAATTGGGAAATAAGTAATACAAATTAATGATATTGATCTTCGGTTAAATTCAGTTCTATTGTATCAGGGACATACTTTAAAGAGTGCAGCTGACAAATTCTGACCTGCAGTAAGATAATTCACTGGTGGTTATTTGCAGGATAAAAGTACTGCTGTCACCCAGGTGTCATTAATCAGTGAGAACGGAAAAGTATTCAGAGTAATTAAATTCTAAGAAAGTGATATAAATAGAAAATACTCTGTGGGTGATTTAAATTATGCAGCCTATGAGAAGTGAGTTTGGTTTTGTTTCGTGACAGGAGGTAACTTTGTATTTTACTTGGTATTAATTCCAATTCAATTGGATAATGAATAATCTGTACTATTGAAAACACTTGAAAAATAAATAAATGGTCCATAAATTAATACAGCGAATGTACTGAAAGTTAATTTTGTTTCTGGGATCACGAACAATTATTTTCCCACTTGAATCTATTTTTGTTGCAATTCTTTAACACAGTCATACGTTCATACATGGGTGTAGTGCACATTATATGGGATTCAATATACAGGAAACAGAAATAAAGTGTTGGGAGTGTGCCTTTCATCTTGCCTTCCAGAGGAAGCTGGTTCCAGGAGTGATATTTTTTGTTGGCTTCCAGTTGCAGTGACAATATGTTTTGTTGGATCCTTTTAGTTCTGTTGCTACAGCTTTGTCAAGGTTAGTTGGCTGGTTTGGATTGGTGCCAAACTACACTTGGGCTGTTGTTGCAGTTTCAGGAAACCAAAAATTAGAATCAGATGAATTAATTAATACAAATTAATTCTCTAGCACCAAGCTAACCATCAGCTAACAAATGGTTTAATTTACATATACTTTGCATTTCAACGTCATTTCCAAGCTAATGTACCTCCTCACGTTTCCTTAATGGCACTTATATTGGAGGGACCAAAGGAACATTAATTGTGGCGCTTTGTACCCACATTAAAAATGAACCATGATCTTGGGATTTTTCATCATAGTATGTATTCTACTGTTGTCAAGCAGTTCTAATGATTTGTTTTATAAGTACTATTTTTGGAGATTGATTGGTTCAGATGTTGGGAAGAACCTGAACTGACACAATTGACTTAGACTTAGACTTAGAACAGTACAGCACAGAACAGGCCCTTCGGCCCTCGATGTTGTGCCGAGCAATGATCACCCTACTCAAACCCACGTATCCACCCTATACCCGTAACCCAACAACCCCCCCCCCCCCTTAACCTTAACCTTACTTTTTAGGACACTACGGGCAATTTAGCATGGCCAATCCACCTAACCCGCACATCTTTGGACTGTGGGAGGAAACCGGAGCACCCGGAGGAAACCTACGCACACACGGGGAGGACGTGCAGACTCTGCACAGACAGTGACCTAGCCGGGAACCGAACCTGAGACCCTGGAGCTGTGAAGCATTTACGCTAACCACCATGCTACCGTGCTGCCCCACGTTGAAAGATTCAAATTTAGTCAATAAATTCAATCCTGGCTCTGGGTCACT
This sequence comes from Scyliorhinus canicula, assembly GCF_902713615.1. Taxonomy (NCBI): domain Eukaryota; kingdom Metazoa; phylum Chordata; class Chondrichthyes; order Carcharhiniformes; family Scyliorhinidae; genus Scyliorhinus; species Scyliorhinus canicula. The sequence continues at coordinate 46,877,765 of NC_052166.1, forward strand.
ATCTATGTGGAGTTTGCACATTCTCCCTTTATTTGTGTGGGTTTCGCCCCTACAAACCAAAGGTGGATTGGCCATGCTAAATTGCCCCATAAATGGAAAAAATGAATTGGATACTCTAAATTTATATTAAAAAAATAATGAATTAGGAATGCGGCCTCCAATTGAAAATCTAACAATTAAAAAGGAATTGAATGATTCCAAGCATTTTCTCAGGTAACATATCAAATAAACATTATTCCTTTGGCTTCACAGACACACACACACAGACATTATAAAGATAAAAACGAAGTTATATTATATTGTAAGGCCAGTGGCAGGCTGGAAGATTGGGAAAATTTCAAATCTAAACAAAGGAATACTAAAAAAGTAATAAAAAGAGCTAAGGTAAATTACAAAAATTACTTGCACATAATATCAAAAAGGATAACAAAAGCTTCTGCAGGTACATAAAAGGGAAGAGAGTCGCTAAGGTGAATGTTGGTCCCTTGGAAGATTAAACTGGTGAGTTAATGCTGGGGAGCACAGAAATGGCAGAGATTCTAAATCAATACTTTGCCTGAGTTTTCACGGTGGAAGACACGAGTACCATTCCTATAGGAACGGGCAATTTAGAGATAATAGAAAGGGTGGAACTTGGAACAATCAGCATCAATAGGGAAACAGTACTCAACAAACTCTTGGGATTGAGGGAAGACAAGTCCCCAGAGCCTGAGGGCCTACATCCTAGGGTGTTAAAGGAAGTGGCAGCAGAGATAGTGGATCCATTGGTTATGATATTCCAAAATTCTATGGACACGGGAAAGGTTTCAGTGGATTGGAAAACTGCTAACTTAACGCCCTTATTAAAAAAGAGAGGGAGATAGACTGTGGGAAATTACAGACCAGTTAGTTTAACATCTGTTGTTGGAAAATTGTTAGAATCAATTATTAAGGACATAATATCCGGACATTTGGAAAGCCAAAGCGCTATTTATCAGATAGCATGGTTTTATGAAGACAAATCACGTTTGACTAATTTGCTTGAGTTCTTCGAAGATGTAACAAGCAAAGTGCATAATGGAGATCCTGTAGATGTAACATATCTGGACTTATTGAAGGCATTTGATAAGGTGCTGCCCAGAAGGTTAATTAACAAGGTGTAACCGCATGGAATTAGGGGTAACTTATTAGCTTGGATAGAAGACTGGCTGACAGACAGGAGACAGCGAGTAGGGATAAATGGGTATTTTTCTGGATGGCAAGATATAACTAGTAGGGTGCCACAGGGTTCGGTCCTTGGGCCTCAGCTATTTACAATCTATATTAACGACTTGGATAGAAGGGTCTATAGCCAAATTTGCAGATGACACAAAAAGGGTCAAACAATAAGTTGCAATGAGGAAATAAGAACCTTATAAATGGATTTCGATAGGTTAGGGGAGTGTGCCAAAATGTGGCAGATGGAGTTTAATGTGGATAAGTGTGAGGTCATGCATTTTGGTCGAAAAATGGAAAGGCTACTTGTTATCTAAATGGGGATGGACTTTGGAGTGCTCCGATGCAGAGGGATCTGGGTATCCTCATGAGTCACAGAAAACGAACATGCAGGTGCAGCAGATAATAAGGAAAGTAAATGGAATGTTGGTAATTATAGCAAAAGGAATTGAGTATAAAGGTAAGGAAGCGTTGTTGCAACTATACGAGGCATTCGTAAGACTGCACCTGGAGTATTGTGCATAGATTTGGTCCCCTTATTTGAGGAAAGATGTAGTGGTATTGGAGGCAGTTCAGAGGAGGTTTACTAGATTGATTTGAGATATCAGGGGTTTGTCGTATGAGGAGAGATTAACAGTTTGAACAGTTTAGGACTATACTCTCTAGTGTTTAGAAGAATGAGGGGAGATCTAATTGAGGTACACAAGATGCTAAAAGGTATGGATGAAGTAGATGTGGAGCTAATGCTTCCTCTTGTGGGGCATTCTAAAGTGAAGGGTCATAACCTTAGAATAATAGGTAACAAATTTGAAACTGATTTGAGGAGAAACTACTTCTCCCAAAGGATTCTGAATTTGTGGAATTCATTACTCCAGTGTGTGGTGGATGCAGGGACAGTGAGTAAATTTAAGGAGGAGTTGGACATATTTTCAATTAGTAATGCGTTGAAGGGTTATGAAGAATGGGTAGGACAGTGGTGTTGAGGCCAGAATGGGAGGCTAAATCTCCTGCTCCTAGGTCATGTGTTCCAGGGAGGAGATGCTGTGGCTGATTTTGCAAATCAGCTCTTGGTCTGTAACATTGTAGGTAGCAGATGAGGAACATATAAGCCATGATAGAATGGTGGAGCAGACGCGATGGGCTGAATGGCCTAAAACTGCTCCTATATCTTATGAACTTATAATCAGCCCCTCTTCCACCATGGACAATGCCTCTCTTCCCAACCCCCCTCTCACATCCGTGGGATCCACTCTCACCTCCCCACCTTGGCCTAGACTCTGGCCCAGCCAGCACCCCTATGGTCGAGACTTGGACCCATCCAATAGCTCCCCAACTGAGATTTAGATGTTATGGGTGAAAGCTAATTCAGATAGAATTTGATAAAACTACAACAATGTTATATTACCGTTTGATCTTATTTTTTAAATTAAAAGAACAGGACATGTAAATTTCAAGAAAATCTCAAAGCACACAGAATTCTTTGCAATATTCAGCAATTTTATTGTCCATGAATTTCTATGGGCCAGTCGCTTATGCTGAATTATGCTCAAACGTGCCCATTAAGAGTTGGATTGAAACCATTGACCCAATTTTCACATAGAAGTTCCCCACAGTAAAATGGTAGAATTTTACCTGAGCTTTGGGACCCCAACATTGGGATAGAATGAGGGTCCAGGATCTATATTGCTGGCAGTGGGAATGGTTCAGCAATTTTACTGGAGTGAGCCTCTTAATTGGCTGCCTTCAGGCTTGCCAAGGACTCTTTCTATTTTCCTGGCCTCCAAGCCTGCCATCCCAAGGAGAGGAAGCTCCTGCTCAAAGAGAAGCTCTAATCCCATTATTATATGTTAGATTTAAATTCACGTAGGCAGAAGACCAATGTACCTTGCCCTTCACATTTTGAAAACATTTGTTTTTCTTTCTTGGAGACTGCACAAATTATAAACCCTATAGAGCCAGAAATTTGCAAAGAGGATGCTTCCAAAACTATAACAATGCACTACAGTTCAGAAGTAAATAATAACTAAAGGCTTTTTTATGACTTTCATAGGAAAATGGACAGAATCATGTAATTCATTCCTCATAATCTTTTCAGAATTACGTGTTGTGAAAATGGAATTTGATTAAAGTCATTGTAAATCAGTGGCACTGAATACACTGGCCAGGGTTTTATTTTCTATGTCTGCCAGCCTTCAATTTTCCACCCATTTACTTTAATGGACAAAAAATCAGCCTGATGAACGCAGAAACAGAAAACCTCAGCCAGTATCTTGAGGATTGTAAAATCAGAAAAATGATTATCTGTGCATTAGAAAAAAGTACCTGTGAACTGTAACAATGGAATAAGAAATAAATGCTCTGTAAGTTTGTTTAATCCAGTTAGTGACATTTTTCCTTTGCGCAGTTTGAAATGGAGCCAAATTGATGTTTTTTAAACCACTCTCAGATAATTCGTTTAAAGGGACTTTACGTTCTGAGGATAAGGAATCGAGAGCAGCAGGAAAGACTCCAGTTGCTCGTGAATCCGAAGTAGCTGGCAGGAGCACAGAGAATATAACAGCTACTGCAGCCCCTGTCACCAGAAGTGCCACGGCAACCATTACAGAAACTACAAGCACTGGTACCATAGAGACGACCACACTCACCGCCAACACACGCACTCGGTCAGCTGGGCCACATAAAGGTATATTTATATTGCACAAAGTAATTTTAAAATCGTTTTAACTTTTCAATCAAACCTGGTTATAAATTTTCTATGGAAAATCCTTTGTAATGTTTCCCAGATCCCACTTGCAGCAACAGCTCAGAAAATAATACAATTTTCAACGAGTAACAATAACTTGCATTTAAAAATACCTATAATATTGTAAAATGTTCCAAGGTGCCTCGCAGGAATCAGACATAATCAGACAAATTGTAACATAAATAACACTTCTTCACATATTTAGATTTAACTATTGAATGTTTACTTGTTCATTAGTTTTGTTATTTTTTTTCTTAAAAACAACTAGTTTGATCTATTTTCATTTATAAAATCACTATCTGGAGTTTAGCTTTGTTCATTTATTTTCTTCCTTTCTTGATCATCCTATGCCATGCACACTGCCAAGTTGAGAAGGCAAGAAGACAAAGTACAAGAATTCAAGATTCCCTTTAAATCAGCTGCTCAGAGGCAATATGGTTAATGTTGATGGCTCTGCTCCATTTTTCCACTCCGCATTTGGAGCAGCAACCAACTTCTGCTGAGTACCTCTTTCTGCCCTTTCACTACCCCCACTGATGATAATGTGGCTAAGGTTGGGAACTCAATATGGGGAGGCAATAGCATAGTGGTATTGTCAGTGGACTAGTAAGTCAGAGACTTGGGTAATGTTCTGGGGATCCAGGTTTAGAATCCCACCACGGCAGATGGTGAAATTTGAATTAGATGATGACCATGAAACCATTGTAGATTGTCGTAAAAACCCATCTGGTTCACTAATGTCCTTGATGGAAGGAAATCTAGTCCAGACCCATGGCAGTGTGGTTGACTCTTAAATGCCCTTTCAAGGGAAATTAGCGTTAGGCAATAAATGGTGGCCCAGCCAGCGACACTAATATCCCGTGAAATAATTTATTAAATGGAGAATACCGAGTGTCTATGATATCAAATTGTGTTGCTTCAGTGTGGACAAATATATTGATTTAAAGATTTCTATTACCTCACATTTATCAAATAATAAATGATTTGTAAGTTGCATAATACAGACATATAGGGCGCAGAAAAATACTGCACAATGTCGCACATCCTTTAAATCAATAAGTACCTGGTATTCATACTGCTGTTCTTCTTATCTAAAGTCAGAGAAGGCGAGTGTTTCGGGACATTGTCAATGATTGAATCTCCTGAGAAACATCATAATTACGGCCGTAATGAGGGTGCCTGGATGAAAGATCCCATAGCCAAAGATAACAGGATCTATGTGACAAACTATTACTATGGAAACAACCTGGTAGAATTCAGGAACCTTGAAAACTTTAAACAAGGTGAGAATTAACATGTTTTACAAATCACTAGATTGGTGTAGCAGGAACATTCAACTTAGTGATGACCCTTGTATTTTACACACATAATTTTAAGATTGTTTTTCTCTATTTGTTACATCAGCTGATGATTGCTGTTTTAACTCCTTTGACTGTGAAAATTTTAGATAATCAGTGTATGCTAAACTTTCCAAGTTCACATTAGTGGATATACATTATTCAAGGAGCAACACGGCCACACATCCATGGAACAATGATCTCTCCACATCAGGCTCCATCCAGCACATTATGGGCATGATTCAGTGGCCCCCTCGCGCTCGGCACTGATCCAGGAGCAACAAGTGAACCCCAAATTGGGCTCCGCCGGGTGCAAAACCTCACATGAGTCACCCGATTTGATCCTCCCAGTGCAAACCCTTGCTGGGCAAGATCCAGGTCTGGATATTTAAATGAGCTGTTCACTCGGTGCTCAGGACTCACCGACTGCACCTGGGAAACCTAACCAGGGTGCCGTTTAGTACTGGTCCACACAAACATGGACCAGTCCCGACAGCACCTGGGGGGGGGGGGGGTCAGCCAGACCCTTGACCTCCAGGTAGTTGGTGACAGGGCAGCTTGGCACTGCCAGTGTGCCAGGTTGACTGTGCCAGGGGGTGCAGGTGCCTGGTTGGCACTGCCAGGGGTTGAGCCCAGGTGGGTCTTGCCAGGCAGAGGGGGTGGGGGTGGTGATGAGGGAAAGTTCCTGGCAGCCTCCCGAAGGGGGGGGCAGGGGAAAAGAGCATAGGGGGCCTGAAATAGAGAGGAAAGATCAGGGCAGCTGGACAAAATGGCAACCTGCAGCCAACAGGAAATCCATCTAAGTGCAGCCTCGGCGGGAACAAACTCCGAGGCCAAAAGTGTGCAGTTGGATAGCGGGAAGATTCTCGGCGCTACAGCCCCAAAACATACCGTCAAATGTACCATTCAGCGGATTTAACTTGAGTCCGCTGAATTGCACCCATTTGAAGGATTTACTTTTAAATGCGGATGTAATTTGGTTTTAAGTAACTTCACTAGTTAACAGTTTTAACATTTGTATCTTCTTTTCCTAGGGCGCTGGAGCAATCTGTACAAACTTCCTTATAACTGGATTGGAACAGGCCATGTTGTTTACAATGGGTCATTCTATTACAATAGGGCTTTTACCAGAAATATAATCAAGTATGGTATTAAGCAGCGGTATGTGGCAGCCTGGACCCTTCTTCATGATGTGGTATATGAAGACACAACGCCATGGAAATGGCGAGGACATTCAGACATTGATTTTGCTGTTGATGAAAGTGGCTTGTGGGTTATTTACCCTGCTACCTATTATGAGTACTCCCAGCATGAAATCATAGTCATCAGTAAACTAGATCCTATTGATCTTTCAATGAATAAGGAAACAACTTGGAAAACAGGCCTCAAGCGCAATTCCTATGGCAACTGTTTCATTATTTGTGGTGTTTTGTATGCAGTAGATACTTACAATGAAAAAGAAGGCCAAGTGTCTTATGCATACGATACTCACACAAACACTGAAATAAATCCAAAGTTACCCTTCATCAATGAATACACTTATACCACACAGATTGACTACAACCCTAAAGAGAAAGTTCTGTATGCATGGGATAATGGTCATCAAGTCACCTACAAAATTATTTTTGCATTCTGAGTTTATACAAAAGCTCAACCTATCACAAAGCACTTTTAAGTTGTCTTATTTTGATCATCTACATATAATGGGAATTTGCACTTGGGCTAGTAGAGAGGTTTAAATAGTTGGAATGTCTCTGGCAACCGTTCTCTTATGAATAACTAATAATTCTATAAAATGCATGACAACTTATTACTGAGCATTGTAGACAAATAAGAACTAAGCATACCCACTGCATTCCCTTCTTTCTATTTCATTCTAACATCATCCAGTATTTACTGGCAAATGAGAAAACAACAAAGCTCCTTCCTCTGCATTACTGTACCAGATATCAGTAAGGATGAGCTGCATTTCAAACTGTCATCTGCATTTCTTCAGAACAATCAAATTGGATATATCACGTCCTTGAAACATCACCAACATGGGGCTGCACTTCAAAGATTGTCTCAGTAACATTTACATCAAGGATCAACTATTTGATTAAATCCATAGAGAATGTGACCATCTTTCTTAATGTTTACAACAGTTTAGAAATCAGCTTAAATTACCCCCACGAGACTAAGTTAGTATTATACTGTGTCAGAACTTGCACTGTTTGTATAATCTTGTCATACAATTTGCTGGATAAAGTGTAAACTACAGGTTGTACCTAAAAGCCTCAAGTACTGAACTAGTGCCTTTTGATTGCAAAACATGTAGAAATCTTGTATGAATATAAACCACCAATGTAATTATGCTAGTAGACTTTGGATAAAGGAATTATATAGGCCAAAAGCTTTTTTAATACGCAATATAGATTTTACAGTAGTGCAGGATATACATAAATGTAACTTTATCAAGGTAATTTCAGAATACTTTTCAGATTATTATTTTATGTTAGGCCTCAGCATTGCAACAACCAGTCTGGAAAGAAATAAGTACAAGCAGGATTTTGCAGGTCAAAGTAATATTGCTTAATCTAGAATTTTATGTAATAAAATTGATATGAATGACAACAATACTACAAGTTGCCCCAGCTATCACTCAAACCACTTCACTCACAATTCATTAGTTTATCCCAGCTACTTTAATTCAGAACTGCAACTCAGTTGAAAGCTTTATGTTTTAGTCTTAAACAAATACTGTAGAATAATCCAGTAATTTGTAAAATGCTGCTGTTTATACCACAATTCATTTTTGTGATATGCTTTTTGCATTGTTTGGAGATAATATCACATTTGAAAACAGATGGCACTGATAAAAAGAGACGATGCCACTGGAACCAGAGCTCAATCTGCACATTTAATTATTTACAATTGTTTGAAAATGAAACATGACCATGTTGCCATGAGTTTTTGTCTCCTATGAATTGAGAAAACTCATTTTGCAAGTATCTTTGATCAAAGATTTAAAATTCATTTTTATTTTCATTTTTGTGTGAATTGAGTTTTTTTAAACTTTAATATGTGGTGTAAACACAAATTATGATGAATTGCAGGATATGATTTTATTCCACTTGTGGTCCTGATCATATGTGTGACTTTGCACATGATTTATAGGCCATCATTGTTATAAAAATCTTACAGTTCCCTGCAATGCATTGTTTGTACGTCTTTGAATTCTCATATACACCTTAAATAAGTGCCCAATCACTGCAAGCATTAAATGATCAAATTGTTTTTAATATGTAGGTTTTCGCAAGTACAAGTGAATAGGTCACAATTAACCAGATGACTGGTCAATGCAACAACAGAGTATTGTGGAATAGTGTTTGGTTCCTAGTTTGCATGGGAATTGACTGTTTAAAGTGGACCAAATCATGTGAGCCTATGCAATAAACTACAGTAATGTTTGCCAACTATCATTGCCAAATGTCTGTCATTTGTATTTTAGAGACCTTTTTGTGCTGAGAACGTTTAAAACTTTTGACTACGATTAAATGTTTTTTTAAGATTTCACTGGGAGGAGCATGTGCCTTTCAAGAGTATATTCATGATAACTTCTGTTCAATTTGTCTGTTGAAGCTATAGTGGAAACTAGAGTTTACTACTTTGCTTGTTACAAACATTAAACACTGAAGTAAAAAACATCTCCTCAAACCCCAAAATATCAACATTTTTTGTACGCATTTGAAGCTTTATTGAATTACTGCCAATAATTAAGTGGATTTTGGTTACTTACAACTGTTAAAAATTCAATGTTACTCCCCGTGTCTGCGTGGGTTTCATCCCCACAACCCAAAGATGTGCAGGGTAGGTGGATTGGCCACACTGAATTGCCCCTTAATTGCAAAATAAAGAATTGGGTACTTTGAATTTATTTTAAAAATTAAATTCAATGTTTCAATCTCCTTTGGGTTCTCCATTCACCTGAAGAAGGAGCCGTGCTCCGAAAGCTCGTGTTTGAAACAAACCTGTTGGACTTTAACCTGGTGTTGTAAGACTTCTTACTGTGCTCACCCCAGTCCAACGCCGGCATCTCCACATCTTTGGGTTCTGAACATTGGAAGGGCAATTGTCCTGCTGTTGAGTTTCAAAATTGGTTCCATCTTCAATTAGTATCAAATAGGCAGGCATCCAGCACTACTCATGCTGTTCATTGGCACCTTGCCTAATCTGGGATTTGAATATGATGTGTGTTAATGTTATTTAAGGTAGCCTATACCTCTCAAAGTGAAGGTGCACTTTGCTATACTTCATAGAAATTTAATAGGTTCCAGGAACAGTTACTGTGATAGCCATGGGATTTTTAAATGCTGAGTTTGGAGTCCAAGTGGAGATTGTTTCCACTGGGTAGGGGTTCCACTGGATAGGGGGGGGAAAGGGGCGAAAGTGTTCTGAAGTAATTGTGGAGGACAATGCAAGGAACAAAGCACTTAAAACCTGGTTGCAATATTACACATTTACTGACCTCACCAATGTTGCTATGATTTGATTTCTAACAAATCTCATGATATTGACTCCTTGGCATCCATAGGGCCTTGAGCTTGTTTTCCCCTATTTGCCTTTGATGCCTGTATCATGTGTTGTGCCTGCAGTTGGAGTTTGGGAGGTTGATGACTGCTGAACTTCCATTGAGGTCACATGAGATCGCCATGGTAGGCAAACACTTTGGATGCAGAGGGACCCACTACAAACTGATTCATCCAGGCAGAAACTGGAGTATTTGGCCAACCTGGTTGCTTGGCACCAACACGAGCACAAGTTGAGAGGCTGGTGGTGTAGGGGGAAGTTGAGTGATAATCTGTCTTCCATTGTGCTGCCCGTCTCCTTTTCAGCTCACCCAGGAAGATTCTGGGAGACCTGAGGAAGGAACAGTTAGTGGCAAGGATAAGCAGAGGGAGATGTGGAACTGCTGAAGGCAGCTAAATGTTATGATCTGGGTGCTACCTACCCCACCATCCTCTCATCTAGTATCCTTGTTGATACAAGCAAAAAGCTGCTCCAGCCACTGCCTGGATGAATCAGAGCTCTCTGCGGGCATAGATTTTTGAGGTTTTCAACCATGGCTCCCTCGATGTGACCTCACTGGAAATTCAGAAGTCATTAATTTCCCACGCTCCAACTGCTGGAGAAACATAAAAGCAGCAGAAGTGAGAAATGAGTGCACCAGTCAGGAAGCCGGGCTTTGCTCATGCTCTCTAGGTGATACTGACTTTTTATAGTTAATTTTGTGGAATAATAAATTTTAGAATGAGTTACCTCAGTGTCTTTTATTAACTATGCTGCCGGTTTAATGCTCACAATTGTGATACTATGAAACATTGGAAGGTTTACACTTTTGGGGCCTTAATATAATCAGTGCAGGGAACTTGGTGAAATTGTAAGAGGGAGAGATGGGAAGGGAGAGATTCTTTAGTTGGATCTTGGTCTCCTCAATTAATTGCTGCCTCACAGCTTCTGCAGCTGACATGATTTGTCATGGCAACTTTTCTTTGTCATCTTCATTTTCATGATCTTCTTCAGGCTCATGCACACCATCATCCCCAGATAATTCCGAATGCCGGTTCCATTAACAAACAAAGTCTTAGTATGTACAGCAGAAAATGACGAATACAGGGACTCTGGGCTAAGCTGCAGATCTCCTCCAGAGTGGGATAGGTAACAAAACATCTGCTTCAGAAAGTCAAACATTAGTTTGAATTGTTCTTCACAGGTGTCTTAAGCCATGTCCCAAGCATCCAGCCTGACAGACGATGATCTGAATAGAATAGATGTGAAATTAAGAATTGATGGAAGATACAGTTTACTGCTGCCAGGAAGGCAGGAGAAGACTGATTCATTGATTGTCATGATAGTATCTGCATATTGAGAGAATGGAATCCCTTCTTGTTCATATACTTGTCCAGATCCTGATGCAAAACATGAAAGTGCATTCCTTGCACTCTTGGGAAGCCTGCCTTCCACACTGATGTCCTAGTTTTTCATCCTGCTTTGCTTTTTCCATGGGAAAGGGATGAAGTCATTCTTCCTGGAATACAGAATTTTAAGGACATCCCTCATGCAGAACACTGAGTTACACAGGAACAGGAGTAGGTCATTCAGCCCATCAAGACTGCTCCACCATTTAATATGATCATGGATGATTGGACATTTCAATGCGTTTTATACCCACCATCCCCAGAACCCTTTACGTTATTGTTAATCAGAAATATTTCAATCCCTGCTTTAACTATACATAATGACTGAGCTTCCATAGCCCAAGGGGGTAAAGGATTCCAAAGATTCACAACCCTCTGTGTAAAGAAATGTCTTCTCATCTCGGTCCTTAGTGGCATCCCCCTTATTTTGAGATTGTTACTTCCTATTCTAGATTCACAACCAGGGGAAACATCTAACCTGCATCTATCCTGTCTGTTCCTTTTCAGTACTTTGTAGGTTTCAATGAGATCTCTCTCATTCTTCGAAACTCCAGACAATACAGGCTTAGTATGCCAAATCTGTCTTCATAAGACAGTCCCGCCATCTCTGGAACAAGTCTGGTGAACCTTTGTTGCACTCCCTCTATCGCAATAATATCCTTTCTGAAGTAAGGGGACCAAAGTTAGACACACTACCCCAGGTGCGGTCTAACCAAGCTCCTATGCAATTAAATCAAGACCTCATTACTCCTGTGCTCAAATCCTCTTGGGATAAAAGCTAACATTCAATTGGCCTTCCTAATAACATCACTAATATTATGTATTAACCAGTGGCATTGAAATTCAGAATCACAGTAATTTTGCCACTCAAAGGCAGTGCTGCCCACTAAGTCGTACGTACAAACATATGATGTGACCATCAATTCACTAGAGACACGATAGGAAGTAAACTGTGGTTTTAATAGTCTTACAACTGAGCCTGCCTGCGACCAGAGGAACTGAGAGCAGGCTCACGGCTGCAGCACTTTATACTTCCGGTAGTGGGAGGGGCCATGGGCGGAGCCAAGGGTGGAGCCCTGTACAAGCTCCTCATCTCCCCCTATGGGCAGAGCCACGCAACGGCTCACATACAGAGCCCACAAGGACATAATACAATGCAATGCAATACAGTGTGAATTACAATACAGTATGAATTCACCACAACATATAAATTAGGAGCAGGAATAGGCCACTTGGCCCCTCGAGCCTGCTCTGCCATTCAATAAGATCATGGCTGATCTGATTGTAACTTCAACCCCACATTCCTGCCTGCTCCCAGTAACATTTCACCCCCTTGTTAATCAAGAATCTATCTCACTCTGCCTTAAAAATATTCAAAGATTCTGCTTCCACTGCTGTGGGGCTCTAATTGATGCTACAATAGGTGACAATGCACTATGACTGTTTCTCGTCTCAAGGAGGCATATGAAACACTGCTCCTTTGTAAGGCTCAGGTATTAAAGTTTGGTTACTGATTAGCTGAGCACCTCCCTCCACCTTCTTCTTGCTACAACTGTTTAGCAATTATTTTGTGTAACTGTGGCCAATTATGTCCAGCTTTACTAATTAATTTAAGCTCTGAAAATATTATCTACATTTGATAAATATGAGGGTTTTTTCGTTCATTACAATGGTACCTCTATCGAGTGGTTGGAATTTTCAAAATCAAGTAAGTGCCTTTTTATTGACTCACTTTCTGAGCCATTATTTTCAGGCAGCATTGCTTGAATGAGAGGGTAGATCTGTTGTGCATCAATATCACCCTTAAGTTGAATGCTAGGATATAAGAACAATGCAGCTTTACTTGGTCCCTGATTTTTCCTCCCTTCCTTTGGCAAATATCCCACCTTCCGCTTGATGTTGCTTACAAATGAGATCTGGAATTTACAGACTTCCAGATAGGTGAGAACTCAACAGAGTATCTACATGCAGCTGTCGTTGACTCCGTCTACCCCATACTAGTATTGAATCAAGCAGAATAATTTACACAGTGATAGTAACAAGGGGATGGAACCATTTTGAAGTGACTAAAAATTAAAATGCATACTTATAAAAGCTGAGCTCTGGACAACTGGGGAAGTGAGCTTCTAACAGATTGCTGTATGTTACACAATAAGGTTTAGCTATATAGTGGAACAGTCTGTGATGTTCTACAATTGCAAGTAAATAAATCAGAATAATAGATGACCTTGATAATGTGTGACTAAAACAAAATGAAATGCTGTTGCTGTACATTTTAGCAGAAATAAAAGGTTAGCTTTAGTGGGACAGTATCAGGTTAACTTTGAGAATAATAAGAAATAATAAATCTAGATACTTACTTTATTTTTAAGCCTCTGGATTTCTAAAGCCCCATGTATTACTCCTCCCTATAGCCCTGAATGGTTTGTATTTTTAAGGTTACCAAAAGGAAGTCAGAAAGTGTTCCCCTGGCTTGCTTCCACTCAATGGCAATGCTATCAACCTTATCCACATGTTTTGACCAATTCCATTTAATCTTTGTCAAATTTTTGAACAGAGGCAATAATGCTCCAATGTATTTCATGGAACAGATGAATCTGAGTCAGTGCTTGCATTTGTTAAATGAATCTAACATCACAGTCAGAGGACCAGGAAGAGATGATTTCCTGTTCTCCTGCCCCAGCCCCCCCGAGATTTCTTTTGTTCTGAAAGAGTGCAAAGTAAAGGTTTGGGGCAGAAGTTTCCAATTTTTATTCCAAGTGTTGCGTTGGCTGCCTTGCCGGGTTCCCCCACCATATTTTCAAACTTTGTGAAAAAAATGGAAGGGGTGGGTCCCACAACATCATACTTGCAGAACAGGCTTTGACTGAGCCTGCCCCACCAGCAACTTAGGCTTTTGAAAGATGGGGGGGGTTTCTCCGACACTGCGCCGGGTTGGATAATAGCTGGGGGGGGGGGGGCGAATCAATCGACGCCGCTCTGACGCCGGTCCGCCGATTCTCTGGCCGACTCAACGCGGCCCCCTCAGCGATTCTCCAAGCTCGACGGGCCGAGTGCCCGCCGAGTTCGGCCGAGTCTCGCTGGCGACGTTCACGTGTGGTCCTACCCAGCAGGACCTCACCGTTCATGCAGCAGGGGCCATCCTGGTGTGGGGGAGGGGGCAATCCAACTCCGGGGGAGCCTCCATGGTGGCCTGACCTGCGATCGGGGGGGGGGCGGGCTTATCCCGGGAGGGGGGGGAATATGTTCCTCCATGCCAGACCCCTGTCGGGCTCTGCCATGTTGCCCAGGGGCTGACGCGGAGAAGGCAACTCACGCACATGCGCGAACTCGCGCCAGCCATGGCACACATGCACGAACTCGCGTCGGCGCCCGTATCGGCAGCTGGAGCTGCGTGAGGCACTCCAGTGCCATGCTGACCTCTGTGCAGCACATGCTCACTGATCCTAGAGGGCAGATGACGCTGTCGTAAAATGCTCCACCGTTTACAACGCCGTCAACACTTAGCCCCAGGATCGGAGAATCCCGCCCCCAAGTTGGATTCTCCAAGCCTCAACACCAAAATCGGGCTCGGCGCGGGAGCGGAGTATGTGCATCAGACCCGCGGTCTGGACCAACGCCGCTCCCGCGATTCTCCAGTTGACGCGGCACCAGTCGGGGACCATTGAAAGAGGCCCCTGCGACGATTCACCGAGTGCAGCTGGCCGAGTTCCCGACGGCGTGGTTCTCTCATGCTTCCATACGGCGGGAGCTCGGCGTGGCGGCTGTGGACTCATCCCACGGCCGCCCTGGTGGGGGTGGGGGAATCATTCACCGGAGGGGTGCCTCCAGGACAGCCAGTCTGCCGATTGGGGGCCACAGATCCATGGGCGCGCGTGATATGGGAGGGGGCCTATGTTTTTGATGCTAGTCCATGCGATGTGGGTTGGCCATGTCGCGGAGGGCGGCCGACATATATCGCCCATGTTCGCATGCGCGGACCCCCGACCGGAAATGCAGGGCCCCATATCGGCAGCCAGAGCGCTGAGGAGCACTCCGGGGCCCTGCTAGCCCCCCGCAAATCGGAGAATCACCCTGGACTTTCTCCAGGTAAGTCCAGAGTGATTCGCACGCGTTTTTTTGCAGGCATGGGGACATACCCCACTCAACTTAAAACATATATATCAAAACAAAAACTCCCATGGAGCTCTCCCCCACTCTCCCCACGGAACTCAACCCCACATGGAGCTCCCCCGCCCCAAGGAACACCCGTCCCTCGGCACTGCCCCTTGGCAGAGGATGTGTTTTGTGAGGAAAAAGGGTTAGAGAAGTCTGGAATGTTGCAAAAGGTACTCACCTCAGAAACTGGACTATTGGCTGGGATGGATGGTGTGTAAGTTTTTCAAAGAGCTGTTGTACAGTTGTGGGCTCCTCCTGTGCAACATGCCATACCTGCAGGTTTGCTGGCACATACAGACATTGGAGGGGGGGGGGGGGGGTCAGGTCATGAAGATGTTCTTACCATGTATGTTTGTAATATGTTAAGACCCATGGTTACGATGGTGAGAGTTTCAGCCAATCTCATGTAACTCAGCTAACCTCACTGTTGTTGATTTGAGGTCGGGGTATTCCCCTGAGCAGTTGTGGCATCAATGTAAAATATTTTTTATTTGGAGGTTGCTCACCAGGGACTGGTTGATAGTAATTATGAGATTGGAGGACTTTAAGAGGAATTGTTCGCAAGATAGTTATTGAATGACAAAGGCCATTTAGCCCAACTCATCTCACCCATCCAGAATGACATCTGAACATACGTATTAGGTACAGGAATAGTCCAGCTCTTTTGATAACATTGCCTACATTATGCCAGTGACCACAACAAAATTATTTAATTGGCAGTAAAGAAAAATGGGACATCATGAAAGATGCTGCATAAATGTAGGTTTAGTCTTTCTTTCATTACACCTGCATGCAGTGGGCAGAATCACTGAATCAATGGTGAAATTGGAGGCTCAAAGCTGATTCTCTCAGGATTTTTAATCATAGGGGAATCAACTGATGTGAGGAAAGTGGCTACAAAACAATTCAATTCTGTAGCTAATACAAGCATACGATTCTGATTTATTTGGTGGCAACTCACTACATACCATAAATGGCACCTGCTCCTTTTAGGTTAATTACACTATCCCCAGGATTTTTCAATCAGACATCTACCAGCAGCTCAGGTAAAATGTAAATTAAATTATTGATCTGAATTTTTCAGGGACAATTAATTGATTCATGGTACAAAAATTCAGTGTGGCGTTAACTCAAGAACTGGATTATTTCCCCTTTCCCGGAAGCTATCATACAAATTATATTGTGCACTGTGAATTTACAGCCTAAAATGGAAAATAAATAAGAAACTCCAGAAGCAAACAAAAGTGACAGCAATATCCTAAGATAAATCATTTCTGGAGTACATAGGTTATAGGATTTGGTTTCTTTAAGGGCCCTTTATGGCAAAAGCCTCTCTTTAGGGACCTCTGCCTCCAGACCCTTCTGCTGTTCACCTGGCCTCTGACTGCTCATGTTGACTGGCTTCTATGTTGTCTATGTATGAGACTGCCATCTAAAGGGAAAATGCTGGAAAATCTCAGCAGGTCTGGCTGCACCTGTAAGGTGATAAAAAAGCTAATGTTCTGAGTCCAGATGACCCTTTGTCAAAGCCCTTTGACATCTGGACTTGAAACTTTAGCTCTTTTCTCTCCAGCATTGTCCCTTTTGGTTTCAGATTCCAGCATCCGCAGTAATTTGCTTTTATTTATGAGGCTGCCATACTCATCCTTCCTCCGTTAGTGGGGGGGGGGGTGCGGCGTTAGTGGGGGGTAGGGGGCAGCGGCGTACAGAGGGGGGGGGGCAGCGGCGTACAGGGGGGGGCAGCGGCGTACAGAGGGGGGGGGCGACGGTGCGTTGGCCCCGGGCATCCGTCTCTGCACGCCGCTGCCCCCAAACCCCCCCCATGCCGCAACCCCCCCGATGCCGCAACCCCCCCGATGCCGCAAACCCCCCCCCACCGATGCCGCAACCCCCCCCGATGCCGCAACCCCCCCCCGATGCCACAACCCCCCGATGCCGCAACCCCTCCCCGATGCCGCCCCCCCCCCCACCCCCCCCCCCCGACACTGAACGGCATCAATCATCATCAATGGTTGACGCCGTTTTAAAGGTACTGTGATTTTCGCCGACGTGACCCATGGCCACGTCGGCGGGACTTCGGCCCATCCGGGCCGGAGATTTGTGGAAACAAAAATATAATGACATCCCGCCGGCGCCAGCTGTTTTCAGAGGCTGCCGGCGGGATTTGCACAGCGCCGGTTTTTGGCCGGTCAGAGAATTAAAAACCCTGCGGGAGCGGGATTAACGCCGCTGCCGGCCGATTCTCCGACCCTGCGTGGGGTCGGAGAATTTCGCCCCTTGTATCTTCCTTCGCAAAAAGTCCAATGCACCCTTCTCAAGCACAAAACGTTTCCTGGCAGCTGAGTGCAAAAGACAGTCAGGGAAAAAAAACTGCCCTGTGAGTCCAGGAGATGCACCCTCTTTCACCCTTGGGTTCAAGTGTGACAGTTTGAATTGAGTTTTGGCCAATTCTGGGGCAGTTAAGACAAAGGTTACCTGCATCTATCCAAATAAATACACAAAATTTAGACTTGCTCCTCCCAGGTCTCTTCAGCGCACACTGTGTTTCAGACACTCTCGAGATCTAATTCTAGCTTGAGTGGAAGCAGCTGCTGATTTATTTGAGCAGTTGCCTCCATGAAACATGCATTTGTTTAATGACCAAGGAAGCCAGCGGTAGGAAGGAAAAGATTGATTTTACTTTTAAGAATAAGCAGCCCACAGCAATAACTATCGATAATCACGGTCCTCGTTGGGACAACCAACCTGCTGGTCCCAGCTCAGACCAGCTTTGAGGCTCAGTTTAACGAGCCACAGCTGGGTGGGCCTCCACCCCCTACCTGGAAAGCTTGTACTCCACGAGCCACGGGAGATCGGTAAAGTTGCCCCGTGGGCCTCGTGGGGGTTATAACAAAGTGTAAACTCCTACCTGGGCCCATTGGCAGAGTGTCATGTTCGGGGGCATGACTTTCGATTTCCAGATGCACTCACCTTTTTCACAACAATGGCGAGGCTCTCTATCACCACTAACATGCAGGCCACAGCCTTCCACATGTAAAGTAAGGATAATTTGGGTATTCACTTTTCTCCTAATCTTTAGAATATTACCCCATATACCTGTGTAAAAGTTCATGTTGTGTAAAAGTTGATCATGCATTTTGTCTTAAAACATCATTTTCATATACCTTGGGACGGGATTCTCTGACCCCCCTGCCAGGTGGTAGAATCGCCGGAGGTCGGCGTGAATCCCACCCCGGCAGTCCTCCGAATTCTCCGACCCCCCAAAAGTCAGCGAGGCGTAAATCGCACTGCCCGCCTTGGAGAATGGCGGAGACCGGCACGACACTATGGATCCCCTGGGGCAGCCCGAATTCTCCCGGCTGGATGCGCCAAATTAGTGCCGCGTGACCATGGGTCATGCCGCCGTAAATTAAACCACCTTATATAGACTTCCGGTTGCGGCTATGCGGAGCTAAGCTGCACGTTCGGCAGCTCCCGCTATTTAGGGACTGTTGGGCCGTTTTCGAGGGCCCCAAACGGCGCTATTCTTATGCATCCCGGTGGGGGAAGGTGCCTGGAAGAACTTGCCCCACACTATATGGTGCTCACCCGGAGTGGGACGAAGAAAAAGACTGCAGCAACTCCCCCAAAAAAAAAGGGGGAAGGAAAACAAAATGGCAGCCGGCGCAACACCCGAGGACTGGTGGAAGTGGGCGCAGGAGCAACAGGTCTCCCTCCTACGTTGTTTTGCTGAGCTGAAGGCTGAGCTTCTGGACTCCATGAATGCAACTACGAACAAGCTGCTTGGGACCCAGGCGGCCCAGGAGGTGTCTATTCGGGACTTGCAGCGGCAGGCCGCTGAAAGGGAGGAGGAGGCCGCGGTCCTCGTGGGGAAAGTGGAGTTGCACGAGGCACTTCACAAAAGGTGGCAGGACCGCTTGGAGGAGCTGGACGTTCGCACGAGGTGAAAGAATCTGAGGATCCTGGGCCTGGCGGAGGGGTCGGATCTCCCAGCGTATGTGACCACGATGCTGAGCTCATTGATGGGAGCGGGGTCCTTCCATTTGCCCCTGGAGCTTGAGGGAGCGCACAGAGTGATGGCCAGGAGGCCCAAGGCAGGTGAGCCCCCGGGGGCAGTGCTGGTGCGGTTCCATCGATTCAGGACCGGGAGTGTGTGCTGCGCTGGGCCAAGAAAGAGAGGAGCAGTAAATGGGAAAACTCAGTAGTGAGGATCTACCAGGACTGTCGTGCGGAGGTGGCTAAGCGGCGGGCCGGGTTCAACCGGACGAAGGCGGTGCTTCATGCCAAGCAGGTCAGGTTTGGAATGCTGCGGCCTGCGCGCCTGTGGGTGACATACAAGGACCGGCACCATTACTTCGAGTCCCCGGAGGAGGCATGGGCCTTTGTACAGGCGGAGAAGCTGGACTCGAACTAGGGCCTGGGGACATACTTTGGCCGTCGTTTCCGTTGTGGCTGTTTTGTTTCAACTGTTTCAACTTTTTTAACTACGACATGTGTGTTATGTATGCTTGTTTTCTGTTTTCTCTGTTTACGGGTGGGTTTGTTTGTTGGGCATGGTTGTGGGTTAGGTGGGGAGTGTTGGGGGTTTGTGTTTTATATGTTCTCTTCTGTACAGGGCTGGGGATTGAGGTGAAACTGGATTTTGGGGAAATGCGTCAGAAGGGTGGGGTGTGGCAGTGTGAAAGCGCGGGCTTTCCTCTGGTTTCCCGCGCTGCGGGGCAGGGAGGGTAGAGCTTGCGGTGGGGGCGGGGCCTCTACGGGTCTTCTTTCCCGCGCTACAGCAATGCCAAGGAGGTGTGGCAAGAGGCGGATAACCCCATGCCGGGAGGGGATAGGTTTTGGCGGGAGCTGCCGGGGTCAGCAGAAGTCAGCTGACTCACGGAAGTACCATGGAGGGTGCGTCGCGGCTAGGAGGGGTCCTAGCCTGGGGGGGAGGGGGGGAGGGGGGTGGGGGGGGGGGGGGGGATACCGGGTTGCTGCTGGAATGACTAGGAAGGAGCCGATGGGGGCCGGGGGGGAAGAGGAGAGTCGTTATCGCCATGGGGAACGGGTCGAGCGGGCTGTGCTGGCCTGGGGCGAACATCTGCCAAGCTATGGCTAGTCGGTGGGGGAGGGGGGCGGGTTGCCCTCTGATCCGGCTGATTACCTGGAACGTGAGGGGGCTGAACGGGCCGGTTAAGAGAACCAGGGTGTTTTCCCATCTAAGGGGGTTGAAGGCGGACGTGGCTATGCTCCAGGAGACCCACCTGAAGGTGGCGGACCAGGTTCGTCTGAGGGAGGGGTGGGTGGGGCATGTTTATCATTCAGGATTGGACGCGAAGAACCGGGGTGTAGCGATTCTGGTGGGGAAGAGGCAGGGCCGGCTCATGGCACCGGCAACTCGGGCAGCCGCCCGGGGCGCCATGTGCTAGGGGGCGCCAGAGACTCGGGTCCCGCGCATGCGCAGTTGGGCCGGTGCCAACCAGCGCATGCGCGGTGGCCGCCCTCCCCAGGGCGGCCCCCCCGGTCCGCCCCTCGGTCCGCCACCCCCGCTCGGTCCGCTCCCCCGCTCGGTCCGCTCCCCCCTCGGTCCCCGCCCCCCCCTCGGGTCCGCCCCCCCCGCCCCGCTCTCGGGTCCGCCTCCCCTTCGGGTCCGCTCCCGCCCCCACCTCGGTTCCCCCCCCCCCCTCGGGTCCACCCCCCCCGCCCCCCCCTCAGGTCCGCCCCCCCGCCCCCCCCCTCGGCCCCCCCCCTCGGCCCCCCCCCCTCGGCCCCGCCCCCCCCAAGGGCGCCGAAGTTCAGCTTGCCCGGGGCGCCAGCAACCCTAGGGCCGGCGCTGGGAAGAGGGTGGCGTTTGATTCGGCTGAGGTGGTGTCGGACAAGGAGGGCAGATATATTATGGTGAAGGGTAGGCTGCAGGGAGAGAAGGTGGTGCTGGTTAATGTATATGCCCCGAATTGGGATGATGCTGGCTTCATGAGGCGATTGTTGGGTCGCATCCCGGACCTGGAGGCAGGGGGCCTGATCATGGGGGGAGATTTTAACACAGTGCTGGATCCCACACTGGACCGGTCCAGTTCAAGGACGGGTAGGAGACCGGCGGCGGCCAAAGTGCTGAGGGGATACATGGATCAGATGGGAGGGGTGGATCCCTGGAGGTTTGGGAGACCGAGAGCGCGGGAGTATTCCTTTTTCTCTCACGTCCATAGGTTTATTCCCGAATAGACTTTTTTGTCCTGAGCAGGGGATTGATCCCGAGGGTGCAGGATGCCGAGTACTTGACCATTGCGATTTCGGACCATGCCCCGCACTGGGTTGATCTAGAGATGGGAGAGGCGTGGGACCAGCGCCCGCTCTGGCGCCTGGATGTGGGGATGCTGGCGGAGGAGGAGGTGTGTAAGAGGGTTCGAGAAGCATTGAGGGGTATCTGGATACCAATGATACGGGGGAGGTACAGGTGGGGATGGTCTGGGAGGCTCTGAAAGCAGTGATCCGGGGGGAGCTGATCTCCATCCGGGCCCACAGGGAAAGGAGGGAGAGGAAGGAGAGGGAGAAACTGGTGGGAGAGCTCCTGGAGGTGGACAGGAGATATGCGGAGACACCGGAGGAAGGGTTGCTGGGAGAACGGCGCAGTTTGCAGTCCAATTTTGACTTGTTGACCACCAGAAAGGCGGAGACACAGTGGAGGAGGGCGCAGGGCGCGGTATGTGAGTATGGAGAGAAGGCGAGCAGGATGTTGGCGCCTCAGCTCCGTAGGCGAGATGCGGCTAGGGAAATTGGTGGGGTGAAGGATGGGGGTGGAAATGTAGTGCAGGGGACAGAAGTAAACGGGGTCTTTAGGGACTTTTACGAGGGATTGTACCGGTCGGAATCTCCGAGGGGGAGAGAGGGGATGGAGAGCTTCATGAACAGGCTATGTTTCCCAAGGGTTCAAGAGAGGCTGGTAGAGGGGCTGGAGGCGCCGATAGAGTTGGAGGAGCTAGTCAGGGGGATCGGACAAATGCAGTCAGGTAAGGCCCCGTGGCCAGACGGGTTCCCGGCGGAATTTTACAAAAAATATGCGGACTTGGTGAGTCCCCTGTTGGTGCGAAATTTTAATGAGGCGTGGGAGGGGGGGGGGGGCTTTGCCCCCGACGATGTCGCGGGCACTGATCTCTTTGATCCTAAAACGGGATAAGGACCCCTTGCAGCGCGGATCATATAGGCCTATCTCGCTCCTTAACGTAGACGCTAAATTGCTGGCGAAGATCCTGGCTACCAGGATAGAGGATTGTGTGCCAGAGGTAATTCACAAAGATCAGACAGGATTTGTCAAGGGGCGGCAGCTCAACACGAATGTGCGGAGACTGCTCAATGTTATCATGATGCCGGCAGTGGAGGGGGAGGCGGAGATAGTGGTGGCGCTGGAAGTAGAGAAAGCGTTTGATAGAGTTGAGTGAGGGTACCTGTGGGAGGTGCTGGAGTGGTTTGGATTTGGGGAGGGATTCATCAAATGGGTGAGGCTGCTTTACGCGGCTCCGATGGCGAGTGTAGTCACAAATGGAAGGAGATCGGAGTACTTTAGGCTCTATCGTGGGACCAGGCAGGGGTGTCCCCTGTCCCCCCTGCTCTTTGCACTGGCGATTGAACCGCTGGCCATGGCGTTGAGGGAGTCAGGGAGATGAAGGGGTCTGGTGCGGGGTGGGGAGGAACATCGGGTATCGCTGTATGCGGACGACCTGCTGTTATATGTGGCGGACCCAGAGGGGGGAATGCCGGGGGTGATGGAGCTGTTAGCGGAATTTGGGGGCTTCTCGGGCTATAAGCTAAATTTAGGAAAGAGCGAGGTATTTGTAGTGCACCCGGGAGATCAAGAGGAGGGAATTGGGAGGCTCCCTTTCAGGAGGGCAGTGAAGAGTTTCAGGTACCTGGGGGTGCAGGTGGCCAGGAGTTGGGGGGCTCTCCATAAGCTTAACTTCACCAGACTAGTGGAACAGATGGAGGAGGAATTTAAAAGGTGGGACATGGTGCCGCTATCGCTGGCGGGCAGAGTGCAATCCGTCAAAATGACGGTTCTCCCGAGGTTCTTGTCCCTCTTCCAGTGCTTGCCCATCTTTATCCCTAGGGCCTTTTTTAAAAGGGTGACCAGCAGCATCATGGGATTTGTTTCGGCGCATGGCACCCCGAGGGTGAAGAGGGTCTTCTTGGAGCGGGGTAGAGATGGGGGGGCTGGCGTTGCCCAACCTCTCGGGGTACTACTGGGCGGCCAACGTGTCGATGGTGCGTAAGTGGGTGATGGAGGGGGAGGGGCAGCATGGAAATGGATGGAGAGAGCATCCTGTGGGGATACGAGCCTGGGGGCCCTGGTAACGGCGCCGTGGCCGCTCCCTCCCACGAGGTATACCACGAGTCCGGTGGTGGCGGCTACCCTCAAGATTTGGAGGCAGTGAAGGCGACATAGGGGAGAAGTGGGGGGCTCGATGGAGGCTCCGTTAAGGGGGAACCATAGGTTCGTCCCGGGGAACATGGATGGGGGATTTCAGGGATGGTACAGAGCGGGCATTAGACAGCGGAGGGACCTGTTTATCGACGGAAGGTTTGCGAGCCTGGGGGAGTTGGAGGAGAAATTTGGGCTCCCTCCGGGAAACATGTTTAGATATCTGCAGGTAAAGACATTTGCTAGACGGCAGGTGGAGGGATTCCCTTCACTTCCCACGAGGGGGGTGAGCGACAGGGTGCTTTTGGGGGTCTGGGTCGGAGAGGGGAAGATATCCGATATCTACAAGCTCATGCAGGAGGTGGAAGAGGCGTCAGTAGAGGAGCTGAAAACGAAGTGGGAGGGGGAACTGGGGGAACAGATCGAAGACGGGACATGGGCTGATGCCCTGGAGAGGGTAATTTCTTCCTCCTCGAGTGTGCGGTTTAGCCTCATTCAATTCAAGGTGCTGCATAGGGCCCCAATGACTGGGACGTGGATGAGTAGGTTCTTTGGGGGTGAAGATAGGTGTGTCAGGTGCTTGGGGAGTCCAGCGAACCATGCCCATATGTTCTGGGCATGCCCGGCACTGGAGGAGTTCTGGAAGGGGGTGGCGAGGACGGTGTAGAGGGTGGTGGGATCCAGGGTCAAGCCAGGCTGGGGACTCGCGATCTTTGGGGTTGGGGTAGAGCCAGGAGTGCAGGAGGCGAAAGAGGCCGGTGTGCTGGCCTTTGCGTCCCTAGTAGCCCGGCGGAGGATTTTGCTACAATGGAAGGACGCGAGGCCCCCAAGCGTGGAGACCTGGATCAATGACATGGCGGGCTTCATTAAGCTAGAGAAGGTCAAATTCGCCGAGAAGATTGGTGCAAGGGTTCTTTAAGCAGTGGCAACCTTTCCTCGACTTTCTGGCTCAACGATAGGGTACTGGGACAGTAGCAGCAGCAACCCGGGAGGGTGGAGGGGGGGGGGGGGGGGGGAAACGATGACTATGTTTGTTTATTTTATTTAAATTTGATTTATTTAATTTTAATTTATGGTTAAGTTTTCTTGTTGGGGGGAGTGGGGGGAGTGTGATACATGTGATGTTACGGTTTGGGGGGATGTGTGGGTGTTATGGGGCAATTAGTTGCATGTTATTACTTGTTGTTATATTTATATATTTTCTGTAAAAAATTCCAATAAAATTATTTTTTAAAAAACCAAAAAAAACCCCACCTTATATAACGGCGTCAACCAGTGCTGATGGTTGAGGCCGGACAGCGCGGAGGTAGGTCATGGCGTGGGGTGGCCGCAGGAGAAATGATGGCGTGGCCACAGTCTGTGTGCGTATGTGTGTCTGTGTGTGTGTGTGGGGGTGGGGAGGGGGTGGGGGGGGGGGGTTGGGTGGATCGGGGAGGGGGAATATGCCGAGTGCCGGGGAGGGGGGAGAGGGTGAGTGCCGGGGAGGGGGGGGGGGGGTGGGCGAGTACCGGGGAGGGGGGGGGGGGGGCAAGTACCGGGGAGGGGGGAGAGGGAGAGTGCGGGGAGGGGGAGGGGGCGAGTGCCGGGGAGGGGAGAGAGGGCGAGTGCCGGGGAGGGGAGAGAGGGCGAGTGCTGGGTTGGGTGGGGGGGGGGAAGAGGGCGAGTGCCGGGGAGGGGGAAGGGGCGAGTGCCGGGGAGGGCTGAGAGGGCGAGTGCTGGGTTGGGGGGGGGAAGAGGGAGAGTGCCGGGGGGGGGGGGGCCGAGTGCCGGAGAGGGGGCAGAGGGCGAGTGCCGGGGAGGGGGGTCGGGTGCCGGGGAGGGGGGAGAGGGCGAGTGCCGGGGAGGGGGGGGGGGGTGCCGGGGAGGGGGGGGGGGGTGAGTGCCGGGGAGGGGGAGGGGGCGAGTGCCGGGTTGGGGGGGAAGAGGGAGAGTGCCGGGGAGGGGGGGGGGGGGGCGAGTGCCGGAGAGGGGGAAGAGGGCAAGTGCCGGGGAGGGGGTCGGGTGCCGGGGAGGGTGGGAGAGGGCGAGTGCCGGGGAGGGGGGAGAGGGCAGGTACCGGGGAGAGGGGGGGGGGGGGGCGGGAGCCGGAGAGAGGGGGAGAGGGCGGGTGCCGGGGAGGGGGGAGGGGGCGTGCCGGAGAGGGGGGCGAGTGCTGTGGAGGGGGGGAAGAGGGCGAGTGTCGGGGAGGGGGGAAGGGGCAAGTGCCGGGGAGGGGAGAGAGGGCGAGTGCCGGGGTGGGGGGGAAGAGGGAGAGTGCCGGGGAGGGGGAGAGGGCGAGTGCCGGAGAGGGGGGCGAGTGCTGTGGAGGGGGGGAAGAGGGCGAGTGTCGGGGAGGGGGGAAGGGGCAAGTGCCGGGGAGGGGAGAGAGGGCGAGTGCCGGGGTGGGGGGGAAGAGGGAGAGTGCCGGGGAGGGGGAGAGGCCGAGTGCCGGAGAGGGGGCAAAGGGCGAGTGCCGGGTTGGGGGGGAAGAGGGAGAGTGCCCGGGAGGGGGAGAGGGCGAGTGCCGGGGAGGGGGGGCGGGTGCCGGGGAGAGGGGGGGGGGAAGGCGGGTGCGGGGGAGGTGCCAGCCTTCAACAGTTGCGCCCATGCAACCCATGGCACGTGGCTGCGGGGTCGGGTATGGGCAATGATGACATGTCGTCGTTCCCCCCACCCACCCCCACCCCCTGCAGGCCGTTATGTTTGCTGATCAGCCAGCGATGTTGGCCGCCGTGGCGGCAGCCGCACTTCTACATGTTGCCCTGTGGGAGGAGGAGAAGGAGGAGGAGCGTGCCAGGGAGGCGGCGCAGGCTGCCGCAGGGAGGCAGGTGGCTGCCGCCCAGGCTGGAGGGCCGCCCGCCTGACAGGACGAGGAAGAGGAGGAGGAGATGGTTGCGCCACGGCGACGGAGACACCCGAGGAGGTCGCGTGTGTACCGGCCCCGCTCGTCGTACCAGGACGTCACAGACCAGGCATGCAGGAGGAGACTCTGGATGAGCTGGGAAACCGTGGCACACATCAGCCACCTGATGGCACACCTGGCACCGCGTGGCATTGGGGGAGGACACCCTCTCCCCATATCCGTCAAGGTTACGGTGACCCTGAACATTTATGCCACGGGGTAATTCCAGCCGCCGAGTGGAGACCTGTCTGGCATCTCGCAGGCATCGGTGCACCCGTGCATCTGGGCAGTGACAGACGCTCTATATGCCATTGCAGACTGCTACATCCATTTCCCTATGGACTGGGCCAGCCAGGATGCCCGGGCAGCGGGCTTCGCTGCCGTGGCCGGGTTTCCCATGGTCCAGGACGCGATCGATGGGTTGCACGTTGCCATGCGGCCACCTACAGATAACAGGGCTGTGTTCACCAATAGGAGGGGGACCTATTCCATGAACATTCAGGTGGTCTGCGACCATCGCATGATGTGTGTGCCCGGTACCCGTGAAGCGTACATGAGTCATACGTATTAGCGCAGTCTTACCTCCCCGGCATGTTCGAGGGACGCCAACCCCGGCTGAGTGGCTGGTTGCTGGGCAACAGGGGTTACCCGTTGCGCTCACGGCTGATGACGCCTATACGGAGGCCACAGACTGACACACAGAACAGTTACAATGATGCCCATGCAGCGACCAGGGGTGTGATAGAGAGGTGCTTTGGCCTGCTAAAAATGCGTTTCAGGTGCCTGGACCGCTCTGGACGGACCCTCCAGTTGCCAGATAGGGTCGGCCATATCATTGTGGTGTACTGCGTCCTGCACAACATAGCCAAGCAGAGGGGTGATGTGCCGCTGGCAGAAGAGGGGGGAGTGGAGGAGCAGCAGGGCGAGGCACAGTCCTCCCCAGATGAGGAGGATGGGGGCAATGGTCAGGACAGACGGGCTGGACATGGGCGGGAGGCTGCACACCGTTACTGGCTGGGCCAGCGGGCATGGGACAGGCTGATAGCTGGCCGGTTCACTGACTAGGGGGGCGTGGGAATCACCGAGTATGGGCACAGACCGCACACCACGGCACCAGCCGACCATCCTTAACCCCCCACCCACCCACCACCAACACCCTCACCTCCCGCCACCCACCCACCACCAACCACTCCCACCCCACCCTCCATTGCACATCCACCTGCGGCACAACGGGCCGGGCTCACACGGTCGCCGGTGGAAGCGAGTCTATTGCAGGCCATGGAGGATGATGTGGACACGCTCTGCACTGAGCTCCTGGCTCTACATCGTTGGACAATGCCTGACCCATGGCCACGGTACCACCCTCCACCCGGAGCATCCCTACACGCGGCCGTGACACGGTATCGCATGGTGCCGTCCTCAGCCCAGGTGGATGGCGAGGGCGACCTGAGGGGCACACTCACATGGGGCTGACATAATACCACCCCTCACACACACACTGGTGCTCATCTCACGCCACACACCCGCACGCTTCGGACAGAGCACAAAGGCAGATTAGTATATGTGAAAGTGATTTTAATGACATTCCATACACGTGCCCTAGCCCCTATAACTCGTCTGTGCCCTGCACCCATGCCAACTTACTCAGTGTCTAATTGTTTGGCCTTACGCGACCTTTGACTATGTCTAGGTGGTTTCCCAAACGGGTACAGCAGAACTGGAGGTGGACTCCTGTGATTCTGCGGCTCGGGCGAGCTGCCAGCCTGTCCTGCCCATTGGCCACCAGGTGCACCTGGGGTGAAAGGGGCGGGGGGGGAAGGTGGAGTCCGAGGTGCCGCAGTGTTCCGGGACCTCCCTTACAGGGGGAACTAGGGCGGGCCCCAGCACCCCTCCTCCCTCGGGGTGCCCGATGGCCCCCAGGCCTCTACATGGGTCAGGGGTGCGAACGGACTGGCCATCCGATGCCTCCCCGACATCTGTCCTGGGCCACAGATGCCGCCTGCACGGAAAGCCCCACACCTTGCATACTACTATGTCTGACACCATCGCACCCATTGCCTCCACGCATGACCAGCACCACTCCCAGCTCCTGGACGTGGGTGCACTCCTCCACCTGCGTCTGCAGGCGCCACAAGCCGTCCGTCACCCCCTTCGATCGTCCCTGGTTCCATGACTGCATCGGGTCTATGGGTGGGTGTAGTAACTCCAGGAACCCGGGACTCATCGGGGCGGCAGATGCCCTCCGACCTCCCAGCCCCTCTGCTGCCCCTACCTCCACCTGCTGTACCGGTACGGCTGTGTTGTGCGCACCAGTGAGTGTACCAGAAGCCTCATCACTAAAGTGCCCAACCGAGATGAGTGCGATGGTGGAGGGTGTTGGAGATAGCAGTGGCATTGTGTCGTGAGCAACGTCCGACCCAGAATCCATGGTCCCCTGGGGTAACAGTTTTTGTCCACCCGTCCGCTGTTTGTCACTGTCCTGTCTTTCGGTGCCATGTGTGTTGGTGTCCTGGGTAGTGGTGTCCTGGGTAGTGGTGTCCTGGGTAGGGCTGTCCTGGGTAGGGCTGTCCTGGGTAGTGGTGTCCTGGGTAGTGGTGTCCTGGGTAGGGCTGTCCTGGGTAGTGGTGTCCTGGGTCGGGCTGTCCTGGGTAGTGGTGTCCTGGGTAGGGCTGTCCTGGGTCGGGCTGTCCTGGGTCGGGCTGTCCTGGGTAGTGGTGTCCTGGGTAGGGCTGTCCTGGGTAGGGCTGTCCTGGGTAGGGCTGTCCTGGGTAGGGCTGTCCTGGGTAGTGGTGTCCTGGGTAGGGCTGCCCTGGGTAGTGGTGTCCCGGCTCGGCTGCGACGGGGGCCTGTGGCTGCCCCCCTTGTCGCTGGGTGTCACACGCCTGTGTTGCCGCACTCGCACGAGACGGGGGCGTCGTCTCCGTGATGTTCCGGGCCTGTCCCAGTCTCGTTGCTGCCCTGGGCGTCCTGCAGGTGTCGCATGCCGGAGGGGCCGGGCCTGTCCCTGTCTCGTGGCCGCCCTGGGGCGTCCTGCGGGCGGTCGGCATCCGTGGGGACAGGTGCCTCGACGTTTGGTCCTGCAATACACGCATTCGCTGATCGGGGCAAATGGGGGTGGGGAGATATTGGGGGGGGGGGGGATATGGGGGGATATGGGGAGGGGGGATATTGGGGGAATAGAGGAGGGGGGGATATGGGGGAGGGAGGATATTGGATGAATGGGGACGGGCCGTGGGGTGTCTCACTTGGTGGTGCGCCCCCAACCTCTGCATCGGCAACCTCCCAGTCCTCGTGTCCACCTGCCAGTTCCAGGGCCCTCTCCTCATGAACGGTGAGTGGTCTCTCATCAGCTTGGCCCCCTCCGGTCCTCTCACACTCCCTGTAGTTGTGTGTGCGCTTCTCCTGTGGGGGGGGGGGGGGGGGTGGATAAAGGGCAACAGTGTTGGGCAGGGATATACATGCAGGCCAGCGGTTGTGCGTATATTGGCATAGGTACGCAGCACATTAGCGTTAGGGTTGGTTGCACCTGTGGCTGAGACGTGAGGCAGCCCTGTGGCCGTGTCCGGGGTACAGGGCCTCCCTCCTCTGCTCTACAGCATTCAGGAGCGCCTCAATGTTGCACTCAGGGCTGCGCGGCGGGCGGCCATCTTGTCGGATCTCCGGCGTGGGGGGGACACGGTGTCTTTTGTGCTGTGAAGCCCTCTGGCGTCAAAAATGCCCCATGTCCGAGGCAGGTGGCACCGTCGCGAATGGCGTTACGCCGCTACCAGCCCATTCTGGGCCGGAGAATTTGCGTCGTTTGGGGGGGCCAGACGCTAGAGTGATCCGCACCGTTTTTGCCGCCGGGTCCCAGCCATCGCGCCGATTATCGGAGAATCCCACCCCTTCTGGAAAAGTCAATTGTAGTTTTTCAAGGATCAAAGCCCAAAAATTTCAGAACCAAAGTATATCTTTGCAATCACATCTAAAACTTCAATTCATTTTCACTTAAGTTCAATTCGTCAGTTTTTGTTATCCATTCAGGGGATGTGAGCATCACTGGCATTTATTTCCCATCCCTAATTGCCCTTGAACTAAGTGGCCTACTCGGCCATTTCAGAGGACATTTTAAGAATCAATCACATTGCTGTGGGTCTGGAGTCACGTTTAGGCTAAACCAGGAAAGGTTGGCAGATTTCCTTCCCTGAAGGACATTATGGAACCACATGGAAGTTTACAATAATCGGCAATCATCACTGTACTTACGATTCCAGATTTTTATTGATTTCAAATGTCTGTCGTTCTGGGATTCGAACCCTTGAGGAAGAAACTAACAAGCTGGAGAAGTGAAATAAATAAAATATATGGAAACAGGATACAAGGGCCAACTTCCAGAGCGATCATTAAATAAACAAATGGCCAGGCCTTGTGTCACCAACTATTGCCCTCAGCCTTCCTTGGGCCCTTGTGTGTGGCAAGTCACCTGCAGCAAGGTCTATGTTAAGGGCTGGGGACATAAGAACATAAGAACTAGGAGCAGGAGTAGGCCATCTGGCCCCTTGAGCCTGCTCCGCCATTCAATAAGATCATGGCTGATCTTTTGTGGACTCAGCTCCACTTTCCGGTCCGAACATCAAAACCCTTAATCCCTTTATTCTTCAAAAAACTATTTATCTCTATCTTAAAAACATTTAATGAAGGAGCCTCAACTGCTTCACTGGGCAAGAAATTCCATAGATTCACAACCCTTTCGGTGAAGAAGTTGCTACTGAACTCAGTCCTAAATCTACTTCCCCTTATTTTGAGGCTATGCCCCCAAGTTCTGCTTTCACCTGCCAGTGGAAACAACCTGCCCGCATCTATCCTATCTATTCCCTTCATAATTTTAAATGTTTCTATAAGATCCCCCCTCATCCTTCTAAATTCCAACGAGTACAGTCCCAGTCTACTCAACCTCTCCTCATAATCCAACCCCTTCAGCTCTGGGATTAACCTAGTGAATCTCCTCTGCACACCCTCCAACGCCAGTACGTCCGTTCTCAGGTAAGGAGACCAAAACTGAACACAATACTCCAGGTGTGGCCTCACTAACACCTTATACAATTGCAGCATAACCTCGCTATTCTTAAACTCCATCCCTCTAGCAATGAAGGACAAAATTCCATTTGCCTTCTTAATCACATGTTGTACCTGTAAACCACCTTTTGGCGACTCATGCACTAGCACACCCAGGTCTCTCTGCACAGCAGCATGGTTTAATATTTTATCATTTAAATAATAATCCCACTTGCGGTTATTCCTACCAAAATGGGTAACCTCACATTTGTCAACGTTGTATTCCATCTGCCAGACCATAGCCCATTCACTTAACCTATCCAAATCCCTCTGCAGACTTCCGGTATCCTCTGCACTTTTTGCTTTACCACTCATCTTAGTGTCATCTGCAAACTTGGACACATTGCACTTGGTCCCCAACTCCAAATCATCCATGTAAATTGTGAACAATTGTGGGCCCAACACTGATCCCCGAGGAACACCACTAGCTACTAATTGCCAAACAGAGATACACCCATTAATCCCCACTCTTTGCTTTCTATTAATTAACCAATCCTCTATCCATGCTACTACTTTACCCTTAATGCCATGCAGTGGCGGACTGGGTCTAAAAATTTTGGTTGCCAGAAGACAAAGGGGGCCCACCCACAACTATAATGCTATCATTTAATTTTCATAATGAATAAATAACATTTTCAAAAAATACATGTGGAAAAAAAGGTACAATTAAAATTTGTGTGGAAAAAACGTGTATTTCTTAGTAATTACAGTGTACATGTACTGTACATATTACCGGCAGTAGATACCAAATGTAAATACAGAATGTTATAATTGAATTTTTTCTTTATTTTTTAAAATTTTAAGTCATTGGTTGATATTTTTAAATAGTTCACTGCACAATTTACACATTAACAGATAGTTCAAAAGCACAATAGAGCGTTGCATGCAGTCCACTATATTAAGAGCAATCGTTTGTGTTCGCTAGGTGATTGTGTGAATCTGCCAATAATTGCTTCTGCATCCAATTCATCTAACAATTCCTTTTCAATGGATAGCAACATGTATGATTCCAAATTCTCCTCAGACAGCGAATTTCTTAACCTTGTCTTTATGATCTTTAGCTTTGAAAATGTCCTCTCACATTGGACTTGAGTAACTGATAGTGTGCAGATGACTTTATAAAGTTCATAAAGGTTATCATATGCCTTGTCATGAAGTCTGTTGGATGCCAGAATTTTTAGTACACACGATGGGTAAGTGCTGCAAATTTTACAATTGTTGCAACTGGAATCCATATTCTCACCATCATTAAGCAATAGCTTTAATACATCAAAGTTTGAAGCAAAAGAAAACAATTCCAATATTACTTGATCTTTGCTGATTTGTGGAAACAGCTTAATAATACCTTCCAATGCTTCATCTTCAAGGCCCTTCTCTGCAATAGTTTTAAACTTTGCTGGGTCCAAGCAGGACAAATCTTTATACAACTGTTTGTGTTGTACAAAGCGTGATTCTAGTGACTGGACAATGCGATCCATTATTAGGTTAAACATATTTACTCGAAAATCAGCTAGAGAATCTGAGGAATTTCTTTCATCATCAATAAGCTCATCTGCCATTCTTTTCTTCTTCCTCTGCCTCTTAACTGGCAATACTGTTTCCAACGCATCAATTTCCAATGTTTGATTTTCATCCATATTCATCTGTGAAATCCTGTCATTACATTTATTTACAAATTCCAAAGCCTTGCTGTGAACGTTATCAAATGTTCTTGTCTGTTCCTTAAACTTTGTTGTAGCTGAATCTACCAAACTCCATGCAGTAAACATATCTAAACCACTTGTCTGTAGATAACTTGATAACGGGGTTGTAGTTTCAAATATATACAAGTAAGTAAATGCTGTCAATATGGTTTCAAACTTTAGAAGACTTTGAAGTAAAACATTTGCTTCATGTTTTGTTTTTGCATCAAACTTTTCTGAATCTTGTATCATTGATAAGCATGTCAATAGATTTACGAAAGTACTGTCAGCGGCATCATCAAAACGTCCAAATATAGTTGTTGCTGCATTGGATTTTCCTGACCATCTGGCCTCACCAATTAGCTTTAATCGTTTCATTTTTTCTTGTCCTAGATGTTTTTCAACAACTTCTATCCATACAGCCATTGTCTTGTATGATGCTTTCACAAAAGTTGCTATATTCTGGAGCAAATTGAAAAAAAAACTGCAGGCACACAACATTTTGTTGTTTCAGTTATCACCAAATTCAAGACATGGGCATAGCACCATATATGAACATGTTGATCAGCCACATCAGCAATTTTACTTTGCAAACCATTATACTGGCCATGGTAGCTTGCAGCGCCGTCTGTGCTATCAGATAAACATTTTTGGGGGTCAATTTTAAGATGCTGTAATGTTTCAATCACTGGATCAAAAAGTCCCTGTCCTGTACCATCATTACTTGGCACAACTGAAAGTAGTCGCTCACAGATAATACCTTTAGGCACATACCGAATAATAATGCTAAACTGATCGATGGATGAATTACCTTGTGTTGAATCAACCTGAATAGAATAATATTTTGCTTGAGAAACTTCATGACTAATTCTTTCTTGTATCATATTCTTCATAATTTTTATTAACATGTTTATAGTTGTTTTACTCAGGTATGTAACAAGTCCACCACGGCCTTTACTTTGAGCCTTTCCTTGTTGCTCTAATCGTGTGATTCTTTGTTTAGACTTGTTTTGCACTGCAGAAACGTGAGCTGCCATAATAGGGTCATATTTTGCCATCAACTGCACTGTAGCTAAAAAATTGCCATGATTCAGAACCTCATTATCTAGAGTGTAGGCCAATTCATTTCTGTGACCTCGAAAAGGAAATGCTTGCTTGCCTAACATCTTTATGATGTCTACAATCCTCATGACAATACTTCTCTGCTTCAATACTTCTTCTTTCCTTTTAATTAGTGATGCTGCAAAGAATTTATCTAAGGTGCCATCATTAACCACACTGATATATTGCTGAGCATTTCTAACACGTGTTGTTGTCGATTCATGTAAAGTCAAGCTCTGGCTAATACGCCTGTAGTCACTAAAGCCACGTACAAAGGTTGATGGATTACAAGTGTTGGGAAACCCAAAGGCTAAGCAGTATGAACAATATAAGCATCTATTTTCTTTGTTATATGTTAGCCATTTTCTTGGGACTGAGTCATTCATAATTTTCCTCTCATACAAATGAGCATCAAATGGCAGATCATCAAGTGGCTGAAGTGGATGTTCAGCAAAAAACTGTTTTAGCTTTGCTTGTGATGGATATTGGAAGATTCCAGTAATTGATCTTTCGTTTTCTTGCGTAGGTTCATTTACAGGATGTGCTTCAGAAACCAAGTCATTTATGCTTGAAGGAATATCTGATTCCCTGTCACTAGTTGAAGCTATGTGTTCAGATGTTGCAACTACAGGCAGTACAGATACCGGAACAAGGAAGCCAGAAGAAATATTGGGCCTGGGTTGATTAGTAATGGATGCACTTGTATTTGTCTCTACATTCAAAGTAGCTCTTCTCTGTTCTTGTAACTCACATGTCATTGCATCATCACCATAAGCATTGTTTCTTGATTATTTGTTGCAGAACTGGATATTGATGTGGATTGTGCTTGTGGTATTATAAACTCTGTAATAGGCCTGCATCGCTTGGCTGATTCCTTCCTTTCTGCTTCTTTTTGTTCTTTGCGTTTTAATGACCCAGATTTATGCTTTTTCTTTTCCATGCTGGTTGGGGTAATATTCTTGAAATAAAAACTTAATTAAAAATAGCCCACATTGGGAAAAATGAATATTGATGATTGCAAGAATAACTTGAAGGAACGCCAGATAAACCCCTACTTGATAAAAAAATATAAAATAACTTACTTACACTTCAATAGGCTATGTTCATTAGTCACTACTACTGTGGCCTATGCAGCTTCAGAAGAGGAGACAACCCACTGTCCAGTGTTCACACCAGCAAGCAACTGAGACAACTGTTGAAACTTAGAAGTTTGGTCCGACTATAGTAAGACATTAAGAATGGTCCCACGACCAAAGTTAACATGTCCAGTTTGATACCAGTGTAGTGTTACAAGTCGCAACCCTTTGAGTTTACCGATCATGGCTTATCATTTATCTTTGACCTGATGATTCACGGTCAAAGGTACCGCTTCTCCTTTTCGGTGACCTCACGACCCTATGTACTGCTTGATATTCTTTCAAGTTGCCGACCGTCTCAAATCACGAACTGTAACTTTATCTTTAAATTCACACACTCTTGCTGAAAACGTGGATTTCCAACTATGTCCGACCAGCACCCCCCCCCCCCCCCCACCCCCCACCCGCCTCCACTCCTTTTCACATCCGTTTGACACTGCTTCGTTCCTTCATACACTGAGTGATTATTTGTTTGTTTGTTTATTGCATTTTTATTTGGTATTGCTCTTTTTAAAAACAATTATATTTTATTAAGTTAGAATACAAATCTCAGGAAAGAAGTTGGAGATTTATTTATCTAATTAATTATAATTTTTAAGGGCCCTTCAGAGATTCACGGGCCCCTCTTGGCTCTCCGGGCCCCGGACCGATGTACCGGCTGAACCAAGATTACTGCTTGATATCCTTTGAAGTTGCCGACCATCTCAAATCACGAATTGTAACTTTATCTTTAAATTCACACACTCTTGCTGAAAACATGGAATTTCCTTAATTATGCCCGACCCGGGCCCCCCTATTCCACATCCTTCCACTACCTCCCCTGCTTCGTTCCTTTTCATGCACTGCTTATTTGTGTCCTGTTCTCTTTTTTTTCTTATTCCTTTTTATTACTAAAACAGTTGTCTGTGTTTGTTTCTTTATTGCATTTTTATTTGATATAGGGGGCCCACTTCAACAGGGGCCCACTTGCCATCGGGAAGCTGACACCCTGGCCAGTCCGCCACTGATGCCATGCATCTTTATCTTATGCAGCAACCTTTTGTGTGGCACCTTGTCAAAGGCTTTCTGTAAATCCAGATATATCACATCCATTGGCTCCCCGTTATCTACTGCACTCGTAATGTCCTCAAAAAATTCCACTAAATTAGTTAGGCACGACCTGCCCTTTATGAACCCATGCTGCGTCTGCCCAATGGGACAATTTCCATCCAGATGCCTCGCTATTTCTTCCTAGATAGATTCCAGCATCTTCCCTACTACTGAAGTTAAGCTCATTGGCCTATAATTACCCGCTTTCTGCCTTCCTCCTTTTTTAAACAGTGGTGCACGTTTGCCAATTTCCAATCCACCGGGATCACCCCAGGGTCTAGTGAATTTTGGTACATTATCACGAGTGCATTTGCAATTTCCCTAGCCATCTCTTTTAGCACTCTGGGATGCATTCCATCAGGGCCAGGAGGCTTGTCTACCTTTAGCCCCATTAGCTTGCCCATCACTACCTCCTTAGTGATAGCAATCATCACAAAGTCCTCACCTGTCATAGCCTAATTTCTATCAGTCGCTGGCATGTTATTTGTGTCTTCCACTGTGAAGACTGACCCAAAACACCTGTTCAGTTCCTCAGCCATTTCCTCATCTCCCATTATTAAATCTTCCTTCTCATCCTCTAAAAGACAAATATTTACCGTAGCCACTCTTTTTTGTTTTATATATTTGTAGAAACTTTTACTATCTGTTTTTATATTCTGAGCAAGTTTACTCTCATAATCTATCTTACTCTTCTTTATAGTTTTTTTTAGTAGCTTTCTGTTGCCCCCTAAAGATTTCCCAGTCCTCTAGTCTCCCACTAATCTTTGCCACTTTGTATGCTTTTTCCTTCAATTTGATACTCTCCCTTATTTCCTTAGATATCCACGGTCGATTTTCCCTCTTTCTACCATCCTTCCTTTTTGTTGGTATAAACCTTTGCTGAGCACTGTGAAAAATCGCTTGGAAGGTTCTCCACTGTTCCTCAACTGTTTCACCATAAAGTCTTTGCTACCAGTCTACCTTAGCTAGCTCTTCTCTCATCCCATTGTAATCTCCTTTGTTTAAGCACAAAACACAAGTGTTTGATATTTTAAATTCCACCATATTGTGATCGCTCCTTCCGAGAGGATCCCTAACTATGAGATCTTTAATCAATCCTGTCTCATTACACAGGACCAGATCTCGGACCACTTGTTCCCTCATAGGTTCCATTACATACTGTTCTCGGAAACTGTCACGGATAAATTCTATAAACTCCTTCTCAAGGCTGCCTTGACCGACCTGGTTAAACCAATCGACATGTAGATTAAAATCCCCCATGATAACTGCTGTACCATTTCTACATGCATCAGTTATTTCTTTGTTTATTGCCTGCCCCACCATAATGTTACTATTTGGTGGCCTATAGACTACTCCTATCAGTGACTTTTTCGCCTTACTATTCCTGATTTCCACCCAAATGGATTCAACCTTATCCTCCATAGCACCGATGTCATCCCTCACTATTGCCCGGATGTCATCCTTAAATAACAGAGCTACACCACCTCCCTTACCATCCACTCTGTCCTTCCGAATAGTTTGATACCCTCAGATATTTAACTCCCAGTCGTGACCATCCTTTAACCATGTTTCAGTAATGGCCACTAAATCATAGTCATTCACGATGATTTGCGCCATCAACTCATTTGTGAGATGCACCAGCCAAGGATGGTGTTGGACTGCTGAGTTCCCAATATTTGCATGCTATTGCACATCCGAATTTTAATAGAACATATCTCCACACAAAAAAATTACCATGTTTCAGTAATGGCCACTAAATCATAGTCATTCACGATGATTTGCGCCATCGACTCATTTACCTTATTCCAAATACTACGAGCATTCAGGTAAAGTACACTTATGTTGGCTTTAATACCTCTGTTTGAATCTTAACACCTCGATCAGTAACCTCTCCCGAGTTATATTTCCTCTTAACTTTTCTCCTAATTTTCCTTGTCGTTGAATCCATATCTTCATGTAACAACCTGCCACATCGCTTACCATTTACGTTTTTACTTCCCGTTTTATTCTTTTTAGTATTACTGGGCCTATTCACTGAGCTCCCCTCAATCACTGTACCTTGTACGGTCGCCCTTTTTGACTGTGACTTCTCTGCCTTACACTTTACCCCTTACTGCCTTTTGTTTCAGTCCCTGTTTTACTACCTTCCGCCTTCCTGCACTGGTTCCCATCCGCCTGCCACATTAGTTTAAACCCTCCCCAACAGCTCTGGCAAACACCCCCCCTAGGACATCGGTTCCAGTCCTATTTATTTATTTATTTATTTTTAAAATAAATTTAGAGTACCCAATTATTTTTTTCTAATTAAGGGGCAATTTAGCATGTTCAATCCACCTACCCTACACATCTTTTGGTTTGTGGGGGCGAAACCCACGCAAACACGGGGCGAATGTGCAAACTCCACACGGACAGTGACCCAGAGCCGGGATTGAACCTGGGACCCTCGGCGCCGTGAGGCAGCAGCTCTAACCACTGTGCCACCGTGCTGCCCTTCAGTTCCAGTCCTGCCCAGGTGCAGACCACCTGGTTTCTACTGGTCCCACCTCCCCCAGAACTGGTTCCAATGTCCCAGGAATTTTAATCCCTCCCTCTTGCACCATCTCTCGAGCCATGCATTCATCCTATCTATCCTGACATTCCTTCTCTGACTAGCTCGTGGCACAGGTAGCAATCCTGAGATTACTACCTTTGAGGTCCTACTTTTTTGTTTAACTCCTAACTCCCTGAATTCAGCTTGTAGGACCTCGTCCCATTTTTCTACATATATCGTTGGTGCCTATGTGCACAATGACAGCTGGCTGTTCAACCCCCGCCCCCTCCAGAATGTCCTGCAGCCACTCCGAGATATCCTTGACCCTTGCACCAGGGAGTCAACATACCATACTGGAGTCTCGATTGCGTCCGCGGAAACGCCTGTCTATTCCCCTTACGATTGAGTCCCCTATCACTATAGCCCATCCATTCTTCTTCCTGCCCTGCTGTGCAACAGAGCCAACCACGGTGCCATGAACCTGGTTGCTGCTGCCTTCCCCTGGTGAGCCATCTCCCTCAACAGTATCCAAAGCGGTATATCTGTTTTGCAGGGAGATGACCGCAGGGGACACCTGCACTGCCTTCCTACTCTTGCTCTGTCTTTTGGTCACCCATTTTCTATCTCCCTCAGTAACTTTCACCTGCGGTGTGACCAACTCGCTAAACGTGCTATCCACGACGTCCTCAGCATCGCGGATGCTCCAAAGTGAGTCCATCCGCAGCTCCAGAGCCGTCAAATGGTCTGACAGGAACTGCAACTGGACACACTTCTTGCACGTGAAGGAGCCAGGGACAGTGGATGTGTCCCTGAGCTCCCACATCGCACACGAGGAGCATGACACAGGTCTGGGATCTCCTGCCATGTCTTAAACCTTCGGTTAACTTATACAACTAGAATTCCAAATAAAAACAAAGAAAAAATTAAATATACCAATGAAAAGAAAAAGAAAAAAGAAAAACTACTTACCAGTCACTTACCAGGGATAAAAAAAGCACCTCCTCCCCACCCAGCTTTGAATTCCCACCTAGCTTCAAATTCCCAAACTCACTCTTAGCTGTATCTCGCTCTGGCTGTGTCTTCTCTGGCTCACTGGGAGAACTCACTGAGAGTGAGTTACAAGTTTCTCTTGGGGGGAGGGGGGGGGGGGTAGGGGGGAGGGAGGAAGGGAGGGGGGGAGGGGAGGGGGGAGGGGGAGGGGGGGAGGGGAGGGGGGAGGGGGGAGGGGGGAGGGGAGGGGGGAGGGGTGA
The DNA here is from genome assembly GCF_902713615.1 of Scyliorhinus canicula. Classification (NCBI taxonomy): domain Eukaryota; kingdom Metazoa; phylum Chordata; class Chondrichthyes; order Carcharhiniformes; family Scyliorhinidae; genus Scyliorhinus; species Scyliorhinus canicula. The sequence continues at coordinate 46,918,312 of NC_052166.1, forward strand.
GGGGGGAGGGGGGAGGGAGGGGGGAGAGGGGGGAGGGGGGAGGGGGGAGGGAGGGGGGAGAGGGGGGAGGGGAGGGGGGGAGAGGGGGGAGGGGGAGAGAGAGAGAGGAACAATAAACTGCTGTTGTGGGCACACCGCCGATTCCCCCATTACCTTGTAAATTATTTTGAGAGCCATGTTAGTTATGCTGGGTAGGTGTGTTTTATTTCAGAATAAGTCCTTGGTAACATTATCCATGTAAAAGTTTGAATTTTTTTTTTTTGCCAAGAAAAACTGGTCTCAAACATTTGACTTTTACCTGGGTATAAACAGTACTTCCTATAATACTCATGTTGATTGCATTGCTACATAAAACAATAAAGTATCTATCAATAAATCGACTGAGGTGTTACCAACAAAGTTTCTTCTATATACCAGGTGGACAGAGTTGGATCTCTGCAGAAACTCATTCCATAGAGCCACCAACTGGTCAGAGCATATAGCAACATCTTGGCATAAAATAGTCAAATGGAAATGCATCAGCTTCCCCCATGACGACGGCATTGCTGCAACAGCCTCAGTACTCAACACCGACAACTGCCAATCTCCAGACGCAATTCTGCAACTCATCCGCTTCATTCTGGATCACAACATCTTTACCTTCGAGAATAAGTTATTCATCCAATCACAGGGAACAGTGATGGGGACCAAATACACACCTCAATATGCCAACATCTTCATGCACAAGTTTGAACAAGACCTCCTCACCATACAGGACCTTCACCTGACGTTATACACCAGATACGTCAGTGACATTCTTTTCCTTTGGACCCAAGGCAAAGAATCACTGAAACAACTACACGATGACATCAATAAGTTCCATCCCACCATCAGACTCACCATGGACTACTCTCCAAAATCGGTTGCATTCTTGGACACACTCATCTCCATCAAGGACGGTCACCTCAGCACTTTGCTTTATTGCAAGCCCATAACCTCATGATGCTCCACTTCTCCAGTATCCAGCCTAAACATATTAAAGAAGCCATCCCCTGTGGACAAGCCCTCCGTATACACAGGATCAGCTAAGATGAGGAGGAGCGTAACATACATCTACAGACGCTGAAAGATGCCCTCGTATGAATGGGATATAGCGCATGACTCATCGATCGACAGTTCCAACGCGCCACAGAAAAAAAACGCACCGACCTCCTCAGAAGACAAACACGGGACATAACCGACAGAGTACCTTTCGTCATCCAGTACTTCCCTGGAGCGGAGAAACTACGACATCTTCTTCACAGACTTCAACACATCATCTATGAAGATGAACATCCTGCCAAGGTCATCCCCACACTCCCACTACTTGCCTTCAAACAACCGCACAACCTCAAACAAACCATTGTTTGCAGCAAACTACCCAGCCTTCAGAACAGCGACCACAACACCACACAACCCTGCCATTGCAATCTCTGCAAGACGTGCCAGATCATCGACTCATGGGTACCACCATTACACGTGAGAACGCCACCCACCAGGTACGCGGTACATACTCGTGCGACTTGGCCAACGTTGTCTACCTGATATGCTGCAGGAAAGGATGTCCCGAAGCATGGTACATTGGCGAGACCATGCAGATGCTGTGACAATGGATGAACGGACATTGCATGACAATCGCCAGGCAGGAATGTTCCCTTCCAGTCGGGGAATACTTCAGCAGTCAAGAGCATTCATTCTCTGATTTCCGGGTAAGGGTTCTCCAAGGCGGTCTTCTGGACGCGTGACAATGCAAAATCGCCGAGCAGAAACTTATAGCCAAGTTCTCCACCCATGAGTAAGGCCTCAACCGGAACCTTGGATTCATGTCGCATTACATTCATTCCCCACTTTTAGCGGAAGAAATTGCTATATGTGTCAGGATTGGTATACTAAAGATGTCTCAAAGTATTGTAATAGCACAGGTCAAGGGCAAGGGGTTAAACATATACCAAGGGAAAACCAGCAAGCAAGGGGTTAAAGTCACCCGCATTGTCAATGATTTAATCATCTCACAGAACAGGGCAGCACGGTAGCATTGTGGATAGCACAATCGCTTCACAGCTCCAGGGTCCCAGGTTCGATTCCGGCTCGGGTCACTGTCTGTGCGGAGTCTGCACATCCTCTCCGTGTGTGCGTGGGTTTCCTCCGGGTGCTCCGGTTTCCTCCCACAGTCCAAAGATGTGCAGGTTAGGTGGATTGGCCATGATAAATTGCCCTTAGTGTCCAAAATTGCCCTTAGTGTTGGGTGGGGTTACTGGGTTATGGGGATAGGGTGGAGGTGTTAACCTTGGGTAGGGTGCTCTTTCCCGGAGCCGGTGCAGACTCGATGGGCCGAATAGCCTCCTTCTGCACTGTAAATTCTATGAAATTTCTATGAAACATTTGAATATGAAAAGGGAGGCCCCAGTAAGTCCAAGGGATCCATTGTCCAATACATTCGCACCTCTTCTAGAAGTTAAATATGTTAAGCACAAACCCATGAGTTTGTAAAGAAACATTGTAATCTTTAATCGTTTTCCCATTACGGGGACCAGAAAATATGCATACTGATCACTTTGTATTAGAAAATAGAACATAGAACAGTACAGCACAGAACAGGCCCTTCGGCCCTCAATGTTGTGCCGAGCCATGATCACCCTACTCAAACCCACGTATCCACCCTATACCCGTAACCCAACAAACCCCCCCTTAACCTTACTTTTTATTAGGACACTACGGGCAATTTAGCATGGCCAATCCACCTAACCCGCACATCTTTGGACTGTGGGAGGAAACCGGAGCACCCGGAGGAAACCCACGCACACACGGGGAGGACGTGCAGACTCCACACAGACAGTGACCCAGCCGGGAATCGAACCTGGGACCCTGGAGCTGTGAAGCATTTATGCTAACCACCATGCTACCCTGCTGCCCATTGTTGCCCGGAATCATTGTTCCGAATGATTCAGTCAATACCTGCCTGTGACTCCGACGAAATTTAAATATATATACATGTAATTCTGAGGACAGGCAGAGCTGACTTTTGCGAGCTAAAGCTAGCAGCAGAACTTGCCTCTCCTGTGTGCACACAGGTTTTCCGAATTAAACAAAGTTTTACCAACACCACGTGATTGCGACAGACTTTGAGGTTTTTCTTCCCTCCAACACCCACCATCTGGCTGGGCTTGCAAAATCCCAACTGACCAGGCTTGGGACAATTCACACCTCTTTAACCTAGGGTTACCCCTATCTCTGGATCTGTAAAGACTTGATTACCTGCAAATGCTCACATTCAAAGCATTGTCTTGCATCTTTGATTTTGTCCACATATATGTTTCTGGAACATACCTCTTCATTCACTTCAGGAAGGAGCAGTGCTTTGAAAGCTAGTGATGTGAAACAAACATGTTGGACTTTAACCTGGTGTTGTAAGACTTCTACTGTAATATTTATAGATTTAACTGATCCATACTTTGTATTCACTAGGAACTGGCAGAATTAGAGTTCTATTTTGTTTAAGGGAAAGAAAGCATTTACAAAGTTTGATAACATAAGGGCCAATGTATATTTTTTACATTAAACGTCTCTGCCACAGTGAAACCTCAGACTTGTGCTGATTTTGCATATTTCCAGATAATAATAGTTTAGACAAACGCAAAGCATAAGTACAATAGGAATTATTTTCTGAGTGAAGCAGAATATCCGGTGGATGAGTTTACCTTAACTCCTGTTTCATTGCCAGTCTGCAGCAAATTCCCCCACAGGAAACCTGATCAGCACAATGTTCTGTGGACAATTGGATTTATCAAATCCTTCCCCACTTCCATGCTAGCTATGACAGGACCTCTGAATCCTGATCTGTGTACACGAGTGACCCTGAGTCAACTTGGGCCCATACATACCTCTGTATTTTTGATTTGGATTGATCTTGTTTATCAGATAATGAGCTTTCACACAAATACCGGTTATGTGTTAGATTATTTATGATGAAATTCTGACACAGCTTTTAATGCTTTGACACGGTGATAAGACCTACTCTGACTTCAACATGATGCACACTGTATCCCCTCAGAGTATCAGTTCCAAATTTATTCTTCCAAGGTAAAAGAGTAAGACACATAATTAATAACATAATGTCAGATTACTGAACAACTCATTTTGCTGAAAAAGGAAACTTTGCATTTATACAGGCACAATTTCATGGAAAGGCTTCTAAGGATGGTAGTGAGCAGGAACTGCTGCGAGCTTCCTGGTGCTTGGCCGGGCAAGGCCGTCACCATTATAAAATGTTAATTGTACCACTTAACGAGGCCTCATGGCCTCCACGTCTCAAATGACCGCGCTCGCCACCTCCCTGCTAACAAGGGAGAGCAGGGGGAGGCGGTGGCATAGTGGTATTGTCGCCTGACTAGTAATCCAGACACACAGGGTAATGCTCTGGGGACCGGGGTTTGAATCCCACCATGGTAGCTGGTGGAATTCAAATTCAATAAAAATCTGGAATTAAAAGTGTCATGATGACCATGAAACCATTGTCGTAAAACCCCACCTGGTTCATTAATGTCCTTTAGAGCAGGAAATTTGCCATCCTTACCTGGTCTGGCCTACATGTGACCCCAGATCTACAGCAAAGTGGTTGACTCTTCAAATTGCCCTTCATTTCAAAGGCAATTAGGGATGGGCAATAAATGCTGGCATTGCCTGCAACGTCCACATCCCATGAAAGAATAAATTTTAAAAACCTTAAACCGTTCCTGGACAGCCAACCCAACATAGCTCACAGCCATGCCATCGAGGAGATCAACGCCACGATTTGGAGGTGCCAATCTGGCCAGACTGTTAGATGCAGTCGAAATCAGATGGGATTCAGATTTGGTGTGTTGAGCCAGTGTTGAGAGTAGTGAGGTACTGAGGAGGGTATCAAGGTCGCAGGAGTGTACCGGCAGACAGAAAGGTGGGTTGAAGCATGTCTACTTCAATGCAAGGGGCATCCGGAATAAGGTAGGTGAACTTGGAGCGTGGATTGGTACTTGGGACTACGATGTTGTGGCCATTACGGACACATGGTTAGAACAGGGACAGAAATGGTTGTTGGAAGTTCCGGGGTATAGATGTTTCAGTAAGAGTAGGGAAAGTGGTAAAAGAGGTGGAGGAGTAGCATTGTTAATCAAGGATAGTTTAACGGCTGCAGAAAGGAAGTTCGAAGAGGATCTGCCTACTGAGGTAATATGGGCCGAAGTTAGAAATAGGAAAGGAGCGGTCACATTTTTAGGAGTTTTCTATAGGCCCCCAAATAGTAATATAGATGTGGAGGAAGAAATTGCAAAACAGATTATGGATAGGTGTGGAGGTCTCCGTGTAGTTGTCATGGGTGACTTTAACTTTCCAAATATTGATTGGAACCTCTATAGGTCGAACAGTTCGGCTGGGGCAGAAGTTATACAGTGTTTGCAGGAGGGTCTCCTGACACAATATGTGGATAGGCTGACAAGAGGGGGGTTGCCACATTGGATTTGGTACTGGGTAATGAACCGGGCCAAGTGTTAGATTTGTTTGTGGGAGAGCACTTTGGAGATAGTGACCACAATTCGGTGTCTTTCACTATTGCAATGGAGAGGGATAGGGCCATACGGCAGGGCAAGGCTAATAATTGGGGGAGGGGTAATTATGATGCGATTAGGCAAGAATTAGGGAGCATAAGATGGGAACAGAAACTGTCAGGGAAAGGCGCAAATGAAAAGTGGAGCTTGTTCAAGGAACAAATACTGCATGTCCTTGATAGGTATGTCCCTGTCAGGCAGGGAGGAAATGGCCATTTGAGGGAACCATGGTTCACAAAAGAGGTTGAATATATTGTCAAGAGGAAAAAGGAAGAGTATGTAAGGATGAGAAAACAAGGTTCAGTTGGGTCGCTTGAGTGTTACAAGGTAGCAAGGAATGAGCTAAAAAAAAAAGGGCTTAGGAGAGCTAGGAGGGGGCATGAGAAGTCCTTGGCAGGTTGGATCAAGGAAAACCCCAAGGCTTTTTATCCTTATGTGAGAAATAAAAGAATGACCAGGGTGAGAGTAGGGCTGGTCAAGGACAGTAGTGGGAGCTTGTGCATGGAGACAGAAGAAATAGAAGAGGTGTTGAATTAATACTTTTCTTCAGTGTTCACCAAGGAGAGGGGCCATGTTTTTGAGGATGAGAGTGTGATACAGGCGGGTAGGCTGGAGGAGGTAGATGTTCTGAGGAAGGATGTATTAGCAATTTTGAAAACCCTGAGGGTCGAAAAGTCCCCTGGGCCAGATGGGATATATCCAAGGATTCTTTAGGAGGCAAGGGATGAGATTGCAGAGCCTTTGGCTTTGATCTTTGGGTCCTCATTGTCCACGGGGATAGTGCCAAAGGACTGGAGAGTGGCGAATGTTGTTCCTCTGTTCAAGAAAGGGAATAGGAATGACCCTGGTAATTATAGGCCAGTTAGTCTCACTTCGGTGGTTGGTAAGTTAATGGAAAAGGTCCTGAAGGATATGATTTACGACCATTTGGAAAGATGCAGCTCAATCTGGGATAGTCAACATGAATTCGTGAAGGGTAAGTCTTGCCTCACAAATTTGATTGAATTCTTTGAGGAGGTAACCAAGTGTGCAGATGAAGGTAGAGCAATTGATGTCGTTTACATGGATTTTAGTAAGGCGTTTGATAAGGTTCCCCATGGTCGACTCATGAAGAAAGTAAGGAGGTGTGGGAGAGAGGGAAATTTGGCCAATTGGATAAGTAACTGGCTATCACATAGAAGACAAAGGGTGGTGGTGGATGGAAAATTTTCAGACTGGAGACCAGTTACCAACGGTGTACCACAGGGATCAATGCTGGCTCCTCTGCTATTTGTGATTTTTATCAATGACTTGGAGGAGGGGGCTGAAGGGTGGGTCAGTAAATTTGTTGATGACACCAAGATTGGTGGAGTAGTGGATGAGGTGGAGGGCTGTTGTAGGATGCAAAGAGACATTGATAGGATGCAGAGCTTGGCCGAAAAATGGCAGATGGAGTTTAACCCTGATAAGTGTGAGGTGATTCGGTTCGGTAGAAAAAATTTGAATGCGCATTACAGGGTCAATGGCAGCGTTCTGAGCAATGTGGAGGAACAGGGAGATCTTGGGGTTCATGTCCACAGATCTCTGAAGATTGCCACTCAAGTGGATAGAGCCGTGAAGAAGGCTTATAGTGTGTTAGCGTTTATTAACGGGGGCTTGAGTTTAAGAGCCGCGGGGTTATGCTGCAACTATATATGACCCTGGTGAGACCACATTTGGAGTATTGTGTGCAGTTCTGGTCACCTCATGAGAGGAAGGATGTGCAAGAATTGGAAAGGGTGCAAAGGAGATTTACCAGGATGCTGCCTGGCTTGCAGGATAGGTCTTATGAGGAAAGGTTGAGGGAGCTAGGGCTTTTCTCTTTGGAGCGGAGGAGGATGAGAGGTTTCTAAGATGATGAGGGGGATAGATAGAGTGGACGTTCAGAGACTATTTCCTTGGGTGGATGTAGTTGTACAAGGGGGCATAATTATAAGATTCAGGGTGGGAGATATAGGAGGGATGTCCGAGGTAGGTTCTTTACTCAGAGAGTGGTTAGGGTGTGGAATGGACTGCCTGCTGTGATAGTGGAGTCAGACACTTTAGGAACTTTCAAGCGGTTATTGGATCGGCACATGGAGCACACCAGAATGACAGGGAGTGGGATAGCTTGATCTTGGTTTCGGACAATGCTCGGCACAACATCGAAGGCCGAAGGGCCTGTTCTATGTTGTACTGTTCTGTGTTCTATGGATAGCCTGTTCCCCGGAGGGTCTCAGAGGGTCAGCCATAGGGCAGCCAGTGCCACCTTGGAGGAAGTGACAGCGGCCGCCAGCTCGGGGAACGTCACCAGGAGCACTGGAATCCACTGCCATAAAAAGGTCATAAAAGGCTTCCTGGCACCAGCCCACAAACCCACCCCCCACACCCACTGCCATCCAATACACTCTGCCCACACATCCCCGGCTGCAGTGGGGACCCTGCTTACCAGACCCCACACCCTGTACTGCAGACACCCGCACGTAATGTTACCTGGACCGGGCGCTGGTGTCCTCCCCAGTGCACATACCTACCCTCTGGTCACCAAAATGTCCTCAGTGCTGGGTCCCAGCCCCTGGGTGTTTGGATGATGCCCACTGTGTCTGTGGTGTTGCCCTCTGCAGTGTTCAGGTGCATTGTCAAGACATCACAGTTTGATTAGGATGCTGGGCAAGAACTCCCATATGCTACATGACATGCCATGGAAATCCACTTGGGAGGTGTTAAGTGCTGACTGAACTCCAATTGCCAATAGCCTATGAGCAATAGCCTTCAGCCGCGTGAGGCCTCCACGTTTAGTGGGAGTTATGGGTGGTCGGCGGGGCAGACAGGCAGGAGCTGGAGTTGGCCCCAGAATGGGAACACACAATCCAGGAGTGGCAGACCCAGGGGCACTGAGTCACCGATCTACACCCCCCCACCTAGGCCATGGGCTCTGCCCCTCCCTCCCTCCCAACACCGATGATAAACCACTCTGACCGAGACCGGCCCCCTGGAGGTTCCCCCACCATCCATCCAGGCACCGGGGAGCAACACCAATGCCCCCTGGTTCATTTCCCAGGAGCGAAGGTGGCTTGTCACTTCCTTGAATCCCCACAGCAGCCCTTCCGCCAGTTTAATGTTTTTAAAAAGGTGTCCTAATCGGCGCCCGTGTGACCACTTGCTGGGGAGGAGGTTAGATCACAAGAGGATCTAGATAGGGGGTCGTTCCCATAAATTGTATGGAGATTGGCCTTAAGTGGTGCTTATTGGTTTCTCGCGAAGCTACGGTAGCGGGCAGGTTAGATGGCAAACCAATCAGTGCCCAGCGCGGTTCTCACTTTTAGCCACTCCTGTGATCTAAAGGCCTTATCGCGCTCTAGCTTAAGCGCAACGCGGCCATTAAATCGCGCTCACAGTGTTTTTCACAATCTCACGATGTACACTAATCACTTTACAACCAATTAAGTATTTTTGAAATGTAATCTCTGCTGGCATGGAGGAAACATGGTCAACCAATTTGAGCACTGTAAGGTCCCCAAAACAACATTGCGATAATGACTATATAACCTGTCTCAATCACAGTAGTTGAGGGATAAATATTGATTAGGACACTAGGGAGAACAACTTACCTGCTTGTTTTTAAAATAGTGTTATGTCATCTTTAAAATCCACCTGAGAGTGTAGGTTGGGCCTCAATTTAACGTCTCATTTAAAAGGCGCCACTCTTCGACAATACAGCACCCTCTCAGCACTGCAGTAAAGTGTCAGCCTAGCTTTTTGTGCTCAGGTTTCTCGAGGAATATATGAATCCACAACTTCCTGACTCAGGGTCATCATCAGCTTTTCATTGGTGTTTGTTGAAAAGTTATGAAGTGAAAATACAACAAAATTCTTGATACAAATTCCATCCTTTTGCTTTAACTGATTTACTTTGCTGCTATAACTAACTTTCTTTTTGGTTCAGAGAAACTGGATTTAAAAGCTTGAACCAGCTGAATTAATAAATCAATGCCACCATAGTTTCATAAAATGTAAGTGAACTCAATTATAGTATGTTACAGCTCGCAGGAGGCCTTTTAGCCTTTCATGCTCATGCCGGGACTCCGCAAGAATAACTCACCTAATGCCACTCCCCACCTTTTCCCCTTAATCCTGCATTTTTTCTCTTCCGATAATTATTCAATTCTTTTTTGGAAGCTACAATTGGATCTGTCTCCACTACATTCTCAAACTGTGTGGTGCTCACCAGATTGTGCCCCAGAAGCCTGACCGCTAACATTTCCAAAGAGGTATTTGAACCTGCGCTGATGGAGGGTGGGGATGACAGCTATGACGCTTCAATCGTGTCTTCCTTAGAGATCCCTCCTATTTGGTCTCCTGAGAGGCTGGAGAGGCTCCCAGGATGGGCTGGTGCCGTCGGCTGGAGGACTTCCAGGAGAATGGGCATGTGGTCAGTGGAAGGGAAGGGTCAGTCAGTAAGTCAATACAACTCAAGTTTGATGGTCCTCTGGGTGGAGCCAGCGATTGTGGGAGAGCTTTTCCTGAGGAGACACAGAATGGGCATCATTAGCCACATGCATGATTCACAATGGTTGGGGGGGAGGATGGTGGAGGAAGGGTCTGGGGGGCTTGAAGGGAGAAGGGGGGCCACAGGAGAGTTGAGGGGGATTGGATGCTCGTGTGAGGGTTGAAAGGTTTTTGGGGGGGGCGTTGGTGTCTACTCACTCGTGCTGCCCGGTTAAGGTATTTGACCTTTTTCCAGCACTGGAGGCCAGTCCTCCTGGTCACACTCCCAGAGCTTACAGCCACTGCCATCTCATCCCAGGCAGCATTGGCTGCCTGTGGCTGACCTTCCAGGACCCTTGGGGGAACAGGGCATCTTGCCTGGCCTCCACTGAGTCTAGGAGTCTCCCCAGGTCTGCATCCCCAAATCTTGGGGCCGGTCTCCTGGGTGCCATTGTTATGAGGTGGCTGGGCAAGTGCTGCTCGATCTTGTTAGTGGAGCTTGGTGAATGCAGTGCCGGCGAATTGGCTGGCGAGCCTTCATTTGTCCCGAGAAACCCATTGGTGCCTCGTTAAGTGGACCAATTAACATTAAGTAGCGTTTCCGGCCTCACTGGGCCAAATGCCGGGAAGCTTGTTGCAGTTCCCGCTCACTACCACATTTAGAAATCTTTCTGAAGAATCGCGCCCAGTATTCCAGATGAGGCTAACCAGTGTTTTATACAGGACCAGGTTTATCACTTCCTGCTTTTGTACTCCATGCTTCTATTTATAAAATCTAGGATCCCATATGCTTTTTTAATAATTGCGTTCTCAACCTGTCCTGCCACTGCAATAATTTCTGCACCTATACCCGCAGATATTTCTGTTCTTGCACCCCCTTTAGAATTGTATCCTTTATTTCATATTGTCTTTCCTTGTTCTTCCTTTTAACTTGTAAGAGTAATCATTTACTAATGTTGTTTTCAACAGTACTTTCTTTGACTAAAATGCATAAGGGAGGCCATTTGCTACATCTAAATGAAAATAAAGAACTTTCATTTATATCATGCCTTTCATACCCTCAGGTCAACCCAAAGAACTCCATAGCTAATGAAAAGCTTTTGAAGTTTAGTCGCTATTGTAATGTAGGAAATCTAAGCTCATTTACCCAGCAAGTCCTCCCCACACAGGATCGTATTTTTCTTAAATTATTTCAGGGTGTTTACCTTAATTATCTGACCTCGGAATCTGTCCCATGGATTGATCGCCCTTCGTGTGAAGAAAAAAATCCTGATATCACAACTAATTCCTGAGATTGAACCTGTCAGTAAGTGGTATTCCAGGTTTATTTTATATATTTCCATAAGATTTTCTTTTGGAGCAAATTGCCCAACTTTTCCCCATTGTTTCAGACTGTTCAGTTCCTTAGGACTCGGGATAAGCCTTCAGAGTTTGGGTGTCAGTTTTGTGTCTTGCTTTCAAGAACTAAATGAAGGCAGTTGCGATGATGAGCACTTGCTGCTTACATTTGATTCAAAAATTGCTCAATTCAAATTCCTGCAGGAAATTGTTCTTAATTGGAGTAACAGCATTATTTTAAAACAGTAACACAAAACTGCTCAAGAAATCCAGTTGACTTCTAACTGTGATGCAAATTTGCCAAGAAAGCTGATCACTGCTTTCTAAAGAACACACACAAAAGCTCTTTCATCTAACCATCCTTGTTTGCTGGTGTCTGTGTTTCCCTTTAATCTCAATTGACCTCTTTAAATGAGTTGTTTCCAATAGGTTGTCACTACATTGTTATTTGAACGGGAACTGTCAGCCGGAGTCATCTCCAGGAAGATATATTACTCTTTACAATTCTCTAGGGTGGAACAACGATTCATTCCAAAAATCAAAGCTGCTTTAAAGTGTACTATCATCTTGCATACAGAAACACCCTTTACCATTCTCAAAATAAACGTTTTTTACGTGCAACATTCGAAGAATAATTTATCCACATTGCAACAAGGAATATTATCAACTGTAATTAAATATAGAGCCCTTTCCTGTCACTTAGTATTCTTGGATCAATGAACAATGGAAGTAGTGGTGCAAATGCTGAAGAGCCTGAAGTTTGAATGACTAGGATTTAACTCTTGCCAATTGGAGTCAAGAATATGTGTTACAAGCCAGGAAGTATACCTGCAAAGTGGACAAAAATATGATACATTAAGACTGTACATTCAACTGCTACCTATTTCTCGATTTTTCAAAAAACAAGTTAGGTTAAAATAGATTCAAGGATATAAAAGATGCACTGGAAAATTAGAAGAACATGAATTGGGTGCGATGACTCCTGCAACTTCCTTCGACTTGCACTGCTAGACTTTCCCACCCACCAGTCCCCTGCCCTTCCCCCCCCCCCCCCCCCCCCCCCCCACATCCCATGTAACCCAGCATTGTCCTTTTCACCTTATTTGCCTGTACAGACCTTACTCTAACACCGGACATGTTTCATATCCAGAAACTTCATAAAAGTGCTTCACCCAATGTTGCAGATGCTGCCACCAGTGTATTCAAATATATTTTTTTTGGTTTCGTTCGTAATCATAAAACATAATACCAGGAACTAATGAGCATTGGGATCAAAGATTATTTCACACCATGGATTCAACTGCATCTGTCTGAAATAAATCAGTCCACTTACAGAACTGTAGTTAGTTTCCAAGTCTCCAGATCAACAGGTCACGCACAATTGATCTGTTGAGGTTCTGACTGATTTAGGTTGGTTTATTTTTTTCTCATCTATTGCTCAGCACAAATACCCAAGATTTCTTGTCTGTATTTGCCCTCAGACTCATGTGCCATCAAGTTGCATAAACAACCTACAAGATTGCAGAAAATGCAGGTGTAAGTAAATTGTGTATGTAATTATAAGAAGCACAAATCTCCCAAAAATATATTTTTGCACTCATCTATTGGTGTCCTTCGCCTGGACATGTTTTAGCTAATTTGGCTCCAGGTTTAGGAGCTGTGCGCGTGAATCTCTTGCAATTGCACAAATTAATAATAATAATCATTATTGTCATAAGTTGGCTTACATTGCAATGAAGTTACTGTGAAAAGCCCCTAGTCGCCTCATTCCGACGCCTGTTCAGTGCACAGAGGGACAATTCAGAATGTCCAAATTACCCAATAGCATGTCTTTCAGATCTACTGGAAGGAAACCAGAGCACCCGGAAGAAACTCACGCAGACATGGGAGAATGTGCAGACTCCGCACAGACAATGACCAACCGGAAATAGAACCTGGGACCCTGGTGCTGTGAAGCCACAATGCTAACCATTGTGCTCCCTTGCTACTTTTAGGAGAAAATTAGAGAGAAAAAGGAAAGAATTAGGAGAAAAATTAAGCTTAGAATTTAAGGTGCAGCAAGAAATAAAATAATTTTTCCACTGTTTTATTGTAATTTTTACACGCTTTTAGAAACAAATATCCTCACTGAACGATCTTTTCTATTTATTTGAATGCATTTTCATGCCAATCAGCCTAAATCAGATTAAAAACTTAAAAGGCTCCCATAATTACTGGTTCTTCACAATTTGGGGTAATGCTTCTGCTTGTTTCCGTTAGTTATCAGTGCAATCTGAGCAGAATGGATGAATCAGCACGAAAGATTGCAGAATTTTAAACATAAGTGAGTTACACATAGAACCGCTGATGTCATGTCCTCTGAGACCCGAAACTGGCCTTCCCATCCCCACCCGCACTCCCCCCATCTGATTGAAATGGGGAGATTCCACTGATTTTGCGAGTTTGCGAAGGTTTTAGAATTTGCACATTGCAATCATTTTCTTAGGCATCAGGCACTAGTGGACATATTTTTTTAAATATAAATTTAGAGTACCCAATTCTTTTTTCTTCCAATTAAGAGACAATTTAGTGTGGCCAATGCACCTACCCTACACATCTTTGGATTGTGGTGGTGAGACCCACGCAAATACGAGGAGAATGTGCAAACTCCATACGAACAGTGACCCAGGGCCGGGATCGTACCTGGGTGCTCAGCGCCGTGAGGTAGCAGTGCTAACCACTGTACCACTGTGCCGCCCTGACATTGTTTTTAACGTTTTTTTACATGAAAAGAATTCTTAAATTTATGAAATAGTGTACATAAGTAAAACATGGTTCACTCCAATTATTTTTCAAAGTTATTTTCAGTTATAAATTAGATTATGCACAGATGCAGAGGACTGAATCTTAATTAAAAGTGTCAATTTTTGGTGATAGTCAATGTCAATTGTATGAATAAACTTCCAGGTTGATATTCTTAACGACATCAAAGGATACTTTATAATGGAAAGAAAAAAAATCAGTACACTTGCTCATTGCAGGGTTTCAGAGAAACTTTTATATTTATGATTATGTAAATGAATTCCTGCCGCAACTTGGTGTAACTTAAGCATACAATTTCAAGTACATTTTTGGCGCAGTTTTACACTTATTCCAGAGTGAAGCTGTACTCCACTGCGCTCAATGTGCATAATTGATAGCTAAAAGGGTTGAAACCTTAATGTTCATCTTTAAAGGAGGAATATATAGTTTGACTTCAGCATTTTACATGGGCCCTGATTGTTTATATCCACTGATTTACACCGAGTTTTACATTTGGGTATATGCTAATGAAATTTGTAAGAATGTAATTTGACATTGATGCAATGGGCGTAATTTGGGTGCAATCTCTGAGAATGCCACAGTGGAAATTTAAGGGCCAGATTTCATCAAGGAATTGGAAGTTGAGAATTTCCCCAATGTAGCTATCCTGCTTCCATCCCAGCATTGCTGGTTGTTGTGATTGTCGTTCACTCAGTGTCAGGGTGGCCTGCAGTGTGGCCACCCAAAGCAGAGATGGAGGTGAGCCAATGGTACGGCAGCCAAGTTAAAACACCTGGCTCCATTCACTGAGACATCAACCTAGTTCTGCAAATCAGTGTAAAGCCTTCCTAACACTCATCCCATGTCCCCCTATTTCCATTTACCGTCTGCTCACCTCTCCCCATCTTACATCCTCTATCCCCACCCCCTTACATCCTCTACCCCATACCCTTTCCAACTTCCCTCAACTCCCTCAACCAACTTGCCCAATATCCACTATAAGCAGAATTCACAATCTCTACAATAACATCTTAAATCTGTCAAAACAAAAAATAATTGTTTAAATGAGAATTTTAAAATGATTGACAAAATGAAGATCATAAACCTATCAAAGTAAAGAAGCTCACACTCCCCAGCACAACTGTGCAAACAAATATTGCAGTGCAGAATCTATCAGTGATTTGGAAGGCAGCCAAGCCCTCAAACTGACATTCCCATGAACAACCACAGAAACCTGGCATAGGAGAACCCATTAGTGGTTTGGAAGACAGCCAAAAGCACAGGCATCTGTCAAAGATTTGAAACAGCCAAATGGATGGTTGGGGTTTTATTTAAAGATTGAGTGAAAACCAAGGGTGCTTGATGGCCGGCGTGGGCACTTTCAGCTGAAGGTCCTCTTTTTGTGCTGTAGAACTCTACGAATCTAAGGGGAAAGTGCAAACAATTAACTTTGGATTTGTCACTGGCCTACGCTTTCCATACTTTGCAAAGCAGAACAGCTTCTTATTGGTCTTCCAGTTTTAAAAGTCTACCTCACATCCTTAATTTGCCAGCGGGCCCCTCTGGCCACTAATTGGCGAATTCATGAAAAATTAATGCTGTTGACTGCTTCCCATATAGCATGGGGCTGTAATTACAATTTGACTGCAATGTCAGATTCTGGGACGCAAAGGGCAAAGCCTTGACCTAAGGTTGCAAACAATCTGGTTCAGACTCAAGGGCCGGGATGCTCCGAAATCCCGGCCAAGTGATGATGCTGGCCAAGTGTAAACACCGGAGTGGTGTACGCCGGCGTCAATGGGCCTCCTAGCCCAGCAATTCACTGGTCTTCAGGGGGCTAGCACGGCGCCGGAGTGCTGCGCCCTGCTCCGGCGCCGAAAGGCTGCCCTGCACGGCCAGCGCGGGTCGGAGCAACGTCTTCGTGGCCCGGTGTTGGAGCGGCTTGGCGGGAATTTCCCGCACCCCCGCTGATTCTCCGACCCGTTGCGGGCTCGGAGAATCCCGCCCAAGGAGTTGCCAGGGAGAAGGGTGCAGTGCTAGGGTACAGAGTATATATTGGAGATGGAAGAAAATGGTTTTAGTCTTCCCAACATTTAATCAGAGGACATTTCTGCTCATCCAGTACTGGATATTGGGTAAGGAGTCTGAAAATGTAGAGACAGTGAGTTAAAACTAGGTATTGTCAGCATACAATACAATGGAGATTGACACTGTAATTTTGGGTCATGTTACTGAATGGCAGCATGTAGATGAGAGATATGAGGGGGGCAAAGGATACCCCCTTGTAAGGACCAGTGTGGCAGAAGAAGGCATTGCAGATGGTCCACTGGTTATGATGGATAGATAGGAATGAAACCTAGTGAGTGCAGTACTGGGCAACAGTGGATAGACATTAGAAGAATATGATGTGGTCAACTGTATCAAAGGTTGGAGACAGATTAAGAAGGGCGAGGAGGGTCTACCAATTATTTCAGTCACATAGGATGTAATTTGTTGTTTTGATAAGAGCTGTTTCATTACAAAATCTGAATGGTTTTGAACATGGAGTTCTTGGAAAATTGAGCACAAGTTTGGAAGGTAACAAGATGCTTAAGAGGTAAGAGAAGTAAGTGTGTTTGTGTGGTAGTTTTCAGGGAGGGAGAAGTCATGGGTTGTATTTTTGCAGAGCGCAGTGATGATGGCAAATTTCAAAGAGAAAGAAACTGTACTCGAAGAAGAATTAGAAACATGATCAGCTAACATGGGAGGCAGAAAGGGAAGTTAAATGATGAACAGTTTAGTGTGAATAGAGTTGAGGGAGCAAAAGGTGGAAGGGCATGAGGAAAATTAGGAGAAAATCCAGGCAAGTATACAAGTTCAGGGTGAGGGAAGGGGGGGAGCCTTAGAGAAAGTTTGGTCCAGTGGGTTAAGGGCATGGTGGGAAGTGGCAGAGACAACAAATTGGGTAGTCACAATCTTTTTGAAGAAAAGTCCATAAGCCCATTGTATGTGTTGGACGTGAGCATGGAGAGGACAACGGACAAGGGTTTAAGGAAATGGTTTGAGTAGAAAAAAGAAGCCTAGCTTTCTCCTGCCTTCTCCCCATAACCCCTGATCACTAATCAAGAACCTATCTATCTCTGTCTTAAAGACACTCAGTGATTTGGCCTCCACAGCCTTATGCGGCAAATAGTAACTACCTTATATTTATTAACTTCTATTTTGGATCCTTTATAAGTGGAAAAATCTTTTCTACATCTACCCCATCAAACCCTTAATATTTAAAAAAAATCTTAGTTGTGGTGTGTGAAGATTGGGTCGGGTGGGGAAATGTTTATTTTACCATGTCAATGTCATTGTTATTGTTTTTGTTATTGTTATAAAAATTTGCAAATACTTTAACAAAAAAATGTTTTAAAAATAAATCTGTTACTATGTGGCACCTCAGCCTTCTTTTTCCTAGTGGAAAGCAAGCTCCAGGGTCCCAGGTTCAATTCCCTGCTTAGGTCACTATCTGTGCGGAGTCTGCACGTTCTCCCCATGTTTGCGTGGGTTTCCTCCGGGTGCTCCGGTTTCCTCCCACAGTCCAAAGATGTGTAGGTTAGGTGGATTGGCCATGCTAAATTGTCCTTCGTGTCCAAATAGGTTAGGTCGGGTAACTGGGTTACAGGATAGGGTGGAGGCATGTGCTTAAATAGGTTTCCCTTTCCAAGGGCCAGTGCAGACTCGATAGGCCAAATGGCCTCCTTCTGCACTGTAAATTCTATGATTCTATGAAGGAGCACCAACTTGTTCTGTATTTCTGGTACTAGTTTAGAAGTTTCTGGCAATTTTCAGTAGGCAAGCAAGAATGAAAATTGTGTTGAACTCTATTCTCTCTGACTGATATTATTGTAGCATTTTTGTCTTCATTATGATTAGAGAAGTGCAGCTCCAGTCATGTTAAATGTTCTTCTGCTGGATACCCAAAAAGCTGCCACTTGATTCAGTATATTTACTTCGAGACTGAAATTTTTTAGACGTGCAATGGAGACACATGTGTGGCAACCCGGCATGGTTGCCTTAGCCCATAGGGGCTGGTTTGGCGTACTGGGCTAAATCGCTGACTTTTAAAGCATACCAAGGCAGGCCAGCAGCACGGTTCAATTCCCATACCAGCCTCCCCGAACAGGCGCTGGAATGTGGCGACTAGGGGCTTTTCACAGTAACTTTATTGAAGCCTACTTGTGACAATAAGTGATTTTCTTCATCTTCTTCTTCTTCATCATTAGCCAGGGTGATATTTAGATTAAGGATTCTGCAAGTCTACGGAAAATAAGAAACAAAAGTCTCAAATTAGTGACACTACAGTGAAAGAAGAGATGAAACTGCAATGATCTTCCATTTTGTGACTGCAAACAAATACAGTACAATTAGTCTTTGTCAGTGAACTTGGGATAGGCTTTCTTTGTCCACGAGACCAAAACAAAACCTTTAAGCTGCTGTTTTTGATGGGTCAGAAGTTATTTTGCAATGTGACTTGAGACCATAAAAAGTATTCATTGTCCACATGAAATAGCTCTAACAAGCAGCTTCACTCCAGGACTAGTAGGACTAGTTTAGTTCAATTATTCAAAACAAATTCATGTGTGAAAAAGCAACTCAATATGATCAATCTGAATCTCATCTGAAACATCTAACGTGGTTAACTAGAATTTAGAGCTAAAACTGATCTTGAGTGATTTCAGTTTTTGACAGATTTGGACTTACACCAGCATAAATTAACACAACTGTCAAAACGTGTTTATTGTGCAAATGACCGAGAAAGCAAAGGGGTATCACTGTCACTCCCAATTATTGTTCTAATTAGTGGTTTTATTTTCAGTACTATTTTGCGACTGGGGCTGGAAATATTACCAGGGTATGTTCATTAGTCTCAAAATTAATAGCCCTATTATTTTCACTGAGTCAGCTTGCAAATGCCAAGGCATCATTACACAGAGGGATTTAAGTTTATAGTCCTGCTTCATTATCAATGAGCTCTTTAAGAGTGAAATCCTATCAGTCATGCAGTGAAAACTTTGGAGGCGAGAGGGTGGTGAATTTCTGAAAGTTCGACAGGACTTCCTGGAGGCTACTGTGGGAAGATAATACACATGTGGGCCCTGAGACACCATTGGGGTCAGAACCTGAAAATGATTCCCCGGCGCTTATACTGAAACGAGATAAAGACCCGGGCAGCATGGTAGCATAGTGGTTAGCACAATTGCTTCACAGCTCCAGGGTCCCAGGTTCGATTCCGGCTTGGGTCACTGTCTGTGCGGAGTCTGCACATCCTCCCCGTGTGTGCGTGGGTTTCCTCCGGGTGCTCCGGTTTCCTCCAACAGTCCAAAGATGTGCAGGTTAGGTGGATTGGCCATGATAAATTGTCCCTTAGTGTCCAAAATTGCCCTTGGTGTTGGGTGGGGTTACTGGGTTATGGGGATAGGATAGAGGTGTTGACCTTGGGTAGGGTGCTCTTTCCAAGAGCCGGAGCAGACTCGATGGGCCGAATGGCCTCCTTCTGCACTGTAAATTCTATGATTCTATAGGCTGATCTCTTTGATTAACGCAGACACTAAGTTACTGGCCAGGATCTTGGCGTCCAGAATTGAGGACTATGTACCGGACGTGATTGCGGAGGACCAAACCGGGGTCGTAAAGGGCAGGCAACTGATGGCCAATCTAAGGAGGCTGCTCAATGTGATTATGATGCCGTCGGAGAGCAGGGAGGCAGAGATAGTGATAGCAATGGATGCCGAAAAGGCTTTTTTTTTTTTTAAATAATTTTTATTGAAATTTTTCGATACAAACATTTACCCCTACTACATTTTAAATTATAACACAACAAATCCCCCCTGGAAAATCCTCCCCACGCCCTCCCCCGCGCGCACCCCCCCCCCCCCCCCCCCCCCCCCCCCCCGCGCTACCAGTCTAGCAACCAAACCGTTTCTCCCTTTCTGCCGATGGCCTCGGGCAGTCATTGCCCGCGACCCCCCGCTGACGTGCTCCCTTCGTTGCTATCCCCCCCCCTCCCTTCCCCCCCCCCCCCCCTTTCTCCCCGGGTTGCTGCTATTTCGGCCTCCAGTTCCTATCTCTGATCCAGAAAGTCAAGGAAGGGCTGCCACCGCCGGAAGAACCCCTGTACCGACCCTCTCAGGGCGAATTTGATTCTTTCCAATTGGATGAAGCTTGCCATGTCGTTTAACCAGGTGTTAACGCTTGGTGGCCTTGTGTCCCTCCACTGAATCAAGATCCTTCTCCGAGCTACCAAGGACACAAAGGCCAATATTCCGGCCTCCCCTGCCTCCTGTACTCCTGGCTCCACCCCAACCCCAAAAATCGCTAGCCCCCACCCTGGTTTGACCCTGGTTCCCACCATTCTCGATACCGTCCCCGCCACCCCCTCCCAGAACTCTTCCAGTGCCGGGCACATCCAGAACATATGTACATGGTTCGCAGGGCTTCCCGAACACCTAACACACCTGTCCTCACCCCCGAAGAACCGACTCATCCTAGTCCCCGTCATATGGGCTCTGTGCAGCACCTTAAATTGGATGAGGCCCAACCTTGCGCACGACGACGACGAATTGACCCTCTCTAAGGCATCCGCCCATGTCCCATCTTCTATCTGCTCTCCCAGCTCCGCTTCCCACTTGTCTTTCAGCTCCTCTATCGATACCTCCTCCACCTCCTGCATTATTTTGTAGATGTCCGAGACCTTCCCTTCTCCGACCCAGACCCCTGACAGCACCCTATCACTCACCCCTCTATCGGGAAGCAAGGGAAATCCTTCCACCTGTCGTCTGGCAAATGCCTTCACCTGCAGGTATCTAAACGTGTTCCCCGGGGGGAGCTCAAATTTCTCCTCCAGCTCTCCCAGGCTTGCAAACCTCCCCTCTATGAACATGTCCCCCAGTTGCCTGATGCCCGCCCTGTGCCAGCTCTGGAATCCCCCGCCAGTGTTCCCCGGGACAAATCTGTGGTTCCCTCTCAGTGGCGCCGCCATCAGACCCCCCACTTCCCCCCTGTGTCGCCTCCACTGCCCCCAGATTTTCAGGGTGGCCGCCACTACCGGACTCGTGGTATACCTTGTGGGGGGGAGCGGCCATGGTGCCGTTACTAGCGCCCCCAGGCTTGTATTGCCGCAGGACGCCCTCTCCATACGTTTCCAAGCTGCCCCCTCCCCCTCCATCACCCACTTGCGCACCATCGATGCGTTCGCCGCCCAGTAGTATCCGGAAAGATTGGGTAGCGCTAATCCTCCACTGTCCCTACTCCGTTCCAAGAAAATCCTTCTCACTCTAGGGGTGCCATGTGCCCACACATAGCCCATAATGCTGCTAGTTACCTTCTTGAAGAAGGCCCTGGGGAGAAAGATGGGCAAGCACTGGAACAGAAACAAGAACCTCGGGAGGACCGTCATTTTGACTGACTGCACCCTCCCTGCTAGCGACAGCGGTACCATGTCCCACCTCTTGAACTCCTCCTCCGAAAAGGCTTTTGACCAGGTTGAGTGGGACTATTTATGGGAGGTACTGCAACGCTTTGGGTTCGGGATGGGATTCATTGACTGGGTTAGGCTGCTATATCAGGCCCCAGAGGCTAGTGTGAGGACAAACAGGACGACACCTGACTACTTCAGACTGCATCGTGGGACTAGACAGGGATGCCCCCTCTCCCCACTGCTGTTTGCGCTGGCTATAGAGCCTTTGGCTGTTTTAGGGACAGGAAAGGGCTGGTCCAGGGGGGAGTGGAACATAAAGTCTTGTTATACGCGGATGGCCTGCTGTTTTACGTGTAAGACCCAATGGCAGGGATGGACGGAATCATGGAAACCCTGAAGGAATTTGGTCAGTTCTCGAGATATAAATTGAACATTGAACATGGCAAAGAGTGAGATGTGGGTAGTGACTGGGTTAAGTTGCATAAGCTAAACTTATCCCAGTCATGTTCTGGAGATGGGATGCGCTCCCACTGTCATTGGTGGGGAGGGTGCAGACGGTGAAAATGTCGATTCTCCCTAGATTCTTGTTCATATTTCAGTGTCTCCCCATTTTCATTCCCGCGGTCCTTCTTTAAGAGACTAGATAAAATTATCCTGGGATTTGTTTGGGTGGGAAAGTCCCCACGGGTGAGGAAGGCGATGCTCGAGAGGAACCGAGGAGATGGGAGGCTGGTGTTGCCAAACTTTAGCGACTACTACTGGGCAGCTAACATAGCCATGGTAAGGAAATGGATGGTGGGTATGGGGTCGGTTTGGGGGCGGATGGAGGCTGCTTCGTGCAGGGGCACCAGTTTGCCAGCCTTGGTTACGGTGCCCCTGCCGCTCCTGCCGGCGCGGTACTCCACCAGCCCTATAGTGGTGGCGGCTCTATGGATCTGGGGCCAGTGGAGGAGGCATATAGGGGTAGTGAGAGCATCGGTTTGGTCCCCAATCTGCAGTAACCACCGATTTGCCCCGGGGAATATGGACGGTGGGTTCCAATTATGGCGGAGGGTGGGTATTTCGAGGATGGGCGATCTGTTCCTGGAAGGGAGCTTCCCGAGCATGAGGGTGTTGGAAAAGTTCAGGCTGGCGAGAGGGAATGATTTCAGGTATTTGCAGGTGCGGGATTTTGTACGCAGATTGGTACCATCCTTCCCACGCCTTCCACAAGGGGGGATCCAGGACAGGGTAGTTTCCAGAGGAGAGATGGGAGAGGGGAGAGACACCGACATTTATAAAGAACTAATGGGAGCAGAGGAGACACAGACCGAAGAACTGAAACTTAAGTGGGAGGAGGAGCTCGGGGGAGAGATAGAGAACGGCATATGGGCAGACGCTTTGAGTAGAGTAAACACGACTGCAACATGCGCCAGGCTCAGTCTGATCCAGTTAAAGGTCATACATCGGGCCCACATGACGGAAGGGGGAGGGGGGAGAGGGGGGGTTAGGGTAGCGTAGAGTAGGGGGTTGCTTAGGCAGGGTCTTGCGTGAGGGTAGCCGATGCTTGCATTATGTCTTATTTGCTTTTTGTACACTACGGTATAATGTTGCTGTTTTATATGCCAATAAACCTCAATGAAATTGTTTATTAAAAAAAAAAATCCACCCTAAGAGTTGGAATCTGATTACTTCAAGGCTGAAGACACTTTATATTCTGTTGTATGTACAAGTAATTTCCATTTTTAATATCTATAAGAATTGTAAATATCACTTCTTTCCCTCCTAGTTATAACATTTACTCTGTTCATCAAATATGTAATTTTCCATTCACCCCAACAATTGGAAGCTTTCAGTTGCTTCAGACTTATCCTCCTTGGACCTTGCTTTATTGTCTCCCTTAATTCGAAACCCTAGCCAATTGTCACCCCTCCTAATTTCAATTTATTTGGTCTGGCCCCCTTTTTTCTCTAAGGCCTCTCTGCAACAGTTTGGGACATTGTTCTGTGTTGGAGGTGCTACATAAATGCCTACTGGTGTTTGTCGATCTGTTTATTTATCAAGATAGGTCTTTCAACTTCTACTAATACATGCTTCAATATTCTCTATGAACCAGCATAAATACAGTGGATTTATCAGTCTTCTCAGAACTCATTGAACTGGAGTGGAAGCAAGTCATCCTTAATCCCAAGGGACTATTGAAGAGAAAAGAAATACACAGCAACCCAAAAGGTGCCGCTCAGGCTGCTCACAAGTTGTCCTGTTTAAGATAACACGTACACAGTTGTGCAAAAATGTAAATGTATTAGTGAAAAGGGGATGCACAAGAACAAGAAAATTGAGGGAACGTTGTTTACGACTAGGAAAGAGAAACAACATTGTACCATTACTGACCATATAATCAAATTTAACTCCTGCTATCTTCCTGCTAGTTTCCTGCTATCTTATATAGAAATGTAAAATATCCCCACTGTGGCATGCAGTTATTTGGGAAAGCTCGAGTGATAGGTTCCAATTGCCAGGAATGTGTGAAGCAATAAACCACTCCTTCACTAATTAAAGACAAAGGTCATAGACCAAAATGGTCAGATAAAGTGAGGCAGTTGTTTATTGCTGTTTTTACGTACAGAAGGTTCGGAGAGGAAAAACAAAGAGACACAAACTGCATCGGTAAGTGTGAATAACTTACAGGGGGACAGGATGATTGAAAGAGGAGAGGGAAAAGGTATGAACAAAGAAGTACTTTCATCAATTTGGATTTTAAATACAGGGTGTAACTCATCTATTCATAAATTCTGCTTGAACAATATGCCTTCGGTCTGATTGCTTAATAACCCTTGTGTCCTCTCCAAATCCAATTGCCAAATTGATTCCAATTAGCATTGCATTTAGAATAGTTTTCTACTGCAAATTTCTGACAACCAGAATCAAATTGAAATTGTCCAGTCTCATCCAGTGAAGGCCACCAGCAGCAGAGAGAGGATATTTGTATTTCATAATCCAGTCTGAATTCCAATATTAAGTTCCTTAATTGGTTGAGCTGCTGTAATCCTTTACTTCACACCAGCCCTTTTCACAAGAATTCCTCTTTAAATTATGTAGCACGTTTAATGAACCAAACTTCTCAAGATGTTACATAAAGGTGTAATCAAGAAATAGACACAGCCAAAAAAAGTAGGTTTAAGAAGTCTTAATGAAGAGAGGGCACTGGAGGGACTTCGAAAGGAAATTATAGAGCATGCAACCTATCAGCCAGGCCAAGTCTTCCTTGCCTTAGTCTTGAGCTCAGTTTTCTCTATCCATGTGTGTCCTCTCTGAGCTTGTGTCTCTGTCCATGAGTTCCACCACAAGCTCCCTTTATCCTATCCCAGTAAACTACTGACCACCTAATTACCCTCCTGCTCCCCATGTTTGCTGATATTAACAGTTCTCTCCCTTCAGATGTTGTCCCTTTACATCTAAAAATGACTCAGCAAACACCATCCTTGCAAATTCCCTCCCCGTCTTTAATCTCCCTTTCCTCACCAAGAACATAGAACATGGAACAGTACAGCACAGAACACGCCCTTCGGCCCTCGATGTTGTGCCGAGCAATGATCACCCTACTCAAACCCACGTAAGCACCCTATACCCGTAACCCAACAACCCCCCCCTTAACCGTACTTATTAAGGACACTACGGGCAATTTAGCATGGCCAACCCACCTAACCCGCACATCTTTGGACTGTGGGAGGAAACCGGAGCACCCGGAGGAAACCCACGCACACACGAGGAGGACGTGCAGACTCCACACAGACAGTGACCCAGCCGGGAACCGAACCTGGGACCCTGGAGCTGTGAAGCATTTATGCTAACCACCATGCTACCGTGCTGCCCATACATGTTGGTGCCTCCTAAATATGTGCCCAGCTTTCACATAATTCCCTGTTTGAATCCTTTCAATCAGATTTTCATCCCTGCCACAGTACCAAAACTGCTCTTATCAAAATCACAAATGAAATCCAATATCATAGTTTTTAAAAGTATGAATCGTGACCCATGGGTGGGTTGTGGGTGGGTGTCAGGAGAGTCATGGCATTCCCGTGGTGGTCCCTATCATGGTAGAAGCGCCCAATGGCCGCTCCCGGCATTTTTATCGAGAATGGCAGCCGCTACCGCCATTTAAATGAGAAAGAAATTAGGCTGTGTACAGTATTCCAGCCAGAAGTGGCAGCAGTGAGCAGTCCACGTGCCCGACTCGGACACCCGGCATCAAGCACCCTCTATGTATGTGCTTTTGTCGCAGGATCATGGAGGAGAATTTCTTCCATTTTCTATCTGCTGGCAAGCAAGGCAAGAGGACTGTGAAGATAAATCATTTTCTTACAAGAGACGGCCAGAGAGACAAATGTACCTATTGGCCAAGATCTCACAATGTGATCTGTACCTGATATGCGCATTGTCCTCTCCGCCTGTGAACTTGATTGGCGTAAGATCGTGAGAACATTTCACATTAAAGGTAAGCAAACTGGGTGTGGGTCGTGAAGGTCATCTGGCATGGGTCAGAAAAGTCAGCAGGTGTGGGTCCCGAAGGTCAGTTGATTGACAAAAGTGGGTCCTGGAAAAAAATTTGAAAAACACTGACCTATATGATGGTGCCAAAAGTAAATGATTCCTGCTCAAAAAATGTACAGTTTTTGACACAAATGACCATAAATCCTTCTCTAATGCCTCTTGTCGTTATGACAATTTGTCATATGAGGAACGGTTGAGGACTCTGGATCTGTACTTGTTGGAGTTTAGAAGGATGAGGGGGGATCTTATTGAAACTTACAGGATACTGCGAGGCCTGGATAGAGTGGACATGGAGAGGATGTTTCCACTTGTAGGAAAAACTAGAACCAGAGCACACCATCTCAGACTAAAAGGGCAATCCTTTAAAACAGAGATGAGGAGGAATTTCTTCAGCCAGAGGGTGGTGAATGTGTGGAACTCTGCCGCAGAAGGCTGTGGAGGCCAAATCACTGAGTGTCTTTAAGACAGAGATAGATAGGTTCTTGATTAATAAGGGGATCTGAGGTTATGGGGAGAAGGCAAGAGAATGGGGATGAGAAAATATCAGCCATAATTAAATGGCGGAGCAGACTCGATGGGCCGAGTGGCCTAATGCTGCTCCTATGTCCTATGGTCTTATGGTCTCTCTACTGTTTTCCAGATAGGTAAAACTGCACTTGCCTGGTGCTATTCAGATCTATCAAAACATAGCCAGAGTATCACTTGTAATGGCTTCTCTTCCCGTTCCCGTACCATTACCTCTGATACTCCCAAGGATCTATCCTTGGTACCCTCAGCGACATCATCTGAAAGCACTGCGTTAGTTTTCACATATGATGACACTCAGCTCCACCTCACTACCACCTCTTTTGATTCTTCCGATGTTGCTACATTATCAGACTTTTTACCCTGACATCCAATACTGCTGAAAATAACTATTCATCAATTAGATATTGGGAATATTGAAGCCATTGGGGGCGATTGTCTGGCTGCATTGTGCCTGGCAAAAATCCCACAATGTTAGGAGAATAGCGGAAGAGCCCCTAAATGGGATTTGCGTCAGGCGCTGAACAGTACACAGTGCTGCTGGCCCGCTACAGCTGACATAATCTGGTTTTTAGCATATTTAAATCATCATTTAAATATGTTGGGACAGTTTGAAACCAGAATCTCCCGCCTCGTAGTGTTCTCCCTACCTCCCCCACCGGAGTAGTATTGTAAAGCCGGCAGGAAGCACTACTGGTCTCCACCACCAGAGACCAGACGTGATGACCACACTAGGGGGACTGCAATGTCCCAGACCATCGGTGGGCACCAATGTCCACAGAGCCCTCTGGCGTGGTCCGCCTCCCCCTGGCGTGTGCATCCCATCTGGTCTCTGGTGATGGATATCAGTAATGATTCCTGCCATGACACTGCCCCCTGCCAGGGCACCAGGGGCTGTGCCAGGTTGGCACTTCCTAGGGGCAGGGCCTGAAAGGGACATGGCCTGAAAGGGAGCATGGTCTAAAAGGGGGAAAGGAAGGGGAGGGCATGAAGGGGGAAATGAAGGGGCATTTGGCAACCCTCTAGTGGGGTGTCGTTCACCTGGAGATGTTGGCATAGTGTTCACAAAGACCACAAAATAATTTTAACTGAAACAAAGCTTTAAATTTATTAACACCACTAATTTGGATTCAACACATACTCCTTAAGAATACACAGTTGATAAATAACATCTAATTACACTCATCTATAGCTAATCTCACTACTGGTTTAAACTATGATCTGCACTTGATACAGTCATCATAAATTAAGTCTCTCTGGCGGTCGTCTTCTTCTTGTAGATCTTCTTAATGAAATGTTCACGGTATTCGATTGCTCTGCCACATCTTCTCACTTGCGCTATCTGCTCTTCTGACCTTCACTAGCTAACACCTACACACACTCTCCCACAAGGCTTAGCATCACTGCTTTATATAATTGTAACTGTAGTTCCCTCTAGTGGCTACTCTCGACGACTTCAATAACCCCTGCAGTGCTGATAGTTATGATAATACCACATCCCCCTTTCTTTGTGAAGGAAAATTATTATAACATTGGTTGTAATATTTTCTTTCAGGTGTGAAACAGACTATTAGTTACTATCATAAACTCACTATAATCCTGTACATTAATTCATAAATGATATTATTTAGATGAGCAAATATTTCATTATACAGTCATCACAAATTAAATCTCTCTGGCGGTCGTCTTCTTCTTGTAGATCTTCTTAATGAAATGTTCACGGTATTCGATTGCTCTGCCACATCTTCTCACTTGCGCTATCTGCTCTTCTGACCTTCACTAGCTAACACCTACAAACACTCTCCCACAAGGCTTAGCATCACTGCTTTATATAATTGTAACTGTAGCTCCCTCTAGTGGCTACTCTCGACGACTTCAATAACCCCTGCAGTGCTGATAGTTATGATAATACCACATCCCCCTTTCTTTGTGAAGGAAAATTATTATAACATTAGTTGTAATATTTTCTTTCAGGTGTGAAACAGACTATTAGTTACTATCATAAACTCACTATAATCATGTACATTAATTCATAAATGATATCATTTAGATGAGCAAATATTTCATTATACAGTCATCACAAATTAAATCTCTCTGGCGGTCGTCTTCTTCTTGTAGATCTTCTTAATGGAATGTTCAAGGTATTCGATTGCTCTGCCATATCTTCTTGCTGTGTCTGTGCTAAATAAGGATTTGGACAGGCACTGTCCTTGAATATGTTTTCAGCTGGGAGAACATTTGAAAGCTGAGATTGAACTTTATGCTTGACGCATAGCAATGCTCGCCTGTTTCTCCTGAACAGTTGTTCTGTTTTTACTAAGTATGATCTTGGTGCTACTTGTTTCAGAATTTTTGCAACATGTTGCCATCCTCCTTCTGGATTCTGAATTCATACGAAATCGCCTTCTCGAAGTTCAGACAGAGGTTTGGTTTGTTTATTAAAGTACTCTCTTTGCTTAATTTCCACTGCTGTGATACGTTCATGTCTCTTTATTATCCATTTCAGGAATGGTGATCTCAGGTAATGTGGTTCTCAGTCGTCTACTCATTAACATTTGAGCAGGTGATAGTCCATTTGACAGTGGTGTTGCTCTGTACGCTAACAATGCCAACGATATGTCTTGATCATTATCAATTGCTTTGCGGAATAACTTCTTTATTATCTCTACTCCTTTCTTTCCATTTGGCTGAGGATAACGGGGGCTGGAAGTAATATGATTGAAATTATATTGCTCTGCAAACTGTGTCCACTCCCAACTCAAGAAACACGGACCATTGTGAGAGACAGCATTGAGAGGTATCCCATGGCGTGCAAAAAATGAGTTTGTTGCCTTTATCATTGATCTGGCAGTTGAATCTGGCAGTTCAGCATCATTACCTCTGGAAAGTTGGAGAAGTAGTCTATGATTATCAGATAGTAATGACCCTAGAAATAGAATAAATCCATGCCCATTTTACTCCATGGACTAGTAACAATTTCCATCTGTTGCATGCTTTCTTTGCTCTGTGCTGGCTGATGCACCTGACAAATTGCACATGCTTGAACATATTGGTCAATATCACGGTTTATTCCCAGCCAATACACTGACTGTCTGGCTCTCCTATGCCACTTTTCAATGTCTTGATGACCCTTGTGAATTTGCTGCAGAATCCTTAATCGTAAACTGGCAGGAAACACTACCTTTCTTCCTTGAGCAGGAAACCATCTACTATGGAAAGATCATCCCTTATTTCTCAAAAGGCAGATCGACATCCAGCAAGCCATCCTTCTTTTAGGTATTGTTTCACCTTCTGGAGTGTCAAATCCTTTTCAATTTTGGCTTT
This sequence comes from Scyliorhinus canicula, assembly GCF_902713615.1. Taxonomy (NCBI): domain Eukaryota; kingdom Metazoa; phylum Chordata; class Chondrichthyes; order Carcharhiniformes; family Scyliorhinidae; genus Scyliorhinus; species Scyliorhinus canicula. Next base: position 46,948,339 of record NC_052166.1, read on the forward strand.
GATTGTCTGTAGTTTGCAATCAGACACCAGTAGTATCTCGGTAAAGAAACAAGCTTGAGATTACACTATATGGACTGTCTCGGGTTCTGATGTTTCTGCATCAGTGGTTGTCTTGAATTCTAATGTGTCAGCATCAGTGGTAGCATTGGAGAGGTCGTCCACAACACCTAAGTCTTCTCTTGACTCTTCATCTTGGTCAGCTGAAGTGCTGATTGAGTGAATCCTTTCAACTAGCTGCAATCCTTCACAAGCATCCACTTCAATTAATGATGATTTCTCACCCTCTACTACCTCGAAGTTGATGAGTATCTCGATGTTCCCATTCTTAACAAGGCAGCAGGATCCTCTTGTGACTATCGTGTTACCATTGGGGCTGGTTTAGCACACTGGGATAAATCACTGGCTTTTAAAGCAGACCAAGGCAGGCCAGCAGCACGGTTCAATTCCCGTACCAGCCTCCCCAAACAGGCGCCGGAATGTGGCGACTAGGGGCTTTTCACAGTAACTTCATTGAAGCCTACTCGTGACAATAAGCGATTTTCATTTCATTGTAATCTTCAAGCCTACAAGTGGATTGCTTTATTAGTGGTTTGTCAAAAGCTTGCTTTAAAGATCGTTCAGTGATAATATTTGTGTGTGCTCCTTTGTCAATTTTAAATGGTATTAGTTTTCCATTTATTTCTAATGAGCCCACTCCTTAATTATCTTCGAGAGCTCTTGTACTGGCTTCTCATTTTGATCCAGTAAATTAATCCTGCTTCTATCATGAAAGTTATCCAAAAGTGAATATGGTGAGCAAACCTCAGTATCCGTTATGATGTTGGAGTATTTTCTTCACTCTGCACACTTTGGATCCATCTGAAATCACTGTAGGACTTTTAAATTTTGGTTACTGGAACAGTTGCTGATAAACGACACCGTGCTGCAAAGTGGTTCAACTTGCAACAATTGGAACATTGTTTGCCTTTTGCCGGACAACTTTTTTTCCTGCGGGTGTGTCCACAGCATTAATGGCGTCATCCACGTTTCCCAATTTCGCGCTCTTTTCTTTTGCCACGAACTCTGCATATTCACTCAATGCCCGATCACTGGCCTTTCACATATTAATCGCGTCTTCAAGCGGTAAAACTGACTGTCTTAGCATTTTTTCACACAAATGTTCATCATTTATCACAAACACAACTTTGATCACGCAGCATAGAAATGGAGGCCGAGGAAAAATTGCAGTACTGCGCTCGTAATATTACAGGTGTGCTGAAAGAATCTACTGACTCTCTTAACTGCAGCCGTTTTCTTAACATGTAGCGCTCATAGAATTTTTTTCAGGCTCTTTAATTTTTGTAGCACCATGTTGTATTTATTTTTATCCTCACCTGCACTGGGGCTGGTTTAGCACACTGGGCTAAATCGCTGGCTTTTAAAGCAGACCAAGGCAGGCCAGCAGCATGGTTCAATTCCCGTACCAGCCTCCCCGAACAGGCGGCGGAATGTGGCGACTAGGGGATTTTCACAGTAACTTCATTTGAAGCCTACTTGTGACAATAAGTGATTTTCATTTCATTTCAAACGAATTATAAAGTTCTAATGTTTGCAGTCCAGCCATATTTAACAGGAGTGCTATTTTCCTTTTGGTCTGAAGCATTTTCAAGCATGGAGGTAGAAAGGAAAACTTCAAACTTCTGTTTACAGAAAGCCCGGGTCTGGCATAGTTTACCAAGTATCCTGAAGTGGTCAGTCTTCTTGAGAAATTCCATCTTCTGATTAGTCTCTGTAATAGATTTTTTCTGAGTTCTGTAGCTTCTAGGTTGCTTCTTCAATTTCCCAATGCTATTCTTTCCTAATCTAACAGTTGTTTCTGAAAATAAATAGACACCTGGTACCATGTTCTGTTCTTTGTGTTGCATATTTCAGGATGGTTGGCATAGTACTCACAAAGACCATAAAATAGTTTTAACTTAAACAAAGCTATAAATTTATTAACACTACTAACTTGGATTTAACATGCACTCCTTAAGAATACACAGTTGTTTAATAACATCTAACTCATCTACAGCTAATCACACTACTGGTTTAAGCTATGATCTGCACTCACTTACACTATCTGCTCTTCTGACCTTCACTAACTAACTCCTGCACACACTCTCGCACAAGGCTTAGCATCACTGCCTTATATAGTTGTAACTGTAGCTCCCTCTAGTGGCTACCCTCATTAACCCTTGCAGTGCTGACAGTTATGATAATACCACAACATGGGTATAAAAAGGGTCAGCTATTGGGAGCGCGGTAGTTCTCCCCTGGGCTGGACAAACACACAGCATGTTAGAACTGCTCAGTATTATCAATAAACCTTTATTGTTGTTAATCCCTGGTCACTAGTTATTGCAACCCAGTACTTCTGCACAAAGTTTTAGTCAATTAGGTTGAAAAGTGGCTTTCATATCAGCAACTATATTGCAAAACAAAGGAAAAGACAAATGGAAAATGAAGTGAGAACAGCACTTGAAACGAGTTATAATTAATTCAACAGCAGCTTGAAAGTGGGAGCTTAATGCTGCAATATTGTACTTGCATTGCAAATATTTCAGCATCAAGACAAAAAAAGGCATTGCAAACTGCAACGTGAATTAATGAACTCTTTGGGACACTTATTTTGCAGAAGTTCTAGTTGTTTTCTAGTATTGTATAATCTTTTAGTCTGCTGCACCAATTAAACATTTTTATTACTGATGGGAGGGGGCAACTGGGAGGGGGTAACTGGGGGTATCGGTGGGGGGGGGGGGTTGAGTCACCCTCATGCATGCATACTGTGGGGTGCGGGGGTGGTGACCCATTATTCCTGTAGCTTGCAAAGTTCCCCGGAAGTTAAACTGACTCAGGATAAGTAGCAACAGAGGGAGACTGTGTGGAGTCGGGGGTAGTGGTGATGGTCGCTGGAGAACCTGCGGGTGCCAAGTCCCGAAGGGAGACTGTGATGGTGATCCACGTAGGCATATTGGGGGTTAGCATGGAGGAGAAGAACCCGTTCAACCAGGGGATCCGACTTGTGACTCTTCGCATGCTTCTGGAGGAGGACGGGCCCTGGAACCGTCAGCCAGGACAGGAGCGAGATCCCTGAGGTGGACTTCCTGGAGAAGACAAACATTCTCTCGTGAAGTTTTGCATTGGTGGCGGTACACAGGAGCGACGGGATGGAGTGGAGTGCATCGGGAAGGACCTCCTGCCAGCAGGAGACAGGGAGACCTCTAGACCGTACGGCAAGAAGGACGGCCTTCCAGACCATCGCGTTCTCCCTCTCCACCTGTCCATTTCCCCAGGGGTTGTAGCTGGTAGTCCTGCTTGAGGCGATGCCCTTGCTAAGCAGGAACTGACGCAGTTCATCACTCATGAAGGAGGAACCACGATCGCTATGGATGTAAGTGGGGAAACCATAAGACCATAAGACATAGGAGTGGAAGTAAGGCCATTCGGCCCATCGAGTCCACTCCGCCATTCAATCATGGCTGATGGGCATTTCAACTCCACCTACCAGCATTCTCCCCGTAGCCCTTAATTCCTCGCGACATCAAGAATTTATCTATCTCTGCCTTGAAGCCATTTAGTGTCCCGGCCTCCACTGCACTCCGCGGCAATGAATTCCACAGGCCCACCACTCTCTGGCTGAAGAAATGTCTCCACATTTCTGTTCTGAATTTACCCCCTCTAATTCTAAGGCTGTGCCCACGGGTCCTCGTCTCCTCGCCTAACGGAAACAGTTTCTTTGCGTCCACCCTTTCTAAGCCATGTATTATCTTGTAAGTTTCTATTAGATCTCCCCTTAACCTTCTAAACTCCAATGAATACAATCCCAGGATCCTCAGCCGGTCATCATATGTTAGACCCGCCATTCCAGGGATCATCCGTGTGAATCTCCGCTGGACACGCTCCAGTGCCAGTATGTCCTTCCTGAGATGTGGGGCCCAAAACTGGACACAGTACTCCAAATGGGGCCTAACCAGAGCCTTATAAAGGCTCAGTAGCACATCACTGCTTTTATATTCCAACCCTCTTGAGATAAATGACAACATTGCATTCGCTTTCTTAATCACAGATTCAACCTGCATGTTTACCTTTAGGGAATCCTCGACTAGCACTCCCAGATCCCTTTGTACTTTGGCATTATGAATTTTCTCACCGTTTAGAAAGTAGTCTATGCTTGGATTCTTTTTTCCAAAGTGCAAGACCTCACATTTTCTCACGTTGAATTGCATCAGCCATTTCCTGCACCACTCTCCCAAACTGTCTAGATCCTTCTGCAGCCTCCCCACTTCCTCAGCACTACCTGCCTGACCACCTAACTTTGTATCATCGGCAAACTTCGCTAGAATGCCCCCAGTCCCTTCATCCAGATCATTAATATATATGGTGAACAGCTGCGGCCCCAACACTGAACCCTGTGGGACACCGCTGGTCACCGGCTGCCATTCCGAAAAAGAACCTTTTATCCCAACTCTCTGCCTTCTGTCAGACAGCCAATCCTCAACCCATGCCAATAGCTCACCTCGAACACCATGGGCCCTCACCTTACTCAACAGCCTCCTGTGTGGCTCCTTATCAAAGGCCTTTTGGAAATCCAGATAGACCACATCCACTGGGTTTCCCTGGTCTAACCTACTTGTCACCTCCTCAAAGAATTCTAACAGGTTCGTCAGGCACGACCTCCCCTTACTAAATCCATGTTGACTTGTTCTAATCCGACCCTGCTCTTCCAAGAATTTAGAAATCTCATCCTTAACGATCGATTCTAGAATTTTACCAACAACCGAGGTTAGGCTAATTGGCCTATAATTTTCCATCTTTTGTCTTGATCCTTTCTTGAACAAGGGGGTTACAACAGCGATCTTCCAATCGTTCGGGACTTTCCCTGACTCCAGTGATTTTTGAAAGATCTCAACCAACGCTTCCGCTATTTCTTCAGCCACCTCCCTCAGAACTCTAGGGTGTAGCCCATCGGGGCCAGGAGATTTGTCAATTTTAAGACCTTTTAGCTTTTTTAGCACCATCTCTTTTGTAATGGCAACCATACTCAACTCAGCCCCCTGACCCTCTATAATTTTTGGGATATTACTCATGTCTTCCACTGTGAAGACAGACGCAAAGTACTTATTAAGTTCTCCATCCATTTCCTCGTCTCCCATCACTAGCCTTCCGGAATCAGTTTGAATTGGCCCAATGTCTACTTTGGCCTGTCGTTTGTTTTTTATGTATTGAAAGAAACTTTTACTATCATTTCTTATATTACTGGCTAGCCTGCCTTCATATTTGATCCTCTCCTTCCTTATTTGTCTCTTTGTTAACCTCTGTTTGTTTTTGTAGCCTTCCCAATCTTCTGATTTCCCAGTGCTTTTGGCCACTTTATAGGATCTCTCTTTTTCTTTGATACATTTCCTGACCTCCTTTGTCAGCCATGGCTGTCTAATCCCTCCCCGGATAATCTTTCTTTTCTTGGGGATGAACCTCTGTACAGTGTCCTCAATTATGCATACAAACTCCTGCCATTTTTGCTCTGCCGTCTTCCCCACTAGGGTCTGCTTCCAGTCGATTTTCACCAGTTCCTCTCTCATGCCCTCGTAATTACCTTTATTTAACTGTAACACCATTACATCCGATTTTGCCTTCTCTCTTTCAAACTGCAGACTGAACTCAACCATATTATGATCACTGCTTCCTAAGTGTTCCCTTACTTTAAGATCTTTTATAAAGTCTGGTTCATTACATAGCACTAGGTCCAGAATAGCCTGCTCCCTTGTGGGCTCCATGACAAGCTGTTCCAAAAAGCCATCTTGTAAGCATTCCATGAATTCCTTTTCTTTGGATCCACTGGCTACGTTATTTACCCAATCCACCTGCATATTGAAGCCCCCCATGATCACCGTGACCTTGCCTTTCTGACATGCCTTTTCTATTTCCCGGTACATGTTGCGCCCCTGGTCCTGACCACTGTTAGGAGGTCTGTACATAACTCCCATTATGGTTTTTTTGCCTTTGTGGTTCCTCAATTCTACCCACACAGACTCCACATCATCCGACCCTATGTCGTTTAGTGCCATAGATTTAATTTTGTTCTTAACTAACAAGGCAACCCCACCCCCTCGGCCCACCTCCCTGTCTTTTCGATAGGTTGTATATCCTTGGATGTTTAACTGCCAGTCCTGAACCCCCTGCAGCCATGTCTCTGTGATGCCTACCACATCATAATCATTCACGATGATCTGTGCCATTAGTTCGTCTACTTTATTACAAATGCTACAAGCATTCAGGTAAAGTGCCTTAATGCTAACTTTCTTATCATTACAGATATTGGAAGTCCTAAGATGTCCAAAGTTATCCGAACAAGGTGAAGAAGCCATGCAGGCCCTTGATGACTGTGGCAGAGGTCATGTCAGGGCACGGGATGGCGAAAGGGAAACGTGAGTACTCATCAATGATGCTGAGAAAGTACACATTACTGTCAGTGGAGGGGAGGGGCCCTTTGAAATCGAGGCTGAGGCACTCAAAGGGGTGGGAGGCCTTTACCAGGTGTGCTCTGTCCGGCTGATAGAAGTGCGGCTTGCACTCCGCGCAGACCTGGCAGTACTTGGTCATGGTCCTGACCTCCTCGAGGCAGGTTGCGGGCCTTGATAAAATGAAAAAAATGGGTGACCCCCCGGGTGACAGAGGTCATTGTGGAGGGCCAGAAGTCGGTCTACTTGTGCGCTGGCACATGTACCGCGGGATAGGGCATCTCGGGGCTCATTGAGCTTCCCAGGTCGATACAAGATATCATAATTATAGATGGAGAGTTCGATCCTCCACCTCAGGACCTTGTCATTCTTGATCTTGCCCCGCTGTGTGTTATTGAACATGAACGTAACCGACCGTTGGTCAGTGAGGAGAGTGAATCCCCTGCCGGCCAGGTAATGCCTCCAATGTCGCACAGCTTCCACAATGGCCTGGGCTTCCTTTTTGATGGAGGAGTATCGAATGCCGAAGCCCTGGAGGGTACGGGAGAAGAAAGCCATGGGCTTTCCCGCCTGGTTGAGGTCAGACGCACCGCTCTCCACCTGGAACGGGATGGACAAGTCTACTGCTTGCATCGTGGCTTTGGCAATATCTGTTTTGATGTGGCTGAAGGCCAGGCGGGCCTCAGCCATCAGGGGGAAAATGGTGGATTTAATGAATGGGCGGGCTTGTCCACATAATTGGGGACCACTGGGCATAATAGGAAAAGAACCCCAGGCATCTCTTCAGGGTCATGCGGCAGTGGGGGAGTGGAAATTTCCAGGAGGGGGCGCATACGGTCGGGACCGGGCCCTAGGACTCCGTTTTCCACAATGTAGCCAAGGATGGCAAGGCAGGTTGTACGTAAAACGCATTTCTCCTTATTTATGTGAGGTTAAGGAGTTTGGCGGTGTGGAGGAAATGTCGGAGGTTAGCGTCATGGTCCTGCTGGTCATGGCCGCAGATGGTGACATTATCCAGATACGGGAACGTGGCCCGTTCAACCCAGAATGGTCAACCATTCTGTCCATCTCCCGCTAGAAGACCGAGACCCCATTGGTGACGCCGAAGGGGATCATGAGGAAGTGGTAGAGGAGGCCATCTGCCTCGAAGGAAGTGTATTGGCGTTCCGCCAGGCAGATAGGGAGCTGGTGGCACGTGGACTTCAAGTCAATAGTGGAGAAGACTCGGTACTGCGCAATCTGATTGACCGTGTCAGATATGCGGGGCTGACGATACGCATCGAGCTGCGTGTACCAGTTAATGGTCTGACTGTAGTCGATGACCAATCGGTGCTTCGCCCCAGTTTTGACGACCACCGCTTCGGCTCTCCAGGGGCTCGTACTGGCTTCTATGATCCCTTCCTGCAGGAGTCGCTGGACCTCCGACCTGATAAAGGCCTTGTCCCGAGCACTGTATCGTCTGCTCCTAGTGGCGATGGGCTTACAGTCCGGGGTGAGGTTAGGAAAGAGCGGGGGAGGGGCGACCTTAAGGGGCGAGAGGCTACAGACGGTGAGAAGGGGCAGGGGTCCATCGAACTCCAAGGTAAGACTTTTGAGGTGGCATTGGAAACCTAGACCTAGTAGTAGGGCAGCGCAGAGTTGGGGGAGGACGTAGAGCTTGAGATTTTTGTACTCGACGTCCCGTACTATGGGTCATACGTGGCGGATGACGTGGAAGATGGGGGTGGTCTCCACGGGCTACATGCAGCGCTGCTGGGTTTAGAAACAGGTTGGTCCTTTAGAGAAGTGGCCCTTCTTTCCGCACCTGTTGCAGATCGCGCTCCTCGCTGGGCAGCACTGTCTGGGGTGCTTACCCTGGCCACAGAAGTAACATTTCGGGCCTTCGGAGATAGCGGGTCGCTACGCGGCACAGGCTTGCGGTGCCCTTGGGTGGGGTGATGGCGGCGCCCACGGCATCCACACGGGTGCCGTACGGTCAGAGCTGTAGGCATCCATGTTATGGAAGGCCACTTCCAACACCTCCGAGAGCTGTACTGTGTCTTGGAGGTCAAGTGTACCCCCTTCTGGTAGGCGCTGGCGGATGTAATTAGATTTTATGCCTGTGATATAGGCGTCCCTGATCAGCAATTCGGTGTGCTTGACAGCTGATACCGCCTTACAACTGCAGTTCTGGCCGAGTACCCAAAAGGCACGCAGAACTTCAGCTTGCGATTCTCCGGGGCACTGTCGCCTCGTGGCAAGGAGATGCCTAGCGTACACCTCGTTGACTTCCTTAACATACTGCCCCTTCAACAGCGTTATTGCATCCTCATACGAGGTAGCCTCCCTGATAAGAAGGAAAACTTGCGGGATCACCCGGGAGTTGAAGACTCGCAGCTTGTGGTGTCAGCGATGGCGCGGCGGAGAAATCAATGTAAGATTCAAAGCAGCTTAGCCAGTGTTCAAATGTGGCAGTGGCGTCGGCTGCTTGGGGGTCCAGCTCCAGGCGATCAGGCTTGAACGATGGATCCATCTTGACATTTTAGCTGATAAAATTGATGTACCATCAATGACAACAGATGAGTCGGAAGACTAAACTGTGGCTTTAATCAGCTAAAAGATACCTGCTGGCAGCCGGTCCCAGAATGTGGGCAGGACAGGAGGTTAGCCACCTTTACAGGAGGTTTAGCTCACTCAGCTAAATCGCTGGCTTTTAAAGCAGACCAAGGCAGGCCAGCAGCGCGGGTTCGATTCCCGTACCAGCCTCCCCGGACAGGCGCCGGAATGTGGCGACTAGGGGCTTTTCACAGTAACTTCATTGAAGCCTACTCGTGACAATAAGCAATTTTCATTTTCATTTATACTTGAGCCCGAGGGGCGGAGCCACAGGCGGAGCCAGCAGGGACAAACCCAGACATGTAACAAACAGTAAGAACAGTGAGTACAATAAGAGCAGTAAGTACAATATAATACAGTGGTTTACCACAATTAGTTACAAGTCCTTGGTCACCAGTCTTTGGGGACCCAGCACTTCTACAAGTTGGACCGATTTTTGATCAACAAGGGAGTCCAAGGTTATGGGAGGCAGACAGGAAAGTGGATTTAAGGCCACAATCATATCAGCCATTATCTTATTGAATGTCAGAGCAGGTGTGTGGAGCTGAATGGTCTGCTCCTGATCCTACTTTCAATGATCTTAGCATTGAAAATGCTTTTCTGACTTTTTCCAAGGGCAGTCATATCATGTTTCTCACAGACAAGGCGCTTAATTTTTAAATCTCTAACCTAAAGCTCATCTAATGCAATCGGAAAATGATTAATGAATTATTTTCTCCCTGAAGTGTTGGCTAGTGTAGACTTGAGAGATGAACAGACACTTCCAACACTGCTGAAGGTTCAACTCAATTTTATGAACTATTTCTAACTAACACACGATGACTGTGGGTCTAAATGATGCTAACTTAAACTAGAGACCTAAGCCTTGTCCGAACCAGTTGATTCTCTCAGCACGTGTTGTGAGTCTGTGCTGGGCTGGATGAGTTCTTATTACACTCAGAGGCAGCACCCAGAATGAACGGGAACCGTGGTGTCCTCTGCCTTTATAGTGTGTGTATTCTAACTGGTGATTGGCTGCAGTGTTTGTACATGTTGATTGGTCCCTGTGTGTGTCCATCAGTGTGTGTCTGCACCATGATATACTGGTGTATATTATGACACTCCCTTTTTTCTTAACAAATTTCTCCACCAAATAAGTAACTGACTTTAACGGTGGAAAAACACTCAGTAGACAAAGGGCTAGTATTATAATCTGATTTAAAGCTGAGGGCAAAATTACTCAGTGGTTTCATTATGATATCTTTCGCATATGTAATTACATGGATAAATTGATGGAAATATGCATGAACTGAGAATAAGTGGCCATGACTGTGGCTCAGAGTTCAGTGCAAGAGTTTGTGTGAGGATCTGAAAATGATCTGATCAATATCTAATAATTTTCTAATTTATAAAAATGCTCCTTGGGGATCATAGATGGTTGTAACCATTTGAAAATCCTTGCAAAATAAAGTACATCAACATGTACATTTTCACTTCATGATTCTAAATAGACAATCTATATCATTTTAATTCTTGCTCTTCGATACTCAAGAAAGACTTCTATTCACTAGCGGTCTGCAACTGAAAACAAAGGGTCAGTATTGTGGGTCTGTCATCTTAAACATGAGGAAGTTATAAGTTTCATTAAGGCAAAAATACTGATACATTATTGCATTGTGTCGGAAATTTTTAGCTTTTAAAGAATTAAAATAGAATTCTTGCACAGGGAGTAAAATACAACACATGAAACCTCCTGCCCACTCCCAAATCCAAATAGGATAGAGTGCAAAGCACAAAGAGGATGTACAGCATTGCTTACAACAATTTGCAGTGTCTGACTGCTCCTTTAATTCTCTGCATGGCAACACATACATACATTGTCAGTCCCACAGGTCACGACCCTTGAAGGCCAGCAGTTACTCAATCATCCCAGAGTGGCATTAGACTAATTACAGGAAAAATCAAATGGAAATCTCTATAACCTAGAGATGAATAAGGTCAAAGTGATCTTCAGTAAAAGAAGTATGGCATGTCAAATGTTCCTTTGTTAATGAGGCCTGAAAGCAAGCACTTGTACAATGCTTCTGCCCATTCCTTTATATGCGCATCTTTCTAATTCATCCTATTAAAAGCCATGTCTTAACTATTTAGTTAACATAATGGTAATATGTTCAATAATAATGCATGTTTTAAATTTCAGATCCTGTTTTATCTTGATGATAATCAGTAAAAAAAACCTTTAACATTTATATCACCAATTTAATAGCATGACATTTATCAACCGCAGCAAATTGTAAGTAGGATCTTTTATAACACCATTACTTTGTCAAAAGGATCTAAATTCTAACCCATGGAGATAACTCTCTGCAGACTACTTTCCTTTCAGTTTTCTATGCAAACCAGACCCAGTAGGGAAACTGCTTATTTAGTTTATTTTGTGCCCACGAACTATAACAAAAAGCTTACTGAATTTAACTTGACAGGTGTACATTTATGAAATCACTTTTTACAAAAATACTTTAATGGGAGATTTTTCAAATTTAACAATGCTGATTTTTATTGACACAAAGTGGTAGCAATGCTTGTAATTAAGTTGCCTACACTTATTTTTTATTACCCACTTTTCGGTAGGAGTAAACTATCTATGAGTTGAATTGTTTTACACCACAACGCAAAGTAGGTATTGTTCTGCAGTGGAAAGAAACCATATGCTAACTTCTCCCCTCACAGAAATCTGTTTTTGTTTAAGAAACACACAGTGAACATTCTTTAACCAATTTGCCATTAATCATGCACGCAACAGCAGGATTCAGAATATTATTTTAAACTGAGACAAGTGTTTAAGCTTTTAAGTAACAAAATACCATTTAAAGGAATAAACAAGAGTACAGTTACAGTACAGCACAGAATCATTTCATGTTTGTCACTCTCAGTGAGTTAAATAAACTAATTCCCCACTTTTCCTCTGATTCTATTATTGAATAAGGTTTCCGAGTTGGTCATTTATGAGTTCCCAGTATCAAATGTATTTATAATAATATTTGTCATCAGGATAGATCAACTGAGAATTCAATGGCTTTCAATCATATTTACTGTAAAACAAATTTTACTGGGGTCCTTGAATGCCATTTGACATTCGAGCCATTTTTGTGTTTTCCTGTGCAATGACACAGGCAATCTGATCAGCCAGAGTGGCTCATTCTTTTGATATGCCGTGATCATTCTAAACCAGTATAGTTCGTGGCAAGTAATTCGTATCTGCAGGGACCACTGGCTGTGAGTAGATCTTTCAACATTTACTTTGGCAGCCCTCATTAGAGGAAGCAGCCAATACAGATAAATTATGTTCCTCATGTAGAATATCTGTTGCACGACTTATCTGCTGTGAGGCGTCTGTGCCATTTATAATAGTCCTTGTCACCTTATTGTGTGCAAATACATTTATGTTAATCTTACAGCTGGCCATTCTCTTGATTATGTAAAACTTAAAAACAGTTCTCAAGTTACATATTTAAACATTGATTTAAGGTAGAATTTCTCATTAATGTTTCTTTGGAAGTACTCTGAAATAACATCACTGAATGCTCGGAAACCTGTGCAACCTCAAAAAAGTTAATATTGATCAATTTAGGGAATTGGGGGAGAAATTAGAGGAGGGAGGAGGCTTGGGAAAAGTTTTTAGTGGGGGAAGGTTTAGGGGAGAGCTTGGAGGCTGAATGGAGGTGGGAGTTTGGAGGTTGGAGCAAAATGAGGTACTGTTTGGTGGCTGGAAGTAGGGGGGAGACTTTGGAGGCTGGAAGGTGTGGGGAGGCAGAGAGCCCTCTGAAGGGAACCGGATGGGAATGGTTGGCTGAGGGGAGATCAGAGGCAAATTCTATGCTCCCCCCCCCCCCACGCCGAGCTGGGTTCTGAGGGTAGGATGCACTTGAGGGCCTTTTACTGCCAAGCCTCAATTTTTAGGCTGATAAGAGTGGGTGTGAAAAGGGTGGAAAACAGATAAATAAACTTTCCTCCATCTTGTGCGAGAAGGCCGTGAGGGTGGGGGAGTCAGGGGGACGGAGGGGGGGGGGGCACCCCCTCCCTGGTCGACTGCTATTTCCCCCTTCCAACCTCCTATACCATTCCCTACTGTCCTGTTCCTGGGACCCCTGGCACTTGCCTCCAAGTCCTGGGATGTGGTTCCAGGCAGAGTGCTACAGTGCCTCTTCTGGCCACTGCAGCCTTGTGCCTGTATGGGTTGGAGAGCTATTGCCAATCAGATTGGCCAGCAGCTTTCAAGGGTGAGGGGCCCTCCTTCCAAGGGTAGATGGAAATCCCGCCCTCTGCCAATCAAAGGAGGTAGCAGGGTACATACTGTCTCTCAGGGTGGTCAGCACCGACCACTTGCCATTCTTAAAATTCTACCCAGGGGAACCTGGTTTTCACAACTCAGGAAAAAAGAGCTTGCTTTTGACATTGATTTCTTAAATCAATCCAAGTGATCCAAGAATGGCTGGTGCAGCAAAGTTCGCTTACGTCCGATTCCTGGAAGATGAGGATTGTATCAATTAAAGAAGACATTGAAAAGTTTGATCCCAAGGTCCACCATGCGTCAAAGATGTACAAGATAAGGTGGGCCCAGGCAACTGTTGGTGCTTGATTGGCTATGATTTGGGGAATGAGAACTGGATGCAGGATGATGGATGGGATTTTCTGCTCCTGTTTGAGGTGGGTTCGGCACCGGGAGTAGAAAATATTGTGGGAACTGCAAATTTGCGTATTATGATGGGGGTAAATGTATGATACGATTGTCCCTTCCCCACATCAGTGACAGGGTGCATCCTTGACGTTCAAAGTTGGGAACATCATTATAATAAATTACCAAATCATTATCTGGCCCCTACGCCACAATCATCCATCCACCCCACCATCAGATAATTCATGCATGGCGGCGTGATGGCAGAACAATGTGAATCACGACTGGTCTCCGAAGCTGTGCCCCCAGCGAACAGACTTCCCAGGGGAGCTCAGGTGAGTGTAGTGCTCGGGCAGAAATAGTCATGCCCAGGCACCCACTGGCATTGCCCAGGCATCCCCAGCACTGTCCAAGCATTGCCCCTGGCATTGCCCAGGCACCCACTGGCATTGCCCAGGCATCCCCAGCACTGTCCAAGCATTGCCCCAGGCATTGCCCAGGCACCCACTGGCATTGCCCAGGCATCCCCAGCACTGTCCAAGCATTGCCCCTGGCATTGCCCAGGCACCCACTGGCATTGCCCAGGCACCCACTGGCATTGCCCAGGCATCCCCAGCACTGTCCAAGCATTGCCCCGGCACTGCCCAGGCACCCACTGGCATTGCCCAGGCATCCCCAGCACTGTCCAAGCATTGCCCCTGGCATTGTCCAGGCACCCGCCCAACTGTCCAGGTTGTGCCGGGGCGGAGTCAAGGAGGTGCAAGGGAATGTGCCGATGTGAGCTGGTTTGCTTGCTCTGCATTGGGGAAGCCTTTAAAATGGCGTCCTGATACTTGGCTGTTTGAGTTGCTGGCAGAGTGAACCGCCACACCAGTGATAAATCTTGGAACCCATGGCTTCAAGGTTTTTTTTCGAAGCGCTGCACTATACAGCAGAGAAAACTATTGCCATAGGCGGATCCAATGTCACTTTTCCCACCTGACATTAGCATTTGCTGATATCGGGAAAATCCCAGCCAATATCTTTTATTAGGCACAGATCCTTTTGATTGAAGGTTAATTTCGACGAGAAAGCTGAAACTTCAGTGTGTCTTTGAGATATATTGACTTTTCTTTCTTCGTCTGCAGCGTACCACAAAGGCCTCAAAGAGCAGAAGGAATCAACATATATCCGAATCCCTGCTAACAAAGCACCTTTCTCAAGCCTTCAAGCGAAGTGGGTCTTGGAAGATACTACAGTTACCAGGGTACATGTGCTGCTGTCTACTCATTTTTTATCATTGTGTTCTGATATTGTAATGGTTAGCACATATGGCACCCAATGGAAGAAACTGAGAGGTGCGATGTCACAAGATCTAGCGACCAAGAGTAATAAAACTCGTTCTTCCAGGGAGTTCAGCTGGAGGATTGTACAGAACTCACCCAGAAACGGGAAGAGCTACTAACCGTTATACTAATATTGTATTCTCACAGACCATTTTCTCTCTGTATGAACAATTATGTGCCTAAAAGCATGGAACTTGAATGCTTGTTCATGTCAAAAATGCCAAAAAACTTGTTAACAGCTCATTTATTTTTCCTGATAGAAGGATAAGAATGCCTGAACATATGCCACCCAACTTTGGAAATTGAGAAGCAAGATGTCTCAACATCTAGCTACCAAGAGTAGAGGCCTCACCTGGGACACTCAGCCCTCATTGTCATGAGCTGTCTCATCCTGGTGATGCTGGCAGTATTGACTGTTGCTGCCACCTTCTCCCAGGCGCTGTTCAGGAGGGCAGACTTGAGTCTGCGGCCACCCTGGGGAAGAGGGTGTCCCTCCTCTCTATAATGGGATCGAGCAGTGGGTCAGACACCCAAAATCATGGGGCAGGTCTTACTGAGCCACCTTCGTGGCTGAAATTAGAGTGTGTGGTGAGTAGCATGCTTATGGACAGCACGGTAACCCAGTGGCTAGCATTGTTGCTTCACAGCTCCAGAGACCTGGGTTCGATTCCCGGTTTGGGTTACTGTCTGTGCGTAGTCGCTTGTAAATACTTGCACAGGTGTGACGCCTGCCTGAGAGAAGTGAAGCATTGTGGAAGGGTGGAGCATACTGTATCCAACCCACGAATGACATTCAAATCCACGCAAATGACGGTTTTACATGGGACTGCCGGGGTGGGGCGCAAACATGATTCATTCTACCAGTGGGAGACCGGAGCAATGTCGGAATCAGCGTTGGGCACAAATCGTGATTTTTACATGACCCGATATTCTCCTCATGATCTCGATTCTACTTGTGTTGAGGGAGAGCGGGGAATCCAGCCCTTTATTTACAATAATTGTGGAAATCAGTGGCTGGATCTCTGAGTTCGTGCAAAAGCATTTAAGACAAACAAAACCTGAAAGAAGACGTGGAAAACAGGAGCTCGATTCCTTGGTTAAAAAGTGGATATACCGACCAACCCACTGCGTGTTTTTCGGCAGTGGAGGGTGTGGTGATATGCATCACTGTAAATATACAAGGGGTTCATGTAAATACACGTAGACTAGCTAGACACTAGAGTGAGCACCAGAATCATGACACACAGAGATTCAGCCAATAGGGCAGTAAGATAGGACACGACCAATGGGCATTCACGATACACACAGAGGTGACACTACACCAACCCATATATAAGGACACAGCACACATAATCTTCCTCTTTCCAGTGGAGACATTTAGTGAGTAGACAGGGTTGATTGAACATATCACACCCACCACGTGGATTGTAGCAGACTGGTTCGTCAGTCTGAGTAGCTATAGAAGGATTAACAGGAGAGTCGAATCCAAGTAGGAGAATCGTTAACAGTTTGATAAATGTATTCAAGCTATCTCCAAGTCTGAACCTTCCTTTGTCAGAGAGCACATCAAGGAAGCAGCTTACGCTACGTCAAGAGCATAACAAAACATGGTACCAGTAAGTGAACTATTTAAATCCATATAGTTACAACTCCGCAAACAGTGACAACCAGCAACAGCAGCCAGGCAAGATGATGTTCGAGATTCGGTTCCACAGCAGCTCAGGTACCACTGCAATCTCAGTGAAAACTGGCGTGTGTTCAGGCAGAGATTTGAGATCTACCTGGTAGCATCCGACCTAGATGGTGTGGCGGATGCAGAGAAAATAAACTTACCATCGCGGGTCCAAGAGTAGCTGAAACCTTCCAGACCTTCAAATACTTCAAAGGGCAAGACAAGAGTGAATTCCAGACAGTCCTGGACAAGTTCGAACGATACTGCGAGGAAAAGACAAAGAAACCAACAGAAAACGGTATAAGTGGTGCCAATACTAACCACGAGACCGGGGTGGGCAAGCAGCGAATGACAGTTTTGATTTGCAGCCACCTTGGAAAAGGTGCTGCACATGAGCAGTTGCATGAAGAGCGCACAGAACGGGAAGGTCCGTTTGCGCATGCGCGAGAAGCCGTCCATGCGCGATTGCGAAAAAGGCCCCAAGTAAAGGAATAGCGATCTGCGCATGCGCAATCACTTCCTACAATCTACGTCACATGCTTCGTGACTTCAAAGGCCCTGGACCACGCCCACTTAAAGGGGAAATGTCCCAAAACACGGCAAAAAATTTAAAGTTCAAAACCAGATTCTTTCACTTTGAACGACAGCACATGCCTGAAATTCGACCAGTAGCTGAAAGTAACCTCCGCAGAACCCTGCAACAAGTAGTTATCACCACCCAAAGAGATGATACAGTCCTTGAAGACTATGACTCGGCCGGGCCTTTACGCCCGTTTTTTCATGGCAGCAAACACATCTGCTTGCTGCCGTCGTACAGACAGGCGCAGGATGCCCGTTTGGGGCATCCAGAGGCCCGTTTGGGGCGGGAGCACCACCGTTGTGCTCGGGAGGGGACAGGCCCGCGATCGGTGCCCACCGATCGTCGGGCCTGCGTCCAAAAGGGACGCACTCTTTCCCCTCCGCCGCCTGACAAGATCAAGCCGCCACATCTTGTCGGGCGGTGGTGGAGAAATGCGGAAATGCGCATGTGTGGGTTCCGTCAATGGCGTGATGACATCTCCAACTCCAATCGCCAGCTCCAACCTGCGCATGCATGGCTGACGTCATACAGACGCCAGCCGCGCGTCATCTTGGCGCGCGGTTTTAACGATGGTCGTTAAGGCCGCGACGCCGTGATTCCCGGGGTCCCACTCCTAGCCCCGATGGGGGGGGGGAAGAATCGGGTCCCGGGAACGGGCGTGGAGTCTGCCGTGAAACACGGCCAGTTTCACGGCAGCCTTTACGACTATCCGCATTTGCTGAGAATCTCGCCCATGGTACCAGAAGTGATTTCAGAAAGCTAGCTAGACACCAGCAAGAGAAGAAAAATTTAAACCGAATATTTGACTGTGGAAGACTTCGCAGAAAATGGATCCTCGATGACTAACCGATTCGATGGATCTTGTTGGAACTCCATGGGAACTGGAAACAACCGGTAATTTAAGTTATAACTGGAAAATGGTTGAACAGCTGTTCCAAATATTTATCACAGCTAATGATTTAAGCACTGCTTCTGACACAATGAAAATAGCCCTAATACTGTCAACAGGAGGGCATGAAGCTAGAGAAATCTATAATTGCTTTAATTATTTAGAAGGTGAGGACAACACCAAAGTAGAAGTAATGCTCAAAAAATTTGCTGAACGCTGTAACAGTCAGTCTGGTGAGATGCTGGAAAAATTTAACTCTTGTCAGAGAAACGGAGGGCCCATCTCTGATTTTATTACAAATCTCAAGTTCATACCACAAGGCTGTGATTATGCTGATTTCAGAGACACTATGTTAAAGGATCAATTTAATTCTGGACTATTTGATAAAAATTTGAGGGAAGAACTTTCACAAAATAAGTATCTAACTCAAGAAATCGCTATACAAAAATGCCTTGCTTATGAACAAAAACAAAATCAATTCTTTGAGTCTCTACAAACACAGAATCATCATTTAGAAAACAAAATTGGTAACAATGGTGCGAACATGCACCACGAGGCAGAGGCAGGGTTGAATCGGAGGACGACGGAGGTTCTGAGTGGCAGCCATCTTGCGAAAGGAGCTGGACATGCTCAGTTGCGAAAAGAGCGCACAGTACAGGAAACTCGGAGAGCGCATGGGCAATCGAGTCCTACGCATGATGTCACAAGCGTCATGACATCAGAGGACCAAGACCACGCCCACTTAAAGGGGAAATGTCCCAAACCACGGGAAAACATTTTTAAAGCCATAAGACATGATTATTTCACCCGGAACGACTGCACAATGCCTGAAATTTGACTTGTCGCTGAAAATAACCTCCGCAAAACCCTGCAACAAGCAGTTAGCACCGTCCCAGAAAATGATATGGTCCTTGTAGACAACGGCTCAAAGATTTCATCTTGGGAGATGGCTACCCCAGTACCAAATCCGAACCGCAACTACGAGATGTTGTACCATGAAGACCCCGACGATGAGTTCTTCGGATTGGGGAATCTTCAGCCCAGCAGTTATGACATCCCGACCCGTGAGTGCAGTATTATGATGTGTTGGCTACTCTGGATCAGTGAAGACTGTGTTTACCTTAGCAGTAACATAGACAGGCTACCAACACTTGTAATAGTACAACTCTATTTTATTTAACTAAGAGCTGTTAAACATACTGTAGGTCGACACTATGAAAATGAAAATCGCTTATTGTCACGAGTAGGCTTCAATGAAGTTACTGTGAAAAGCCCCTAGTCGCCACATTCCGGCGCCTGTTCGGGGAGGCTGTTGTTAGATTGACTGAACACCTATGCCTAACCTGACCAGCCTATACTGCTAGCACATGGCGGATGTTTGTGCTACTGACTGCGGGCTCTGTCTGTCTCAGAGGCTGCATTCCGAATGAGCAGGAAAACTAGTGCCCTCTGGCTTTATAGTGACTGTGCCATAACTGGTGATTGGCTGCTGTGTTGTGTGTGTTGATTGGTCTTGCAGTGTGTCAGTCAGTGTGTGTCTCTACACCATCATATACTGATGTGTATATTATGACATCCCCCTTTTTAAAAAAAATGTGTGTTGGTGGCAATAAATAATGGAGTATGTGAATGTTCCTAACTATGTGTGGCATATGTGAGCATATTTACAGGACTATGTACAGAAACTCTAAGATATTTACATTGGAAGGTGTCTAGTGCAGATGGACAGTATGTAACACAAAATATAACTAGAACAACAGTATAGTACAAACCAGTGAGTTAATCAAACAGGGTAACGAAACAATCAGTTAATGAGTTCAAAGAATCCATGAATTTAAGCAGTTTATAAATTCAATCTCTGAGGTGGGCGACGAATTCTGGTTGATGGCCTCAAGGGTGGGTCAGGGGCCGCCTGTTCTGGAATGGGCGGGACAGCGTCAGACTCAGAGGGTGGTAGAGCGAAAGGGAGATCTGCAAAGTCCGTGATGGCGAGGCAGGACATGATGATCTGGTGATGAGTGAGGAAGGAGTCGTAGTGCCCACCTATTTCGGTAAAGAAGAGAGCCGTCTTGTAGACAAACCAAAAATGATCTGGGGGCCACCTGTCTGAGTACCACAGTGGTGACGGACCAACCACCATCGGGAAGTTGGACACGGACCTCGTCATCAGGAGCCAGAGCAGGGAGATCCGTGGCACGGGCATCGTACGCCGATTTGTGTTGGGGACGAGACTACTGCATTCGATGAAGAACCGGAAGGTTGTCCAAGTCCGGGACATAAATGGCCGGCACCGTCGTCCGCAGCGTGCGATTCATCAATAATTAAGCCGGTGACAGGCCAGTGGACAATGGAGCTGATCTGTAAGCAAGCAAGGCGAGGTAAAAATAGGAGCCTGCATTGGCCGCCTTGCACAGGAGTCGTTTGACAATGTGCACCCCCTTTTCAGCTTTGCCAGTAGAGGAGGTAATGGGGACTGGACGTGACATGTGTGAAGTTGTATCGTTTGGCAAAATGGACCACTCCTGACTGGCAAAACATGGGCCATTGTCGGATATGACCGTGAGCGGGATGCCATGGCGAGCGAAGGTTTCCTTGCACGCACGGATGACCGCAGTTGAGGTGAAGTCGTGTAGCCTAACTACCTCCGGGTAGTTGGAGAAATAGTCCACTATGAGGACATAGTCCCGGCCAAGTGCATGGAACAAGTCGATGCCCACTTTGGTCCGGGGGACGTAACCAACTCATGGGGTTGCAAGGTCTCCCTTGGCTGAGCAGGCTGGAAACGCTGCCATGTTGGGCAGTTGAGAACGGCGTTAGCAATGTTCTCGTTGATTCCAGGCCAGTAAACTGCCTCACGGGCCCATTGACGGCATTTCTCCACTCCCAGGTGGCCCTCATGGAGCTGCTCAAGGACGAGGTTCCACATGCTGTGCGGAATGACGATCCTGTCCAACTTTAGTAGAATTCCATCTACCACCGGCAGGTCATCTTTAATGTTGTAGAATTGAGGGCATTGGCCCTTGAGCCACCTGTCTGTCAGGTGGCGCATGACACGTAGGAGCGGGGGATCGTTGGCCGTCTCACGACAAATCTGGATGAGTCGTTCGTGCGTGGCGGGCAGATTGGATGCAGCGAATGCCACCTGAGCATCAATTTAGCACGCGAAGCCCGCTGGGTCGCATGGTGTGGTGACAGATCGGGAGAGTGCATAGGCGACGATGAGCTCCTTATCCGGGTGTAGACGAGTTTGAAGTCGTACCGCCTGAGTTTAAGGAGAATGCACTGCAGGCGCGGCGTCATGTCGTTAAGGCCTTTTTGAATGATATTGACCAGTGGCCTGTGGTCTGTCTTGACTGTGAACTTTGGGAGTCCATCGACATAGTCATGACGACTCCGGTAAGAAGGCTCAGGCACTCTTTTTCAATTTGCGCATAGCGCTGTTCGGTGGGCATCATTGCACGTGACGCATATGCGACAGGAGCCCATGAGGAGGCGTCGTCACATTGAAGGAGCACTGCTCCAATGCCGGACTGACTGGCATCCGTGGAAATCTTTGTTTCTTTGGCCGGATCGAAAAATGCCAACACTGGGGCCTTGGTCAGCTTCACCCTGAGTTCTCGTCATTCTGTTCATGGGCGGGGAGCCATTGGAACTCGGTCGTCTTCTTCACCACGTTCCTGAGAGCCGTGGTGTGGAAGGCGAGGTGAGGGATAAACTTCTCCAGGAAATTGACCATGCCCATGAAGCGGAGGACCGCCTTCTTGTCCTCCGGTGCCTTCATGGCCTTAATGGCAGATACCTTGTCAGCATCCGGCTGCACGCCAAACTGTGAAATGTGGTCTCTGAGGAATTTAATTTCTGTTTGACCAAAGGAGCATTTGGCCCTGTTGAGGCGGAGGCCATGCTCATGGATCTGTCGAAAGACGGGTTGGAGGCGATCAATGTGCTCCTGCGGGGTGGTAGACCAGACGATGATGTCGTCCACATATACGCGAACCCCTTCGATACCTCCCATCATCTGCTCCATTATTCTGTGGAACACTTACGATGCAGAGATAATGCCAAACGGCATCAGGTTGTAACAATACCGGCCAAATGGGGTGTTGAAGGTGCAGAGCTTCCGACTGGATGCGTCGAGTTGGATCTGCCGGAACCCCTTGGATGTGTCTAGCTTGGTGAAAAATTTGGCGCGAGCCATCTTGCAGGTGAGTTCTTCGTGCTTTGGAATGGGATAGTGTTCTCTCTTAATATTGCGGTTGAGGTCCTTGGGATCAATACATATGTGTAATTCGCCGGATGGTTTTTTTACGCATACCATAGAGCTGACCCAGTCAGTTGGTTCTGTCACTTTCGATATTACGCCCTGGTCCTGGAGGTCCTGCTGCTGCTTGAGGCGGTCCTCGAGGGGTGCTGGTACCGTGCGAGGTACGTGCACCATAGACGTGGAATTTGGTTTTAACAAGATTTTATAAGTGCATGGGAGTGTGCCCATGCCCTCGAATACACCGTGGTATCAGGTGATGATGGCGTTCAGCTGTGTCCGAAAGTCAGCGTCCTGAGATGTGGAAGCATCAGCGGGTGACAGGGAGTGAATCCTTTGGACTAGGTTGAGGAGTTTGCACGCCTGAGCACCAAGCAGGGAGGCTTTAGTGGATCCCACTATTTTGAATGGCAGGTTAGCCTTTAATGACCGGTGCGACACTTCAAGCTGGCAAGAGCCACTGGCAGCAATGGCATTGCCATTATAATCCAGAAGGTGGCAGGTGGATGGCAGGATGGAAGGCTTAACATGGAGGCTTTTGAGGTCAGACCGCGCAATGAGGTTGACTGAAGCGCCGGTATCGATGCGGGATCGGTTGACTGTGAGGGTGCACATCACTCGTCGTCCGGATCAATGCTGAATATTGGGAGAGACTTGGCTTTTGTCTTCGAGAGCACCTTGTTTTTGGTGATGATGGTTCGGACATCCCTGCGTGGCTGGTTGGAGCAACGAGAGGTAGTAGGTTGACAGACCTGTATAGGGCTGCATAGTGGCCAAGCTTGCCACATTGGAGACAGCATCGGGATTTTGCAGGACATTGCTGGTTTAAGTGGGCGGGGCCACAGTTGCCACACGTCGTGACGTCAGAACGTTCGGTGCGCCACTGCGCATGCGCGGTGCGTGCCTGCACAGTGCGGTCTTCGGCCTCGCCGTCCCCTTGGTCAGTGCGCGCATGCGCAGGAGCCCGCAAAAAGCGCGCGAAATGGCCGCCCTCATCCAGGCTTAGGCCCTGGAGCCGTTTAATGGCTTGCACACGCTCTGCCTCATGGGGACCTTGCCGCGCCGTTTCAGCCGCTTGAATGTGTGAGTATCGGTTAGTGGCGTGTTCATACAGAACGCAGGTCTCGATGGCTATCGCACGGGTGAGCTGTTTAACCTTGAGGAGCTGCTGGCGTAGGGTGTCCGAGATATAGCTGAAATCATTGTTTAAAGATTTTCCAGTTCGCCCCGAGGTTGCCGGTCATGCGGAGCAGCGGGGGAGGGCGGACACTGTCCATACTACTGGATGACTGATTGTTGGTCGAAGGCAGATCACTTGAAGGTAGGTCTATTAAACTCTAACATCATGTACTGGTACCATGATGTGTTGGGTACTCTGGATCTGTGGAGACTGCATTTACCTTAGCAGTAACATAGACAGGCTACCAACACTTGTAATAGTACAACTCTATTTTATTTAACTAAGAGCTGTTAAACATACTTGCACTGTGGGTCGACACTATGTTAGATTGACTGAAGACCTATGCCTAACCTGACCAGCCTATACTGCTAGCACATGGTGGATATTTGTGCTACTGACTGTGGGCTCTGTCTGTCTCAGAGGCTGCATCCCGAATGAGCGGGAAAACTAGTGCCCTCTGGCTTTATAGTGATCGTGCCCTAACTGGTGATTGGCTAGTGTTGTGTGTGTTGATTGGTCTTGCAGTGTGTCAGTCAGTGTGTGTCTCTGCACCATCATATACTGATGTGTATATTATGACAGATTATGCTGCGGCCTGACGCCAAGAAACAGAGAGTGGTACATGCACCACGAAGGGTCCCAACCTCCACACAAGAAGATGAAGAGAACGATCACAACTCCGAAACAAAAAGCGATGATTTGTCTATCAAACAATACACACAATACTGCTCAGACATGGCTGAGTTATTCGGATATGCTGATCACAGCATCAGCAGCACGGGTGAAAAGCTCAACACTACTCTTCTCATGGTAGATGAATCCAATACCATGATGCCATGGCAGATCGTCGATACATGGGATGACAGCAATACCCAAGAAGAAGACAGCACCACACAGAGAGCACAGAATGACTCCGTTGATAGAGCACAGATCGACTCTACAGCGAGAATACTGCACGACTCCACAGAGAGAGCGATGAAGGACTCTACAGAGCGAGTGATGAAAGACTCCACAAAGAGAGCGACACAAGCCTCCACAAAGAGAGCGACGCAAGTCTCCACAAAGAGAGTGACGCAAGCCTCGACGGACACCTTGGTGACAGACTCAAAAATGGAAGCAATCAAACACTCCATCGCGAACACCATGCATGAGCAAGACCATGAAGATCTATCACGCTTATTTGAGCCACCAAAAGAAGACTATGACAGTCTACCCAGCTTATTTGAGCCACCAGAAGAAAACTATGAAAGTCTACTCAGCTCATTTAACCAACAAGAAGACACTGAATGTCTACCCACTGTATGTGAGACAAGTGACGAAGAAATCACAATTCCCATACATGATGTGCAGGATCATAGCGATACTGACATATCTCAGCTCGTCTGCACAGAAGCACTCAATAATCAAAGGACGGCTTCTCATGAGTCCAGAGAGACCACGTTAATAGAAATCCTGAAGATTTTGACTCCACAAGAGGAGCACCAAGAGTTCAGAGAGACCACGTCAATAGAAATCTTGATATTTTGTCTCCAGAAAAGGAGCACTACGACACACAACAAAATGAAATCATGAAGATTTTCACTCCAGAAAAGGAGAACAAAGAGATCACAGATGATTCAAATGAACCTGAAATGACTCCAAAAGAGGAGCACCAAGAAATCATTCATAATTCAAGTGAACCTGAAATGACTCCAAAAGAGGATCACCTAGAAATCAATGATGATTCAAGTGAACCAGAAATGACTCCAGAAGAGGAGCGCCAAGGAAGCAAAGAAGAGGAATCAAATCCGCCACAAATGACTGATGTCACCAACATCAATACAACATCAGATCATTGTCACAATTCTCAAGACGAAACGTTCAATGTAGCAGATACCACAAAGGACACTGTCACCAATAACTGTGACAATGACTCAAATCATCCACATGGCACACTCAATGAGCGCAACAAGAACAACAAAAACCGCAAGAAGCACAGCAGAAATAGCAACAGCAACAACAAAAACGACATATAGCGCAACAAGAACGACAAAAACAACAAGAAGCATCCCAGGAACAACAAGCACGACTAGAAAAACGACGAGAACAGCGACAAAAACAACAAAAACAGAAACAAGCACAACAAGAAAAACAACAAGAATAAAAGCAAAAACAACAAAAACAGAAACAACAAGCACGACAAAAACAACAACAAGAACGATAACAATAAGAACGCCAATGCAAACAACCAAGACAGAAACGACAAAAACAACAACATCAATGACAACGAAAGCAACAAAGAAAGAAATGACAGAAACAACAACAATGAAACAACGACCTGTACAACATGGTACAACACTGCACGTGAAGGGCAATGCCACAGCACACTGCGAGTTAATGACAAGACTACAAACATGCCATGGCATGACAAAGAATCTCACAAATTCACATTTGCTCCAGAACAAGTGAGAACACCACTTTTCAAGGCAGATGACATACAGAATCAATACCGCAAGCACAGGAAAAAGTCGAGGCCAGACAACAGTGCAACACAGAATCGCTACCCACAATCAAATGGAACAGGGGAAGGTGTCCACATCATTAAATGACTCATCAGCAAGGCAACCGAGTCACGTTCCGACATCAACCTAGCTCTGGTATCGCACCGAGCAACTCCATTGAGCTCAGGACTGTCGCCAGCGCAAATGCTCTTCGGCAGAGACATCTGGACAATCTTACCGGCAATGCAATTCTGAGACCCCGGCAACGCACTGGTTCTCGACGACATGCGGGCACTATGCTCCAAACAAAAACGATACTTCGATCAACATGCCATCCTACTCAAGCCACTGACAATAGGTGACACCATCAGAATCAGGGACCCAGAAGGTGGATGGGCTGAGTCAGCCACGGTGATCAGGCAGGAGGCACTGCGGTCCTACATTGTCAAATCGGCTGCGGGAGTACTTTTTCGCCGTAACGGCTGGGATCTATTAGAGATTCAACCTACAATGCCAGTATTTCCCACACTGGACTTGACCGACTCCATTTGTCCACAGGAAGCTCCTCGCCACACAATGCCAGACAGTACTCTTGATGACCTCAAACCATCACCCCTACTACCACCGTTAAGACGCTCCAGCAGAAGCCGTAAGGCACCCAACCGGCTCGATTTGTAACGTCACTTAAACACACGCACAAGACGAATATGGACATTTCTCACGATGGACTCACAACACAGTTAATTGTTTCTGTATTAATTTTATCATTTTCAAAGTGTGCAGATTTGAATATTCTCACCACTTGATATGTACAGTTTTCTTGAGGCCAGTCTAGAAAACATGTCAAATAAAAGGGGGGGGGGGGGATCTAGTGATCTGTACATCTGTACATACACCTGCATATACACCAGGGACCACACCACAGATGTGACAGCCACAGCATCACTACAGGGCAGCATCAGAGACGGGTATAAAGGGTCCAGCCCAAGGGAGGATCCGCCTCTTTCAGAAGCACAGGGCTAGTGAGCAGCAGCAGACAGAGACAGCTCAGCATAGGCAGTTTACCTTAGCTTCACTGCTCATACCTCTTGACTGTATTATATCTAGTTGAGCTCTGGAAACAGAACAAACCCACTGAATAAAGTATTTGTGTTAACTGGATGTCTACAATCTTTATTCAGACTTAGAGAATAACATAGTTTTAACTAATTGTATTTTTTCAGTGAAATAACAAAAGGTCATTGAGGGTATTGCAGTTGATGTGGAAGACATGAGACTGCATTCTCTGGTCGCTGAAGCCAAAATTGCGTTCGGCGATTGGCCAGAGAATCAATGTTTCCGACGGGATCGGGAGCGCCGCTGCTTTTGTGATGCTCTGACTCTCCAAAGCGGAGTACTCTAGGAGTACGCCGTGTGCTGTATCGACAGCCTCAGGTTGTTTCCTGAGGCCCTCCCCACATGCTCCGCCCTCAACCCGGTCGAGTACCCAACAGCGTCAGTCGCGTGTGCTATCATTTGTCGGGAACTTGCCGTGGCAGCTGCGGATTCAGTCCAGCACCGCCACAGTCGGGGTAGGACTGATCCGCGGGCAGGGGGGACTTTGGCAGGGGCTGGACGCACTGTTGGGGGGTGGTCCGGGGTTGCAACCAGCCAAAGAGGGGCACTATTTTACAGGCCTGGGTCCACTTGCGGCTGGCGCCATGCTCCAAGGCGTGCCAGCGACAGGCCGCCGCCATGTGCATGCACAGCCACGGACCTGCCAATTCTCCGGGCAGCTGTAGCCGGGTGCTCTATGCTGCCTTCCTGCTATCTCCCAACCAAACGGAGGATCGGTGGCCATTTTGCGCTGGATTTTCAACCGTTTAACACCCCCGTTCCAAAACCGGCGTCAGGACATAGCCTGAAAATCGGAGAATCCAAGCCATGGACTTCCAAAATGGTTTTGAGAAAGTGTTATATAACAGACTTAGCAGAACAATTGAAGCCAATGAAATAAAAGGGACAGTGACAGCACGGACACAAAATTGGCTGAATGATAGGAAACAGGTTTGTGGTGAAGTGTATATTTCAGAATGGAATTTCAGAATTGGGTTGCTCCCCAGGGGTTGGTACTAAGACCACTGCTTTTCTTGATTTATATTGATAAACTGGATAAGGTACACAGGCACAAATTCAAACTTTCAAATGACACAAAACATGGAAAAATGTGAATCATGACAGTGCCAACCTGGCACCTTGGCAGTGTCCTTCCAGCAGGCAGTGCCACCCAGGCAATTCCATTCTGGCACCCAGGTAGTACTGCCTGCTGGAAGGGGCATTGCCAGGGTGGCAGTGCCAGGTGCCACCAGCAGTGCTAGGGTTCTACACTGTCCAAGGGCATGTACTTGGGGGCCTCTGAATCCCTGGGAGACCCCCACAGGTGCCATTGAGTCTTCTCCCCATTTGTGGAGACCATTGCTCGCCCGAGCTCTCTGATTGATCCCACGCCTTGGGTAACTCAGGGATCTGCATATTAAAATGAGACTAGCTATCTCTCTTTAATATGCAGAATTGCTAAAAGGTGATCCCGCCCAGAATATGATCCGCCGAAACAGTGATCCAATATACCAGGTAGAAATATTGGAAAGATCTTGATACAAACACCGAAGATGATTCAAATTCACACAATTTCTTTGTCTCAGCAATATCTTTACAGGCACATAAACCAGTGAGGAGATATTACTAATTGGTCACACAAAGACATTTTCCTTGGAATTGGCACAGTCTCAAATGGTTTTCTTCCAGTGAATTCCTGAGCATTAACTGGATGCATTTAACCCAACTTGCGTCTCTTCCAGTAGTACCTCTGTTAAACTGATCACTTTACTCAATTATATGAGTGACTATTCAGTTGGACTTCCGGTGGCGGCCATGGTGTGAGTGGTTGCTCAATAGGTGGCTACCACTCGTGACAGTTTTTTTGGATCTTTTCCCCGATTAACGGGTGGATGTGAGGAGGCACAAAGGTGCAGGAAAGTTAGTAGAAGAGAGTGACTCACCCTTCTCATTTGCCCCACCGCCTTTCCCGTAGATAATAGCCTAAACTCCATCTGCAGCCTCAGCCTCCGGACCATCCGCATATCTTCTGTCCACCTGCAGAATTTCCTCCACTAACCTATTTCCCCCTGACCACTGCCTTCAGTGCCTCCCAAACCGTACCTGCCGAAATTTCACCCCGTATCATTAATCTCCACATATCCACAGTTGGCCTTTCTCACCCGCTCACACACCTCTTCCTCCGCCAACAGTCCCACGTCCAGCCTCCATTGCGGGTGTTGCCCCCCACCCCCCCCCCCCCACCCCCTCCCCCCCACCCCCATGCTCACTCGTAGGTCCACCCAGTGCGGGGCATGGTCCGACACCACTATTGCCGAATACTCAATATCAACTATCTCTGCCAACAACATCTTATCAGACACAAAAAAGTCTATTCGGGAGTACACCTTGTGCATATGGGAGTACAATGAAACTTCTTTCGCCCTCGTCCTCCCAGATCCCCACAAATCTCTCCCCCCCCCCCCCCCCCCCCCCCTGCTCCATGGATCCCCGGAGCTCCTTGCCTGTTGCTGACACCATCCCCGACCTAGAGCTCGACTGGTCCAGTCTCAGATCCAGGACCGAATTGAAGTCCCCCCCCCGATATTTAACCGATGAGAGTCCAGGTCAGGGATCCTCCCCAGCACCAGCCTCATAAATTTGACATAGTCCCAGTTCGGGGCATAGATGTTCACTAACACCACCGGCATTCCCTCCCCTCACCATAACATACCCCCCCCCCCCCCCCCCCCCCCAGAGTCAGCCACTATACTTCACACTTCAAATGCCACCCGCTTATTGATCAGAATCGGCAGCCCCTTCGTGTTAGGATCCAATCCCGAATGAGATACTTTTCCAATCCATCCCTTTTCAGTCTAGTCTGGTCCGCCTTCAGGTGGGTCTCTTGTAGCATGGCCACATCTTTAATCTTTTAAAATGTGCGAACATACGGGTCCACTTGACTGACCCGTTCAACCTCGCACATTCCACATGGTCAGCCTGGTCGGTGGGCACCCTATTTCCACCCCCCATCCCCACCCACCGATCAACCGTAGTCCCTCTTGGGCAAGCCTCCAGTCCGCAGCCCATACCTCCCTAGGCCCGCCCACTGTCATCGATGCTCCTCCAATTTCATTATAAAAGCCGTTCCCCTGTCAGCAGTACGTGTCCTGCCCTCCCAGCCCCCCAAACAATAACCCCTATCCCCATCCCCCTACTAACCTTCTGCTCACTGCACTTCCATGAACTAGCTAGCCTGGCAGCCCGTGCCCATGTCGCCTAGCATCCTACCCCCTGCTGCTTCCCCCCCGCTCAATGACCCTGCTAGTGCAAAACAAAAACAACCACTCCCCAATCGAAGAGGTCAACCTCCCATCTTCCAACAATGAACAAAAACAAATCTGAAGCCGAATAATGACCCCAAACATAAGCTAAATGCAGCCCCAAAGCATCTGCACCAAAGTTCAATGTCCACCTTCTCCTGCCAGTCCATTGTCTCTGATAAATTCCATTGCCTCCTCCGATATCCCAAAGGACAATTCCCAGCCTTCATAAGTCACCCATAGACAATCCGGGTACAGCATCCCAAACTTCACCCCCTTCTTGAAGAGAGCGCCTTGGCCTTATTGAAAATCGGTCTCCTCTTGGCTAGCTTTGCTCCCGGTACCTGATATGTTCAAAGTTCACTGCCCTCCCTAGGTGCAATGAACCTAGGTGCAGTGCCTAGTTTGCCTGGCCCATCTCATGATCCGCTCCTTGTCCAGGAAACAGTGAAAACGCACCACCAGCGCCTTCGGTGGCTTCCTCATTAATGCCCTATGCGTTCGATCCACCTCCAGAGGCCATGCGAATGCACCCTCTCTTAGCAGCTTCTCCCCACATATGTGCCAGCATCGGCTCCCTCACTTTCCTCCGACAGGCCCACAATCCTAATATTCTGCCTGCGTGACTGGTTCTCCAGGTATTCAACTTTCTCCTGGAGCCACCTCTGCTGATCCCACATCAGCCCCATCTCAAGGCAAGCTGCTATTTATACTCCCCCGCCACCTCCTCCATCTCTTGGATCACCTGACCCTGGGCCTCCAGCCTTGTATCCACGTGGTCGATTGGAGGGATTATGGGGATTTGCGGTTCCTGATGGGATGGAGAATGAGGCATTGGGGGAAATTGGGATCGGCGTCCAAAGTGATGCTCCGATGCCCAGCTGGCGGCATGAATGAGGTCCACGATGCACGTTGACAGGGGCGTAAATAAATGTAAATGTGTCCTTTTTGTAAATTTTAGAGTACCCAATTAATTTTTTCCAATTAAGGAGCAATTTAGCATGACCAATCCATCTACCCTGCACATCTTTGGGTTGTGGGGGCGAAACCCAAGCAAACACGGGGAGAATGTGCAAACTCCACATGGACAATGACCCAGAGCCGGGATCGAAACTGGGACCTCAGCGCCGTGAGGCAGCAGTGCTAAACACTGTGTCACCGTGCTGCTTTAATTATATCATCTTTTAGTTGCTCGAATTCGCAGGGTTCTGAAAACTGTGTCACTGCGGTTACATACTGATTGATCAAATCTGTTTCCACTTCAGCCCTAATGTTGAACACATATTGTTCCATAAGTTACTTGGGGTTCAAAGCATGCTTTCAAGGCTTCCAACATTTCTGCAGTGTGTATTTTTCTGTTGATCGTGAGATTTAGGGTGGAATACAACTTGTAGCAGTCTTTCCCCAAGTGTTAAAAGTGTTGTTACTCGCCATTGCTCTGGCTTGTCAATGAAATCTGTTACAATCATTTATTTGCCACTGCAAATGCAAAACTGCCTGTTCTGCCGAACATCAGCATTCATTTCGACTGGAGCAGGGAGAGGAAAATTCACAGCCTCTGTGACTCAACCAATGATCCAACTGCAGCCTGCTTCTTTTGTTTGCTTTTCCTTTTCAGTGGCTCTAAGCATTTCTGGGTTCCTCGTTTAGTAGCTGTGCTTCTCTACAGCTCTTCAACTCAATCTCAGCTCCATTTCTGACACCATGTTATGAGCTCAATTAGGACAGTGCTTCCTGTACTCTGTCTTTATTAGTAGTGAGTGTAACGTGACTGCTTCCAGTCATGGCAAAAGTCACCTGACTACAGCAAACCAGGTAGGACTTTTATACATGATAGATTTCAATATAAATAGTCTATAAACTGACATTTGGCCTCCTGCCATAGCAATTTTCCCTGCCCAACAAACACCTTGCTGCTGGCGGTCCCAGAAAATTTTATCCCTGGTTACCAGGCATCAGGAAGATTATGAAGGCATTGGAGAGGCTGCAGAAACAATTTCTGAGAATGATTCTGAGAGTGAGAGACTTCAGTTATGAGGAGAGATCAGTGAAGCTGGGGCTGTTGTCTTTAAATACGAGGCTGAGAAGAGATTTGATAGAATGTTGAAAATTAATCTGGACTGAGTATAGAGAGAAACTGTTTCCTTCAGTAAAATGGTCGAGAAGCAGAAGACGATTGGCAAAAGAGCCACAGGTGAAATTATGAAAAACATTTTTACTCAATGATGTTAGGATCTCAAATGCACTGCTTGAGTGTGTGAAGATTCAATCATGGCTTTCAAAAGGGAATTTGATAATTAATAATAATAATCTTTATTATAATAGTGTCATAATTTCATCCAGCAGAGGGCAGTAGAGCGGTGCTGCTGATTGGCTGTTGCAGGGAAAACTTGCATCAGTGCATTGCGGTCACTGTATCTTGAAGGTGGTTTGTTGAGGAGCTGTTGTCAAGTGACAGTTAAACCCCAAACATTTCTTCAGTGTTTCCCTCCCCAACTCCTCCTCTAACCAAAAAAATACAATCACTGTAAGGATCCCAGCCGAGTAAAGATAAAGAGGGAGACTCGAGGCCAGGTAGAAGTAGAAAGAAGTTGAACCGTGATGTCACAGTCTGCAGGTAAGTGATTGGCTGGTGACTGGTAAGTAGTTTTTCTTTTCCCTGAGGTGTTACCATGCGGGGCGCAGTGGTTGCTGAGTGAGTGCTTGCCGAGAACGGGAGTACATTTTTTAAAAAAACTTACTGTTAGGAGTTTCCAGCTGAATCTGGTCGGAGTGAGGACAGAGTGACTGCTGGGTAAGTAGTAAAGATTTAAATTGTTTGCACAGGCTCATAACAGCTGATTGCTGTTCTCGTGTGGGGCACAGTGTTTGCTGGTTAAGTGTTTTATTTTGACCTGTATTTAAGTTGGGCAGTTCCTAAACCCTAGATACTACTCTTGTAGTGTCCCCACCCTTCTACCTCCTTTAACCTAAGGGGTAGAGTGAATAACAGATAAGCTCTTTCTTTCTTTTTCTTTTTTTATCTAGAGGGGATGGCAGGGAGGGCAGTGCAATGTTCCTCCTGCAGAATGTTTGAGGTGAGGGACGCCGTCAGCGTCCCTGCTGATTTTATCTGTGGGAAGTGCACCCATCTCCAGCTCCTCAGAAACCGCATTAGGGCATTGGAGCTGGAGCTGGATGAACTTTGTATCATTCGGGAGGCAGAGGTGGTCATAGATAGTAGCTTCAGGGATGTAGTTACTCCGAAGAATCAAGATAGATGGGTGATGGTGAGAGGGGCTGGGAGGAAGCAGTCCATGCAGGGATCCTCTGTGGTCGTTCCCCTCAGTAACAAGTATACCGTTTTGGATACTGTTGAGGGGGACGACCTACAAGGGGTAAGCCACGGTGAATGGATCTCTAGCACTGAGTCCGTCCCTGTGGCTCAGAAGGGAAGGAGGGAGAGCAGGAGAGCAATAGTTATAGGGCACTCGATAGTCAGAGGGACAGATAGACGGTTCTGTGGCAGCGAAAGAGACTCACGGATGGTATGGTGCCTCCCGGGTGCCAGGGTTCATGACGTCTCGGACCGTGTTTTCGGAATCCTTAAGGGGGAGGGGGAACAGTCACAAGTCGTGGTACACATCAGTACCAACGGCATAGGTAAGAGAAGGGACGGGATTTAAAACAGGAATTTAGGGAGCTAGGGTGCAAGCTGAGAGCCAGGACAAACCATGTTGTCATCTCTGGTTTGTTGCCAATGCCACGTGCTAG
Source organism: Scyliorhinus canicula (assembly GCF_902713615.1). NCBI lineage: Eukaryota > Metazoa > Chordata > Chondrichthyes > Carcharhiniformes > Scyliorhinidae > Scyliorhinus > Scyliorhinus canicula. The sequence continues at coordinate 46,982,604 of NC_052166.1, forward strand.
TGAGGTGGGGAACAGGGAGAGAGTGCAGATAAACACGTGGCTGCAGGGATGGTATAGGAGGGAGGGTTTAGGTATGTGGATAATTGGAGCACATTCTGGGGAAGGTGGGACCTGTACAGACAGGACAGTTTGCACCTGAACAAGAGGGGCACCAATATCCTGTGAGGGAAATTTGATACGGCTCTTCGGGGGGGGGGGGTTTAAACTAATTTGTCAGGGGGCTGGGAAAACGAGCTGTAGTCCAGAAGCCAGTGTTGAGAGTACTGAGGAGGGTATAAAGGTCGCAGGAGTGTACCGGCAGACAGAAAGGTGGGTTGAAGTGTGTCTACTTCAATGCAAGGAGCATCCGGAATAAGGTAGGTGAACTTGGAGCGTGGATTGGTACTTGGGACTACGATGTTGTGGCCATTACGGAGACATGGTTAGAACAGGGACAGGAACGGTTGTTGGAAGTTCCGGGGTATAGATGTTTCAGTAAATGTAGGGAAGGTGGTAAAAGAAGTGAAGGAGTAGCATTGTTAATCAAGGATAGTTTAATGGTTGCAGAAAGGCAGTTTGAAGGGGATCTGCCTACTGACGTAAATGGGCCGAAGTTGGAAATAGGAAAGGAGTGGTCACATTGTTAGGAGTTTTCTATAGGTCCCCAAATAGTAATAGAGATGTGGAGGAAGAAATTGCAAAACAGATTATGGATAGGTGTGGAGGTCTCAGGGTAGTTGTCATGGGTGACTTTAACTTTCCAAATATTGGTTGGAACCTCTATAGGTCGAACAGTTCGGATGGGGCAGTTTTTGTACAGTGTGTGCAGGAGGGTTTCCTGACAAAATATGTGGATAGGCCGACAAGAGGGCGGGGGCCACATTGGATTTGGTATTGGGTAATGAACCGGGCCAAGTGTTAGATTTGTTTGTGGGAGAGCACTTTGGAGATAGTGATCACAATTCAGTGTCTTTCACTATTGCAATGGAGAAGGATAGGGCCATACGGCAGGGTAAGGTTTATAATTGGGGCGAGGGGTAATTATGATGCGATTAGGCAAGAATTAGGGAGCATAAGATGGGAACAGAAACTGTCAGGGAAAGGCACAAATGAAAAGTGGAGCTTATTGAAGGAACAAATACTGCGTGTCCTTGATAGGTATGTCCCTGTCAGGCAGGGAGGAAATGGCCATGTGAGGGAACCATGGTTCACAAAAGAGGTTGAATGTCTTGTCAAGAGGAAAACGGATCAAATGGTATATATCCAAGGATTCTTTAGGAGGCAAGGGATGAGATTGCAGAGCCTTTGGCTTTGATCTTTGGGTTCTCACTGTTTACAGGGATAGTGCCAGAGGTTCTGGAGAGTGGTGAATGTTGTTCCTCTGTTCAAGAAAGGAAATAGGAATGACCCTGGTAATTATAGGACAGTTAGACTTACTTCGATGGTCGGTAAGTTAATGGAAAAGGTCCTGAAGGATATGATTTATGATAATTTGGAAAGAGACAGCATAATCCGGGATAGTCAACACGGATTTGTGAAGGGTAAGTCTTGCCTCAAAAATGTGATTGAATTCTTTGAGGAGGTAACTAAGTGTGTAGATGAAGGTACAGCAGTTGATGTCGTATACGTGGATTTTAGATAAGGTTCCCCATGGTCGGCTCATGAAGAAAGTAAGGAGGTGTGGGATAGAGGAAAATTTGGCCAATTGGATAAGTAACTGGCTATCACATAGATGACAGAAGGTGGTGGTGGATGGAAAATTTTCAGACTGGAGACCAGTTACCAGCGGTGTACCACAGGGATCAGTGCTGGGTCCTCTGCTATTGTGATTTTTATCAATGACTTGGAGGAGGGGGCTGAAGGGAGGGTCAGTAAATTTGCTGATGACACCAAAATTGGTGGAGTAGTGGATGAGGTGGAGGGCTGTTGTAGGCTGCAAAGGAACATTGATAGGATGCAGAGCTGGGCCGAAAAATGGCAGATGGAGTTTAACCCTGATAAGTGCGAGGTGATTCATTTTGGTAGAAAAAATTTGAATGCGGATTACAGGGTCAACGGCAGGGTTCTGTGGAATATGGAGGAACAGAGAGATCTTGTGGTTCATGTCCACAGATCTCTGAAGATTGCCACTCAAGTGGATAGAGCCATGAAGAAGGCTTATAATGTTAGCGTTTATTAACAGGGGGCTTGAGTTTAAAAGCCGGGGGGTTATGCTGCAACTATATATGACCCTGGTGAGACCACATTTGGAGTATTGTGTGCAGTTCTGGTCACCTCTTATAGGAAGGATGTGGAACCATTGGAAAGGGTGCAAAGGAGATTTACCAGGATGCTGCCTGGCTTGCAGGATAGGTCTTATGAGGAAAGGTTGAGGGAGCGAGGGCTTTTCTCTTTGGAGCGGAGGAGGATGAGAGGCGACTTAAGTTTATAAGATGATGAGCGGGATAGATAGATTGGACATTCAAAGACCATTTCCTCAGGTGGATGTAGCTGTTACAAGGGGGCATAATTATAAGATTCAAAGTGGGAGATATAGGAGGGATGTCCGAGGTAGGTTCTTTACTCAGAGTGGTTAGGGTGTGGAATGGACTGTCTGCTGTGATAGTGGAGTCGGACACTTTAGGAACTTTCAAGCGGTTATTGGATAGGCACATGGAGCACACCAGAATGACAGGGAGTGGGATAGCTTGATCTTGGTTTCGGACAATGCTCGGCACAACATCGAGGGCCAAAGGGCCTGTTCTGTGCTGTATTGTTCTACGTTCTATAGTGTCACTAATTAGTGTAAGTAGGCTTACATTAACACTGCAATGAAGTTACTGGGAAAATCTCCTAGTCGCCACATTCCGGCACCTGTTCGGGTACTTGGATGGAGAATTCAGAATGTCTAATTCACCTAACAAGCACGTCTTTCGGAACTTGTGGGAAGAAAATGGAGCACCCGGAGGAAACGCACGTAAACACGGGGAGAACGTGCAGACTCCACACAGAGAGTGACCCAAGCGGAAATCGAACTTCGGACCCTGCTGCTGTGAAGCAACAGTGCTAATCACAGTGCTACCGCGCCGCCCAGAGAAAAGAAGTACAGGCTATGGGGAGAAGTTGGGAGAGTGGGACTACTTGAGTAGCTCTTGCAGAGAGCCAATGTGGAAAAAAAAGACTAAATAGTCTCCTTCTGTGCCGTAACAGCTCTTTGATTTTCTGTGATAAGAAGCCATTTAGGTCATTTTTCCTCATCTAACTTTATAAGAGTAACCTTCTAAGTCTCTTTTCCCTCACATCCTGATTCGAACTAGAGTATTACATGTGAATGAAAACACCTTACATTGGTATAGCACCTTTAACATCGCAAAGCAGATGTGACTCAAAACCAAAGGAAGAGAACTGGATATGAAATAAACTCATTTTAAGTGTCCTTGCAATTCATTCACCATCTAAATGAGAGTAATCTATAGTGAGATTTGTAGGGAAGAACCTTGTGGAACTTCTGGAAGGGCAGATTGTGCTTCCCAATGGTGAAACTTATCTTTATACATTATCATGCTGTGCATACTCATTAAAACATAACCAGATTATATTCTACTTTTGGAATTAAGAATACAGCAAATGAAAAACACATGCTTTCAGATTCATGACTGGTTAGCGGTGGCCTGCAGAAGGCAAGACAGTCATCTTGCTGGATTTGGAGTGAGTAGGAGCTGCTTTTCTTGTATGTGGATCTTTTTTAAACCAGGGGAGAGGAGGCATTGATGCACTGAGATTGGGTGGTGAGTGTAACAGGGGAACAACAGGGCATGGCTGGCAGAGAGAGAGGTGGAAACCTTATGAAAGCTATCCTACACAGGAAAATTCAAAGTCTACAGATGGTAGGTCAAGCTTTATTGTGAGGAGATCAAAGGTTATACACAGGAAGTTAATGGCGATGTCCTGACACTCAAGGGAGACAGCGGGCATGTCAAGGATAAAAGAGGAAGGGTACAGGATGACAGATAGCAGGTCAAGAGGAATGGGAGCAGCTCCAGTGTGCCAGTGGGATGACCAATGGGAAACTCCAGGGTGAGTGATAGCTGGTCAAGGTTGATAGGTTTGGGCCGAGGGTCACCAAAGGCAGGAGACTGGAGAAACTGGGGTTGTTCTTTTAAGGGAAGATATTATTGAGTTTCAAAACTATAAACATGTTTAATAGAGTAAATTTAAAATATCAGCTTCCAGTCCCAGTAGGGTTGGCAACCAGAGAACAGAGATTTAAGATGGTTAGCAAAAGAACGAGAGGTGACAGGAGGATTTTTAAAACGCAGCAATCTTTTGTAATTTGGAACGCAGGAGCTTTTATATTAACAATACCATGTTGCTTTAAACATGCTGAGTTCAGCCACAGTTCCATACATAGTGATTCCTGATCTCAGTCAGTCTTAAGTGAATGAAGGTGAGGAGAGGCACTTTTATAAGATAAAGATAAAAACTGAGGTGGAGATGATGGTCTTCCCAGGACAAAGGACAGGTAGTCAGTTCAAGCTGTTCTTATGCATCTTTTAGGAACAAGTCGCCCGTGAACCCTCTCGGTCAAAGTCAAGAGCCACCTAAGCAGCCAAGGAAAACAGGATATTTTGCAACTAGATTCAGTCCAACCTACTTAGAAATCAAACATTTTGTAGACCACATGATAAGCCCCCAATAATAAATAAGAAATGAAGCTAATGTTACCAACCCATGCAGCATTGGCTCATATCCTTGGAATGCATGTAGTCCAACACAGGAACCAATTATAGCACATTCCTGCTTTCCTCCTGTTAGAGTAAACAGTTCTACACATATTCAGCAGAACTCCAGTATTGATATAAAAATAATCCACTGTCGTCACATACAACACACAGAATTTTTTGAAAAACTTAATTTCAAATAGTTTATGCAGCTGGTGAACACGAACATAGTGGGATTCTGTGCATGTTGAGAAATTTGTATATTCTTAAATGTTTGCCCAGTCTGCACTAATAGGGACTTTCCTTTAGTATATATTGAATACAATTGTTCCATACTTATACACATGGGCAATAAGAGAAGTTATTTGCCATTAAGGTCAGTTTCCGTCACTGTCCAACTGAACACAGCTGTCATTATAGGAGATTCAATGTGGTTCATTTATGGTTTTGAACATTAAAATTGTTATTTATCTTCTTCAAGGCTGAGCTTGGGAACTTCCTATGAATCATCTCCTGTGGTGAGTAAAAAGCATTGCTTCAGGCATTTCTCAGGGACAAGAGTAAGTTAATGAAATATACAATCCGGAAGTTATATGTTTTGTCCATTTTCTTAACCAAAGCACGGAGTAGGGAATTCTCCCAGTGACCTGGCCAACATTCCTTTCTCAAGAAATGTCACTAAAATCAGGATACCATCTCATTTTGTTGCTGTTTGAATGATATTTCCTTGTGAAAATTATGTTTGTTTACAAAACAATAACAAAGGCACTTTAAAGTAATCCACTGATTAGAAAACGCTTCATGCACCCTCTGTTTGCCTCTCTAGCAAATAATCATAGTGAAACCTGAGCATGGATGCACAAGCAAGAGTTGGGGCTGGATTTTCTGTTCTAGAGATTCTCTGGTGGGATTCTCCAGTCACTGAAATCTTGGGTGGGATTCTCTCAGCCCGGCACCGGGCCGGAGAATCGCCATGACTGGCGTGAAACGCACCACGCCAGCTCAGCGCCGGGACGCAATTCTCCGCTTAGTGGAGAATCGGCGGCACTGGCGCCGGCATGGTCGGCACGGCGCCGGTCGGGGGGCACTCTATGCGGCCGATGGGCCAAGCAGCCAGAAGAAATTCATGTCAGACAAATGAGTCAGCACATGGACCATAAGACATAGGAGCAGAATTAGGCCACTTGGCCCATCGAGTCTGCTCAGCCATTCAATCATGGCTGATTTCTCATCCCCATTCTCCTCCCTTCTCCCCAAAACTCCTGATCCCCTTAGTAATCAAGAATCTATCTATCTCTGTCTTAAAGGCACTCAGTGATTTGGGCTCCACAGCCTTCTGCGGCAAGAGTTCCACAGATTCATCACCCTCTGGCTGAAGAAATTCCGCCTCATCTCTGTTTTAAAGGATCGCCGATTTGGTCTGAGATGATGTCCTGTAGTTCTAGTTTTTCCTGCAAGTGGAAACATCCGCTCCACGTCCACTCTATCCAGATCTCTCAGTATCCTGTATATTCCAACAAATTCCCCCTCATTCTTCTAAACTCCAACGAGTACAGACCCAGAGTCCTCAACCGTTCCTCATACGACAAGCTGTTCATTCCAGCCAGCACATCCTTCCTTAGATATGGGGCCCAAAACTGCTCACAATACTCCAAATGGGGTCTGACCAGATCCTCATAAAGCCTCAGAAGTACAGCCCTGGTCTTGTATTCTAGCCCTCTTGACATGAATGCTAATATTGCATTTGTCTTCTTAACTGCCGACTGAACCTGCACGCGAACCTTAAGAGAATCATGAACAAAGAGTCCCAAGTCCCTTTGTGCTTCTGATTTCCTAAGCATTTCCCCATTTAGAAAATAGTCTATGCTTAAATTCCTCCTTCCAAAGTGCATAACCTTACACTTTTCATTGTATTTCATTTGCCACTTCATTGCCCACTCTCCTAGCCTGTCCAAATCCTTCTGCAGGCCCCTTGCTTCCTTGAGATTACCTGTCCTTCTACAGATCTTTATATCATCTGCAAACTTAGCAACAGTGCCTCAGTTCCTTCTTCCAGGTCATTAATGTATATTGTGAAAAGTTGTGGTCCCAGGACAGAACTCTGAGGCAACCACTAGTCACCAGCTGCCATCCTGAAAGAGACCCCTTTAATCCCACTCTCTGCCTTCTCCTAGTCAGCCAATCCTCTATCCATGCCCGGATCTTAGCCTTAACACCATGGGCTCTTAACTCATTTAACAATCTGCTCTGCAGCACCTTGTCCAAGCCCTTCTGGAAAGCTAAATAAATCACGTCCACTGGTTCACCTTGGTCTAACTTCCTTGTTACCTCCTCAAAGAGCTCTAAATGATTTGTCAGTCATGACCTCCCTTTGAGAAAGCCGTGCTGACTAAGTCCTATTTCACCATGCACTTCCAAGTACTCCGCGATCTCATCTTTAATAATGGACTCTAAAATCTTACCAATTTTAAGATTAATTACCAAAATTAATTTCCCGTCTTCTGTCTCCCTCCCTTCTTAAACAGTGGTGATACATTAGCCATTTCCCAGTCCTCCGGGATCCTTCCTGCCTCCAGTGATTCCTGAAAGATCACCACCAATGCCTCCACAATCTCCTCAGCTATCTCTTTTAGGACCCGAGGTTCAGTCCATCGGTCCAGGTGACTTAGCCACCTTCAGACCTTTCAGTTTCCCCAGAACCTTCTCTTTAGTGATGGCCACTGCACTCACCTCTGCCCCCTGATTCTTCTGGAGCACTGGCATCCTACTGGTGTCTTCCACCGTGAAGACCAATTACCGGCTCCTCTGGAATCTGATTCGCTGGGGTCGGGAATTACGTCAATAACCTGACAAACTGGAGCAGCTTTCAGGCGCTCCACTCACCACAGGCTATCATTCCTGCCATGAGGATGGCAACTAAAAAACCTGTTCCAAATTTTTGCGAGTCAGAGATCAACCGAATGCTGGATGCGGTTGAGGAGAGGAGGTGGGGCGGAGACTCAAGCCCACCATTCTCAACAATGCCTAGAATGAGATGGCAGAGGCTGTCAGTCCTGCCAGTCTCACCAGGAGGACCGGCATGCAATAGCAAAAGAAGGTGAAAGATCTACTGCACACCAACTGCCCATTCATGGAGTGGAAGCCCTTCCTATTGATGAAGGGCACTCTTTGTCAAATCGGTGCTCGGAGGGTGAAATGCGTGCCATCAATCATCCCCTTGACCTAGGGAATGCCAGTGATAGGGCAATTCCTGCAGTCCAGCCATCTTGTTGGGCCTAGTACAGATTGAAGTTTATATAATCCGATGAAATGCGCACCGGGCATCTGTTACAGTGCGGATACATCTGTGTGCGGACATTTGCGAGATCTCATACAGATCCCTGCTTGAGCCCTAGAATAATGCAGAGATGGGCGGCATGGTGGCACAGTAGTTAGCACTGCTGCCTACGGCACTAAGGACCCGGATTCGAATCCCGGCCCTGGTTCACTGGCCGTGTGCAGTTTGCAAATCCTCCCCGTGTCTGCGTGGATTTCACCCCACAACCCAAAGATGTGTAGGGTAGATGGATTGGCTGGGTGAGCCTCGTGCTATCCCTCCAGGACGGTGGCAACTGGTTGTGTGGTGGAAAAATTCATTCTGTGCATTCAGTCGTCTCCGTCATGAGCCTGATTTGCTGGCAGGCCTAACAGATGGGGGTGAGCGAGGCATGTGTGTGCTTTCAGGGATCTTAGCTGCGGTGTTATGTGGTGCCTGGGTTTTACACACACATTCTGACAGGGAACTAGTTAGGTTTTCTGGCCGCGGGTGATTTGGATGAAATTAGGATGCGGTGGACAAGCTGGGCTTGAAGGCATCTTGTGATCCTCAGAGGTAGGCTAGCTGATAGTGTCACTGATGAGGCTTTTGCTCTGAGAGGGGTTGTATGCCAGGGTGGGTTCCAATGGCAATGGTGCATGCGTCCTTTCTTTAGGGTGAACTCTGCTAAACCCCTACTTCCTCTGCTGTGAGGTCAGGCTTCTGAGGGTGCAATGAGGATTGCCTACACCTGGTGGCCATGCCCACCCTCTTGATGATACTGCTGGGGTATGAGGGTTTCCAGAGGTTGGGGGGCTGGGTGGGTTGTCACATGACCAGAAGCCCTCAGAGCATTTTTTACACTTTGCACTGGACTTCAACGATTACTTTTCTCTACACGTTCGCACCATGCCACTGTCTCCTCACAGACAGGCACACTTCTAATTACACCATGTGAAACAGCTTGTTATTGGTGCTAGGTAATGGTCAGTGTATGAATGTTAATCCAAATGATGCAATAACAGTGAGTAAGTGGTTTTCAACCTTCTAGCAAATGTATTTCTTCCATTTTATTTTTTCTGATGAAAGTTAGCTTCTTGTGGGTCTTTGTGTCAATTGTGTTACATTTTCTTTGCCACCAGCATCACTCCTGCTCTCAGCAGGTTTTTTAATGGGAGCTCCCCCATCTGATCTTTTCGTAGGACGAGGAAGACCAATAGAAGGGTGCTGGGCTGCACCAGAAATATTTTGTGCCCACCTCCAATCATATCCACATCCACATTGTGCAGATACCTTGGTTAACACTAATACATGTAGAATCATCTTTTCTCACAAGAAGCTGAGACAAGCAGGTTGAATGGTACAGAGAAGATGGGGTTGTTTTTCAACATTTGTTACCCAGATGTAATTCTGGTATTGAGAATCAATTGTAGAACTCATCTAACACCCCAGGGAATTGTCTTCACAGGGCCAAAATGGGCAGAGTGCCTGAAGAGGAGCTGTGCCATCTGCTGTTGTGGCATCTCAGTTAAAATGCAGTTCAGAGCTGGCACAGAAAATTACCTGATTTATTTGAACTTAGTGTCAGCTTTTTCTGGCAAGTTCCAAAGCTGACTAATGGGTGTAGTACCAGAAAATGTCAAAGCACTTCACGCAGCACCACCTCCGCAATTATCAAACAAGGAGGCAAGTGCTGATCTGCAAAATCATTTCCCTGCAGACTCTGCACCTTCATTTGTTCTGTGATCTCAGTCCTCTACCTCTTTAACCTTAATCATGATGTGGAGATGCTGGCGTTGGACTGGGGTGAGCACAGTAAGAAGTCTTACAACACCAGGTTAAAGTCCAACAGGTTTGTTTCGAATCACTAGCTTTTGGAGCACAGCTCCTTTATCAGGTGAATGTTAAAGGCTGCCAATGAGTTGAAATTCTATCTGACCATTTCCTAAGGAAGTCAGAATTTTTTCTGACTGTTCTTCTTACTGTTTCTCCACAACCTTGACTGCCATTCTGGTCTTATCCTTTCATTACCTACTTACTTTGAAATTTCAGCTGTGCTGCAATTTTCTGCACTCACCATTTGGACATAATATTCAAACTTGATTTTGGTGGTAATTCTCCCTCACTCAATCACCTTTGGAAATGCAATGGAGTCAAATTGTTGGAAACCTCTTGGTGTTCCAGGTATTCACCCTTACATAGACATTAAGCACCCTGCAAAAGAAAATTGTAGATCTAATGCTAGTTGTAGGACTTCAATCGAAGTTGATAAATAACTGGATAAAGCATACGTTACACAAGCTCCCCCGAGTTGTACTGGCTTTTAACAGCCTACTTAGATGTCTTTGCAAGTCCCATTGGAAACTTCCCACATGAAAATGGGGGCGATATTGTTCTGATTACATTAAATGTGGGGAGTCATGAGGAACATTCTGTGGTGAGTTTAACTTATTTCTACTATGCGAGTACAGAAATTCCATGCCATTCAATGGTGAGGAAGACAGCATCACGAAAGTAGCAATTCATTAACAGCGAAGCAGTGCAACATAGACACAACTTTGCATTTTTAAGTTTATGCACATTTCTGCCTATTGCCGAAAGTTGTCATTGTTCTTGTGCATAAACAATAAGTGCCATTAGCTCACTATTGCTTTGAAAGCAAATTCTATGTTAATGTAAAAAAAACAACAGCAAAGGGGAAAAGGAAATCAACTTGGAGCTCATTATTGGCGACTTAGAACTAGTTACTATAAAATATGATACCAAAAAGATTTTTTAAAAACTTATTTGATAAAATGTCTCATTATGTTTTGAATGTTTTGCAGAAACATCTCAAAAAGCACTTCAGGTATAATTAATTACTCTGAAATACATCAGCTGTTGTTACGTATGCAAATGAATAGACAGTTTATACACCGTGGACAAGATTTTGCGGGCCTGTTTTTTGCCACAGGCGCAAATCCTGTCAGAGCCGCAAAATATTGTAAGAGACCAAAAACGGGATTTGCGCCAACGAGATTTCCGATTGCGATGTTCTGGGCCCTCCGGTGCGAGAGGAGTGGGAAAGGAGGAGGACCTCCTTGTGAACCTGCTCCTGGGACTGGCAAAACTTGCCATAAACAGGTCCAGTCAGCGGGTGATCGAGGTAGTCATCTAGCTAGACTGTCTGCTCCTCTTCTGGGCATCATTCATGGCTGGGTGTCCCTGGAGAGGGAGCATGCGGTGTCCCCTCACACCATTATGTTTCCAGGACCAGGAGGACAATGGGCGAGAGGAGGTACTGAAGTGGGGGTGAGATCCACGTAGACACGTGGAGAGTGTGCAAACTCCATACAGACAGGGACCCGGGGCTGGGATCGAACCCAGGTCCTCGGCGCCATGGAGAGGTACTGAAAGTAAGCGGCTGTGACATCAAGATGTTTGTCTCTCCATCTCTCTCTCTGTTTCGATCCTCGCGAGATTGGTATGGAGCCAGTAGAACCTGCAATTCTGCTAATTACACCACTGGAGGAGCACAGACTCCAGCAGCAATGAGTGACAGCACCCAGGGAACACCCAGTGCCAGGGACCTTAGGCAAGGCTGAAGGATAGGAGGCAGCAGCAGTTGAACAGAGGGCACAAAGGCAAAGAAGGAGTCTGAGGGTGTACAGGACGTGTGTCCTTCATGGAGCTGTCGGACAACATGTGCCGCATTCCACCACCCATTTCCAATCTCTCTCTTTGGTTATGAGCTCACTTCTCCTGCAGTGGCTAAAAATTAGATAATGTGAATGGTCAGAGGTTGATGACAACTGGCATGTGTGAACACTGTGCGCCTAAGAAGGAAGGGGTTCCGATGAGGACTGCTGTGGGGGTTTGAGGATGATGTTCTGAGGTTAGGTGCTGGGAAACTGCGACTGTTTGTTTGTGGGTTTCAGTTGACTTTCCAGGGTTGATGGAAGGGTGGAGTGCCACGAGGAGACAAGGAGCACTTACCTTGTTGATCGTAGTAGGTCATTCATCTTCTTTTGACACTGAACTCCTCCCCTCTTGGTCAGGCTATTGGCACTGACCAGTGCTCCCACCGTTTCCCAGGTGGGATTCGTGACGTTGCTGGAGGGTTCTTTGCCAGCCTGAGGGTAGATAGTTGCCCTTTTCTCCTCCATGGCATCCAACATTTTTTGTGAGAGCACCCTCAGTGAATCGTGGAGCTGGCTTCTTGGCTTCCATCTTCCTGCCCTTGACTGTGAGCAACTGTCGTGGAGCCGTTTATATGCAGCTCCCTCTTGATTGTAGTGCTTAGGTGACCCTCCCAGGTGGGTGAATCAGGCACTTTGGGCTGGATTTTCTGTTGTCTAGGTTCTCCCTTGCGCCGGCAGCGCATGCATTCCAGGAAGTTCCTGACGGCATGGGGCTGTCTACAATGGGAAACCCCATTAGCCGGCTGGCGAAATGGAGGATCCCGCCACCAGCGGGGATGCACCGCACATGAAAACCGGTGCGGCAGGACGGAGAATCCCGCCCAGTGTGCCTCAGCCACGGTGGCATTGCTCATGTGGGGAAAAAAATTGAAGTGTCCAAAAATAACGATCCAGATTGCGCAGCCGGGGCTGGTGGGAATTGCACCGATTTTCTCGCCGAAAATGACACTTTGCCATTTTTGGGGAAAATTGCACCCAGTAATATCATAGAAACAGCAACAAATGAATAAATATAAATTGGTTTTGATGATGGAGAATTGTAACTGGGAAAATCTCTGTGCTGCTTTTCAAAAAGTATTATGAAATTGTTAATATCATTCCTACCAGTGAGATGAGGGTCTTAGTTTTACATCTCTGATGAAAGACAGCATCAATCATAATGCAGCATCCTCTCAGCACTGTGCGCTGGAATATCAGCCTAGATCATACGTCTATTGCAGTATTGAAGTGGGGTTGGTATCCACAACCTGCTAATGTAGATGAAAGAGCACTGCCAAATGAACCAAGCTGACACTGATGTAACCAGGTATTGGGTTGAAGACTCTGGGTCTGTACTCAATGGAGTGTAGAAGGTTGAGAGAGGATCTCATTGAAACTTGCAGAATACTGAGACGCCTACCTTGATAGAGTAAACATGGAGAGACTGTTTCCACTAGTAGGAGAAATTAGATCCCGAGGGCACAGCCTCAGGCTGAAGGGGTGATCCTTTAAAACAGAGATGAGAAGGAATTTCTTCAGCCAGAGGGTGGTGAATCTGTGGAACTATTGTTGCAGAAGGTTGTGCAGGCCAAATTACTGAGTGTCTTGAAGACAGAGATGGTTAGGTTCTTGATTAATAAGGGGATCAGATCAGGTGTTATGGAGAAAAGGCAGGAGAATGGGGATGAGAAACATATCAGCCATGATTGAATTGGGGAGCAGACCCCGATGGGCCGAATGGCCTAATTCTGCTCCGATGTCTTATGGGTTGCTTGTAGGAAATAAATTGGTCATTTTAAGATCATACAGGTCTGATGAGGTAATTTAGAATATTGTGTAGAATTGAGCTTAAAATGACATTGGATATAATCCAGAGTGACGACTCATGGATAGTTCCAGGAATTGTTCTCTATAATATCAAGAAAGGCTCACAGATATTAACTGGTTTTGTTAGAAAAGAAAGCTGAGAGGAACCGTACCAAGTTTTTAAAATATGGATGGAAAAATGGTGTGAATAAATAATTAAACTTTGACTGTGCATGCAGAACTAAGAGACCACTATAAAATAAACAAGCTTTGTGATTGAAGAAAATTTGGTAAATCATTAAAGTGTTTTCACAAATTCCCAACTTAATTTGGAAACTTGCTGACTTTGAGGAAGTAATAATCCCAATGTGCTGATGGCCCTCAACAGTGAGTTTTCCCAGCTTTTGTGCCTCGGAATAGACTCTGCTTTTCTTAATTATGTTCCATGCATAGACCCATTTTTGTTGACTTACTGCCTTGTAATACTGGGGAAGAAAATCTGTTACATTGGAGAAATCTCATATTTCGTGTTAGACAAACATTTTCACTGGTTAGAAACAAATTTGATTAATTTTTCCAACAGCAAAAGCAAACATTTAGAATACAGTTGATTTATCTGGGAATGTTGGGCAATGTTTCTTACTTCAATAAAACTGCAAGAAAATGTCCTTTCCCCTAACTGAAGATAACATTTGAGCTTAGCTGTGGAAGAAGTTTAATTCTATATGAATTGATTAAACACCAGTGCAATAGATGTGTGGAGTAAGTTGTTTCTCAGTAAACCCCTGCTTACCATCACTTATTCCAAATAAACATTGATATAGTGAATTGTAAATAATTATTGCAAAATGAATACACACAGACTAATTATTCATTATGGTCTCATTAAATTACATAACATTGTATCTATGTTTGTGTTTTGAAATTTGATTAATTATTCTATAATCTTTTTGCTTATGTTCACAAAGGATACTTGTACAGATTTGTAATATTTGGTTTGTGAAAACTGATGATGCAAGTGTTAAGTAATAACATGCCACAGTATTAAGTCTAGACAGTGAAATCACGATCACCTGGCTCGTGACACATTTTATTCCTCGGAAGAAATATTCCTTTGTAATTTTTTAAAATGAAGTTATTAAGAGTCCAGCAAGACACTTGGCTGTGTTTCTAATAATACTAAGCCTATCTTAGCAGTTCTGTAATTTTTATCTCTTTCTCTCATTTAAATTCTGAATTTGTTTCTAGCTATAGTATTTTCACAGCATTCTAATAGCGCTGATTTCACCTACGCATTTACTTTTTTCAAAAATTTGATTAGAATTGGCACAAATTTTAATCAGATCAGCTTTCTTGCATAATTATTTAAAGCAACATTTTTCAAACTATTTTGGCAGGGACCCATTTTTAGCAACCAGCCATCATTCGGCACCCATGCCGACTGACCTTTGTGACCCATGCTGTCCGACCTTCGCGACCCCTGCTGCTCAAACTGCATGGCCACTATTTTCGTTTACCTTTAACATGACAGGTAAGCCTGCTTGGTCCTCACGGTCCAACTTGCTTTGCCATTCAAAGTTACATTTCTGCGAAGGACTTCAGCTAATGATTTAAGATCTCATTGCATCGATTGAAAAAAATCAAGAGGTTTGTCCTATTATGGACCAGAGTTTAGAGAACACCAAAGTATATTATGGAGTTCACCTGACCCACAACTTTTAATAGATTTTGGTTATGGGAAGCATAAGGGCCCACTTTACAGGTGTGAAGCAAGAGAGAACTAAAAGTATTTTTAAACAAAAACATGAATCCAGTTAACATTTTTCAAAACACACAGCAAACAGTTTATCAACTACCAACACAAATAATCCCCACAGATACAATACTCTATAGATAACCCTTAATAACTTTCCAAACAACATCCTTAAGTCAAAAAACCCTTTTTAACAAAGACCATAGGTTTGCATTCCTTTCAGAAACAAATATTACTTTGAAATCATCAAGTGACCTGGAGACATTCTTTAGATTGCAGAGAGAGAGATCAATACACATCTGCTTGGTTTGAATACAGCTCTCCAACTGAAAGCAAAACTAAACACAGAGCCAAAATGAGCTTCCAGCTCCACCCACACAATGACGTCACTGCAGCCATTTGATAAGCACACTTTTCTTAAAGGGACATTCACATGACACCTCCCCCCAAGAAAACAAAATAAATCATCAGCTTTAAGATGGTTTCATTTTTTCACCTTTCCACTTTCCTTTAAATATTGACTATGAATATACATTTTTTTAAACAAAACACGCAAACATTTATAATAACATAGTCCATTTTAGTTCTTCTTCCTCCAACTGGAATTCTTCTTCCTCCAACTGGAATCCTTCTTGATTGACAGTCTCTTTGGACATGAAGGTCTCCACATGATCCATCCATTTCTCTACGCCTTGGCATTTCTCTTTAACGTCAGATATTTTAGTTCAATCTGATCACAGAGCCCCTTGTAATTCTCCAACATAGGAGCATTGGTTATCACAGCCTTCAGGCAGTCTGTTGACACTCCACTGTCCATTTAAATTTGCTGCACTTCTTTAGCAAGTCCGTCAGTGGAGCAATCACACTGCTAAAGTTCGGCACAAATTTCTGGTAAAATCCACTCATGCCAAGAAATCACATTATTTCCCTTTGTGTTCAGGGTATTGGAAACTCCCCAATAACTTTTGTTTTCACATCCCGTGGGACCATTCGACCCTGTCCGATTGTATGGCCAAGGGAAGTGACTTGGGCTTTTCCAAATTCACTTTTGGCTAGGTTTACCACTAAACCCGCCTCCTGAAGTCGATCGAATAACTCCATCAGATGGTTTAAATGTTCTTTCCATGTCTGACTGAAAATTACCAGATCGTTGATGTATAACGCACAATTGGGTAATCCTGAAACAGCTTTGTTAGTTAACCGTTGAAATGTGGCTGGGGCATTTATCATGCCAAATGGCATAACCTTGAATTGGTATATACCATCTGGAGTCACAAAATCTGAAATCTCCTTTGCCCTTTCGATAAAGATACCTGCCAGTAACCTTAATTAAATCCAGTTTCAAAATAAAAGCTGATTGTCCCATCTTCTCAATGCAATTCTCCAAATGTGGGATAAGATAAGAGTGCATTTTTATAACTGCATTCACCTTTCTATAGTCCACTCACAACCGTTGGGTACCGTCTGATTTCGGTACCATCACAATGGGTGAGCTCCATTGGCTGCAACCCACTTCAATTATGCCAGTTTTAAGCATACTTTCAATCTCTTTGTTAACCTGTGCCAATTTTAAAGGGTTAAGTCTATATGGATGTTGTTTAATTGGAACAGCATTTCCCACATCTACATCATGTACAGCCATTTTAGTACTTCCCAACTTATATCCACAAACTTGACAATGTGATATCAATATCTCTTTCAGGTCAGTTCGTTTTTCCTCTGGAAGGTAACTCAACAATTTATCCCAATTTTTAAGAACATCTTGTTTTCCAATTTAATTTGAGGTATGCCAAATTCAAAGTCATCTGGATTTGGTTCTTCACTTTGAGTTAGAATCATTAAAACCTCCTCCTTTTGCTCTCCTTCCTTTCCAAAGTACCTTTTAAGCATATTGACATGACACAGACGGTGAATTTTCCTTCTATCTGGCGTTCTTACCACATAATTCACCTCATTTAATTTACTTTCAATCTGATAAGGTCCACAAAACCTTGCTTTTAAAGGTTCACCTACAACTGGTAACAATACTAAAACTTTATTTCCACTGGCAAAACTACAAACTGTTGCATTCTTGTCCGCTACCCATTTCATCACATGTTGTGTAACCTTTAAATGTTGTCCAGCCAATTCCCCTGCTCAATTTAATTGTTCCCTAAAATTTTACACGTAATCCAATAATGTAAGTTCCGACTACTCACTCACCAATTTTTCCTTAATCAATTTAAGTGGTCCTCTTACCTCATGACCAAAAATTAGTTCAAAAAGACTGAATTTGGTTGACTCATTAGGTGCATCTCTAATTGCAAACAATAAGAATGGAATTCCTTTATCCCAATCCATTGGATAATCTTGACAATAAGCCCTCAACATTGTCTTTAATGTCTGATACCACCTTTCTAATGTTCCCTGCGATTCTGGATGGTATGCAGTTGATTTAAATTGTTTTATTCCTAAACTATCCATAACTTCTTTGAATAACCTTGAGGTAAAATTTGATCCTAGATCCAATTGTCTTTCTGTGGGTAGTCCATGACTCGTAAAGAATTTAAGTAACTCCTCCACAATCTTTCTAGCTGTAATATTGCATCGAGGAATGGCCTCTGGAACCTAGTAGGCACATCCATTATAGTCAAAAGATATTGATTCCCACTTTTCGTTTTAGGAAACGGTCCTATGTAATCAATTAAGAGGTTTCGCTATTACTTGACATGTGTGACATGATCGACAAAATTAAACTACATCTTTATGTAGTCCAGGCCATTAAAAATGTTTTTGTATTTTAGCTTGAGTTTTCCTTACTCCCAAATGACCTCCCACTGGTACCTTATGTGCTACTCGCAACACCTCCTTTCTATACCCTGCCGGCAATACCACTTGATGAACTTCTGCCCACTTTTCAGCTGCCTGCATATGTAAAGGTCTCCATTTAGTCATCAAGACATCATTTTTACGGTAATAACATTCTGGTATTCCTCATATTCCTCTTCCACGTATGCTTTCTGATACATCCGTTTTATTTCTATATCTTTCTGTTGTAACTCCGCAAATTTTCCTGAACTAAAAATATCCGCCTCATTCTCCACCTGTTCTTTTCCAGCCATCTGATCAAAAGCCATTCTGATAATTGCACTTCAACTTTATCTTCATTCTTTGATTTCTCCTCTTGTCTTAACCTGTGAGTTTGCGACCTTGTTACTACACAATCCGGAAAAATCCCAGGATATTCGTCCTTCAGTTGTCTGATTTTCCACTGGCTTATCAACCACAGTAGGCATCACTCCCACCTGCGATCCAGCTGTATCATTACCCAAGATAAACTGTATTCCTGGACAAGATAGTTTCTCTATTACTCCTCCTACCACTTCACCACTCTTCACTGGACTTTCCAACCTTGCCTTATACAATGGAACACTACTCTTCTCACCCTGAATTCCACATATTACCACCTTTTCTGGCAATATTCCTCCCAAACTGCATAACTCCTCATCTCTTACCATCAAAGATTGACTAGCTCCCGTAGCTCTTAAAATTGTGACTTCTTTACCTACTCCTTCTGGTACACATGAGTAAACTTTACCCACACAAGTAAATTCATTAAAGAGATCTGGCACATTCTTATCAATCACCTCTTGATCAGGTTGTACAATATTTTGCACCTCCTTCGCTTCGCTTGGGCTTTCCTTTTCCACTTTAACAAACCCCACTGGCTTATCCTGTTTTATCACATCAGCCTTCCCAGTGCTTTTCTTCAACCACCAACACTGTGACTTTACATGGCCTAGATTATTACAGTGAAAAAGTTTGAAACATTTAATTTCTCTTCCACTCTCCTGGATTTATTTTTTAATCTGAGGTACACTCTCCTTATTATCTACCATCACATCTCCTTTACCTCTACCACTTGAGTATTTCTCTTTTCTCCAGTTTCTAACCCTCACAGGCTGAAACTGATGTTGGAAACCAAGCTTTGATTTATGAACTAATTCATAATCATCTGTCATTTCTGCTGTTAACCTCACAGTTTTAACCCTCTGCTCTTCCACATGAGTTCTCACTACATCAGGAATTGAATTTTTTAATTCCTCGAAAAGTATAATTTCTCTGAGAGCTTCATATGTTTGGTCTATTTTCAAAGCCCTTATCCACCGATCAAGTTTACTCTGTTTGATCCTTTCAAACTCCATGTATGTTTGATCAGGTTCTTACATCTGCCAATTTTAACTGACTGTCATGTTTCATGGCCATTTTCTGAAGTTCAAACTCTCTCTCTTTTTCCCTTTCCTCTCTCTCTTTTTATTTTTCCCTGATCTGTACCTCCCTTTCTCTTTCTTGTTGTTCTGCTGGGGCTATTCTTTCTTTTTTTCTTCTCTCTCCTTTTCTTTTTTCCTCATTTCGTATTCAAGGTGTTTTAATTCTTTTTCATGTTCAATTGTTTAATCTGTAGCTGAATTTTTACCATTTCTAATGAGTCAGACTGTATCTCAGGCAATTTTAAATGCTCAGCTACTGCCGTAAGTACCTCTTCTTTTCGTATGCTGTCAGGTAATGTTAAGTGTAATGTTTTTGCCAAATCTAAAAGCCTGTTTTTAGTTTCTCTCGTAAGATACTGCGTGTGACCTTCTCCTCCCCCAAAAACATCTGAGCCTCTGAAAGAGCCATTGTCCACAACACACTCACTACTTAAACTGGAATACCACACGTGAAAAGCAAACACAAATATGCTCACCCCTCACTGTCTTTAACTTCACTTAGCCAACCCAATCACAAAAGATAGACTTGTATCCCAGACGAGCCCCCAATTTATTATGGGCCAGGATTTAAAGAACACCAAGGTATATAATGGAGTTCACCTGACCCACAACTTTTAATAGATTTTGGTTATGGGGAGCACAAGGGCCCACTCTACAGACGTGATCCATCAGAGAACTAAAAGTATTTTTAAACAAAAACAATGTTTAATCTATGAATCCAGTTAACATTTTATAAACACACAGTAAACATCTTATCAACTACCAACCCTGATAACCCCCCAAAACAGATACGGTACTCTATAGGTAACTCTTAGTAACTTCCCTAACAACATCCATAAGCTTTTTAACAAAGACAGTGGGCGCAGTTCTCCGGCCCCCACGCCGGGTGGGAGAATAGCGGGAGGGCCTCCCGACATTTTTCACGCCCTCCCGCTATTCTCGCCCCCCCCCCCCACGCCTGACCCATGCCACGAATCGCTGCTCGCCGTTTTTTACGGCGAGCGGCGATTCTCCGAGGCCGATGGGCCGGGCCTTCACGCCCGTTTCAACACGGCAGCAAACACACCTGCTCGCTGCCGTCATGAAACAGGTGCCAGATGCCCATTTAGGGCATCTGGTGGCCCGATTGGCACGGCATTACCACGGCCGTGCCAAGGGGGGCATAAGCCCGCGATCGGTGCCCACCGATCGCAGGCCGTGCGTCCGTAACGGACGCACTCTTTTCCCTCCGCTGCCCCGCAAGATCAAGCCGTCACGTCTTGCGGGGCGGCTGAGGGAAAAGACGGAAACTTCGCATATGCGGGTTGGCGTTGTCCAACCTGCGCATGCGCGGCTGACGTCATCGGCCGCGTCAGCGGGCGTGACGCTTGACGTGCGGCCTTGACGACCGCCGTGACGCATGGGGCCGCGCTCATAGCCCCTCCCGGGGGGGAGAATCGGCCCTGGAAGTTAGGCGTGAAGGCTGCCGTGGGTCACGGCCTGTCCCATGGCAGCCTTTATGATTCTCTGCATTTACAGAGAATCTCGCCCAGTAGGTTTGCATTCCTTACCGAAACAGATATTACTTGGAAATCATCAAGAGATCTGGAGACATTCTTCATCATGCAGAGAGAGAGATCAATACACATCTGCTTGGTTTGAATGCAGCTCTCCAACTGAAAGCAAAACTAAAAACACAGAGCTAAAGAGAGCTTTCCGCTCAAAACGAAAATAAAAAACAGAGACAGAGCTCAGCTCCACCCACAGAATGGCACCACTGCAGCCATTTGAGAAGACAAACATTTCTTAAAGTGACATTCACATGACAATGGAATAAATCGGGGTTGGGTGGAGCATCGAGTGTACATTTTCGCAGATGACCTACTTCTCTATATTATGGATCCGGTGCCCTCCATGGACGAGATAATGAAGCTGCTTAGTATTTTTGGCTCCTTCTATGATTATAAGTTGAACTTGGAGAAGAGTGAATGTTTCCCAGTCAAACCCCCACGGTGAGAAGAGCTCAACTGGGGATTTTACCTTTTCCCCTTGCTAAAACTAGCTTTCGTTATCTGGGGGCTGGGTGGCCCACAATTGGGCCTTGCTTTATAAACTTAATTACACTAATCTGGTTGACAGTGTCAAGTCAGGCTTGCAGAGGTGGGATAACCTCTTCCTATCCTTGGCGGATAGAGTTCAAATAAAATGAAGGTGCCCCTGAGATTTTTGTTCCTTTTTCAATGTCTCCCCATTTTTCTCCCCAAGTCCTTATTTGTCAAAGTCAACATATTAATGTCCTCCATTATCTGGGCAGGTAACACTCCAAGGATCCGTGGGGTGTTGCTCCAAAACGACATAGTCAGGAACCTCGGCTCTACCCAATTTATTGTATTACTATTGGGCAGCCAATATTCAGAAAATATTGTGTGGTTCAGCGATCCTGATTCCATATGGGGACAATTGGAAGTGAAGTCCTGCACTGTTTCTAGCCTTTTCTCTATAGTTACTGTATCATTGCCTTTCTCTCCGGTGAGATTTTTCCTGAATCGAGTGGTGGTCTCCATCCTGAGAATCTGGAAGTAGTTCAGGCAGCATTTCAAGCTCTGTTCCCTGACTTCACTAGCCCACATTTGCAACAACCGCCTATTTCTGCCAGCGGGTTTGGACTTGACGTTTAAATCATGGGACGGGAAGGGCCTGGAGAGGCTTAGAGACCTGTGGAGGAGAGGTTTGCTAGTTTCACGGAGTTGGCAGAGAAATTCAATCTGCCTGGCTCCAGTCTTCTCAGGTATTCCAGATTCGTGATTTTTCGGGGAAGGCTTTCCTCCCCTTTCCCTTGGGACCACCCTCTTCCCTGCTGAAAAAGATTTTGTTCTTGACCGGTTTGATGGGGGGGACTATTTTGGGCATATATGGTCATATCCTCTCAGCAGAGTCAGCTCCATTGAATGAGGTGAGGACAAAATGGGTGGATGAATTGGGTCCCATTCTGGTTGGTGAGGTATGGAGTGAGGCCCTTCACAAGGTCAATCACATGTCTTCATGTGTTCAGCGAAGTTTGATTCAATTCAAGGCAGTGCACAGGGTGCATCTGACTAAAGGAAGAATTTTTAATTAAAAAAAATATTTTTATACACTTTCATTTTTCATCAAAATTCAAACCCACCAACAAAAAATCAACAGTAACAAATACAATGTCAAACTCGTGGTCAACAATCCCCTCCTTCCACCAACCCCCAAACAACCCCCAACATTATAAATACAAACATCAAAGAAAAGGAATCAGGAATCCACCATCCACCCAGACATAGTCATCAACGACAAACACAGTCCAAACCACCCCCCCCCCCAACCTCAACCTCCCCCCCACCATGTCATCCAATTCTTGAAAATGCATAATGAATAAAGCCCATGAATTGTAGAACCTTTCCATCCTTCCCCTCAACTCAAACTTCACCTGCTTGAGTGGTT
Organism: Scyliorhinus canicula; assembly: GCF_902713615.1. NCBI lineage: Eukaryota > Metazoa > Chordata > Chondrichthyes > Carcharhiniformes > Scyliorhinidae > Scyliorhinus > Scyliorhinus canicula. The sequence continues at coordinate 47,005,496 of NC_052166.1, forward strand.
AAATCTTCAACAGATTCCCCCAGCCGTGCCAGGGCACAGGGTGGAGAGACTGATCAACAGGATCGGGCGATCAGCGAGGTGAAGGCTAAAACATCTGCTTCCGCACCCACTTCCAACCCCAGCCAATCCGATGCCCTGAATATGGCCTCCAGAGGACCCGGCTCAAGCCTCACTTGTACCAGTTTTGAAATTACCCTGAAAACCTCCCTCCAATATCCTTCGAGCTTTGGACAGGACCAAAACATATGAAAGTGTTTTGCGGGCGCCCCCCTCCCCGCGCAATGCTCACAAACATCCGCTATCCCCTGAAAGAGTCGGCTCATCCTTGCTTTTGTGAGGTATGCCCTATGCACCACCTTCAGCTGTATCACGCACGACGTTGAGGCATTCACCCTCCGGAGCACCTCACACCACAACCCTTCTCCATGCCCTCTCCCAAATCCTCCTCCCACTGTGTCTTAATCCCCTCCAGCGATGCCTTCTCTTCTTCCAGAATCGCCCCATAAATCACTGATACACCCCTTTCTTAAGTCCCCCTGTGAAGAGGCCGGCGCCACCGGAAAGTTCTATATCTCCTTCTCAGCGGAATCTCGGACCTGAATATACCTAAACATTTCCCCCTGCCCCAACCCACACTTTGCCTCCAGCTCCTTCAGTCCCACAAACCGGCCCCCCGAAACAAATCCCATCCCACTTCCCTGGCTCAAATCTGTGATTCCTCCGAATCGGCATTTCCCTTGCCCCTGCCCCCTGGTGCAATTGATTTTCAATGTCACTAGTACTACCGGATTCTCTGAGTATTTCCCCGGGCCATAGGGAGCACCGCTGTTGCCAATGCCCTCAGCCCCGACCCCCTGCACAGACTCTCCTCCATTCTCATCCACTGGGAGATCCCCCCCCCAACCCCTCTAATCCAGCTCCTCACCTTCTCCGCATTCGCTGCCCATGGTAAATTCGGAAGACCGAACCCCCCTGACTGCCGTCCTCTCTGCAACACCTTCCTAATCCTCGCCACCTTCCTCTCCCCAAATAAACGAGGTAATCATCTTTTTAACCTCCTTGAAAAATGCCTTTGGCTGGAAGATTGGCAGGCACTGAAAAATAAACAAAAATCACGGCAATGTTCATTTTAATTGCCTGTACCCGACCTGCAAGCGATAGAGGGAGACCATCCCACCTTGTCAGATCAGCTTTCACCCTCCCCAACAAACAAGTAATGTTATATCTACGGAGCCCCCACCCCAATCCTATGCCACCTGCACCCCCAGATATCCAAAGTGACTCCCTACCCCTGGCCAAGACATCACAAAATTTTCACTTTTCTCTAAATTAAGTTTATGTCCCGAAAAAGATCCAAATATTCAAAGCAACTCCAATGTGCCCCCCCATCGACCCGCTGGGTTCCGATTCATACAACAGCAAGTCGTATTGAGTCTCTTAGAGCAAACTTGATTTTTTTTCCAGACTGAGAAACTCTATCATATCGCTGACCCACACTCCTGATTTCGGAGGCTCCGAGTCCCTCGATCTCAACAAGATCCGTCTCCGGATCACCAGGGAGGAGAAGGCCAGAATATTGGCCTCCCCCCCCCCCCCTCCCTTTGCCCCCAGATCTTCCGACACCCCAAATATTGCTAATTCTGGACTCGGAGTTATCCTACCTTCCAGGACTTCCGACATAACATCTGTAAATCCCTGCCCGAATTCCCTCAGTTTCGGACATGCCCAAAACATATGAACATGGTTGGCCGGGCTACCCCCACACCGCCCACATCTGTCCTCCACTTCCTGGAAGAACCTACTCATCCGAGCTACCGTCATGTGGGCCCTGTGGACTACCTTGAACTAAATCAAGCTATTCCCTGTATATATCTGAAACCTTCCCACTTCCAACCCCTGTTTTTGACAGCACTTTATCCTGTAGTCCCCTCAGGGGGAGGCGAGGAAAGCTTGGGACCTGTCTCCGTACAAAGTCCCGCACTTGAAGGTACTGAAACCTGTTCCCACCCGGCAAGTCAAACTCCTCCTCTAATGTCTCCAAGGTCAGGAAGCCCTCCTGGATGAATAGATCCCCAAACTTCTCAATCCCTGCCATATTCTGGGCTTTATTAATAGGGGCATGGAGTACAAGAGCAAGACGTTATACAAGACACTAGCTAGATCTCAGCTCGAAAATTGTGTACATTTCTGGGCACCACACTGTAGGAAGGACGTGAATGCATTAGAGAGAGTGCAGGAGAGGTTTACAAGAATGGTTCCAGAGATGAGAAACTTTAGTTATGAGGATAGATTGGAGAGGTTGGGACTGTTCTCCTTGGAGAGATGGAGGCTATGAGGAGATTGGATAGGGATGTTCAAAATCATGAGGGGGCTGGACAAAGCAGATGGGAAGAACCTGTTCCCACTCGTAAAAGGATCAGGAATGAGAGAGCACAGATTTAAAGTGATTTGCAAAAGAAGCAAATGTGATGTGAGAAAAAACATGGGCGAGATGCTCCGACCCCCCCCCCGCCGGGTCGGAGAATCGCCGGGGGTCGGCGTGAATCCCGCCCCCGCCGTCCTCCAACGCCCCCAAAAATTGCCGCGCCGTGAGTCCCGCTGCCCGCCTCGGAGAATGGCGGGGACTGGCGCGAGTCAATGGACCCCGGGGCTCCACGAATTTTCAGGCCCACGATGAGCCGAAGATCAGCCCGTTCGTTGCTAGTCCCGCCGGTGTAAATTAAAGTAGGTCCCTTACCGGTGGGAGCTGGAGGTGCGGGCGGGCGGGCTCCCGGGTTCTTGGGGGGGTGTGGGGGGATTTTGCCCCGGGAGGTGCCACCACGGTGGCCTGGCACGCGATCGGGGCCCACCGATCCGCGGGTGGGCCGGTGCCGTGGGGGCACTCTATCTTTCCGCACCAGAGGCTGTGGGCCTCTGCCATTCCTGGTGCGGAAGCAAATCCCTCTCCGCATGCACGGGGATGACACCAGCAAACGCTGGCGCTCCCGTGCATGCGCCGACTCGCGGCGGCCGGCGGAGGCCCTTCGCCGCCGGTTGGCGTGGCGCCAAGCCTCTTTCCCGTCGGCCGGCGGGGCGCAAACCACTCCGGGGCGGGCCTAGCCCCTGAAGGTGCGGAGGATTCCGCGCCTTTGGGGTGGCCCGATGCCTGAGTGGTTCACGCCACTCCGTCCCCCGGGACCCCCCGCCCGCCGGGTAGGGGTGAATCCTGCCTCTTTTTCATACAACCAGTTGTTCGGGTCTGGAGTGCATTGCCTCCAAATGTGGTGGAGGCATGTTCAATTGAGATATTCAAGAGAGCATTAGATGATTACTTGAATAGAAACAATGTGCAGGGATATAGAGAAAAAGCAGCGGCATGGCACAAAGTGATAATGCTCGTTTGGAGAGCCGGTAGGCCAAAAAGGCTCCTCCTGTGTTGTAACAATTCTGTGATTCTGTGAATGTGCAGACTTGTTGACTGGTGAGTTTCATACTCGAGAAACTTATTTGCTGTCAGTTAAACCCAGAATCTTGGGTTAAGACCACAATTAATTAACTATTTTAAATTATTTACTAAATTATTTACTAACAGCTCCGTGGGAGTTTCCCCACACACTTTGAAATAAGCCTGATTTAATTCTAAAAGTGGATGGAATCATGCCCAGTTCCCAACCACTTGGCAATTTTAGAGACTTTAAACACCACCTCACCCACCCCCACTTCAAACACGAACCTGCCCCCATTAGCAGTTAAAATTCTGCCCATAATTACACTCAGAACTAAAATGTGATAGGTGTAAAGTATATTTATCAGGCTATACGTAATTTGAAACTTTGTTAAATATCAGATGGTTGGTGACATGTGTTCTGCTTATCCCTTTGAAATGCAGTATAGATCTGCAATGGCAATTTATAACTCATAGCTAATAGTTTGCCAGGAAGACATTTATCAGCTGCCACTTTGGTATTCATGTTAATTTATCACAGCAACTGTATCTACATTTGTGATCAATCTATAAATATACACTTGCGTTCATAGACCCTCACATTCAGGATTCAATGAGTAGGAGTACTATCTACGAAACTGACAAAATTTACTTCCGATTATTAGGCGCTGAGTTAGATCTGAAGGACTTGTGCATCGTTCAGATGAAATATTTACAGCAGTGACTATTACTTCTGGTTAACCATACATTAATTAGTTTATATAATTTTTCTTTGATTAGCGGATTTATGACCTGCCATGTTTCGGATCTCTATATCAAGCTACCCTGAGAATTTTCACTTCAGAATTTGAGAATATAATTTAGGGTGACACTTCAGTAAAGTGAGGGATGCAGTACTGAGGTCAGTATTTTTTTTTTAGATGAGATATTAAACCAAAGCCCCATCTGTCTGTCCAGATGGATATAAAAAATGTCATTACACTTTTTCAAAGAGCAGAAATTTTCCCTGTATAATCTCCCTTAACCAATACTAATTAGTCATTCATCTCATTACTTTTTGCTAGATTCTTGCTGCGAACATCTTGAATGCTTACAAGCTTTTTCACTTTTTCATTGGATGTGGGTGTCTTTGGCAAGGCCAGCATTTGTTGGATCTCCCAAATTGCCCTTGAACTGAGTGGTTTGCTCAGCCATTTCAGAGAGCAGTTAAGAGTAAACCACATTATTGTACAGTTTGACCAACTGGAAAAAACAGTTGTACAAGGACCACAGCCTGACTGGAATGACCAATATTACCTGGGGTCAACCAGAAACCAGGTGGTAAGCACCAGGTGGTTTGTCAACCTAATTTGGGCTATGACAGGTTGTGATGTTTTAAAAATTCATTCATGGAATGTGGCCAGCTCTAATTTTCCTTGAGAAGGTAATGGCCTTCTTGAAATGCTGCAGTCCAAGTGGTGTGGGTACACCCACAGTGCTGTTAGGAGTTCCAGTGACAGTGAAGGAATGGTGAGGTAGTTCCAAGTCAGGATGGTGAGTGGCTTGAAGGGAACTTCCAGGGGATGGTATTCCCATGCCCTTGTTCTTCTACATGATAGTGGTTGTAGGTTTGGAATGTTCTATCTAAGCAGCTAGGTGAATTCAGCTTGGGAACTTGTGGAACGCCTGAAGACATGCATGCCCCAAGTCCCAAGAGGGCCACACTTGGTATCTGATGTCTCCCTGCACATCTGATTTAGACAGCTGAACAATCATCAACCACATGCCTATGAGAATGTGACTTGTGTTCAATCTACAATCTGAAAAAAATCTCCATTTCATAGACACAGAACATACAATGCAGAAGGAGGCCATTTGGCCCATCAGGTCTGCACCGACCCACTTAAGCCCTCACTTCCACCCTTACCCCCTAACCCAACAATCCCTCCTAACCTTTTTTGGACACTAAGGGCAATTTAGCATGGCCAATCCACCTAACCTGCACGTCTTTGGACTGTGCGAGGAAACCGGAGCACGCAGAGGAAACCCACGCAGACATGGGGGGGGAATGCAGACCCCGCACAGACAGTGACCCAGCAGGGAATCGAACCTCTGACCCTTGCGCTGTGAAGTCACAGCGCTAACCACTATGCTACCGTGCTTCCCCATTTCCAAAATGAAAATCCATGTTCATTAATTGTTTCATTTCTGCTTGTTTTGTTTTGCATATAATGAAATTACAGAACAAATAACATGACAGTATATGGAGAATTTCCACAGGCAGCACGGTGGCACAGAGGTTAACATGCTGCCTCACAACGGCAGGAATACGGTTCAATTCCGGCCTTGGGTGTCTGTGTGGCGTTTGCACGTTCTACCCGTGTCTGCGTGGATTTCCTCCAAGTGCTCCGGTTTCTCCCGCAGTCCAAAAATGTGCATGTTAGGTGGATTGACCATGTTAAATTGCCCCTTACTGTCCAAAGATGTGTAGGTTAGGTGGGGTTATGGGATTACGGCGATAGTGGGAGGGAGAATGGGCCTAGGTAGGGTTCTCTTCTCAGGTCAGTGCAGACTTGATGAGCCGAATGGTCTCCTGAACTGTAGGGATTCTATGATTGACCCATACATAAAGATGCAGGAAATAGGGAGGTATGTGGCTGCAGAGACGGCAGCTGCTTGGATCCACCATAGCTGGTGTACACGTGGCACAAGAAGCCTGCACGGCCAATGTTTACTGACAATGAGGTGAAGGAAGTGGCAAAGACAAGGACATGGCGAAGAGGAGGAAGTGGAGGAGAGAAAGAGGTGATGGAGAAGAGGAAGAAGAGATAGCGGATGGGAAGAGAGGAGGTGGTGATAGAAAGAGGAGGTGGATTCAAATCAGCACTCAAAAACGTCACTGTGATGAGCATTCTGCCCATGGGAACCTCACCCATTCACTCCTTGTCCTCAGTCACTCACTCACCCTCATTCACTCGCTCACACTCATGAACTCATCACTCACTAACTTGTAGGATGCTACTGAAGCAAAGAGGCCTAGTGGCACACACACGCCATTTTCTGCCAACGGGACTGGGTGTGGGAGAGCCATGAAAGCAGAGCAGCTGAAGAGTTACAGCAAGCTGTGCTCAGCGGGAGGGTGGCAGGAGGTCGTTGATAATGGTAGGAGGATCGGAGAGACACAGGAGAAGCCAGGACCCAACGGGAAATTCACTGCTCGTTTTTAATTCATTTTTAAAATTGTGTTTCCTTGAAATCAAGGTTAAACAATATGGCACTGAGCACAGGTGCCTCGATTGTCCAGATCGCACAGGATCTTACCAGAAGTGGTTTCCGATCGGAGGAACCTCATTGGCTCAGTGCGATCTTGGCACTCGTTCCTGACTCCGCCCCCAAATCGTAAAATACGAGGCCCTGCTCCTGCTTTATGCTTATTGTAAAGGCCTCAGCAAAACCCAAATCTGACTGGCCATTGTGAATAGCACTCAGCAAAGGTGGGCTGTTTGTGTCTGCAGCGTGCGAGAAGCCGTCCACATAGAATATTTTGCTCTGGGAGAGAGATTTCAGCAATCAATAATCTCTAAAGTTCTGAAGGTATGTATTTCTGAGTAGTTACAAAACCTACTCGAATTTACTTTGCATAGTTCAGGGAAATAGAATGTTTGCAATTTTGAGACAGTGAGAGGGGATTTTATGCCCTCGTTTTCGGCCGCCGGGAAAGCCGGAGAATCCAATGGAAGTCCCAAAACAGCATTTACGCTGGCAGGATTTTCCTTTGAAATAGTTCTCACTCTCTGCCAATGATGTAATGGGGCTCCTGCCATAAAAGGTCAGGAACCCCACTACCATACACTCAAATGTCATTAGCGGGCCTCCCCACTGTATTGTACCCCCATGTGAGGAACTCGCACAACCTTTGCCACCCTTACTCCCCCGGCCGACGTGACAACAGGTCTGGATAAGTGGGGACATGGCGAAGAGAACCCTCTTGGCGTGTACAGGTGAGTACAGGCCCCAGGCGGGAGAGCGTCTGGGCAGTACCTTGGCAATGCCGCAGGAGCTGGTTAGGGGCTAGTTAGCACAGTGGGCTAAATAGCTGGCTTGCAATGCAGAACAATGCCAGCAGCACGTGTTCAATTCCCGTACCGTTCTCCCCGAACAGGCGCTGGAATGTGGCGCCTAGGGGTTTTTCACAGTAACTTCATTGAAGCCTACTTGCGAAAATAAGCAATTATTATTATTAATTATTATTAGGAGGAGCTTCCATTGGGGAGGTTTGGGGTGGCAGCGGTGGGGGGGTTCTCCTGTGTTCATGGTGGATTTGTGTTTTATTTTTGACAGATCGATGTGCCCAGGAGCCCGCCCGCCAGTGTGGTGTTGTGGGACTCGCCTCCAGGATTCTTTTGACTATCTGTCATAGAAATGGCAGTGCAGCAGTGGGCTACACACTGCTTTTCACGCCTGAGTTGACACATAGTCAAAAAAAGAGAACATTTTGCTCACTACTCCTTAAATGTGCAAGTAGAAAGTAATTTGTGTTGCAGGAATTGACATGTATCTTTCTCTGTTCTTAAAGTACATGAAATCTAATTCCGGGTCTCAGTCTGGCCAAATGTAATTGCTGGGCGGGGTTGAGATCCTGGAGCAACTATCGGACTCAGTCCACGGCTAGTGGACAAAACTGTAAACTCCCTGACTGTTGGCACCTGAGGCACCTTAAGACACGTCCCCACTGAGGCACCTGAGATGCTCGAGGAGAGAGTGGTCTGCAGCAAAGTATACCTGCGCTTCATGCATAAGTGAGGTACTGCAAAGCCAGCACTTTCAGCGATAAAGCTTAATGCAGTACAGACAACCTCTCAAATGTACATCTGACTGTTAATTATGGTCATATTTGTTCTGCGACTTGTAGGACTGTTGCACTCACTTGTCTGAATGACCGACGTGCTGTGATAAAGGTTTTCCTTTGATATAATCCTTGGCCAGAACCTTCCAGTTCTTTCCATCACAGGATCTTCCGGTCTTGCCAAAGGCAGCCCCCACCGGAGAGGCTGACGAGCAATGTAAATTGCCATCGAGTTTGGCTGGACTGGAAGATGCTCCAGCAGCTAGTAACTTTCCTGGGAAAATACGTGACGCGGATGCTGGAAACCTCTGGCCCTTGTCCTTCCTGCCCACTAACATGCTTCATACTCCAGCTTCATATGCAGGGCTGAAAGGCAGAGGGTCCAGCAAAGGAAATGAGGAGAATGAATGACCACTAGGAAAAAGCAGAATCTGAACAAGATGCTGCATTCCATGGGTATTACGTAAAGGCTTATTTTAGTTTATTTTAGTTGTGTTTGATTTTATAAATAACATGGTTCTTTCCATTGAGTTTTGCATTATTTAATTTTTGTCTTTCCAATAAAACTTTGAAGTTAGCTACTGTCTCTTTCGTTTTCTTAATCAACAGTTTAGTTACAATTTTGCGCATCACTCATGTGTACTTAAGGCCTATTTGGGGTGGGTCTTCTGGGAGATTAGGAATTCAAAAGCTTGTAATGTTGACTTAATTAATTTTTCCCCAATAAACTTGAAACCTCTCAGCCAGTGTCTTCACTGGATTTTCACAATCACACACAGCAATGATGAGGTAAAGCACAGATTTCACCATGGTGGCGTCACTAATAATAATATCACAGCTCGTAATGAGCACCCCAGGAGACAACCTGAGATTACTGCCTCCAACTACTAGCAGCCGATGAGCTAGCAATCAGTGCAATCAACTTGATTGAGTATGAGTGCCTGCGAGTTGGGATCAGTCGGGTTTCAATCACCTGAGGTCAACTGCCTGCTCTCTGGGGAGGCAATGGTGAAGTGGTATTGTCACTGGACTAATAATCCAAAGATCCAGCGGAATGGTCGAGGAACCCAGCTTCAAATCCCACCATGTAGTGAAATTTGAACTCACTACAAATCTGAAATTGAAAGTTAATCTCAATAATGATAACCATGGAACCATTGTCAATTGTAAAAACCCATCTGATTCACTACTGTCCTTTAGGGAAGGAAATCTGCAGTGCATTCCTGGTCTGGCCTACATTTGGTTGACTCTTAAATGGTCCAGCAAGCTACTCAGTTCAAGAGATGTGCAATAAATGCTAGCCCTGCTGGTGGGGCCATACACCATGAATGGATTTTTAAAGTCAGTTTTCAACCAGCCAAAGGCAAATGGCCACTGAGGATCAACCTGCTCCGAAACTGCTAGAGCAGCCATGTGTACTGACCAGAGATCAGCTGGGTTTCAACTGTCTCAAAAACCAGTCTGGTGATGATTCAAGAATGGTCATGGATCTGAAGTTATATGTAGGCCAGGCAGGAAAGGACAGCAGATTTCTTTCCCTAAAGGACATCAATGAACCAGATGGGTTTTTACAAATATTGCTGTTTGGTTCATGGTCACCATTATTGAGATTAGCTTTCAATTTCAGATTTTTCAAATCGATTAATTGATTTTAAAATCTGGAACATAGAACATTTCTTAATACCAAGGCTGGAATTCTCCGGCTGTTGGGATTCTCCTTTCACACTGGCAGCACACCCCCCTCAAGGGTTTCCTGGCGACGTGGGGTGCCTTCAATGAACAAGCGGCGGGAAGAGAGAATTCTGCAGCCAGCAAAAGGCGCGCCGGCGAGAAACACAGGGCGAGGAGTACATCTACTCCTTCAAATTCCATGAGTGAACTAGACTTCTAGCCAATCATCAACATGTTCTGGATCTGTGGACTCCTATAATTCAACACTGATGTTTTTGCTAGCAAAATATCGAAAATATCATCCTGTTTCTGATCAAAGAATTAAGGGCGAAATTCTCCGCCCCCCACGACGGGTGGGAGAATAGCGGGAGGGCCTTCCCGACATTTTTCCCGCCCTCCCGCTATTCTCCCACCCCCCTGCTGAAGTCCCGACCCGAATCGCTGCCGCCGTTTTTTTACGGCCGGCAGCGATTCACAGCTGTTAGATGGGCCGAAGTCCCAGCCCTTTCCGCCGTTTTCACGAACGGCAAACACACCTGGTCTTGCCGTTCGTAAAAACGGCGTCACCAACTCGCTTTTTATAACCATGGCACCGATTGGCACGGCAGTACCACGGCCGTGCCAAGGGTGCCATGGGCCCGCGATCGGTGGGCACCGATCGCGGGCAGCGGGCCCGATGCCCGCGCACTACTTGTCCTTCCGCCGCCCCGCAGTATCCATTCGCGGGGCGGCTGAGGGGCAACCCGGCCCGCGCATGCGCGGGTTTCGCGCAAAAAACGCGATGACGTCACCCGCGCATGCGCGGGTTGGAGTCTTCCAAACTGCGCATGCGCGGCTGACGTCATATGACGCGTCAGCCGGCGCTAACTCCGGTAAGCGGGCTTAACGATTTTCGTTAAGCCCGTCTTGCCGGAGCCTACAGCGTCGGGCTGCTAGCCCCGACCGGGGACCAGAATTGGTCCCCCGTCGGGAAGGGGCGCGCTGCCGTAAAACCCGCCCGGGTTTTACGGCAGCTTTACGATTTCTCCCGTTTTGGGAGAATCTCGCCCTAAGCTTTTGATAATGGGTTTGATTGACAGCTGGGTTTGAGACGTGAGAAGATCATTGATTGATTTTAATCCTCTTCGGACAGCACGGTGGTATATGATTCCAATGATGGAATAGTTTATACTTCATGTACACCATAAAAACATGTCATAGCATCTGTGACTGAAGTAAGTCATGCAGAATGACACCTAAACCAATCTAAGGTCAGTATTTACATTCTGCAGCTGCTGCCTGAACACTTGTTATTTACGTGTGGAGACAGCTAGCATTGAAAGAGAGTTCAAATAATTGGCTATTCTACAAGATATGAAGTAGTTCTTTACTTTAAAGTCTGTAAGAGTCCATTTTTACTTGGGGCTGGTATAGGGTTGCCTACCTTCCAGGATTGGGCTGGAGGCTCCAGGAATTGAAGGTCTATTTTTAGGACACTGTTGTGTGAAACGTGAAGAAAAATTATACGGATATTAAAAAGTATTTTTTGTCATTTTCTTTGAATATTTTTCTTTGCAAGATATAAATATTTAAAATTGGGAAGAGGGGGTAAGGCTGTTTGGCTAACAGTCAAGCATAATCCAATTACTCTATATATCTTTTTATTTTCCAATTGGGGTCAGAAGGCAGTGCATCACAAGGATTAAATTCTAGAGAGAAGAACCCACAGCTGGATTCTCTGTTGGTGGGATCCTCCGTTTCACCTGCAGGGTCCTCACACCCACGGATTTCCTCATGGCATGGGGGTGCCCATAATGGGAAACCCCATTGGCCGGCTGCTGGTCTGAAGATCTCGCCGCACCAGAAAATGGGTGTAGTGGAACGGAGAATCCTGCTTCCTATTCCTCAATAACAAGTCCCGAATTCTCCGGCCGTTGGGATTTCTTTTCCTGCTGGCAGCACGCTCCTGCCTGTGGGTTTCCATTGGTCAATGAGCTGTTGCATGGTGGCCAATGAACTGTCCTTCCCCGCCTGGCCTACATATAACTTCAGATCCATGACCATTCTTGAAAAGATCATCACCAGACTGGTTAGCAACTGTTTTTAAGACAGTTGAAACCCAGCTGATCTCTGGTCAGCGCCATTGGCTGCTCTAGCAGTTTCGGAGCAGGTTGATCCTCAGTGGGCAAGTGTGACGGCAAGTAATGTGATGAAACCTCCAGGAATATATTTAAGTACAGTTGGCAACTCTAGGCTGGTAGTGTGCTGTGGAGGTTGAAGTTCACGTCACTATTTCCCCAGTAACTTCAGTAGACATAGGTCTGCGGAGAGGTAGAATATTGAACTTGTCAAAAAGAAGTCCAATGATCAGGAAGGAAATGGACTTTCTAGCTCCTTGACCTGTGGGAATCACTCATCTCTGGCATTTTTGTTGTATAGTTCCAGCAGGATTGAGGAAATGTGTCTTGAAAATGACTTTAAAATAGGACAGACAGTGATTTGTTGACATTGACTTTTACATTGCTTCAGCCAATAACAATTTTAATGGTAAAGCCATTACATTTAGAGTGTATATAGGGGGCATAATTCAGCAGCCTCATCATGACTTTGTGTCGGGATGAAGCTGTTGAACCTCATGAAAGGCCTCTCGCCAGGTTTGTGATTCAACGGAATCTCACAAGATATCACGCTGCCATGGTGTCAAGTTAGCATTGCAAGGGATCAGGCTGGGGGCGGGGGGGGGGGGTGTGGCTTGCTCGGTACAGGGAGGTGAGGGGGTTCCTGGGGGCCTCCTATGGTTGGGGGGTGGGTGAAGGGGGGGTCAAAAACGGGGTGGGGGAAATGAAAGGGTGGGAAGAGAGGGGAGTCCCATGACGGCCCAGGATGTACAGGCGTCGCTGGTCGTTTGAACAGATGACGGACAGCCCGTGGAGGCTCCATCTCAACATGGAGACGGTGCGGGATCTGTACAAATGTGCTCAGGGACTTGGCGACACGTGGAGGAGGAGGAAGGATATCCACATCCGGTAGCCGTCTACGTCACCACAGCCCTGAACCTTACGCCGCGGGCACCTGTATGGCATCTTATAGGCCACAGGCCACAGGTGCATCCGATAGGTTACGGATGCCCTGTATGCCCGGGTGGAAAACTACATAAACTTTGACATTGACTAAGCCCAATAAGATGCCCAGACAGCACGTTTCTCCGCCATCATCAGGATGCCCCAGGTCCAGGGGGTAATAGATATCATGCACGTCGCCCTGCACTCGCTGGGTCATCTGGGGGTGCCCTATATAAACCGAAACGGGTTCCACTCCCTGAACATGCAGCTCATGTGCGACCACCAGATGAAGATAATGCACACGTGTTCACGCTTTCTGGGGAATGACAATGACAGCTACATCATGGGGCACTCGGTCATCCCTGGCCTCTTCGAGGAGCACCCAAGGATGGGCGACTGGATCTTGGGGGATACCTGCTGAGGACCTGGCTAATGACTCCAGTATGGAGCGTGGTGACCGAAGCGGAGACCCAGCACAAGGCTCAGGCAGCCACCTAGGCTTCCACTCCCTGAACATGCAGCTCATGTGCGACCACCAGATGAAGATAATGCACATGTGTTCACGCTTTCTGGGGAATGACAATGACAACTACATCATGGGGCACTCGGTCATCCCTGGCCTCTTCGAGGAGCACCCAAGGATGGGCGACTGGATCTTGGGGGATACCTGCTGAGGACCTGGCAAATGACTCCAGTATGGAGCTTGGTGACCGAAGCAGAGACCCGGTACAAGGCTCAGGCAGCCACCTAGGCTGTGATTGAGCGGTGCATCAGACTCCTCAAGATGCAGTTCTGATGCCGTGACCGCTCAGGTGGTGTACTCCAGTACACCACCCGGAAGGTTGCGCTTTGTAGTGGTCTACTTTGCCCTGCACAGCCTCACACGGCAGCAGGACAACAAGCTGGAGGTTGGTGATGAGGAACATGCTGCCACCTCCAAAGAGGAGGACAATGAGGTGGTGCTGGACCAGCAGGGGCTGGAGGATGAGGCCGGGGAGGAACCTGAGGACCAGCCAGAGGATGCAGGACAGGTGGCAGCGGTAAGGGTCCAGCAAGCCCCGAGGGCAAGGGACCCATTCACACTCTCCCAATTCACTTAGGACGTGGCCTGGTCCGTCACCTCCCACTCCCATTTTCCAACCTCTCAGGGTCTGTGTCACGTCACTCCAGGATGATGGGACTGTGTCGGCACCATCAGCTGGTCACCTTCGAGGGCAGAGGTGTGATGATAACCCACAGGGAGCTGAGTGGCAGTGCTCCTGATTCTATGCCATAGTCTGACCCCTGCCTGTCTGCTGAGTGTTTGCTCACGCCTATTACCTGCACTGTGTCTGAGGAGGGGGGGAATGCCCAGAGAGATCTGCCAGGGTTTGGAGGTCAGCCCGCATTGCGGAAGAAAGTGACAGAGGCATCATACTGGTTGGGCTCAAGGATGTTTAATGTGTAATACAATTCCCCACTCTCCCGATGGTCCCCTCCCCTTCCCCCAGTGGCCACAGTGATCCTCGATATGCTTTGCATTCCTAGCTTTACCACTACGTCTAGGTGTCTCCCCAGGATGCACATCTGAGGTGGAGGCACCAGCTTACCTCGTTCTGTGGCATTTGATGCCCTGGCGGGCGTCCTCAGGGGGCTCTGGGGCCGGTGTACGTATCAACGGCACATGCACAGCTCTGTCCTGTGTGCTTGCTATGAGACTTGGCCTCATCAGAGGGGTGGAACTCGGGGTGCTGATGGCCACCATCCCCACTCCATGGGACGGATCCAGGTTGGCACCCAGTGCCTCCTCCTCCCACTCGGTGCCCATAGGGCCCTGTGGTTCACCTTGGGGTGGAGGAGCAGCTGGATCGAGCCCCGGCTGCCTCTGCATCATCTGGCTCTGCCAGCTCTGGCGGTTCCCCATGGTCTGCACCACCATGTTGATGCCCTTGGCTATGCTCCTCAGTGACTGGGTCATGTTCTGCAGTACCTCGGGAATGTCGACCTGCGAATAGGACAAGCTCCGCAGTGTCTCGGCCATGCCCATCTGAGAGCAGGACATGTCCCGCAGAATCTCATTGAGGTCAGCCTGGTACTGGGTGACACCCCCAGCGAGGCAAATATACAGACGAGACCCTCAGCATAGCCGTCATGGACAATGCCTTGGACAACTTCACTAATGGTGTTGACTTCATGCACCAGGCTTTCCACTGCAGTCGACACTCTAGCGTGCTAGTCTTGGTGTCATGCATTGCCGATGACATCTCCAGCATCCGTAACCTCTGGTTTAGGGGCTGGTTTAGCTCACCAGACTAAATCGCTGGCTTTTAAAGCAGACCAAGCAGGCCAGCAGCACGGTTCGATTCCCGTACCAGCCTCCCCGGACAGGCGCCGGAATGTGGCGACTAGGGGCTTTTCACAGTAACTTCATTGAAGCCTATTCGTGACAATAAGCGATTTTCATTTCATTTTCATTTCCTCCAAGTGGCAGTGGATCTGGAGTGATGCTGACATCTCCCTCTGAATGTCCTGGCCACTCAATCAACTCCCGGAAAACCTCTTCCAAAGGTTCAGTGTCAGGCTGGGACGCAGCTGGGTCCTAGGATCCTGCAGATCTCCAACTGCTGTCTCGTCTGGGGGTTCCTGACTCCATCTGATGTACATCAGCAGTAGTGCTCACTAGATTGTGGTCCAGAAGCCTGACCACTAACATTTCCAACCGAGGTGCGTGTATCTGCTTTAGTGGAGGGTGGGGATGACAGTTGTGATGAGAGTATTACGGTGGCATCGTCATAGCTCTCCTCTGAGTGTCTCCTGGGAGACTGGACAGGGAGCCAGCCGGGATGGGCTGGCGCCACCGACTGGAAGACCTGTGGGAGAATGGACATGTGGTCAGTGGGAGGAATGGGTCAGTCAGTAAGGCAATGACAACTCATGTTTGACAGATCTCCTCTGGGTGGTGGTTCCTCACCTCTACGGAGTCCGCCAGCCTACACAATGATGATCGGCCCACTGGTCACCTCCAGGGCATGCTCCTCAAAGACGATGAGAATTCTAATGTCTGGCCCCCTTCCTCCAGTCTGGGCCCTCTCCTGGCGATTGTGGGAGAGCTTTTCCTGAGGAGACACAGAGAGGGCACCGTTAGTCAGATATATATTTTACAGTGGTGGGAGGGGGGATGATGCAGGAGAAGGGTGGAGGAAGGGTTTGGGGGGTTGAAGGGGGAGAGGGGTGGAGGGAGGGTTGGGAGTCGCATGGAGAGGATGCTCCCATGGGGACAGAAAGGTCTCAGGGGATGGGGAGTCATCGGTGTCTACTCACTCATAGAATCATAGAATAGAATCATAGTCTGCACGTTCTCCCTGTGTCTGTGTGGGTTTCCTCCGGGTGCTCCGGTTTCCTCCCACAGTCCAAAGATGTGCACATTAGGTGGATTGGACATGCTAAATTGCCCTTAGTGTCCAAAAGGAATAGGTGGGGTTACTGGGTTATGGGGATGGGGTGCTCCTTCCATGAGGACATCCCCCATAGCCTCCACAGCGTCTAGCAGCCTCCCCAGGTCAGAGTCCACAAATCTTGGGCTGGTCTCCTCATCGCTATTGTTGCAAGCTGGTTGGGGTTGGCAGAGCAAGTACAGCCTAAGTGCTGCTCGACCTTGTTAATGGGGGCTAGCGAGTGCGGTACTGTTGAATTAGCTGGCGAGCCTTCATTTGAGACGAAAAGTCTGTGAGCTTCGTTTAGTGGACCAATTAACATTGAATAGCATTGCCGGCCTCGCTGGGCTGAGTGCCAGGAAGTTCGCAGCAATTCCCATTCAATACAACACCGAGAAATCTTTCCAGAGCATTGCGTCCTTTAACTCAAGTCCGCTGAATCGCGACCAAGGTCTCGGGGTGGATATTTCATTGCCCGACAATGTGATTGGGATTCCTATTAGGCAGAGAATGGAATGTCCCCTCAAAGACAGGTTTGACTCCAGCCGTTGCGATGCTACGATTCCCCACATAACACTCCAATGCCAGTCGGAGGATGCAAATCGTGATTTCAATTTTAGTAACGAGCTGGATGCCTGATTCACCACTCCCCTATTGTGCACTGACACCTACAATGGGAAATCCACCATGCAGGCTTTAGTGCAAGTTTGTCCAAACATTGCCCTGACGCAGTGGAGTCCAAGGTGGGTCAATGGGGTCAGTATGTAACTGAGGTGTTCCTCAATGTCTATCGGAAAGCCCCCCCCTCCCCTACAATACAAATCCTGACCCTCCTCCCACCACCAAAATAATGGATAACCCCCTCCACAACATGCACACATGAGGGTGGCCCGAACTCCTCCCCAACCAACCTCCCTACCCAACCTTCAGTCAGTGCTTTCTACTGTGAATAAGAGGAAGTGAAACCACTTAGCTGATTTTGATGTGGTGAGGAGCTATCAATCATAGCAAGGGTGTTTATAAACGCTGTGGTTAGCATCAAAGCAAGGTAATGCATTCAAGTGTGAAGGGAAAGATAGATAAACAATCCACCAAGCACTAGTATCTGACATAGTAAAGCTGTCAATCACTGGCTAGTGCAATATATGGCTGTGTGAAATTGTTTTTTGAGAGTGTTGCATTTCATGGTTAAGGAGAGAGGCTTGCACCTGGGCGCCGCTCCCTGTGTCAATGGAGACCAGCCCAAATTCTCTGCTGGCAGGAGCACTTAAGCAGCAGAATGGAGAATCCAGGCCCTAATTTTGTAATTGTGTGCAAAAAGCTATATAGCATTGCTCTGTCAGTGTAAATTGCTAAGCTTATTTAGAAAAAGGAAAATAACTGGTGAAAAACCATCTGTTCCTGTGGCTATATACTGTACATTGCTCTTGTAACTGTAGATTCCAAAATGAGATTAAAATATGCTATGCTGCTGTCCTGGTATAGCAGGTGATGTGGTGAACTGACAACTGCTCCTGTAGCTTAAAGTTGAATCTTGCCAAGACCAACTGCTGAATGGAAAGTCCTCTCTTTTGGCTTTATGGTCACAGGTGAAATAAGCTTTGGATGCTCCACTTCATTCCTCAATAGTTGCATATCCACAACACTTAACAGCACATAAATTTTCACTTGTTTTTACAAAACTGTCAATCTTGTTTGTTCAGTCAACTGCAACAATGGTTAGGAGATGTACCAGTATGATTTTTTTTCCATGTCTTACAGAACTGGTTTCTTCTGAAGGTAGCACAGATGGCTTCCTAACCAATATTTTTTCAGGCTTCTACTTAATATTGGAGCTTTTGATACAACAAAAGTTGGAAAATGTGTATTCCTCAGCAGTGGCACCTTTTAATTTGACAAGGATAAATGCTGCCAATAAATAATAAAAAAAGCAGGTCTAGTCACATTTAAATTAAATGCAACTCTGTTTAGTGGTTGGTATCTGAGCTATGGAAACTTTAAACGGAAAAGTGAAAACCAATCGCATAAACGTTAGACTGTAGGAAGCCAAAAGCACCAGTTTAAACCAGCAACTTGTTTGTAACCTTTCAACATAAATCTGCTTCACAAATTCAAATTTGTAGAACTCACACTATAAATTAATGGATGTCATAGAATTATATTAATCCAGAAGTTTTGTAGATCAGAATTGTTTTTGTTAATCTTGAGTTGTGTGTAAAAACAGGTGCTCCATATATGTTCAAGAATGGTATATCTGGAAGATGGTCCAAAATGTTATCCCCGGCCAGAAGGTCCTGAGCTCAATTCCCACAGATTTGACTGAGAGTCAAATTTACTTGTCAATACTAAGTTGCACTGCCTCTTTGTTGAGTTACTGGGCAGAATATTCCACAACACTGATGCATCAAACAGTTGGGAAATTTCGTGACCTAACAGTGGCTACTGCAAGTTCTCAGGATTGTATGTAAATAATGGGCGGCATGGTAGTACAATGGTTAGCACTGATGCTTCACAGCACCAGGTCACGGGTTCGATTCCCGGCTTGGGTCACTGTCTGTGTGGAGTCTGTATGTTCTTCCTCTGTCTGCGTGGGTTTCCTCCAGATTCTCTAGTTTCCTCCTACAAGTCCCGAAAGACGTGCTTGTTGGGTGAATTGGACGTTCTGAATTCTCCCTCTGTGTCCGAACAGCGCCGTAGTGTGGCGACTAGGGGATTTTCACAGTAGCTTCATTGTAGTGTTAATGTAAGCCTACCTGTGAAACTAATAAAGATTATTATTATACCATTAGTAGTTCTTTAACTTTATCGCAGTTCCTCAGCACTTACTTTATTAAATATTGTATATTCATGATGCATTCGATAATTTAAAAAGGTAAGGATCCTGTTCTACAGCTGCAACCACTGTTCATATTTCATAGAAATTGGTGTGTACACAGCTGTTGGATAAATTAGATTATTTAATTGTTTGTTCTTGATGTGGGTAGGATTCATTGCCTATCCTCAGTTGCCTTGAGAGAAGGTGATCGGTTTTCTCTTGTTTTTCGCGACAGTGTACAATAACTGCAATCCACATCTTGGGAGAAATTGTTCACCAAAATGCAAACCATCTTTTGATGTGGGAACCATTTGAACCTTTGTGTATATGAAGTTACTTAATTCATATTTTCCCTACTTCTGCTTTCTATTTATGATAGGTTACATCCAGTGATTTATGTCCTCACAGCTTCAGGGGAACTTAAATTTATGTTGTGGACAGTAGAATTCCTTTTGTTATACATTTGCTTTGATGTGGGTCATGTTATCTTAACGCAATTGATTATGTTGAACTTCTATTTAACTACAACAATGGGCTTTTGCAAGCTGAAAAAACTCAGGTCAAATCACGTCCAAAACAATGATACAGAAATCTGACATCGAGACTTTCTATTTTCCCCTTTGCCACTGGCAGCACATGCAAATAATCATCTGCTGGGCATCTGCTCGTATTGCTCTGAAATGGAACTCCAGGCAGTGTGCTTAAGAAGAACTCTCATTCTTGGTTTTTCCTCTCCCTGTATGAAAACACCTGGCTTCCACTAATTGCTTCTCCTGAAATCTGGAACTCTGTATGTGTGCATGACAGGTCCATGCCTTTTTACAAACAGACATCGGCGTATTGCATGCTTCAGTAGACTCCATACAAATGTTTTACGATTCAGTGCATTTCAAAGAAAGACACACAAATCTATTTCATTCTGATCACAAAATATTATAGGTGGGATTCTCCATCACAGAGTGCTCCCAACAGCGGAGAATTAGAACATTTGAGCGCTGCTGCTGACCATCGGGAATGCGCGGTTCCATCTATGCAAGTGGGCTAGCACGCTGCCAACGTGCATCCCGGTACTCCACAAGCCCGGTAGTAGTGGCAGCCCTCAGGGTGTGGGGACAGTGGAAGCAGCACATGCAGTTAGAGGGGGCATCGGTGTGAGCACCGATATGTGATAACCACCGGTTCACTCCGGGAGGCTGGAAGGGGGGTTTCGGAGGTGGCAAGGATCGAGAGATTTGAGGATCTCTTTATTGATGAGGGTTTCCTGAGCTTGGAGGAGCTGGAGGAGGAGTTTGAGTTGCAAGGGGGGAATGGATTCCAGTATCTGCAGGTGAGGGATTTTGTGCGGAGATAGATTTTGACCTTCCACACCTGCCGCACCGAGGACTGCAGGACAAGGTGGTGTCGAGAAATGAAATGAAATTAAATGAAAATCGCTTATTGTCACGAGTCGGCTTCAATGAAGTTACTATGAAAAGTCCCAAGTCGCCACATTCCGGCGCCTGTCCGAGGAGAACAGGAGTAGGAGAGGAAAAGGTCTGAGATCTATATGGAACTTATGGAGTGGGAGGGAGCACCATTAGGGGAGGTGAAGAGAAAGTGCGAGGAAACACTGGGTGGGGAGTTGGGGGTCGGGTTATGGGAGGAGTCCCTGAGGAGAGTTAATGCATGCTCATTCGTGGCCGTGCAGAGCAGCGACCTAATGGAGTGTAGGGCATCGGGTAGGACCTCCTGCCAGCAGGTGGTTGGGAGACTTTTTGACCGTAGGGCTAGAAGGACAGCCTTCCAAACTGTCGCGTTCTCCCTCTCCACCTGCCCGTTTCCCGCGGGGTATAGCTGGTCGTTCTGCTCGAGGCGATGCCCTTGTTGAGCAGATACTGACGCAGCTCATCGCTCATGAACGATGTACCCCGGTCGCTGTGGATATATAGGCTGGGAAACCAAACAGGGTGAAGATGCTGTGCAGTGCCTTGATTACGGTGGTCGAGGTCATATCGGGGCAGGGGACAGCAAATGGGAAGCGGGAGAATTCGTCGATGACAGTGAGGAAATAGATGTTGCGGTTGGTGAACGGGAAGGCCCCTTTGAAGTCCACGCTTAATCGCTCAAAGGGCCCAGAGGCTTTCACCAGGCGAGCCTTGTCTGGTCGGTAGATGTGCGGTTTGCACTCCGCACAGATCTGGCAAGCCTTGGTCATGGCCTTGACCTCCTCGGTGGAGTAAGGTAGATTGCGGGACTTGATGAAATGAGCGAGCTGGGTGTCCCCCAGGTGACAGAGGTCATCGTGGATGGCCCGCAGACGGTCTTTCTGCGCGTTGGCGCACGTACCGCGGGACAGGGAATCTGGGGACTCATTGAGCTTCCCCGGACGATATGTAATATCGTACACGTAGGTGGAGAGTTTGATCCTCCACCTCAAAATGTTATCATTTTTTATTTTGCCCCGTTGTGCGTTATCAAACATGAAGGCTACCAACCGTTGGTCGGTGATGAGGGCAAACCTCCTACTGGCTAGGTAGTGCCTCCAGTGCCGCACGGCCTCCACAATGGCTTGTACCTCCTTCTCGACTGCAGTGTCGGATTTCCGAGGCGGTGGGAGGAGGGTTCGGGAGAAAAGTGCTACTGGCCTGCCTGCCTGGTTGAAAGTAGCAGGCAGGGCGACGTCTGGTGCATTGCTTTCTACTGGAAGGGGATGGTTTTGTCCACCGCGTGCATGGCGGCCTTGATGGTATCGGCCTAAATACGCCTGAAGGCCGACCAGGCCTCAGCCGTCAGGGGAACAACCGTGGTCTTAATGAGTGGTCGGGCTTTGTCCGCATATCTGGGGACCCACTGGGCGTAATAGGAAAAGAGCCCCAAGCACCGTTTGAGTGCCTTGAGGCTACGGGGAAGGGGAAGTTACTTTAGGGGGCGCATGCGGTCGGGGTCTGGGCCTAGGACCCCGTTTTCCACGATGTAGCCGAGGATGTCTAGTCGGGTTGTGTGGAAAATGCATTTCTCTTTGTTGTAGGTCAGATTGAGGGCCTGGGCGGTCTGGAGGAACTTTCTCTGGTTTGCGTCGTGGTCCTGCTGGTCATGGCCGCAGATGGTGACATTGTCCAAGGACGAGTAAGTAGCCCGTAGGCCGTACTGGTCCACCATTTGGTCCATTGCCCTTTGAAAAACGGAGACCCCATTTGTGACGCCAAAAGGGACACTGAGGAAGTGAAAAAGCCGACCGGCTGCTTCAAAGGCCGTGTAGGGGCGGTCCTCCGGGCGGATAGGGAGCTGATGGTAGGTGGATTTTAGGTCAACCGTGGAGAATACCCGGTACTGGGCGATCTGGTTGACCATTTCTGCTATGCGGGGAAGCGGGTACGCATCGAGTTCCGTAAAACAGTCTATGGTCTGACTATAATCCACCACCATCCGTTTCTTTTCCCCAGACCGGACTACCAATACTTGTGCTCTCCAGGGGCTGGTGCTAGCCTCTATGACCCCTTCTTTCAGCAACCGCTTGAACCTCTGACTTGATAAAAGTCATATCTTAGGCACTGTGCCGCCGACACCTGGTGGCGACCGGCTAACAGTCAGGGGTGAGGTTCGCGAAGAGGGGGGGTGGTGCAACTTTAAGTGTTGCCAGGCTACAAATACCGTGTGTGAGGGCAGGGGTCCGCTGAACTTCAGTGTCAGGCTTCGGTGGCTACACTGAAAGTCCAGACCGAGCAGCAGGGGGGCGCAGAGGTGAGGGAGGATATAAAGTTTGAAACGGGCATACTCGGCGCCCTGGATCGAGAGATCCGCAGTATAATACCCCGTGATTTCGACCGAGTGGGACCTGGACGTGAGGGCGTTAGTTTGGGAGGCGGGAATAGGTGCGCAGGGAGCAGCGCCTTACCGTTTCTGGGTGAATAAAGCTCTCCGTGCTCCCGGAGTCAAAAAGGCAGGGGTTGTTGCGCCTGTTTATTTGGACCTGCATCATGGAGTTCCATAGGTGCTTGGGCTGTGATTGATCGAGAGTGATCGTTTCCAGTTGCGGGTAGTCAGAGTCCTCATCTGAGTCGGACTCACAAAATGGCCGCCCGGAGTCACAAAATTGTCGCCGCTGTCGGTTGCACGTGTCGGATTTTGAAGATGGCCACCGCCAAGGTGGCCGCCCCAATGACTCGCACGAGGCTAATGACGCGTCAGAAGGGGGCGTGTCCGGCCGGCGCGCAGCCGCGTTGCGCAGCCTGCGGGCCTGGGAGTTGGTTTTTCGGGCCCGATGAGACTTTTGGTTCTGAACCTTGGGCCCAGCTCGGCAGACCTTTGCGAAATGCCCCTTCTTTCCACAGTCGTTGCAGATTGCGGAGCGGGCTGGGCAACGCTGACGTGGGTGCTGGCCTTTGATGTGACCATCAATTCACTCGAGACATGATAGGAAGTAAACTGTGGCTTTAATAGACTTACAACTGAGCCTGCCTGCGACCAGAAGAACTGAGGGTAGACTCACAAGGCTGCAGCACTTTATACTTCCGGTAGCGGGAGGGGCCATGGGTGGAGCAATGCGCGAAGCCATGGGTGGAGCCCTGTACAAGCTCCTCATCTCCCCCTATGGGCAGAGCCGTGCAACGGCTCATAGACAGAGCACACAAGGACACAATACTATACAGTGTGTATTACATGATGTACATTCACCACATTCACACCCTGTAAAAAAAATCAAGTCCGGCGGGGTTGACAGGTCTATAGGTTGAGCCGGTCCGGTGGCCGAGTCGTCCTTTGGGATCGGCGGAGCACTGGGGTTGCAACCGCTGAGTGGTGACAGCACCTCTGCGCCCCCCTGCTTCGGTGTGGATCTGAGGGTGGACTCCGGGGGTGGTTCGTTCAGAGCTTCGTTCCTGACCGGTGCGACAGGCGAAGGGGGGCGCAGGAAACCTGTAGGCGTGGGGGCGCAGGGCGTGGGGGGTCGGGTGGGGTGTAGTGTGAGGGGTACCTCGGCGGTGGTGGTGGTGGATCCTGCAGGCGCCAGGTCCCGGAGGGAAACGGTGTCCTGACGGCCGGCGGGGTGTTCTATAAAGGCGTAGTGTGGGTTTGAGTGTAGCAGTAGTACCCTTTCTACTAGTGGGTCAATTTTATATGTCCGGACGTGCTTCCGGAGGAGAACCGGGCCCGGTGTCCTCATCCAAGATAGGAGCGAAGCCCCCGTGGTAGTGCCCCTAGGGAAACAAATAATCGCTCGTGAGGCGTCTGATTAGTGGCAGTGCACAGGAGGGACCTAATTGCATGGAGCGCTTCGAGGAGGACCTCCTGCCAGTGGGAGGCCGGGAGATTCCTGGACAGTAGGGTCAGTAGGACGGTCTTCCAGACCGTCGCGTTCTCCCTCTCCACCTGCCCGTTCCCCCTGGGGTTATAGCTGGTAGTCCTGCTCGAGCAATGCCCTTGTCGAGCAGGTACTGACGCAGCTTGTCGCTCATGAGGGACGAACCCCTGTAGCTGGGGAAGCCGAACAGGGTGAAGACACTGTGCAGGGCTCTGATGACTGTGTGGGAGGTCATATCGGGGCACGGGATAGCAACGGGAAAGCGGGGAGAATTTGTCTATGACGTTGAGGAAGTACACATTTCGATTGGTCGAGGGGAGGGGCCCTTTGAAATTGATGCTCAGACGTTCAAAGGGCCGGGAAGCCTTTACCAGGTGGGTCTTGTCTGATCTATAGAAGTGCGGTTTGCACTTCTCGGGCAATCCCTGGTGATGGCTTTTACCTCCTCGGTGGAGAAAGGCAGATTTCGGGCTTTGATGTAGTGGGCGAGCCGGGTGACCCCCGGGTGGCAGAGGTCGTTGTGGATAGCCTTTAATCGGTCGTCTTGCGTGCTGGCGCATGTGCCGCTGGACAGGGCATCTGGGGGCTCGTTGAGCTTCCCCGGCCGATATGTGATGTCATAATTATCGGTGGAAAGTTCGATCCTCCACCTCAAGATTTTATCGTTTTTTATTTTGCCCCTTTGCGAGTTGTTGAACATAAAGGCAACCGATCTCTGGTCGGTGATGAGGGTAAACCTCCTACCTGCGAGGTAGTGCCTCCAGTGCTGTACGGCTTCCACAATGGCTTGAGCTTCTTTTTCGAATGAGGAGTGTCGAAGTTCTGAAGCGGAGAGGGTTCGGGAGAAGAAAGCTACTGGTTGCCCTGCCTGGTTCAGAGTGGCGGCGAGAGCGTCCTCTGAGGCATCGCCCTCCACCTGGAAGGGGACGGATTCATCCACCTCCCACATGGCGGCTTTGGCGATGTCCTCCTTGATGCAGTTGAAGGCCTCGCGGGCCTCTGCTGACAGTGGGGAAGAGTGTGGTCTTAAATAGTGGGCGGGCTTTGTCCGCATACTGGGGGACCC
Source organism: Scyliorhinus canicula (assembly GCF_902713615.1). Lineage (NCBI taxonomy): Eukaryota > Metazoa > Chordata > Chondrichthyes > Carcharhiniformes > Scyliorhinidae > Scyliorhinus > Scyliorhinus canicula. The sequence goes on from NC_052166.1 coordinate 47,031,029, forward strand.
ACTGGGCGTAATAGGAGAAGAAGCCCAGGCACCTCTTGAGGACCTTGGGACAATGAGGGAGAGGGAGTTGTAAGAGGTGCATACGGTTGGGGCCCAGGACTCCGTTTTCCACGACAGTAGTGTGGTAGTGTGGAAAATGCATTTCTCCTTATTGTAGGTGAGATTGAGTTTCTGGGCGGTTTGGAGAAATCGGTGGAGGTTGGCGTCGTGGTCCTGCTGGTCATGGCAGCAGATGGTGACATTATCCAGGTATGGGAACGTGGCCCGCAGCCCGTACTGGTCCACCATTCGGTCCATCGCTTGTTGGAACACTGAAACCCCATTTGTGACGCTAAAGGGGACCCGGAGGAAATGGAAGAGGTGGCCATCTGCCTTGAACGTCATGTAGTGGCGGTCCTCCGGGCGGATTGGGAGCTGGTGGTATGCAGACTTCAGATCCACTGTGGAGAATATGCGGTAGTGGGCGATCTGGTTGACCATGTCTGCAATTCTGGGGAGGGGGTACGCATTGAGGTGTGTGAACCGGTTAATGGTTTGGCTGTAATCAATCATCATCCGGAACTTTTCCCCGGTCCTGACGACCACCACCTGAGCTCTCCAGGGGCTATTACTGGCCTCTGACTCCCTCACGTAGGAGCCACTGGACTTCGGCTCTAATAAATACCCTGTCCTGCAGGCTATACCACCTGCTGCAAGTGGCTACGGGTTTGCAGTTAGCAGTGAGATTTGCGAAGAGCGGAGGGGGGGTCGATTTTTAAGGTCGCTAACCTGCATATAGTGAGAGGGGGTCGGGGTCCGCCGAAGCTGAGTGTGAGCCTTCTAAGATTGCACTGAAAATCGTGCCGAGTAAGAATCGGGCGCAAAGGTCTGGGAGTACGTACAGCTGGAAATTAGAGTAGCTGGCGCCCTGTATCGTTAGGGTCGCAACGGTGCGCCCTTGTATTTGGACCGAGTGCGAACCCGAGGCGAGGGAGATAGTTTGCCGTGCAGGGAAGATAGGGAGCGAACAGCGTCTCACCAGGTCTGGATGCACGAAGCTCTCGGTGCTCCCGGAGTCGAAGAGGCTGTTGACCTGGACGGACATCATCCAGCTCCTGAGGTGCTTCGGACGCGACTGGTCCAAAGTGACTGAGTTGAGTTGCGGGTAGTCGGTGGCTCGATCAGCAGTGCTGGAGTGGCCCGTGATGACTGTCCGCGGAGGTCATAGTCGTCGAGGTGAACATCGGGTGGTGGCCAAGATTGCGGCCCCCGTTGATCGCACGTGGCGGGCGATGAAGAAGATGGCGTCCAAGACGGCCACCCCCGTGGATCGCACGTAGTGGGCGGCGAGGAAGATGGCGCCCAAGATGGCTGCCCCCATGACTCGCACATGGCCAGCCGCGTGGGGGAGGATTGCCATGTCGGGCGGAGGCTGAGTCGGCAGACACGCTGTAACATTACGGGGTCTGCGGGCCTGCAAGTTGGGGGAGCGATTGTTCTGTACAGCGGGAGAGTTAGCGGGTTTTGATTTTGACAGGCATACTTTAATGTCCTTTTCGACCGCAGCTGCTGCAGGTTGCGTTGCGGGTCGGGCAGTGCTGCCGTGGGTGTTGGGGCTGACCGCAAAAATGGCACGCTGGCACTCCATAGTGGGTTGGTGGCCATGCGGTGCAGGCCTGGGGCAGTCGCTGGGCGGGGGTCCACGCGATGGGGTCGCGTGGTCTGCGGGGAATGAGTTAAGACTTTGAAATGCGACTTCCATTGAGGTTGCTATCGCTACCGTGTCCTCCAAGTTCTGGGCCCCTTTTTCAAGGAGGCGCTGGCGCACATAATTAGACTGGACCCCTTGCAATGTACACGTCACGGACAGCGAGTTCCATATGCTGGGCGGCAGTTACAGCCTGAAAGTTACATTCCCGTGCAAGGGCTTTTAAATCACGCAGGTAGTCCTCTAGCGACTCTGCGGAGCGCTGGCGGCGGGTAGCGAAAATATGCCGCGTGTAGTCTTCGTTTACAGGCCGCACGTATAATCGGTAAAGCATAGCGAGGGCCTCGGTGTACGAGTCAGTACTGTTGAGTTGTGTAGAGATGTGATGGCTCACCTGTGCGTGCAGTAGACTGAGTTTCTGCTCATCTGTAGTAGCGGAGGTAGTCGATGCAGCCAGGTAGGCCTTGAAACACCGAACCCAGTGTAGAAAGATTTCCTTCGCTTCTGCAGCCTGCGGGTCGAGTTCTCATCGATCAGGTTTGAGGGCTGATTCCATAGTGGTTTTCTTAAGTCTATTAAATTGATGTGACCATCAATTCACTCGAGACACGATAGGAAGTAAACTGTTGCTTTAATAGACTTACAACTGAGCCTGCCTGCGACCAGAAGAACTGAGGGCAGACTCACAAGGCTGCAGCACTTTATACTTCCGGTAGTGGGAGGGGCCATGGGCGGAGCCATTGGCAGAGCCACGGGTGGAGCCCTGTACAAGCTCCTCATCTCCCCCTGTGGGCAGAGCCGCGCAACGGCTCATAGACAGAGCCCACAAGGACACAATACTACACAGTGTGAATTACATGATGTACATTCACCACAGCCTTGCCCACAGAAACAGCATGGTGTGCTCCCGGTGTGAGCGGGTCGCCACGCGGTGCAGGCCTGTAGCGTGGCCGAGTCTGGAGGGGACCGAGAGGGGGTCGCAAGGTCCGTGGAGTACATGCGGAGATTATGGTGGGCCACTTCCAGAGAGGAGGCAAGCGTTACCGTACCTTGGAGGTCTTTTGCTCCGTCTTCGAGGAGTCGCTGCCTGATGTATGTGGATCGTATACCGGACATGAAAGCATCTCGGCTGTGCAAGTTCATATGGACTTCTGCCGTCACCTCCTTGTGGTCGCAGTTCCTAGCGTGCGCGGTGAGTCTTTCCACGTACTCGTCCAACGTTTCCCCGGAGCGCTGCCGGCAGGTCGAGAGCAAATGCCGGGCGTGTACCTCGTTTATTGGCTTAACGAAGCGCTTCTGCAGGTTTTCGACCACCGTCTTGTACGTGGTGGCCTTTTCGATCGCGGAGGAGAGTCTGTGGTCCACCCGGGCGTGTAGTAAGCTCAGCTTGCGAGGTCCATTGACTGGAGTGTCTGAGGAGTTCAGGTAGGCCTCAAAACACTGAAGCCAGTATTGAAAAATGTCTGCGGCCTCCAGCGACTGAGCGTTCAAATTGAGCTTCTCCGTCTTTAGACCACTGTCCATCTTGACGTAATCTGCTAATTAAATTGAGATACCCTCAATTGCAACTCGAGAGAGATGATTGGTAATACAAAGGCTTTAATTAGCAGAGAACCAGACAGCTACCGAGAAGTGTGCTCACTGCACACTGCCCACTGAACATTACCTTATATATGGCTCCCTGGGGGTCGGAGCCGGAGACGGAGCCCCCAGGGTTCCAAACCCGGTCTTAAAGGGATCATTACATTAAAGGTGCAGTAATCATTCATCACAATTAGTAATTAATGAAATCTGGGAGAGTAAGCCATCTGCCCCACTTCCCCGCACCAGCAGCACCTTCTTCACTCGCGGGGTTTTACCCGCCCAAACAAATCCCGAGATCACTGCATTCACTTTCTTAAAGAATGCCTTGGGGATAAAAATTGGAAGGCTCTGAAAAACAAACAAAAACTTGAGGACTGTCATTTTAACCGTTTGAACCCGCCCAGCCAATGACAACGGGAGCGCATCCCACCTCCGAATGTCCCCCCTCATCTGATCTACCAACCGATCCAAATTCAGTTAATGCAGCTGCTCCCACTCCTGTGCCACCTGGATACCCAAATATCAAAAGCTCCCTCCCACCACCCTGATCAGCATCTCACCCAATCTCTTCTCCTGCCCCCTCGCCTGGATCGCAAAGACCTCACTCTTACCCATATTCAATTTATATCCCGAAAACCGGCCAAATTCCTCTAATAACCCCATAATCCCCCACCAGCGGGTCCAATATGTGCAGAAGTAGATTGTCCACCTATAGCGAGACCTTGTGCTCCAACCACCCCCCCCCCCAACCCCCCCTGCCCCGTACTATCCCCTGCCAGACCTTCAATGCTCTCAATGCCAATGGCTCTATAGCCAAGGCAAACAACAGTGGGGAAAGTGGACATCCCTGCTCCGTCCCCCGGTGTAACCTGAAGTAATCAGATCTCACCCGATTCGTCCACACACTCGCCACCGGTGCCTGGTATAGCAACCGGACCCAGTCCACAAATCCTTGCCCAAAGCCAAATCGCCCCAGGACCTCCCATAAGTATTCCCACTCCACCCGATCAAAGGCCTTCTCTGCGTCCATGGTCACCACCAACTCAAACTTGCGCCCCTCTGGATGCATCATAATTATATTAAGCAACCTCCTAATGTTGGTCGCCAAATGTCGCCCCTTAATGAATCCCGTCTGGTTTTCCCCACAGGATGCAGTCTTCAATCCTTGTGGCCAGGATCTTCACCAATAGTTTGGCATCCACATTTAACAGGGAGATCGGCCTGTATGACCCACAGTTTTCTGGGTCCTTATCCCACTTTAAAATGAGGGAGATCGCCAACATCGGAATGAGCAGTACCAACTCCTTCGCTTCATTGAAGGCCCTTACCAAAAGCGGTCCCAACACCCCCAAGAACCTCTTATAAAATGCCACTCGGTACCCGTCCGATCTTGACACCGTATCCGATTGCATAACCTCCAACCCCTCTACTACTTCTACAAGCCCAATTGAATCCCCAGGCCCTCCACCAGCTCCTCATCAACCTGCGGGAACTCCAACCCTCCCAGAAATCGCCTCATCCCCTCTTCCCCGGCTGGAGGTTCTGACTCGTATAATTTGCAATAAAACTCCCTGAACACCCCATTCACCCCCGCCGGGTCCAAGACCGTATACCCACCTGTGTCCTTCACTTTCCCAATCTCTCAGTGCGCTAACTCTGGTGCGCGAACATCCTGCTCGCTTTCTCCCCATACTCATATACCGCCCCTTTCACCCTTCTCAACTGCCCTACCGTCTTATCCGTGGAGAACATTCCGAATTCTATTTGCAACCTCTGCCGTTCCTTTAGCAGCCCTTTCTCTGGGCCCTCTGCAAATCTCCTGTCCACCTGCAGGATTTCTTCCACTAGCGTTTCTTCCATGGAGCAGCTTTTAAGCGCTCCACTCACCCCAGACTCTCATTCCAGCCAAGAAGATGGATGCTAAAAGAATTGCACCACACTTCCATGATGTGCACTTCCACAGGATGTTAGACACTGTTAAGGAAAGGAGGGAGATCGAAGGGTGGGATAGAAACAACAGCCTGGAATGAGGTGGCAGATACAGTGAGTTCTGGCAGCCTTTGCATAACACAATCCTCAATAGACTGCAATTACAGAATAATTTATTTGATCTTTTTGTACCAACATTAATTCAGCATTATTGCCTAATGACTGTATATTACCACCACCAGGAACACTACTTCACTTTTCACAAAGCAAACTGATAGCTTGTGCATAACCCAAACCATGAGAATTAAGATTAAATTATTTTTTCAAAGTTTCAAACCCAAACAGACTTCTCCTTTCAAATAAAAGAGAATTGGTTGTTAAAGCATTTCCTCGACCACAAGCTCAGCAACTTAGTTTGTGTTGCAAAACTAAATGAGGAACATACTTTGAAATTTAAACCAATTCTTTGGATGCTTTTGTCTTCAATATACAACAAAGTGTAGGGAGTTCCTGCCAGATTGCCTGTGTCCACAATCCTGGGGGTAGATCATAACATTCATTTATTCAAAAAAAACACATTCTCCAGTCTGATTAAACAATGATTCTCCTTGTTATTATTATCGCAACCAAATTCATGAGTGACTAATTAAGCTGCAGGCTAAGCCATTTATCTTACCCATTTAAAGATATCCAAATAAAAAAATGTGAAACATTCTGCTGGTGCAGAAAGAAGATAAAACAATAAGAGTACTACAAATAACATATTTTACTGGAAATAATCCTCTCCTTCATAACATATATCTTGCACATTAGATCTTATGCTCCTCCATCCAATGCCACTAATCCTGCCTATGTTGTACCAATTTACATTTTCTGTTATTTTCCATTTACAAAGATTCAAGTTTTCAAATTATAAATAATTCAAAACCTCACTAACAAACTGAAAGCTGTTCACGTATCTAGATTGACACGGTTAAATTGCTTAAATTTTACAATTGCATGAAACGTCCTCTCCTGCTTTCAAGTTCCTTCTCCTGAAGACATTGGCTCTTGTTGTAGTTCAATTCCCTTCATTACCTTGCCTTAATTTGTGAACGAAGATAAGGCGTGCAGGCAAATTACTCAACTCTAGGCACATCAAACTCAGATCATATTCTAACCACATCCAATACACATGTGCAGCCAGAGCAACAGGCCAGCAATATGGAGTCAGAACCCTTCAAACCCCAGGGACAATGCTAATTGTACTTCTTGCTGCCACTCCAGCTTGTAGTGATCCTCACTTGAGTGTGTACAGAAGGGGCTGATGGGAAATAGAAATACCACCGGGGGGCAGCACGGGGACGTATAAGAGTGACACCAAAGGCCCTCCCCCTCACTTTGGCTGAACAGATGGTGAGGAGAACAGGGACGGAAGTGAGCTCAGGGTTGCTAGTGTGGTCAGGCCTAGTTGCAGAGCATAGAGAAGTGTAACCTTTACAAGTGCAGTTCTGTGAGTAAGAACTCACGCAATCATTTAAGTTGTGTAGCACAACAAACCTTCCTTCAACTACTGGACGACTTCTAGCATTCTTTCCAGTAACATAATATGGTACAGGAGTGGCTTATTTGAACAGCACTAGATAGATCAGGTTAGAGACCAGAAAGAACCAACGCAACCAGCAAAACCAACAGGTCGGCCGCCCGACTGTGGAAGACTTCGCAGCATTTTGATTCCAGACAACCGACTGAAGCGATGGATCGCACGCTACTTCCAGGGATGCTAAAAACTACCGGTAATTTAAATAGTAACTGGAAAATGTTTAAGCAGCAGCTTCAGATATACATGGCAGCTACGAACTTAAATGCAGCCACCGATGATAGGAAAATTGGACTATTACTCTCATCGGCAGGCCAGCAGGCGATAGACATTTACGTATGGTGATACTGAAGAAAAACTAAATATCAAGTGATCGTGGCAAAATTTGATGACCACTGTAAATCTCAATCAAATGAAATCATGGAACGATTCAACCTGCGTAACCGATTCCAAAAAAACGGGGAGACCATCTCCAATTTTGTCACAGATCTCCGCTTGCTAGCACAAGGCTGCAACTATGCTGATGTAACAGACACAATCATCAGGGATCAATTAATCTATGGTCTTTCCGCCGAAAAACTAAGGGAAGCATTAATGCTGCAAAATGACTTAACACTAAAAACCACGATAGCAAAATGCTTACAACAGGAGCAGAAAAATCAGCAATACCTGGAGCTTCTTGAAAAACGAAACATGGAGAAAACCCACCACGAGGCAGACGTAAGAATGGTGGCCTCTCCTCACAGGCTTTCTCTTCCGGTGGCTGGTGCCCATAACGGCACGTCTGCGCATGCGTGCAATCCGGACAGACGCGACCCCGGAAGGACCCGGTACGCACATGCACATTACCCACAATACCGGCCCCAGTATGAAAATCGCGCTGCGCATGCACGAACGCTACAAACGCGTGACGTCACGGACGTCATGACGTGTCACCGCTGTGGCACCGCCCATTTAAAAGGGCAATGTCCTGCACAAGGGAAAAGGTGTCTGAAATGCTCCAAAATGAACCATTTTGCCTCCCAGTGTCAGTCCACAGCCAAATACTACTCTACAATGCAAAGGCATGGAAACTTTAAAGCACGCACAGTAGATGCAATGGACACTCCGACACCCAAAGAAAATTTCTCCGACCACGAAGAGTTCCACTCCTGGGAGAACACGTATGGCGTTGGAATCATAAATGCCACAGCGGAACCACATAAGCTGACCACACAGCCTCGATACGTGCATGCCATGAAGCGAATGGAGTGCCACGGTGCAACAACTCCCCCATCACGTTCAAGCTGGACACGGGAGCATCCGCAAACTTGATGACAAGCAAAGATCTCGCATCCATCCCAGGGACACACGAGATGCTACCTGCTGCATGCAAGTTAACAGATTACAATGGGAACCAGGTCACCTCGAGGGGATCCTGCCACCTACAAGTAGTCAACAAGACAGTCACAACAGGACTACGATTTGAGATTGTGGACGACAAAAGAACTTCACTGCTAGGTGCTCAAGCCTGCAAGGATTTGCGGCTAATTCAAAGGATCTTCATGCACGCGGCTGACTCATCACGACTGGCCGATGACATACAGCTGCTTCTCAGTGAGTATCCCGAAGTCTTCTCTGGCATGGGTACGTTACCCTACAAATACAAAATCCTGCTCAAAAAGGATGCCATACCGGTCATTCATGCCCCAAGGAGGGTGCCGGCTCCATTGCGGGACAAGCTAAAAGCTGAACTCCAACGCCTCCAATCTCAAGGCATTATATCACAAGTCACACAGCCGACTGACTGGGTCAGCTCGTTGGTGTGTGTCAAGAAGCCGTCTGGTGAACTCAGAATCTGTTTAGATCCCAAGAATTGGAACAAGAACATTCGTAGGGAACACTACCCCATCCCCAAGCGAGACGAGATAACGAGCAAAATGGCACAAGCTCGCATATTTACCAAACTTGATGCCTCACAGGGCTTCTGGCAAATGCAGCTCGATGATTCCAGCCGACTGCTGTGTACCTTCAACACGCCGTTTGGACGGTACTGTTATAATCGGATGCCCTTCGGGATTATAGCTGCATCCGAAATATTTCACCGAATAATGGAGCAGATGACAGAAGGCATTGAAGGCGTCCGTGTCTATGTTGATGATATCATAATATGGTCAATGACAGAGGAAGACTACATTGCGAGGTTAAAATAAGTCTTCCAAAGAATCCACCACTTCGGGCTGAAGCTCAACCAGGCCAAGTGCACCTTCGCACGGTCTTCTCTGACCTTCCTGGGTGACAAAATATCAGAGCACAGGGTGAAGCTGGACAATGAGAAGATCGCAGCAATTCAGAGCATGCAGCGGCCACATGACAAGAAAGCGGTGCTCAGGTTCCTGGGATTCATCAACTTCCTAGGCAAGTTCATACCGAACTAGCAGCACGGACGAGGCCGTTAAGGCAAGTGATAAGGAAGGACACGGAGTTTGCCTGGACCCAACATCACCAAGATGAATGGGATGATCTGAGACACCAATTGATGTCAGCTCCAACGCTGGCATTTTTTGACCTGGCAAAACCTACAAAGATCTCCACCGATGCCAGTCAACATGGAATTGGTGCGGTGCTACTGCAACAGAAAGACCAGTCGGACTGGGTCCCAGTGGCTTACGCTTCACGAGCGATGACCGCCACAGAGTGCAGGTACGCACAGATAGAGAAGGAGTGCCTAGGGCTGATCACATGCGTGACCAAATTCCACCACTATGTGTACGGTCTCCCCACATTTCTCGTGGAAACTGGTAAACATCATCAACAAAGATCTCAATGATATGACGCCGCGCCTACAACGCATGATGTGAAGTTGCGGAGGTACGACTTCACGCTGGTCTACACCCCTGGTAAGGATCTAATAATAGCTGACACCTTATCCCGAACCATTGACACTGACAATCCGCCTCCGGCTTCCATTAATGATGTGGAAGCTCATGCACAGTGGTGCAGGGAGACACTCCCAGCAACGGGCGAGAGGCTGCAGCAAACTCGTCAGGCGACACGGGAAGATGCCACCCTCCTTCAAGTCATGCACAACCTTCAGCATGGCTGGCCAAGAGGGCGGTGCCCACAGTTCCAAAACGTCCAAACTGAACTGTCCATGGTGGATGTCATCATACTGCGGAATGACAGAATCGTCATTCCACTGGCGCTCCGGGCAGACATGCTCAACAGGATTCACGAGGGGCACCTTGGTGCCGAAAAGTGCAAAAGGAGAGCACGACAATCCATTTATTGGCCTGGGATAAACGAGGACATAACGAACATGGTGCTCACATGTGACACGTGTCAAAGACATCAACCGGCACAATGCAAGGAGCCACTGCAGCAGCATGAGATGGTGATGTCACCGTGGGACAAAGTTGGCATAGACTTGTTTCACTCCATGGGCCGAAACTATGTTCTGCTCATCGATTACTACTCCAACTTTCCGGAAGTACTGAAACTCCCGGATCTCACAGCAGCGTCAGTCATCAAGGCCTGCAAAGAAACCTTCTCCAGGCATGGTATCCCACAGACGGTCATGTCCGACAATGGTCCTTGCTTTGCCAGCTGGGAGTGGTTGGAATTCGCAAAACAGTACAATTTCAAGCATGTGAAGTTGAGTCCACAATATCCTCAATCGAATGGCAGGGTGGAGAAAGGTGTCCACATTATTAAACAACTAATCAGCAAGGCTGCTGACTCAAAGTCCGACATACACTTGGCCCTCTTGTCATACCGTTCGTCGCCTTTGAGCTCTGGGCTATCACCGGCTCAAATGCTCTTCAATAGAGATGTGCAGACAACGCTGCCGGCATTACACTTTGCCAATCCAGATCACTCACCCGTCCTAGACAAGATGTGTCAGCAACGTCAGCACTATGACTGGCAGGCAAAAGTACTGCATCCATTAGCAATCAACGACACGGTGAGGTTGCGACACCCGGCTGGGGGTTGGTCTAACATGGCGTCGGTTCTCCGCCAAATATCGCCACGATCTTGCGTTGTGAAGTCTGACGATGGAACACTGTTTCGACGCAATCGCCGAGATCTGCTAAAGGTTATTCCTCGTCAACCTGCATTTCCAACATTAGATCTGAGGACTCTGTCTTGCAACATCCTGGAACTCCAGCAGCGGGTGTCCACATGGACGTAAAAGACTCTGGATCTCCATGCCCACTCAGGAGGTCTATCTGGATCAGACGTGCACCCAGCCATCTGAACTTGTGAACATGGACTGACACTATCATTGCTCTGCTCTGTCTTTTCACTGTACTTTTCACTGTACCTCGGTACACGTGACAATAAACAAATCCAATCCAATCCAATCCAATCTTTGTATATAGAACTAACTGTGTTTGAATTTGTGTTTAGTTACAGCTCTGCAACTATGAAAAAAAAGTGAAAAAGGGGGATGTAGTGATCCTCACTTGAGTGTGTACAGAAGGGGCTGATGGGAAATGGAAATACCACCGGGGGCAGCACGGGGACGTATAAGAGTGACGCCGAAGGCCCTCCCCCTCACTTTGGCTGAACAGATGGTGAGGAGAACAGGGACGGAAGTGAGCTCAGGGCTGCTAGTGTGGTCAGGCCTAGTTGCAGAGCATAGAGAAGTGCAACCTTTACAAGTGCAGTTCTGTGAGTAAGAACTCACGCAATCATTTAAGTTGTGTAGCACAACAAACCTTCCTTCAACTACTGGACGACTTCTAGCATTCTTTCCAGTAACATAATATGGTACAGGAGTGGCTTATTTGAACAGCACTAGATAGATCAGGTTAGAGACCAGAAAGAACCAACGCAACCAGCAAAAGCAACAGGTCGGCTGCCCGACTTCTAGCATTCTTTCCAGTAACATAACACAGCTGAGATCAGTTAACTCAGCAAAGAGGAAGGATCAAGCCTGAGCAGTACAGTGGAGTTACATGCTAGATGATGCATTTACCAACCAAGCCATCTGGTGTAAGTTAGTTTCGCAGCTTTGAAGGAGCCATTTCTGTTGCATGACATTCAGCACAGTTGCAGTTATTATTTATTGTATCATTTGATGGGGAGAGGAAGGATAAGAGGTATAAATAAAGGAATATTACACTGTTCAGTATCCTAGAATCTTAAGATTCTTAAGTATTTCTATAGTAGATTGGAAAAAAGCCCCCTGTTCTCGATAGTTGCTTCTAACAGCAATCCTGGCCCAATTTCAAAGTGTTACAAACCAGCTATTCTCCCAGTCACCACTGGTGGAAAAAAAATCTGCTGATAATTATGGCATTGATGGAGAAAAGTTGAGAACAGCAGCAGAACATATGAGACTAAAACAGTAACAGAGCTTTGACACCAATGACCTTAAATTCCAGGAACTCCACAGGTAAGCCTGCAAATATAGTTATGGTGTATAAAAGAAAATTAGTGGCATAACCAAAATAAAACTTGTACCCCTTTAAGAGGGGTATTTAATTCTTTCTGAATCTATGTGGTAAAAGCATAGTTCTAGTTTAATAGACCCAAGGGGACCCCCCCAATTGATCACCCCATGGGACTCGTGGAATACGGGCTCTCCCACACATTGGTGGAGGCCCATCAGCTGGTGCTTGTGGAAATCGATCCATAAAAGCCAGCCCAGACTGGGACTAGTGGAAACGGTTTGGGACCTTGGACATGCTTGTGTAGGTTCATACCATTATTCATGTTGTTTTGTAGATATTTGACCCACAGTTAATGTTAATAAATTGTTTTCAGCTTAAGCTACAAGTGTTCTTGTAATAATAATAATCACTTATTGTCATAAGTGGTCTTCAATGAAGTTACTGTGAAAAGCTCCTAGTTGCCACATTCCAGTGCCTGTTCGGGGAGGCTGGTACGGGAATTGAACCTGCACTGCTGGCCTTGTTCTGCATTACAAGCCAGTTGTTTAACTCACTGTGCTAAACCAGCCCCTATTATAAACCAGGCCATCCGACAAGAACATTACAGCTGTAGTCATGAAGAAGTGAACTGCACTGTGCTCCGGCGTCCATACATTTAATTCCCATTCTGGCTGGGCTTTTCGCGTCAAAAAGTTGAGCGCCTCTTGTCTTCATTTAATTTTAAAAGCTGCATCCATTGACATTCTGGTGGGTTTCTCCCAACAGTCGGTTGAATTGATGAGAATGCTTGGAGCTGATGGGCTGTAAAATGATTTGGATGGGCCTCAGGAGATGTTGATCACTTTCCCATCAAGACAAAGCCTGGTCCCAAACCTGTTGGATTTTGCAAATAACTTGGAATCTATAATATATTCTGTCCATAGGTTTTGTTATGGGTAGCATTGTTCTTTTGTTTCGACCCAGGACTAGGAAGGCCCGTTTCTGCATAACTCGCAGGCTAGTTTTGCCCATGACTCATTGTCCTTTGTCAGCTCAAGCAACTCCCAGATGGATTTAATAACGCTGTGTATCTCTTCATCTCTTCATCTTCATTAAGATGTCTCGTTTGCAGCCATTTTAATTCCATGTGTTTTGAAACACAGAATTTTAAGTTTGTCCGTATTTCAGCTAGTTTTGTCCATTTTCACATATTGTATTAATGTCCATAAAAAGGTGGATTTACCTCATTTTACATAGGTGACGGGGCAAGGATAGAAGGCGTTGGAAGAAGTCTCGAATGTTATGAGCATAATGTTTGGAATTTCAGCTATGCAATGTTTTGAAACTTCAAACTCTTGAAGTGGGAGGAAGATTTTTTTTGGTGCACAGAGATCCTTTTGGCCAACTAAGGAAGCACCCGAATAATTATGAGTCAACTAGATAAGAATTGGGGCGGCACGGTGGCACAGTGGTTAGCACTGCTGCCTCACAGCTCCAGGAACCCAGGTTCAATTCCAGCCTCGGGTGACTGTCTGTGTGGAGTTTGTATGTTCTCCCCATGTCTGCGGGGGTTTCCGCCGTGTGGTCCTGTTTCCGCCCACAGTCTAAAAATGTGCAGGTCAGGTGGATTGGCCATGCTAAACTGCCCCTTGGTGTCCAAAAGGTTAGGTGGGGTTACTGGGTTAAGAGGATAGGGTGGAGGCATGGGCTTTAGTAGGTTGCTCTTTCCAAGGGCCGGTGCAGACTCGATGGGCCGATATGATATACCTCTTCTTCTATGAAGAACCATGTTCAGTTGTGTTCTCCTGCTGATGATGAAGCCCAAACAGCTGCTGGTTTGCACTTGACTCATTGGTCTGATAATATTGAGATCCCAGCAAGGTTTAGAGCACCCATTTATTCTATGTGATTTTCCATCTGCTGCTGTCAGTGGCAGGGATGAAGGGGGGGAGGTGGATGCTGCCAAGGGAACAGCCGATGGACGGCTGCAAGCTCCCAACTCCAAACCTCCATCCTCCCGCGTAAATGGTCATAGCCGACAAGGGCTCATGTGGTAAGTCTTTCTATGCTGTCTCGCTATGGTCTCAAAGGTAACAGAGGCAAGCTGAATAGTTTTTGAAGGACGGTCCTCGCACTTGGCTCTCAAAGGGCAATGTCTTCATGCAGTCATGTATGAAAGAGAGTAAAACTTATTTTTCTGTTCATCCAGGATGTTATTCACATGGAAGGGGTGGGGTAAGATTGCCATGTCTAGACTTAATCCAGGCACATGGCTTAGTACTGCCTTGGTGGCTCTGAAATGGAGCAAACCTGAATGGAATATGAGATTGCTTACTGCAATTTGTTCACTGATATACTGAGACCTAGATGATGCATGTTCCAGGAAACCCTGCCTTCCTACTAGCGCTCATCAAGGTGAGGAAGAGGAGGGACCGGTACAGGTTGGCACAGGGCTAACAGCCTGAGCAGCAAAAGGCAGAAGAGCCGCAAGAAGGTCAAGAAGCCAGTGACCAGGGGCCAGTGTAATGGGAGCATTGGCCTAACCACAAGTATATCACAGGCAGTGCGGCTATCTACAAATGAGTGAAGGCCATGCTGGAAATGTCTTTGGATCTCCTGGAATGTGGTTGCATACATCTGTCAGCTTCTTCGTGATGATGTTGGGCCACAAGAATTTGGAGGCAATCCCATGCTGGCATTAATGGTCACTGCCACTTTAAACCTCTTTGCCAATGGTTCCTTTCAGGGTTCCACTGGGAACTTGTGTGGTATCTCCCAGTCAGCAATGCATAAATGCATCTGGGAGGTGGCAGATGCCCTGCTCAGGACACATCATCAGTTTTTCCAATTTTGTCTGGATCTCGAAACCAAGCTACAAGAGTGTTGCGTTTTGCAGCAATTTCAGGTTTCCCAACAGTACAAGGGGCAATTGACTAGACAAAGGTGGCAGTGAGAGTTTCCTGGCAACTGCCAGTCATATTCAACAATAGGAATGGTTTCCTCTCTGGCCACAGGAGAGGTGCCGGAGGACTGGAGGATAACCAATGTGGTATTATTATTCAAGAAGGGATAAATCTGGAATCTGCAGGCCACTCTGTCTAGCCTCTGTGGTGGAGAAACTATTGGAAGAAATTCTGAGAGATAGAATTAATCTGCACTTGGAGAGGCAGAGATTAATCAAGAACAGTCAGCAAGGTTTTGTTAAGGGGAGGTCATGTTTGACTACCTTGTTTGGATTTTCCGAAGAGGTGACCAGATATGTAGCTGAAGGAAATGCATTTGATATCGATGACTTGGACTTCAGCAACGTTTTTGACAAGGTCTCACATGCGAGACTGATAACGAAGGTAAGAGCCCATGGGATCCAAGGAAATTTGCCAATTTTACTCCTTCAGTCCAAAAGCGTCTCCCCGCACCTTGGCGGGGCAATGTCATGATCGATGCCAGTGGCCGCCAGACGTTCCTCCCCGTAGGATGTCAGTGGCGGATTTGTGGGTGCCGACCCCGTCACGGGCGCAGGTCCTGGGGGCGCCAGAGGTGCCATCGTTCCGACACAAACTGGGGCCAGCTGAGGTGCCGTACCTTCCATTTGGATGAACCTGCGGGGACTATTCCCGAGGATGTGGAGACAGAAGACGACTGCCTGCAGCTGCATTGTGTGCCAGCTCCCTGTGTGGCCCCAATTAAGGTGACGGTATGGGTCAATGATCACCCACTTGAGAGGGAGTTGGACACTGGTGCAGCGGTCTCCGTGACTGCCTCGAGGTCCTTCGACCACATCAAGCAGCGTATACAGACCCTTACATTAACCGATACACAGGCCAGGTTGGCCACCTAAACGGGGGAACCATTAGACATTGCTGGAACTACGATGACCGTGTGGTAAACCACTGTTAAACTTGTATTAGGTGATGTAAGGTAGGACCTGTACTACAGGTTCGCCGGTAGCCCCTGCCTGCTGGCTCCACCCAGAGGAGGAGTATAAATATGCGTGTCCTCTATTCAGCAGCCATTTCGCCAGCTGCTGTGGGAGGCCACTCATCTTACTGCAATAAAGCCACAGTTGTATCCAACCTTAGTCTTTGTACAATTGATCATGCATCAGACCCCTGCTGCTTATGGAGGCTAGGAGGGGCGTTTCTCGCTTATCGTGGTGCGTGGCCACAGGCCCAGCCTGTGGGTCGGAACTAGTTGCGACATTTGCGGCTCTAGTGGCAGCACATTATTCAAACAGGTTCTGCAGGGTTGACGGAGGTTCTAGGATGATACCCAGATGTATTCCAGCCCAGTTTGGGACAGATAAAAGGGGCCATAGCCCGTATCCAGGTTGAACCAGGAGCCACGCCGCGCTATTTCCGGGCGCGCCTGGTGCCTTACGCTTTGCTCAAGAAGGTAGAAGCGGAGCTCACTCCTTTGGAATCCTTGAGTATTATTAGTCCCGTCCGTTTCGCCGACTGGGCAGCGGCAGTTGTACCAGTAATGAAGCCAGATGTCATGGTTCACTTATGCGGTGACTATAAACTTACAGTGAATACGGCTTCCCGGCTCGACCGATATCCAATGCCAAGCACAGAAGATCTCTGCGCGAAGCTTGCAGGCGGACTCACAAAATTAGATAGGAGTCACACCTACCTACAGTTGGAGCTTGACCCTGCTTTCCGGCCATATGTAACTATTAATACACACGGGGCCTGCATGAGTATACACGGTTGCTCTTTGGAGTATCCTCTGCCTGCGTTATCTTTCAACGCATCAGGGCAGCACGGTGGCGCAGTGGGTTAGCCCTGTAGCCTCACGGCGCCGAGGTCCCAGGTTCGATCCTGGCCCTGGGTCACTGTCCGTGTGGAGTTTGCACATTCTCCCCGTGTTTGCGTGGGTTTCACCCCCACAACCCAAAGATGTGCAGGGTAGGTGGATTGGCCACGCTAAATTGCCCCTCAATTAGAAAAAAAATAATTGGGTACACTAAATTTATAAAAAAAAAATAAAAAAAAATCTTTCAACGCATCATGGAGGGCATCTTGAAAGTTTTACCACGTGTCACTATTGACTGAGACGACGTTTTGATTATGGGGACAACAGAGCAGGAACATTTGGAAAATTTGGAGGCTGTCCTTGGACGCTTGGCAGAGGCTGGAGTCTGTTTACGTCGTACAAAGTGTGTCTTTCAGGCGAAGGAAGTGGTCTACCTGGGTTATCGGGGGACTGCGAAGATTTGCACCCCGTCGCAGAGAAGGTGCGCGCAATTCAACAGGCCCCCGCTCCGACTGACATTTCTCATCTTCTTTCTTTTCTCAGCCTCGGAAACATTACGGGAAGTTCCTCCCCAATTTGGCAACTACGCTGGCCCCATTGCACCTTCTATTGAAAAAGAATCACAGCTGGGTTTGGGGTCAGCCACAAGAAACTGCTTTCCGGTGGGTGAAACAGCAATTGTCGTCGTCTGCGTTACTAACCCACTATGATCCTGAAAAGTCTTTGCTCATCACGTGTGATGCATCCCCTTATGGTATTGGGGCCGTCCTGTCCCACAAGATGGGGAACAGAGCCGAGTGGTCGATAGCTTTCGCGCATTAACTGCAGCGGAAAAGAAGTACATGCAGATTGAGAAAGAGGGCCTGACGGTGGTCTTTGCGGTGAAACGCTTCTACCAGTATGTTTATGGCCGCCACTTCACTATCGTGACTGATCATAAGCTGGTTGGACGTTTCCAAAAGGAAAAGCCAATTCCACCCATTGCTTCCGCACAGATCCAGCTCTGGGCTTTGTTGCTCCCTGCCTACGAGTATTCTCGAGAGCATAAACCAGGCTCCTAAACATAGGAAATGCCGATGGACTGAGCCAATTGCCTTTGTTGACCATCCCATGTCGACCCCCACGACCGGTGAGGTGGTTGCAGCCCTAAATTTTCTGGACTGCTTGCCTGTCACGGCATCGCAGATCCGTGAGTGGACCCAGACAGATCCAGTCCTGTCAAAGGTTCGGCTCATAGTCCTGTATGGTGGACAGCATAGACAGCTCCCAGGCAAGTTACAGACATTTTCCTCAAAGCTGTCAGAATTTAGCATGGAAGATGGTGGGGGACGCGCGTGGTCGTCCCGGAAAAAGGACAGGAGCTGATATTAAAGGACTTGCACAATGGGCATCCGTGTGTGCCGAAATTGAAAATGTTGGCCTGGAGTTATGTCTGGTGGCCAGGCCTCGACGCTGACATTGAGAAGGTGGTCTAAAACTGCTCCATTTGCCAGGAGCATTAGATGCTTCCGCCAGCTTTGTCCCTACATCACTGGGAATGACCAGAATGGTCTTTGGCGTGCTTGCATGTGGATTTCGTCGCCCTTTTCAAGGATCCTTGTTCCTTTTATTAATCAATGCCCAATCTAAATGATTAGAGGTGCATAAGATGGTCGGCACAACGTCTTGCCCAATGATCGGTACACATGGCCTCCCCGAGGTGCTCTTCAGAGACAACGGCACTCCTTTCACAAGTAAGGAGTTTGTGAGGTCCATGAAGGTGAACTACATACGCCATATCCGCACCGCTCCATACCACCCGGCTTCCAATGGATTGGCATGGTGCACAGTGCCGACCTTGAAACGGGGCCTAAAGCCGGTCTATGGACACTAGACTGGCTTGTTTTTTGTTTTTCTTTAGGACCACTCCACATGCAGTGACTGGGGTAGCTCCCTCGGAACTCCTAATGGACCGGAGACTTTGCACCTGCCTTAGCCATGGTTTTCCTGGACATTGGCGCAAAAGTACCCCTCACTCAAGAATGGCATCGGCCGATTCAGCAGTTTGCGCCTGGTGACCCGGTGTTCATTCAAAATTTTGCTGGTGGTGCCCAGTGGGTCCCTGGCATTATCCTTCGATGAACGGACCCGTTCTTTTACCAAGGGCAAGCCCAGGGTCGTCTCCAGCGCAAGCATTTAGACCATGTTCAGTCCAGAAGGCCACCTATTCCAAAGATTACCCGCCCACAGAGCTCATTTCTACAGCCGCAGAGACCAGATACAGTGGAGGTTCATCCTCACGATCTTCTTCTGGCGTCGCACTCAGGTGGTTGCAGAACTGTGTGGAGATAGGGATGCCGAGATGACGGAGGCTTTGGACTCTGACTCTGAGATGGAGACACAGGACGCCTCCAAAGGGGAGTCCTCGGTCCCACGGCCCATGGATGTACATCCGCTATGCCGTTCATCGCGGGAGCGGCATTCTCCTTTTCGTTACACGCAGTCCGATCCAGCGCCTCGTGCAAATGGTGTCTGTCCTGCGGCAAAACGAGTCCATGCCCTCCTTCCCCCGGATCTTCGGTGGATTCCTTGAAGGGAAGGGATGTTATAACCTGCCTGCTTAGTACTGGCTGGGGACTATTGCCTATCTCACAATCCTTAGCGAGTATGAGCTCCCCCAATGAGGAGGGCGGAGAAATCGTTAGCAGAATCACCTGCATAAATAGAGCTGGCCAGTGTGGAACCAGCAAGAGAGGAGAGAGCAGTGGTGGAGTACTGCTGCTGGTGTATATATGTAATTGTAAATAAACTTATTTCTTTCGATACTACAAACTCATGCTGGATTCTTTGTGGCCCTCACATAAGGATGTGTGGAATAACCTTTTTACACAGAGGTTGATGGGAGTTTGGAAGTCACTGCCTGAAAGGGTGCTGGAGGCAGAGAACCTCATAACATTTAAGAAGTATTTAGATGTGCAATCCCAAGGCATACAAGGCTCTGGGTCAAGTGCTGGAAAATGAGATCAGAATAGTTAGGTGGTTGTTTTCACTGGTGTAGACGCGATGGGCCGTAGGGCCTTTTCTGTGCTGTATGACCATGACTGTTTGAATGCGCAGGTGATATATGATGATAGAAGGTAAAACCTGCATGTTTGTGCTCAATTCTCAAGGAGTTTTCACGATGCCTACGTTCTGACCCTCAAGTGTCAAAGGCTTTTGAAGGACTTTCACAATTGCAGAGTTGGCATCTTGGGGTCAAAGGATACCCCAGAAGACCTGGCTGATTATGTCAATTTTCCATATGCAGAGTACTAAAAAGCAGATGTACAATGCCGCACATGTCTCCACTTGGCCTCCTCAAGATGAGGTTCTAATGTTTGAACCACTCAGGCGGGGTTCTCCAATACTCATTACGAATAGTGTCCTGGGTCATTATTGTCTGCTGCACCCTGCACAAACTCACTCTACAAAAAGGGGGATGCTTTTGCTGAGCAAGACGTGGAGGACCGAGATATCCTCCTATACTGAGGACGGTTAAGGGGATGGTGCAGACAAGAGCCAAGATGTCACAGAGCCATGTGCAGAGGCCATTGCAAGGGTACACTGCAGCAGATATGTCCATGATAATCTGAAAACTAACAGATCCCAGGCAGATTAAGCTGTCAAGACTTTTCCTTTACTACTTGGTTTTCTATCCTCTGCTGGCTGGAAAGCCTCTTTGATTTCAGGCATTATACTTTTCTCTAATACATATTGATTTATGACAGCTGAAATAAATTGCACGACAAAGTCTGCCCTGCTGGCTTTACTTGCGGATACGATTGGAGAATTGCTGGGTCCATGGCCGCGCATGAGCACGGTGGCGGCCTGTAGTGGCCGCACGGTGCAACATGGCGCTGGTTGCGCATAGACCCGGCCTGCCAAAAACTGCCCCCTGTAACCACCCTGGCCATCCCCGGACCACCCCCACCAGGGCCCCAGCCCCCGGCAAAGCCCCCATTGCCCTCAGAACGGCTCCCCCCGACGGTGCCGGCACTCGCCTCAGTCCGCAGCCGTCACGGCGGATTCACAAAAAGAAAAAGGATAAGTGTTCCACGCCATCCGGACCCGGCCCATTGGGGGCGGAGAATTGGGGGAGTGCCTCAGGTGATGTCCTGAGGCCGTACCGATGGCTTGCGACGTATTCTTCGAGTACACTGTTCTCGAAGCGCGGGGGGGGGGGGGGGGGGGGGGGGGGGCAAAAGTGGAGCAAATGTGGATTCTCCGGCCATTCGCCAAACGCAATTTCGGCGTCAGCGACCGGAGAATCCTGCCCAGTATGTTCCAGCCCTCCACGATGCTCCAATACTCTTAGGAGGAGGTTTCATGAGTGCGACTTAGTGCATGTATTAAAAAGCAGGCATGGGCACCTCGGTTGGACTCTTTAGTGATGAGGCTCCTGGGACACTTACTGGTGAGCACCACACAGCCGCTCCGATACAGCAGGTGGAGGTAGGAGCAGCCGAGGGACCGGTCGGTTGGAGGGCAGTTCGGCCCCAGCAACCAGCTGCCGCCCAGACGGGTCCCGGGTTCCTGGAATTTCCACTCCCACCCATAGTTCCGATGCAGCTACAGACCCAGGGACGAGAGAAGGGGATGACGGCCGGCTTCCAGCACCTGCAGACGGAGGTGGAGGAGTGCATCCACGTGCAGGAGTAGGGTGTGGTGCCGTCATGCTTGCCACCCAGGCCGAAATCGCACGGGTGTCGGACATGGGTCAGGTTATGCAAGGCCTGGGGATATCTGTGCAGGCGAGGGGCCGTGGCTCAGGACATGGCTGCCTACTCACAGGCAGCCATGAGCCAGAGCCAGCTGCAGATTTCAGCAGCGCTTCTCAGTGTGGGTCAGTCTCAGCAGGCCATCGCCATTGCCCAGGTGCTGGCCGGTGTCACACAGACCCAAAGGGAGATGGCGCAGTCCCAGTGGGAAGTGGCACAGTGCCAGATGGAAATGGCACAGCCCAGAGGGAGGTATCACAAACTCAGTCAGGGATAGCCCACTCCCTGAGCTCCATGGCCGCTAACATGTAGACCCTGGTCGACACCGGAGCGGACCTCCAGGACTCCCAGCGCCAGGTGTTGGGGGTGACTCGGGGGATCTCTTCGTTCGCAACTCCATCCCATGGAGAAGCCCGGGGGCCATTGGGCACCCCGAGGGAGGAGGAGGAGCTGGGGCCCCTGCTGGTGACTCCTGCAGGGGAGTCCCTGGAACACCGCAGCACCTCGGACTCCCCCCTTCCGTCCCTGGTGCATCTGGTGGGAAGCCGGCAGAACAGAACACGCCAGCCGGGACGCCCAAGGAGCAGCCTGGCCCATCCAGGCCAGGCCGCCCCAGGAAACGTGCGCCAACATGGGCCCTAGTCGCAGGGCAGGGATCACAGCAGTCCACCTCCACTTCTGCTGAACCGTCTGGGGAACCACCTAGGCGTAGTGTTAGGGCCTGTAAGACCAGAAAGTTAGGCACTTAGTAAGCTGGCACGGGTGCAGGACTCAGTTTAGTTATAGGGGCTAGGGCACATGTATATAACTTTTCAAATTAAACACATTTTACCACCGATGGCAGCTGAATCTCTGCTTTGTCTGATGTGTGCGGGGATGGGGCGGGAAGTGATTGCCACTGTGGGTGAGGGGCGATGGAACATTGAACATTTAGGTGAATTGGACATTCTGCATTCTCCCTCAGTGTGCCAGAACAGACGCCAGAGTGTGGCGATTAGGGGATTTTCACAGTTAGATCAGTGCATATATAAGCCTACCGTAATCGGGCCCGGCGCCGGTCCAGCGATTCTCCGGGCACCGAAAATCGGCGTCACCGTGGAGTACGCCGCGCCGCCAGGGACCCATTGCCAGAGGCCCGCTCATCAATCCTCCGCTCCCGACAGGCCGAGTTCCCGACTGCGCGGAACTAACCACCTATTGTCAGTCGGGATGCTCGCTGGACGGCTGCGGACTCAGCCCACGGCCGCCCTAGTCGGAGGCGGGCAGATCGGAGTTATAGGCGGCCGCGGATTACATGTGCGGGGTTGAGGCTCGGACGCGTGGCCGATCGGCGGGTCTCTTTCTTCAGTCTGGCTCCACGGTCCGAATCCGCCATGGAGCACGGCTTGGCCGCTGAAGGTCGCCGCTGTGCGCATGCGCAGCCTCTGACCCGGAAGTGCGGGGGCCCGTGTCCACAGCAAAAGCTGCGAGATTCACGCCGGGTCCCTGCTAGCCCCCTGCAGGGCTAAGAATTCATTCAACTTTTTTCCAGGAATTTCAGGAGTAAAACTCTACTGTTTGTACGCCAGCGTGGGGACATAGTCTGAATCCAGCCCGTTATATTCTGATCTGTGGATTTTCTATGTTAATAAAAAAAATAGTAGTGATTGTGTTATCAAAAACATCAGCAAGTTGGAATGTGGTGGGAGATCTTAGAAGACTGAATGAAATATCTGTTGCAGTATTGTTAATGAGTGACAACATTTTTTTGAAGATGTATCATAGGAGCCTCACTGATCAGCTGCTGAGTTTGTTTTCATACTGATGCACATTTCTAACTGTTCCATCCTCTCAGTCATGTGCATGAGATGAATAACATTATCATTTTGTTATCAAAAGCAACAAGTTATTAGCCAGAGAAACACGTCAATTTCTTCAGAGCACGTCAGAAGATTATTTTCACCACTTTTTTTTGAAACACTGGATGTGAAAGATACCAAATAAAACTTTTACTATGAACTTCCAATCTAAAGTCTTAAAGCAGCAAACAAACTTGATTTTAATAAGTTTTTCATAAAATAGGTTTACTAAAGGACATAACTTCAACAGACACCAAAGAATGATTGTTTATGGTGACCTGATGTTTTGGTATTATTGGCTGTTGGCCACTGGAAATAAATGACTATAGCTCTTATATCAACATCATTCAATCTACATCGTTATCTCCTGTGGCTTGCAGTTTAATAATTTCAGAAATTCAGGCTTCACTTGACAATTTAATTTCTTTGCTAATTTTTCAAACATGTTTTTTTCTATGTGAACACAATCTAACTAATATCATGATTGGACATAATTATGATTTTGCTGTAATGGATCATAATCTGTAAAAAAATTTTAAACTATTTTTATTCTCCTCCTTTTTCACATTTTCTCCCAAATTTACATCCAACAACAAACAATAATCAGTAACAAATACAATGTCAATTCCCATATCAATAACAATGATCCCATCCTCCCACCAAACCCCCAACCAACAACCTGCATGTTAACACAAACAAAAAACAAGGAGGAATCGGGAAACACCCATAGTCACCATTAACACATACACCATTAACCTCTCCCCAGCTGCCCCCCCCCCCCCCCCCCCCCCCCCCCCCACAATGTACAATGTAATCCAATTCTTGAAAGCGCATAATGAATAACACCCATGAGTTGTAGAACCCTTCCATTCTTCCCCTCAGTTCAGATTTTACCTTCTCAATCGTCAAGAATTCCAGCAGGTCCCCCCACCATGCCAGGGCACAGGGTGGAGAGTTTGATCTCCATCCCAACAGGATCCGCCTTCAGGCGATCAACGAGGCGGAGGCTACAACACCTGCCTCCGCACCCGTTTCCAACCCCAGCTGTTCCGATACCCTGAATATGGCCTGGGTCCAGTTTCACGTGCAACATTTTAGACACTACTCTAAGAACCTCCTTCCAATAGGGGAACCCCCCCCCCCCCCTCCCTCCCCCCAGAACCGTTCACACACATCTTCTAACCCCTCAAAGAGCCGGCTCATCCTTCCCCTTGTGAGGTGCGCTCTGTATACCATCTTCAGCTGTATCAGCCCCAGCCTTGCGCACAAGGTGGAGGCATTCACTTTAGAACATACAGTGCAGAAGGAGGCCATTCGGCCCATCGAGTCTGCACCGACCCACTTAAGCTCTCACTTCCACCCTATCCCCGTAACCCAATAACCCCTCCTAACCTTTTTTGGTCACTAAGGGCAATTTATCATGGCCAATTCACCTAATCTGCACGTCTTTGAACTGTGGAAGGAAACCGGAGTACCTGGAGGAAACCCACGCAGGCACCGGTGATGTGTTAGGCAGGTTGGTTCGATGTGGACTGCACTCGATGGAGGGAAGCTAGAAGCAGGCATCTAACACTGTAGAAGATACAACACTGTTTTATTCAACGATAGAACTGATAAACATATTCAGCTGTGGGTCGATACTATACTGAACTGACTGGAGACCTAGTAGTAGCCTGACTAGACTTACTATGGTGTTTGCACTTGCTAGCTCGTGGACTCTGACTGTCTCAGTGGCTGGGTCCAGAGAGAACGGGAAACCTAGTGCCCTCTGGCTTTATAGTGGTAGTGTTCTGTCTGGTGATTGGCTGCACTGTGCTGTGTGCTTACTGGTCGTCCTGTGAGTCAATCACTGCCCGTCTGCACCTTATTATGTACATGAGTGGATATTATGACATCCCCTTTTTCTTAGATAAATAAATACTAAGGTGTGCGTGCATATATATATACATATGCCTGACTATATACAAAAGGTGTCTAAATGAACGTATATACATAGGAAGGTGTCGATAGTGCAGATACATGGCAAATGAAACAATGTTTACACAGGTTAATTCGATGAAGTCACAAAATGTACAAAAGTTCAGTTTACAGATTCAGTCTTTGTGGTGGGCGACGAATTCTTGTCAATCGCCGCAGAGGTGGATCAGGAGCTGCCTGCACGTGGATAGGTGGGATCGCTGCCATCGCGGTGGTCGCGGGGGCCGGCAAGATTGCTGGTAGATCGGTGGTCTCATGGCAGGGTACGTCCGGAGGAAGCATCGTAGGCAGCGGTGCACTTTGGTCAGGTAGCGGGCGTGGAACTCTTCGCAGTGCCCGTCTGTTGCGCCGTAGCAGGAAGCCATCAGCAATGCGGACAAGGAACGATCTTGGGGCCACTTGTTTGATCACAACAGCTGTGGCTGACCAGCCGCCCTCAGGCAACTAGACACGAACATGATCAGTTGGGGCCAGCTCGGGTAGATCCGTGGCATGAGCATCGTATGTGGCCTTCTGTTGGGCCCATGGCTGCTGCATTTTCTGTAAGACCGTGAGGTGGTCAAGGTCTGGAGCATGGATGGCTGGAACTGTGGTCCTCAGAGTGCGATTCATGAGCATCTGCGCTGAAGACAACCCAGTGGACAGTGGGGTTGCCCTGCATGCCAGCATTGCCAGGTTGAAGTAGGAGCCTGAGTCTGCAGCTTTGCACGGCAACCACTTTACAATATGGACCCCTTTCTCGGCCTTCCCGTTTTACTGTGGGTAGTGGGGACTGGAGGTTACGTGATGGAAGTTGTAGGACTGTGCAAAATCAGACCATTCCTGGCTGTAAAAGCAAGGACCGTTGTCGCTCATTACCGTGAGCGGTATCCCATGCCTGGCGAGTGTTTCTTTGCAGGCTTTGATTACCGCCTTTGACGTGATGTCAGACAGTTTAGCTTCTGGGTAACTGGAGAAGTAGTCGACCAAGAGTATGTAGTCACGCCTTGGCGTGGAAAAGGTCGACACCAACTTTGGACCATGGAGAGGTCACGATCTCGTGCTGTTGCAGCATTTCCTTGGGTTGAACTGGTTGAAACTTCTGACAGGTGGGACAGTTGAGGACTGTGTCGGCAATGTCCTGGCTGATGCCTGGCCAATAGACCGCATCTCGAGCTCTGCATCAGCATTTCTCGACCCCAAGGTGACCCTCATGGAGTTGGCCCAGCACCATAGCCCGCATGCTTTGAGGAATTACGATCCTGTCGAGTTTCAGAAGGATTCCCTCCACCACTGTCAGGTCATCTTTTACGTTATAGAACTGGGGACATTGTCCCTTCTGCCAGCCATTGGTAAGGTGCTGCATCACACGCTGCAGCAGAGGATCCATGCTGTCTCCTCACGAATTTGGACCATCCGTTCGTCAGAGGCCGGAAGGTTGGTGGCACACAACTGCACTTGCGCTTCTATGTGGCAGGTGAAGTCACTTTGTTCACACAGTGTGGTAATGGACCTGGATAGGGCATCTGCAATGATCAGCTCTTTGCCTGGCATGTAGACAAGTTCAACGTCATAGCGGCGTAGCTTAAGAAGAATTTGCTGTAACCGAGGTGTCATGTCATTTAAATCCTTCTGGATTATGTGGACTAGAGGCCTGTGGTCCGTTTCTACCATGAATTTTGGCAGGCCATAAATGTAGTCGTGAAACTTGACTATCCCTGTCAGGAGGCCCAGACACTCCTTCTCAATCTGAGCGTAACGTGGCTCAGTGAGCGTCATGGCCCTGGAGGCATATGCCACTGGAGCCCAGGACGAGGAGTCATCTCGCTGAAGGAGCACCGCCCCAATGCCGTCCTGGCTTGCATCAGTTGACATCTTGGTTTCCTTGGTTGGGTCGAAGAACGCTAGAACCAGGGCTGTGGTGAGCTTTGCTTTCAGCTCACGCCATTCCTCATCCTGCGTGGGCAGCCACTGGAATTCCATCGACTACTAAACGAGATGGCGGAGGGCCGTGGTGTGGGATGTCATATTGGGAATGAATTTCCCGAGGAAGTTGACCATCCCAGGGAGCGGAGGACCGCCTTCTTGTCCTCCGGGGTCTTCATGGCGTTGATCGGCGAGACCTTGTCGGCATCTGGCCGCATGCCAGACGTCGGGATCCACACTGAGGATCGAGAGGCGTTTCGCCGTTGTGGTGGAAGGCAGCGCATGTGTAGTTATGATGCCCACCCGGTATGGGGACTTGAGGCACTCAGCATTAGGGTCTGTTGGGCTGTGGAGATCGGAATCTGGCATGCCTTGTTGTATTGAGTGGACACTTCTGCGCCGCAGCTGAGACCGCTGGCTGCTGAGCGGTGGAGCAGATCTGCAATGGGCTGCGTAGTGGCCAAGCTTGCCGCACTGGAGACACCGGCGTCCTTTTGCCGGACATTGCTGCTTTAAGCGGGTGGAGCCACAATTCGGAGACGTCATGACGCCGACGTCAGCGCATTCCGTGCACCATCGCGCATGCGCAGTGCAGTCGGTCGACGTACGCACCTGCGCAGTCGGGTTGTCGGTCTCGTCGTCCACTTGGGCGTGGCGCGCATGCGCCATGACCTGGGAAAGGCGCGCGAAATGGCCACTCTCCTCGATGCTCAGGCCCTGCATCTGTGCGATGGCCTGCACCCGTTCCGCCTCATGGGAGGTCAGCTTTGCAGTTTCTGCCGCCCTGATGTGGGAGTAACGATTCTTAGAATGCTCATGGTCAACGCACGTCTCGATAGTGATAGGGAGGGTCAACTGTTTGACTTTCAGGAGCTGCTGCCGAAGGGAGTCGGAGTGGACCCTGAAAACGATCTGACCCCGGATCATGGAATCAGCCGTCGAGTCATAGTTACATGACTGCGCTAGGAGGCGGAGATGGGTCAAGGAGTGAAAAGATTCATCCTTACCCTGAAGCCTCTGCTGGAAAACGTACCGTTCTAAGCTCTCATTCACCTCACTGTCGGAGTGGCTGTCGAACTTCAGCAGGACTGTTTTGAATTTTGTTTTGTCTTTGCCTTCTGCGAAAGTAAGGGAGTTGTAGATGTGGATGGCGTGGTCCCTCGTGGTGGAGAGAAATAGCGCGATCTTCCAGGCATCCGATGCTGCTTCGAGGTCAGAAGCTTCGATGTACAAGAGGAACTTTTGCTTGAAGATCTTCAAATTGGCGCCGAGGTTCCTGGAGATGCGGAGCTGCGGAGGAGGCTGGATGTTTTCCATTTCACCAGATGGCTACTTGCTGGTCAATGCTGATTCACTCGAGGTAGTATTACTCTGGTACAATGATGTGTTAGGCAGCTTGGGTTGATGTGGACAGCACTCGATGCAGGGAAGCTAGAAACAGACATCTAACACTGGAGAAGATCCAACACTGTTTTGTTCAATGATAGAACTGATAAACATATTGAGCTGTGGGTCGACACTATACTGAACTGACTGGAGACCTAGTAGTAGCCTGACCAGATTTACCAGCATGATATTTGCACTTGCTAGCTCGTGGACTCTGACTGTCTCAGTGGCTGGGTCCAGAGAGAGCGGGAAACCTAGTGCCCTCTGGCTTTATAGTGGTATGTCCTGTCTGGTGATTGGCTGCACTGTGTTGTGTGCTTACTGGTCATCCTGTGTGTCAATCACTGCCTGTCTGCACCTCATTATATACATGAGTGGATATTATGACAACCGGGAGAACGTGCAGACTCCGCACAGACAGTGACCTAGCAGTGGTTATTAGCCACAGTGCTAATAACTTGTGCTGCCAATTCTGGAGTACCTCACACCAGAACCCCTCCTCCATACCCACTCCCAATTCTTCCTTTCACTTTGCTTTGATCCCTGCCAGCGGTGCCTTCTCCTCTCCCAAAATAGCCCCGTAAACCGCCGACACTACCCCCTTCTCCAGTCCCCTGTCGTCACCACGTCTTCCAGCAATATGGAGGCCAGCTCGATCGGGAGCCTCTGTATCTCCTTCCTTGCAAAGTCTCGAACCTACATGTATCTAAACATTTCCCCCTGCTCCAGTCCATACTTTGTTTCCAGCTCCTCCAATTCTGCAAACCGACCCCCAAAAAACAAATCCTTAGTGTCCTAATTCCCTTCTCCACCCATCTTCGAAAATTTCCATCCCACTTCCCTGGTGATCATAATCTATAATATTAAAAATATTTTTGCCTCTAGTTGTCCTAATATACTTAGGATGAAGGAAGTAATTTGATTAATTTAAAATGTATTCATCCTCAAAACATTCCCCCATTACAGCATATAATTACTTCCAGAATGATTGCATGTTATTGCCTCCAACGCTATCTAGAAGTTAATCGTGTGGTGCATTCTTTGGAGGAGGAAGAACTTTCTGATCAGGCCTGAATTTACAACTTACCAGTTCAGGTCTTTGTCTCCTTGTGCTATTTTCTATTTAATTATAATAGCATATTTCAGATTTATATTTATTCCCTTGACTCTTTTCGGTACCTCTGTCAGGTCAGATGTTTCCCCTCCGGTATAAAAAACTCAGATTCTCTCCAGTCTTTTCTTATAACTCAGCTCCCCATTGAGAGATTGATCTATCAGCACAAAAGCTGGTAGCAAGAAAGAGTCTCGCTACATATTTTTTCCCAACTGGATCAATACCTGTTAAATGTCAGGTTACTGTAAGGCACCTGCAAGGTGGAAGTCCCAACTGCCATTGCATACTGGACCAGTGAGCTAAGCAAATATCAGCATACAATTACACGTAAATCAGGATACTTAAAGAATTGGGCAACTCAGAAATTCAACCTAACAGGTGACCAAGGAACTAAAATTAAGTAATTGCGCTGAGTAATTGGGCTGCATTATTACAGCATCAATTTTAATATCAATTCCTGGTTACTATCCTGCATTCTCCAAAACAGACATTTCTTTTGAGAAAGGCCCTAAATTCCCTTAGAATTCCTGTAAAAGCATTTTCACAATTAATACCATGGAAGTTCTGTTTATATGAGAAAAGTCCAAAAGGACCTCAGCATAATTCACACTATTTGCGCTGATATGTCATCGACCTAAAATATTACGATACTGAGGTAGAAAGTCCCACATACAAGCTTTCTAAAATTGTGATGAACTTTCCAACTCCAGCAGCAGCCTTGGACTGTCTGGAAACTGCGCAGGCCCCAGTGCGACAGAGTTTGAATGTAGCCACTCCCCGTTGTGATGGGGAAACTAAGGGAACGCTCATTGAGGTCAGGGATTTAAAATGCAGGTTTGTATTGAAGACAACAAGCAATAGGTTTCCCAGCTATTAAAAGTATGTTGAAGTTTTTTGACAGTTTTTTTGTTGTTTCTTTTAAACAGGCAATCACTTATTCTTTTAAAGTAATTTTTAATGTTATATTTTATGTTTGAAGATGATTATTATTGAATATTTATAAGTGAACCTAGATTTTGTTACTTGTTTGAAATCTGTGAAACTACTTTTAAATCTGCACTGGATTATTATATTATTTTAAGTGTAGCATGCTTGAAACTGTTCACATGTTTGAATTTACTATATGGCAACTGAAAATTTAATTCTGAAGAAGAAATGTCAGAACTTCTGAGATGCCTGAAGCAGGACAAAGTGGAAAGAACAACTACTGTTTCCTTACAGACCTGCAGAAGTGGTCATAAAATGCTTTTCAAGATGGTACTGACCTGGTCATAAGATTGAAAAAGTACCCCTAAAGGCCCTTTGCATTTAGCTGTCACTGTCCTTGCAGCATCTGATTTTTTTTTATTTGTGTTTATCATTATTATATTTCTGCCTTGTTTACTTCAATTATTTTATTCATTTATAATTAGCTCATAAATTTTTTTTAAAATATTTTTATTCAAAACGTTTTCGGTTTTATAATACACAAAAGACAATCAACATTTTAAAAAATAAGGCATGGCATTGTAGAATGAGGATAGGGAATCTAATACGGGCAGTCAAGAGGTAGGGCGGGGGGGGAAAATTGGGTATGTTATTGTGATGTTGCATGTGTTGGTCCGCTCTGCTGTTTAGAATGGTTAAATGTTAAAATTATAAATGCTTCAATAAAATGTTTTCTAAAAAAAATTTAAAAATAAATAAATTTAGAGCACCCAATTATTATTTTTTTACAATAAAGGGGCAATTTAGCGTGGCCAATCCACCTATGGGTTGTTGGGGTGAAACCCACGCAGACACAGGGAGAATGTACAAACTCCACACAGACAGTGACTCGGGGGCAGGATCGAACCCGGGTTCTCTGCGCCGTAGGTAGCAGTGCTAACCACTCGCCACCGTGCCGCTCGAAAGACAATCAACTTTTTACAAATTTTATAAAGATATCTCCACCAACGAATCCCATATTTCCCTTATTTGTCCAAACTTTCCCCCCCCACTCCCCCCCTATTTGATGACGACGACCAATTCTTAAAGAAGGAAATAAACGGCCTCCACCAAATTAGAGCCTTTCCTCCGATCCTCTAATGGCGTACTTAATTTTTTCGAGGTGCAGAAACACCGACAGGTCCCCTAATCATGTCAACGCCCTAAGCGGCTCCGACACCCTCTCCCCAAGCAGAAATTTCCTCCAGGCTGGTTTGTAACCCTAAAAATCGCCACCCATGGCCATGGCTCCACCACAACCCCTAACATTTCTGACATTGTCTCAAAAAAGGAAGTCCAGAACTCCACCAACTTAGGATAAGACTAAGTTGCAAGTGGTTCACCAGCCCCCCCCCCCCTCAGAATAGTGCCCGCACCAATCCTACAGCCCTAGTCTTCTGTTCTCTGTGCACCACCTTAAACTAAATCAGACTCAGTCTTGCACACAAGGAGGTAGAATTAACCTTGGGTAAAGCTCATTCCACATCTCCCCTCGAATGCACAACCCAACTCTTCCTCCCATTTTCCCTTTACCTCCTCCAGAGAAGCCCTCTCCGTCTCCATCAACCGTCCATAAATATCTGATATTCTACATGCTTGTTATCTCATCCCAAGACACTACCTTATCCATCAGAAAGGGGGGAAGTATCTGAGGAAACGTAGAGATTCTTCCTGAATAAAGGTCCATACCTGTAGGTATTATACCCATTCCACCATGGAAGTTGGAACATCTCAACCAGCTCCTCTAGCCCAGCAAACCTACCCTCTACGAACAAATCCCTAAACCTCTCTATCCCCTCCGTCCCCCAGACCCTGTATGATGAGACCTTCGTGCCGGAACAAATCTATGGTTCCCACAGATTGATATCATTAGTCATAGATTCTCCGTTAGCTGATGGAGAAATCGGAAAATTTTGACGATTTGACACCAAATTACAATGCTCCAGTACCTCGAAAGCGGTGTCAATGCGTACCAGAATACATGTATAGTACACACCATTTGCATATCATTATCAGGCCCAACCCGGTATTCTCTGGGGCTTCCGCGAGTCTCCGCCACCAATGTATCGAGTTCCTGACAATGTGGTTCACTTGCACTTTTAAAAATCGTGAAACCGGCTTGGCAGCTGCTGAAGGAGAAAGGGGGCGTATGGAAGGTGTCCAATTTCGCCATAGTTTGCTGACAGCTGCTGGTCAGGGGGGTTTTGCCAGAGTTGGGGGTAGTAGTGGGGGTGGCCAGGAAACCATTGCCACAGCCGTAAAGGCAGACAAGCAGCTGCAGACACCACTGACAGTTCACTTTGAACTTAGTGCCACGGGTCGTATAGGTGTCGCCCCAGAGCATCCCCCTGGGTGCCCTCTGGCACCAGCCAACCCATTAGCTGAATGGACATGCTCCAGTGCAGTCAGTGCCATCTTGTTGGCTGCGTTGAGTGTGTGGGGGGGATTGCATTGTGCATATGCGGCTACAGCTTGTCAGCCTCCCGAGTGTCAATCACGGACCTGACAAATCCCGCACCGCTTTTCATTGGAATCGATTGTGTTCCATGCGGCACCGGTGCTAGTCCCTCAACGGTTTTGGAATTGGTCCAGGTGCGGCACCGTTTTTCTGTCGTAAAAGGACACGGATTCTGCGTTGGTGTCAACACTTAGGGCTGGATTCTCCGATTTTGAGGCTATGTCCTGAGGCTGTTCCTAACGGCGTGTGGCGTACTCAGCGATTACGCCGTTTTTGAGGGTGTCGGAGCATCTGAAAACTGGCACTGCCCCGAATTTCACCATTTGCCGAACGCGATTTTGCCATCGGCAATCGGAGAATCCTTCCCACAGTCTCAAAAACAGAGAATCCTGCCCTATAGATTCCAGCTTAAAATGCTGTCAAAATTGGTTCTCTATTCTCAATGAAGCCATTCCACTGGGTTTGTGGAATACCTGGTTGGTAAGAACGGAAGAGGAGCCGTCATTAATGCCCTCAAACTCAACACAAAGCCACCTCCATTTGCCCCCAAACGGACCCCGCAGCTACGACCCACCCTTGAATTTTCTCAATGTTCTTCATCAGATTAGGTAATGCCAACCCCCACTTTCCACCCTGTTCAACTGGGTGATCACTGCATGCGAGCTGGCCATTCCATCTCACGGTGCCATCGAAACCCTGGGATGACAGTGGTGGGGACGGTCGGTGGTGTGGGGGGGTGGGGGTTGAGGAGCCCAGGCCTCCCAAAATGTCCACTCATTCACCCCCCTCCTCTGACCAGCCCAGACCAGTCCACCCCTCACATCCATCTGACAGAGCAACGGGGAAGGATGTAACAGTGGTCTCTAGCTCTGCGTCTGTGAAACGTGGGGCTTCTAATCTTACTGCCATCTTGGTGGCTGGGATGGTGTGTGGGGGAGTGAAGTGTGTATATGTGCCTGCAGCTTGTCAGCCTCCTGAGTGTCAATCACGAAACCGGCGAATCCAGCACCATTTCCCATGAGATTCGATTGTAATCCACGTGGCATCGGTTCTGCCCCTAGCAGAATCGGTCCAGCTGTGGAGCCAGTTTTGCTGTCATGAAAGTCCACGGATTCTGCGTTGGCGTCAACATTTAGTCTCAGAAACAGAGAATCCCGCTGATATTCTCCGCCCAATCGCATTTCGCGATTTTGGGGTCAGGAAATGGAGAATTCCGTCCTTATTCTGTTGTGGTTACCAGTCCTGCAAACTACAAAGACATCTATTCCATAAATAAGATCATTGCCCACAACTAAATATTTAATCTGATTTCCATTAAACACATGTGTTATGTGAAAGATTTGCAGATTGAATAGCGAGGGCAAATTACTTTATGAACTATGATACATTCAGTTTATTTTCAATAAGTTGTAAGATTTTTAGGTAATGCAAGTTCCAATATCACACTCAAAAGTTCTGCTTGGTTAATTGGAATAAGATAAACTTTTTAAAAATCAACTCAAGAATGGCAGTTGTACTGCACAACACTGCCTCCTTTAAGATTGTAGCATGTCGTTTGTTAGTATACATGCAAAGATTTGTAATCACTTTATAAATATAGTATCATGCAAAAAGGTTTGATTCTGCAAACTGCTCAGTTTTCATTTTGAGCCATGTCCAGCAGGGAGACAATGGGCAAGCTGCTATATCTTCTTTCAGAAGTAAAGAAAAGGAGAAAAAAGATAATGAGGTAAAAGAGGAGGCAATTAGAAGACCAGCTCCCAGATTTTTGGATGAAATGCGGGTGACAATTTATTCACGGGTTGGCAGGAGGGCTCCACCAAGTCACCAATCCCACCCGGTAGATGGTGGCAGCACTGGTTAGTGCCAGCAGCCTGACCAACATGATGGAGATTCAATGTAAAAAAAAAATTAAATGACCTATTACAATCTGAAGGGCAACTGTCGACTGTCTCCCCTTGGCACTCCACCCTTACGTCATCCCCGGAATGTCACCTTGAACTCACATTTCGCCACCTCGCAGGTTCCCAGCATCTGACATTCGCTGAGCACCCTCAAACCATTCTCATTCTTAATCAGAACCCGACCTGCTTAAGCACCGTGCCAACACATGCTAATTGTCCTTAACTCTGAACTGCCAGGAATGGCTCACATTATGGACCAATTCCGTGAGCCTCATGGAATATGAGCTTCCCCGCTGGAGGGGTCGGGGCCCATCAGCCAAGTTAATGGGCTCTTAGATGGAAACTGGCCCAGATGCGAGTCAGACATGAGTATACTCTGTAAATAGTTTGTTTGACAATAAACCAGTTTTCTTTACACCTCTTGTCTGTACTCTTCTGTGGTCACTAAAGTGTCCCTGCAGGAGAAGACAGCCCACAACTGCAGAGAGAGAGAGAGAAGATGGGTTGTCACCTGCTTGACTCCTTTCAAGGAAAGGGCCATGGAGTTTGCAGGAAAGGACCAGGAGTGGGCCTGCACAGATACCGAGGTTGGCCTGCGACAGAACAGTGAGGAGCCACTGTACCTTCATCCAGCCTCAAGTGAATATTTTGTTGTCCAAACCATTGACTTGCATGCACTAAAACCATGTCCCATGGCATGTAGCAACATCAAATGAAGAGTCCACCACCAGTGCTTCCTGGCCACCCTCAACACCATCTTGGAGGAGATCTCTGAGGAGGACATGGATGACATGTCATGCACCATCCACCATCGGAGGTACAAGCACCTTGGTGGGCAACATTAACTGACAGGCTTTTGGATCATTATCTGGTGAGCACCACACTGTTTCTGATGCACATTTGGTGAAAACAGGAGCGTCCCAGGGATCAGACAGTCGGAGGTTGCTGGATCCCAGGACTCAGCTCTGCCCAAGCAGGTGCCATGCCTCTGGACATGTTCGTCCCTCAGATGCTGGAGATACAAAGACAGAGCCAGGAATACCAGGAAGGGTTGTCAGTAAAATTCTTGCGACTGCAAGCCCGAATGGGGGAGTCTCAAGCCTTCAGTCACGGGAAATGTTGCCATAGTTGCATGGTATCCAGGCCAACATTGCGAGGGTGACGTCAGCAGTGAAAGCTTGGGGCAAGACATCAGAGCCATGACTGAAGAACTCAAAAGCATGGCTCAGTCCCTGAGGACCATGACTGAGGGGTTCAACATCATGTTGCAGATACTGGCAGGCCTCCAGGACTGGTCGCCCATCCCTCCAAGTCCCAGCCTTCGAGAGGACGCCTGCCAAAGGCACCTCAGGCAACAGGGTTGGAGGCAGCAGGCCACATCCACTTCTGATGTGCATCCTGGAAGTACACCGAGATGCCAATGGGATCAACAGCATTCCAATTATGCAAAGACAAAGCCCCACATCATCCTGCTTCCATGACATATTACCAGTGGCAAGATTATCAGCAATGTACCACTCATTAGGTGGCTAATTGTGCCAATTATATGCCCAATTAAGGGCCATCTTTTGCCCCATTGGCATAGTTCCTGCAACAGGTGGGGCCACTGCCACATGGAAGACCACCAAGTAAATCCAGGAGGTTTCTGTATGGGGTGGGGTAGGCTCCTTTATGGCTATTCCAAGGCCCATGATGATGGCTCTAAGTAGCAAGGGCCGTCCAGACAACTATGGCACCACCGATGGAAGAACCATCCTCTCCTGATCATGAATGCTTTCCCATATGGCCCAGTATGCTTAAAACCAAAATGTACCCTATCTTCAAGGGTTCAATACGATGGTGATACCCTCTCCTTTGACCTGCAGCCTCAGTAGAAGCCATCTCTAGTGGTGGTACTGACTGGTTTCCAGTACTTCCAGCCCTCTGATTGGGTCAGCAGTTCCTCGAGGTGGACAGTTGACCTCAATTGGACAGTGGGCTTGGTGACAGCTTCTTAATTGCCACGTTCAGTAAAGCACCACACTAGGGATCTGCCGCCCACTACTGTTGGTCCTGCATTTGGTGCTGGTGGTGGGACCTCTTCTGTGAGCCATCTTCGTGGTTGCACAAGTTCATAAGGTACAGGAGCAGAATTATGCCATTTGGCCCATCAAGTCCACTCTGCTATCCAATCATGGCTGATCCTGGCCTTAACTGCACCGTCCTGCCCATTCTCCACAACACTTCAACCCATTAGCAATTCAAAATCTAACTCCTTAAAATTACTCACTGTCCCAAAATCCACTGGACTCTGGGGTAGCAAATTCCTCAGATTCACAACCCTTTGGGAGACGTAGTTTCTTCTCAACTCTGTTTTAAATTTGCTACCTTTTATCCTAAGACTGTGACCTTTCGTTCTAGAATGTCCCACAAGTTGTAGACTCGCCAACTTTAAGGGCATTTAAGTGGTCACTGGATAGGCATATGGATGAAAATGGAATAGTGTAGGTCAGATAGTCTTCAGATGGTTTCACAGGTCGGCGCAACATCGAGGGCCGAAGGGCCCGTACTGCGCTGTAATGTTCTATGTTCTATGTTCTAAGAGGAAGCATCCGCTCAACGTTTACTTTATCCGTTCCTTTTATCATCTTGTCTACCTCAATTTGATCTTCCCTCATTCTTCTAAACTCAAGAGAGTATAGGCCTAAACTGTTCAACCTCTCTTCATACGACAAACCCCTCATCTCTGTAATCAATCTTGTGAACCTCCTCTGAGCTGTCTCCAATGCCGCTACATTGTTCCTCAAATAATTTGACTAAAACTGTGCACAATACTCCAGGTG
Source organism: Scyliorhinus canicula (assembly GCF_902713615.1). NCBI lineage: Eukaryota > Metazoa > Chordata > Chondrichthyes > Carcharhiniformes > Scyliorhinidae > Scyliorhinus > Scyliorhinus canicula. The sequence continues at coordinate 47,069,026 of NC_052166.1, forward strand.
TGGTCTCATTAATGTCCTTGTATAGTTGCAACAGCACTTCCTTACCTGTATATTCTATTCCTTTTGCTATAAATTCCAACATTTTATTTGTTTTCTTTATTATCTGCTGTTCCTTCCCCCAGGTCCCTCTGCAATGGAGCACCCAAAGTCTCTCCCCATTAAGATAAAAAGATGTTTTATTTGTTCATGGGATGTGGGCATCGCTGGCTGGGCCAGCATTTATTTCCATCCCTGAGAGCATTTAAGAGTCATCCACATTGCTGTGGATCTGGGGTCACATGTAGGCCAGACCAAATAAGGAGGTCAGATTTCCTTCCCTAAAGGACATTAGTGAACCAGATGTGTTTTTGCAACAATCGACAAAGTGGTTTCATGGTCACCTTTTAGACTTTTATTGAATGCAAATTTCACCGTCTGCCATGGTGGGATCCGAACCTGGGTCCACAGAGATTGACTTTGGGTTTCTGGATTACTAGTCCAACGATAATAACACTGCACCACTACCTCACACTTATCCACACTAAACTCCATCTGCTACATTTTGACCTGCTCTCCTAACCTATCTATATTCATTTATGAGGTTCTTAATAATAATAATCTTTATTGTCGCAAGTAGTACATTAACATTGTAATGAAGTTACTGTGGAAAGCCCCTAGTCGCCATATTCCGGTGCGTGTTCGGGTACACAGAGGGAGAATTCAGAATGTCCAATCCACCTAACAGCATGTCTTTCGGGACTTGTGCAATGACACCAGAGCACCGGAGGAAACCCACGCAGACATGGGGAGAACGTGCAGACGCCGCACAGAAGGTGACCCAAGCCGGGAATCGAACCTAGGACCCTGGTGCTGTGAGGCAACAATGCTGTGCTACCGTGCTGCCCGCATGTTTTATACCGAATGCCTGTGCTTATTTCCTCATTGCAACTTGCTGACCCACATATGTTTGTGTTGTCTGCAAATTTGGCTATAGAATCTTCTGTCATAATATACATCCATGTATATGATGGAGTGCAGACAGGCAGTGATTGACACACAGGATGACCAGTGAGCACACAGGTCACAGCATCCAATCACCAGACAGGACACGACCACTATAAAGCCAGAGGGCACCAGTTTTCCTGCTCTCTCAGGATCCAGCCTCTGAGACAGCCAGAGCTCGTGAGCAGCAACTAGTCTCTGGTGACTGTCCGTACTTCCTCGACGGAGTAGGGCAGATTGCGGGCTTTGATTAGATGGTACAAGCGAGTGACCCCCGGATGGCAAAGGCTCTCGTGCCAGGCACGGAGCTGGTTCACTTGTGCGCTGGCACATGTACCTCGGGAGAGGGCGTCTGGGTGCTCGTTGAGCTTGCCGGGGTGATACAAGATCTCATAGTTAAAGGTGGAGAGCTCGATTCTCCACCGCAAGATTTTATCATTCTTGATCTTGCCCCGCTGCGTGTAGTTGAACATGAAGGCTACCGACTGTTGGTCAGTGAGGAGAGTGCCTCCTGCCGGCCAAATCTCCTGCCGGCCAGGTAATCCCTCCAGTGCCGCACCGCTTCAATGATTGCCTGGGCCTCCTTTTCAACAGAGGAATGTCGAATTTCGGAGGCATGGAGGGTGCGTGAAAAGAATGCCACGGGTCTGCCTGCCTGATTCAGCGTGGCGGCAAGTGCGACATCTGAAGCGTCGCTTTCTACTTGGAAAGGCAGTGTCTCGTCTACTGCGTGCATCCCGTACTTGGCTATGTCAGATCGAATGCGGGCGAAGGCCTGTTGTGCCTTGGCCAAGAGGGGAAAATGTGTGGACTGGATAAGTGGGCGGGCCTTGTCCGCGTATTGTGGGACCCACTGGGCGTAATAAGAAAAGAATCCAAGGCAGCGTTTGAGGGCCTTGGGGCAGTGGGGGAGTGGAAGCTCCATGAGGTGGCGCATGCAGTCGGGGTCGGGCCCCAGTAGTCCGTTTTGGACTACGTAGCTGAGGATGGCTAAGCGGTCTGTGCGGAACACGCACTTCTCCTTGTTGTACGTGAGATTAAGGAGAGATGCGGTGTGGAGGAATTTAGAAAGGTTGGCGTCATGGTCCTGCTGGTCATGGCCGCAGATGGTGACATTGTCGAGATACGGGAAGGTGGCCTGCAGTCCGTACCGGTCAACCATTCAGTCCATTTCTCGTTGAAATACCGAGACTCCATTCGTGATGCCGAAGGAAACCCTAAGAAATTGGTACAGATGACCGTCTGCCTCGAAGGCAGTGTAGGGACGGTCCAATTTATGGATGGGGAGCTGGTGGTAGGCGGATTTCAGGTCAATAGTAGAGAAGACCCGGTACTGTGCAATCTGATTGACCATATCAGAAATGCGGGGGACGGGGTACGCGTCGAGCTGCGTGTACCGGTTGATGGTCTGGCTGTAGTCCACGACCATTCTGTGCTTCTCTCCGGTCTTAACCACTACCACCTGGGCTCTCCAAGGGCTGTTGCTGGTCTCGATGATACCCTCCCGAAGCAGCCGCTGGATTTCGGTCCTGATGAAGGCATTATCCTGGGTGATGTACCGTCTGCTCCTGATGGCGACGGGCTTGCAATCTGCGGTCAGATTGACAGAGTGAGGGAGGCTCGACCTTGAGGGTCGCGAGGCCGCAAACGGTGAGGGGAGGTAGGGGTCCACCGAATTTGAGGGTGAGGCTCTAGAGATTGCACTGGAAATCCAGGCCTAGTAAGAGTGACACGCAGAGGTTGGGGAGAATGTACAGACGGAAACGGTTGAATTCCACGCCCTGCACAGTAAGTGTAACCAGGCAGAAACCCCGGATCGGGACAGAGTGGGAACCAGAGGCGAGAGAGATCTGCTGGTTGGCGGGATGGACCGCAAGGGAATAGCACCTCACCGTGTCCGGGTGGACGAAGGTCTCAGTGCTCCCGGAGTCGATGAGGCAGGAGGTCACGTGGCCGTTGACCAGTACCGATGTGGAAGAGGGTGCCAGGTTGCGAGGATGCAACTGGTCGAGCGTAACGGAGGTGAGTAGCGGGTGATCGGCAGTCGAGTCAGATGAGTCCGACGAGGAGCAGTAGCGACCCGTGTCCGTGGCCCCGTCCCGGGGAGGACAAAATGGCGGCGTCTGGAGTACCTGTGTGGGAGAAGATGGCGGCAGACAAAATGGCGGTGCCCATGGAGCACACATTGTGGAGTCGGGACAAAATGGCGGCGCCCATGGAACGCACATGGCGGTGGGGGATGAAGATGGCAGTGCCCATGGAGTGCACATGGCGGTGGAGGCGAAAGATGGCGGTACCCACTGATCGCACGTGGGGTCGGGGGAAGCGGACGGCAGGGCCTATTGAGGCAAGGGGAACAGGGGCACGTTAGCGGCAACTGTCCGGGAGTGACACACAGCTGCAAAGTGGCCTTTCTTGCCACAAGCTTTGCAGGTCGCAGTGTGGGCCGGGCAGCGTTGGCAGGGTGCTTCTGCTGACCGCAGAAATAACAGTGGGGACACCCAGGGAGCGCCCTCCAGACGTCCTCAATCAACTCACCCGGCTGCTGGACCGAAGAGAGAGTTGATGCCTCGCAAACAGGGTGTTCGTCGACTGTGCATAGTTCTCCTTGAGCAGTTCCATAGCTCTGGTGTAGTCAGTCGCATCTCGAATTAGCGGAAAGACACTGGAGCTAAATCTCAAGTACAGGAGTTGCTTTTTCTGAGCCTCCGTCAGGGGAGGGTCCGCTGAAGAGATGTAGGCCTCGAAGACGGCGAGCCAGTGAACCAAGTCTTTCCTGGTGTGAGGCGACTGCGGATCCAGCTGCAGACGGTCAGGCTTGATTCTGATGTCCATGGTGTATGGAAAATCACACAGCAATAAATTGTGGTGCTAACAATTGCACTCAAAGACGAGAGACAAGTTCAATCGAGGCTTTATTGCCGTGTGATGCTATTCCTCCGGCTGCAACTGTAGACTAGGGTCTGAGTGACTCACACGCATATTTATACTCAAGCTCCCTGTGGGTGGAGCTAGCCGGCAGGGGCTTACCGGAGGAACCTGTATTACAGGTACAGCCATACATCCCCCTACTGCAAGTATGCACATCTACAGTGGTTATCACCACAAAAATACAACTAACTCTTACCACATACTTTTCTTGACCACGGAGGTTGCCCAATGAAACAAGAAAATGTATTTCATAAGAACAGGTATGACTGTAACTACTATTGTAATGTGGGTTAGTTTTATTTATGCCAATGGCACTACAAAGATTGCCAGGTCTCCATTAGTTATTTCCTGGATATGTTTTTGCTTTACCTTTTCTCCATTTGTTTTTTTCTCTCCTTTTTGTTTTTCCTTTTATTTCCTCAATGTTTTTCCAACATAGTTTCAGGCATACAAAGATGATATCTGGTCAGAAAAAAACATCAATAAAGGAATAATATCTGAATCCATGATTAGAAGTTAATGTTTTCAAAAAAACTTTCAATAAGGCCTTTCACAACCTCAAGACATCCCAAAGTGCTTTACATTCAATGAAGTACTTCTGAGCATAGTCATTGTTGTAGGAACCACTGCATCTAATTGACACACAGCAATGTCCCACAAGCAATGTTATAACGACTCGATAAACCAGTGGTTAAGAGATAATACTAGCTGGGCAAATTATTCCTTCAAGGTTTCTGAGACCTATTTCCTATCAGGACTTAAAAATTGCAATATAGTAAACAACAGGAAACCAAGGAAGGGGCAGAAAGATGAGGACTCATTTGTTGTGCTACATGGTGTTAATCCTACATAAAAGGAAATGTTGTGATCCAATCCTTTATTTCTCTCAATAAGTATAAATTTAAGTTAATAGTTCTAAGCCTCAATGCACTGATGTACAGTTTAGTTATTACCATCAATCTACCAGTTGTACTCACAACCAAACAGAGCCATCTGTGGTACCAGAGCTGGTTAAGTTTATTTATTCTTACTTTTAACTTGGTAGTTGTTTCATGTACAACCCAGAACAAATAGGATAAATAAAGCGATAATACCCTTGAATGCATTGCAACACCATATATGCAGCCAGTTTAATGTATTGAAAATCATAAGTCATTGTACAACTCTGTGGTTTGGAACAGCTCTTATTTTTCTTAAATTGTTTATTCTTTTTGTCACTTCCTCTGTTTTGGATTCCAAATTTAACCCCTCAATTAGATTGTTACTTGTAATTATTCCCAAATATTTATTCTTCTAAATATAAGACATAGAATCCCTAAGTGAGATCAGAGCAGTAGTCATGATTGGTATCGACTGTTATCACCTACCCTATCACCTATTTTATACTATGGCACGATGGCACAATCTATTCCTTCCAGTCTAAACTTGGATTCATCAGGCAGTTGCCATATCACAACAATGTGGTGGATTTTCCGTTCTGGATCTGTCAACACCTGGAGTTAAGCAGGTCATGGGACATTAATGAAACCGTAAGCAAATCATGGGACACTTATAAGACTGCAGGATGGGGAATACACACTCATCCACTGAGGGGCGAGGCGCCCCTTCTACATCCTGCATAAAACCAGAGGGCCAAGAAATGAGAGCTGGCTCCTTGTAGTAGAGTAACTGTTCTGTACTCTTGTTTTGTTGCATTAAACCTTTTTTATTGACTCAACCTGTTTGACTCGGTGTGGACTCCTTTCCAAACCTTATAATAGGACCCTGAGTGCTTCCACCAGCAGAGAATCGGCAATGGTCTCCGTTGGCGCTCGGACTGGGGCCCGGTTTGTGAGTGTCTCTTCTATGCCATGTTAATTTATGCATGGGACAGAGCTTGCTGGATTCCATGGGAATTGCAGTATTAGGTCGTCATTTTGAGCGGACGGCCTGGTAGAGGTTTGGTGACGCTCCTTCACCCTATCACAATGCTAATCCTGCCCCCAATAAGTAGGGGCATCCTCCCCCCACCATCACGGGAATAATGGGCCCCCCATAGCATGCATGCACGTATGCACAAGGGTGATCCAATCCCTCCCCTCCACTGAATTCCCAAACGCAGTGGCAGGGAATGGAGAATTCCAGCCAATATTTGCCCCTTATCTGCAAGTAGAGGTGCACTGATTGCGAAAAGCATCTTTTCAGTAGTTGAGCGACCACTTACTCACTGTATTAAGACACCTGTATCCAAAAAGGAAGTTTTAGAGAACTCAGTATTTCATCAGTGGGATCAAAATGAGCGTATAAATTGACCTGACATTGCTTCTGGATGAAAACCATGTAATTCAGTAATGAATTAATGTTGTTCACATTTAGTCCAGTTACTGCAAAAAATGAATACAACAATTGAATGTATTGAATAGTGCTACACTCTTATTAAGTGGTTTTTGAATTTATGAAAACTACCACAGCAACAATTTTGATTAATTCAGTTGGGATATGAATGCACAATATTTAATTGCCTTTGAAATATTTATTAAGAGTATTATCAGTCCTACACATAGGGATTGTTAGTGTCAGAAGTATTTTATAATTTATTGTGCAGATGAATGCTAACCTGTTTCTACATCTTGTCACAATTTGTTTGGGAAATTCCAAAATATATGAGAATTTGGGCAAAGTGGGAATTCAGAAGTGGTGCTCTTTGATTTTTTTTGCTCTATAACTTTTTCATCTTCAGAAAGTGGCGTTGCCCTGCTACAGGAGTAGAGGCTAATTATTTGGGGAGTATTTTGTCTGCTGAGGAAAAAGTGGAAAAGGAAGACAACTGTGACATCACAGAAAGCTGGATTTGGTAATGGTTGTCAGCACAAGGGAGAGAGCGCATTGGAAGGTAGCGGGTAAGTTGTTTTCTCCACTTCAAAGCTACATTATGCAGGAGCACAAAAGCATTTTAAAAACAAAACTTAAAGAATTTTTCACTTGCCACAACTTTAATTAAGAGTCTTTTAAGCTAAAAGATGCCTGGGGAGCTCAGTCCCATGTTTTGCATTGTATGCAGCATGTGGGAATTCTTAGGCACTCCTTGCAGCCTGGATGGCCACATGTGCAGGAAGTGCCACTGGTTGACCAGCTTGAGAGCCAGGTTTTGGGGCTTGAATGTCAGCTGGAGGCACAGCGGTGCATCCGTGAGGCTGAGAGGTTCGTGGATAGCATATTTTTGGATGTGGTCACCCACAGCTTAAGGAAAGTGCAATCAGAGAGGGAATGGGTGACCACCAATCAGAAGGAGGGTCATCAGGAAGGCACCAGCATACATCACACTCAAGAACCGTTTTTCTGGAAACGGGGAGAGTGATGGTTTCTCTGGGGGGTGCAACCAGAGTCAAGTTCACAGCACTGTAGTTCACTCATTGGGAGGAGACTCAATAAAAATGTATAAAAATGGAGCTGTTTAAAAACAATGTTCAGACCACAGCTGGAGTACAATCTGCAGTTCTCTATAGCAAAGAAGTGATTGCACTAGATGTGCAGTTAGTGTGCAACCACCCAGTGCACATCATGCACATCAGCATGCATGACGCATACATCCTGGCATACTTTGCGGTTACCAACACCTTTGAGGCGCTCCCTCAGGTGAGTGATTTGCTAGGATTACCCGCCGAGGTCATGGCTAATGTCACCTGCAAAAAAGCCCCAGATCATGGGCTGGATTCTCCGACACCCCGCCGGGTCGGAGAATTGCCGGGGGGCGGTGTGAATCCCGCCCCCCCCCCCCCCCCCCCCCCGTCTCCCGAAGTCTCCGGCACCAGAGATTCGGCGGGGGCGGGAATTGCGCCGCACCTGTCGGCGGTCCCCCCCCCCCCCCCCCCCCCGGTGATTCTCCGGCCCGCGATGAGCCGAAGTCCCGCTCCTGTCATGCCGGTCCCGGCTCCCTTACCGGCGGGACTGGCGGCGCGGGCGGGCTCCGGGGTTCCTGGGAGTGGGGGCGTGGGACGATCTGGCCCCGGAGGGTGCCCCCACGGTGGCCAGGCCTGCGATCGGGGCCCACCGATCGGTGGGCGGACCTGTGCCGTGGGGGCACTCTTTTTCTTCCGCGTTGGCATAGCTTTCACGATAGCAGACGCGGAAGTGACTCCCTCCCCTGCGCATGGGCGGGAATGACGTCAGCTCCAGCGCATGCGCGGACTTCCGCCGGCTGGCGAAGTCCCTTCGACCCCGGCTGGCGTGGCGCCAAAGGCCTTTCCCGCCGGCCGGCGGGGCGCCAATCTAGCCCCTCAAGGTTAGGGCTTGGCCCCTAAAGGTGGCCCGACGCCGGAGTGGTTCACGCCACTCCACCCTGCCGGGACCCCCCGCCCCGCCGGGTAGGGAAGAATCCCGGCCCATTTTTTCTAAACATTTTATTAGGGCATTTGTAGATTTTATAATAATAACAATACCCTGTATAAACATGGGAACATAAAACATTTCCATCCCTATCCGAGCTTCACACCCCAATAATGAAGCAATAGCCCAAACTGCACCTCTTTGTAGATTTTTGCCTCTGCTGACATTTTAATTTTCTCCGATGAAGTCGACGAACGGCTGCCACCTCCAGACGAATCCCAGCATGACCCTCTGAGGACGAACTTTATTTTCTCAAGACTGAGAAACCCAGCCATGTCACTAACCCAGGTCTCTAATTTTGGGGGCTTTGAGTCCCTCCACATTAACAGAATCCATCTCCGGACTACCAGGGAGGCAAAAGCCAAAACGTCAGCCTCTCTCACCCACTGGACTCCCAGCTCTTCCGACACCCCAAAGACCAGCACCTCTGGGCTCGGCACCACCCATGTTTTAAGTATCGTGACATAGCCTTAGCAAACCCCTGCCAAAACCTTCTAAGCTTCGGGCATGCCCAGAACATGTGGACATGATTTGCTGGACCTCCTGCGCACCTCGCACACCTGTCCTCTCCCCTAAAAAAACTTGCTCATCCAGGCCACCTTCATGTGTGCCCGGTGGACTACCTTGAATTGTATCAGGCTAAGCCTGGCACAGGATGAGGATGTGTTAACCCTACTTAAAGCATCGGCCCCAGATCATTTTAATGACGCTCACACAGCAACCAGGAGTGTCGTCAAGCGGCGCATCGGCATGCTCAAGATGCACTTCCAATGTCGGGACCGCTTTGGTGAGGTGCTCCATTATAGTCGCCAGAGGGTCTCAATCATCGTGGTGCCCTGCTGCATCCTTCATAACATTGTGCAGCAGTGAGTGACACGCTGGAGGAGGAGGAAGAACGGCAGGGCTCATTCGAAACCCAGGTACCTGAACTGGTATGGCAGGCTGCCCAATGTGAACTCCAGCCTGTGCTCCAAAGTGCTCCTCCTAAGATTCCTAAGTCTGAATCTTACCTTCAAAATAACATACCACTGTCCGGCCGGATAATCCCTGCAGGTATACTGGCAATGCCTTCTCACAAGCTCAAATATGTTGATGGGAAAGTTTGCAGGAGATGGTGAATGATTAGGGCTCACTCACTGGGGATGCTGTCATACAAAGCAAGACGTTCATGTGTCATGGGCGTCCTGCACTGAGACAGAGTCATGTCCCTCAGTGAGTGGGCGATGTCTATCTGTGACTGGCTAAATTGAGTCAGTACCCTTTCCAATTCTCTCAGTGCCCTCAGCCATGACACTTTGTGAATGAGCCAAGCTCTGGAGTGCCGCAGCAATGTCCATGTGCATCTGGGGCAGTCTGCCCTTGACTGGACTCTCCTGTCTTGCACCTCAGCCATCGACCATACAGTGTGCCCCAAGCCTTGGACGTCCTGAAACGTGGCTCTGATGTCTTGCTCCAGGCCTTCCACTGCAGTGTTGGCCTGTGTGCCACACATCGTCAGCACCATCTTCTGAAGGTGGCTGGACTCCTCCTGCTGTTTTTGCAGGTGCTACAAATTTTCTGACACCCCCATGTAGATTCTGGCTCTGCTTCTGCACCTGCATCTCCGACCATCCGCTTGATCGGGAGTCCCTGCCTCCACCTGATGTGCTGCAACATGTGTTACCAGAGGGTAACCCAGGAGCCTGATCACTAGCATTACCCACCAAGGTAATTGTCTCTGCAATGGTGGATTGTGCAGGTGAAAGCAGAGGCGAGGCATCGGTGACAACCCAAGAGTGATGCTCTGGGGTCTTCTAAGGGTCTGGATGGAGGACAGCCACCCTGCACAGCCCAGCCTTGTCTGATGGTGATTCTGCAAGACAAAAGACATAGGGTGACATCTTGTGAAGGACTAGTCTTTGAGACTGGGGTGACTCAATTGATACAGGAATATCTGCGTTGCATTGGACTCTCATGTTTGGTGCATGCAGAACTGCATTGTAGCCACTGCTGTCTCTTCAGCTTTCCCCGCAAGTTGTAGGCCGCTTCCTCAGGGTGGGTGCAAACCCAAATATCTGGGATGCCCCTTCCTGTCCTCTGGTGCTCCTGCCGATTATGGGCACTTTATCCTTGAGGACGAAGAAAGGACATAGCGAGTTATTGGGATGTGGGGTTTAGGGGGATTTGTAGCTGTGGCATATGTGCGCAAGGTTCCTGGCCAAAGAGGCCAAAGTTGGGATTTCATGGAGGGTGGGTTGCAAGGGATATGCATGCAGGTTGGGTGTTGTTGGCCCCTTAAGGGATTGGGAACATATGTGTGGAGTGAGGGATGGGAGTGATGCCAGGGGCACAGAAATGGTTACTCACCCGAGCTGTTCTAAGGAGGTCACTCATCTTTTTCCGGCTTTGCATGCTGGTCCTCTTGGTGAGGCTAGCTGCACTGACATCCTCTGCCAGGCCTTGTTCAGAATGGCGGGCTTGAGTCTGCCCCACCCTGGGGAAGAGGGTGTCCCTGCACTCCTCAAAGGTGCCCAGCATGCGGTCAATCTCCGACTCCAGGAACCGTGGTGCAGGTCTTTTAGTAACCACCTTCTTAGGTGGAATGACAGTCTGTAGTGAGTGGAGAACTTAAAAGCTGTTCCAGCTTGTCAGGCTGTGAATGCAATTCCTGACCTTAGAGACTGAGATGCCAGCGGGCCGGACACCAGGCCGGCTGCACGTGGGCTGCATGCTGGCCTATTTGCATGACATGAATTTCTCCTGACCGGTGCTCCCCGTGGGGGCACACAGTTCCGGTAATTCTACACCGGCAGCAGCACTTAGTTCCAGAAGGGAGAATTCAGCCCTTCGTCTCCAGAAGAGAGAATCCAGGCCAACATGTTCAAACTAGGAGATGGAGGCAGAGAAAAAGAAGCCCTGGGAGACTGTGTACTCGAAGCGCAGAACAAGAGATGGAAAAAAAAGAAGCATTTAAGGAGTGTGTTACATTGTTGCCTACATTATGACATTTGACATTTCCCTTTGATTATATTCCACAAATATTTCTTAGTGGTGATGCTTCTATTAATTAATCAATAATATGCTGAAGTCGAAAGCTGGTCTAAATTGGTGGGTTTCTGTTAGATGTTGAATCATTCTTTTGTGCTCACCAACCTTTAAAGTAGTCAGGAGTTACGTGTGTGTTGTGGTGAGTAGAAAAACTTCAACAATTGCTGACAAAGTAATAGTTTTATGCAGTGAAGCTTTTGTAATAGGGAGCAAGCGAGAATGTGTTCTGTGAAACTCGCAGATCGGCTTAAATGTATCAGGTCACTTAATTTAGTCCTGTGGGAACATATCAAGAGAAAAGATTAAAATATTAGTTGCTTTTGCAAAACCGTACTACTGAGCAGCTTTGTCTGCCAGGAATACAGATATGAAGAAGAAATGCTTTTCTATCCATTAAAATGAATGGATAAAAAGTCATGGGAAGCAAAGCCTTAATTTCCTGGTGGTTTTGCAATCCTTGAGGGTCTGGTTCCTGTTGGGAGTGTGGGATTGGTCCTGATGTAAGCTTTTGGCATTTTGGCAGAGATTCTCCACCAGAAACATCTTATTTGCGCAGCTCAACTAAAGTATATTTCATAAATATATCCAGTGAATGCATTCCAATATGTTTAAAGACCAAAGTACAGAAATAGGAGCAGAAAGATAGCTGGCACTTAAGTTGGCACGGGTGTAGTATAGAGGAAATTATAAGGTAGAAGAGTACACATATTGTAAATACTCACCATTAAAGACAGTCCGATTTGTCTCTAACCCGCTAACCTTTGGCTCACAGTTGTGGTGGCACATGAACATCCCACATGGTTACAACTCCACCAAGAAGTGGCAGGGCATGGGGAAGCAATGTGAGCCCACTTTGTATGACAGCATCCCCAGTGCGTGAGCCCTAACCATTCACCATCTCCCGCCAAACTCCTAACCCCCTCACCACCCCCGCCAACATATTTGGCGAAATATGAGAAGGGACTACTAGCACACATGCAGGGATCAGCCGGGCACACAGTGGCTTGTTATTTTGAAGACAGGAGTCTGAATTTGTCAGACAATGAGGAGCAGCAGAACTCATCTCACAGTGAGTTGTCATCGTCCTCCTCTGCTCCACAAACAAGACCCACTGATCCTGCCAGCCCAGGAGCAACACCCTGTGGTGATGTTGGCATGACCCCGCGGAGGGGGAAGCTTTTGTAGTAGGAAGGAGTGGAAGACGAGGGGGAAGGTGGAGTGAAGGACTCAGGGAGAGGGAAGGGGTGGAAGGATTAACGGAGAGGGCAGGGTTGAGAGGATCAATGGATGGTAGATTTTGGGTGGGGGGGAATAAGAGATGGGTTGGGGCAGTGGAGCTGCTGGTGGCCTGGCCTAGTAGTTGGTAAATAGGCTGTCCTGTGTGCGACAGCCCTGGATCACATGTTGGGTGGACCGCTGTGGTGAATGAGATTCACACGGTGTTATAAGTTACCAATGTCACTCTGTTCCCATTGTATATACGTACCGATATTGTAAGTGCAGTTGCACTACTTGACCACCAGGGGAGTAGCTTTGGGAGTACTCAAGAGTTTTGTACTGGGCTCCCCCCTTGGCTTCGCCCAGAACTCCTCCCCCTGGGGCTGCTGTATAAAGATCCGTGCCACAGAGCCAGCCGGCCAGTTCATCGAAAGTTCAACGGCGAACAGGCTGGCTCTGTTGTAAGTATATTAAAGCCGCTATTCTAATCCTACAAGCACGTGTCCGTAGAATTGATGGTTCCATCAATTTAATATACTTACGAAACAGTCGAAGTAAATCATGGAAGCAGCCCTCAAGCCCGGACGCCTAGAACTCGACCCGCAGGATGCAGAGGCTAAGGAAATTTTCTCCCACTGGCTGAGATGTTTTAAGGCCTACCTGGCAGAAGCCAGCACCGCTGGAACAACGGAGGAACAAAAGCTCAGCCTACTGCATGCGAGGGTAAGCCACAGAATCTCCACGCGGCTATACCCGGCCGGTTCTTACACCGCAGCGCTGGCGATATTGGACAAAATGTACGTTAGCCCCATCAACGAGGTTTATGCACGCCACGTGTTTATGACTCCCCGTCAGCGGCCGACAGAAACACTAGCTGAATTCGTACGGGAACTTAACAATCTTTCCAATGACTGTAACTACCAGGCCGTTACCGCGGCCGAACATAGGGAGCTTGCTGTGCGGGATGTTTTTGTAGCGGGCCTCAGTTCAAACTATGTGCGCCAAAGGCTGCTGGAAAAGGGGGCCCAAGACTTAGACACTACTGTGGAGGCTGCTACCACAATGGAAGTCTCCTTCCGCAGCCTCACCTCATTTCCCACGGACCCCGCGACCCCATCGTGGGCCCCCGACCAACAACTCCCCCAGGCCTGTGCCGCACGGCCTCCCAGCTACCGCGCTGCCAAAGCCAGTTACTCTACTGCCCCAGCCAGTCACTCTGCTGCCCCAGCCAGCTACTCAGCTTCCCCAGCCTGCCATTTCTGTGGACAAAGCCAGCACCCGCGGCAGCACTGCCCAGCCCGATCCGCAACCTGCAGCAGCTGTGGGAAGAAAGGCCACTATGCCAGAGCGTGCCTCGCGAAAAGGGCCCCAGTTTCTAACTCCCCAGTAGAGAGAACAAATCGCTCCCAGCACCAGCGGGCCCGCGGGGCCCGAAATGCTGCGGCCTACACCCCGACTCCGCCCCCTCCCGCCACGTGCGATCCATGGGGGCCGCCATCTTGGCAAACCCCCACCATGCGGCCGGCCACGTGCGACTCATGGGGGCCGCCATCTTGGACGCCATCTTCCTCGCCGCTCACCACGTGCGATCCACGGGCCCCATCTGCATCTCCATGCTCAGATAGCTCATCAGATGACTACGACTTCCCCGGGCACTCTTCACGCGGCCCGCAACTCAGCGTAGCAATCCTGCATCAAGCTCGCCAGAACGTGCCGGCATCTACTCGACCGGACGCCCACTCGGAAGACTACGACTTCCCCGGGCACCCATCATGCGGCCCGCAACTCATCGCGGTCACCCTAGATCAATCCCGCCCCAAGCACCTACCAAGTTCGATGGCGGAGGTCCAGATCAACGGGTACAGCACGCCATGCCTCTTTGACTCCGGGAGCACCGAGAGCTTTATACACCCAGAGCTGGTAAGACGCTGTTCGCTTCCTATTTTTCCTGTGAGCCAAACTATCGCCCTCGCTTCGGGCTCCCACTCAGTCCAAATCCAATGACGCACCGTCGCTACGCTCACAATTCGAGGCGCTAATTATTCAAAATTTAAACTTTATGTCCTGCCCGACCTCTGCACGCCACTCTTATTAGGCCTGGATTTCCAGTGCAACCTCAAGAGCCTCACCCTCAGCTTTGGCAGGCCCCTGCCCCCACTCACTATCTGCAGCCTAGCCACGCTGCGCATCTCCCCCCCTCCTCTCTTTGCCAATCTCACTCCAGATTGCAAACCAGTAGCTACTCGCAGCAGGCGATACAGCCTACAGGATAGGGTCTTTATCCGATCGGAAGTCCGAAGGCTGCTCAGTGAGGGGATCATAGAGGCCAGTAATAGTCCCTGGAGAGCTCAGGTGGTGGTCGTCAAGACCGGGGAAAGATTTTGCATGGTCGTCGACTATAGTCTGACCATAAATCGCTTTACGCTCCTAGACGCGTATCCCCTCCCCAGAATTGCAGACATAGAACATAGAACAGTACAGCACAGAACAGGCCCTTCGGCCCTCGATGTTGTGCCGAGCAATGATCACCCTACTCAAACCCACGTATCCACCCTATACCCGTAACCCAAACAACCCCCCCTTAACCTTACTTTTTAGGACACTACGGGCAATTTAGCATGGCCAATCCACCTAACCCGCACATCTTTGGACTGTGGGAGGAAACCGGAGCACCCGGAGGAAACCCACGCACACACGGGGAGGACGTGCAGACTCCGCACAGACAGTGACCCAGCCGGGAACCGAACCTGGGACCCTGGAGCTGTGAAGCATTTACGCTAACCACCATGCTACCGTGCTGCCCTGGTCAACCAGATCGCCCAATATCGGCTATTTTCCACGGTGGATCTGAAGTCTGCATACCACCAGCTCCCAATTCGCCCGGAGGACCGCCACTACACGGCGTTCGAGGCCGATGGCCGCCTCTTCCATTTTCTCCGTGTTCCCTTCGGCGTCACTAATGGGGTTTCGGCGAGCAATGGACCGAATGGTAGACCAGTACGGGCTGCGGGCCACGTTTCCGTATCTGGACAATGTTACCATCTGCGGCTATGACCAGCAGGACCACGACGCCAACCTCCATCGTTTTCTCCAGACGGCACAGAAATTAAACCTCACTTATAACAAGGAGAAATGCGTTTTCCGCACAAACAGACTGGCCATCCTCGGCTACGTCATGGAAAACGGAGTCCTGGGCCCAGACCCGGACCGTATGCTCTTAGAACTCCCCCTCCCTCATTGCCCCAAGGCCCTCAAACGGTGCTTGGGGTTCTTCTCATACTACGCCCAGTGGGTCCCTCAATATGCGGACAAAGCCCACCCACTCTTTCAGGCCACACGATATCCCCTGTCAGCTGAGGCGCGCCAGCCTTCAACTGCATCAAGGAGGACATCGCCAAAGCAGCCATGCGGGCGGTGGATGAATCCACTCCCTTTCAGGTTGAGAGCGACGCCTCAGAGGTAGCTCTAGCAGCCACTTTAAATCAGGCAGGGAGGCTTGTTGCATTTTTCTCCCGTACCCTATCCGCTTCAGAACTCCGACACTCCTCAGTCGAGAAGGAAGCACAAGCCATCGTGGAGGTTGTTCGTCACTGGAGGCACTACCTTGCTGGTAGGAGGTTCACCCTCATCACCGACCAACGATGGTTGCCTTTATGTTTGACAACTCGCAAAGGGGCAAAATAAAAAACGATAAAATCCTTCGGTGGAGGATCGAACTCTCCACCTATAGTTACGAGAGTTATCGACCGGGGAAGCTCAACGAGCCCTCGGATGCTCTATCCCGCGGGACATGCGCCAGCGCGCAGATCAGCCGTCTGAAAGCCATCCACGATGACCTCTGCCATCCAGGGGTCACCCGGCTCGCCCACTACATCAGAGCCCGAAATCTGCCTTTCTCCAACGAGGAGGTAAAAGTGGTCAACAGGGACTGCACGATCTGTGCAGAGTGCAAACCGCACTTCTATAGACCAGACAGGGCCCACCTGGACAAGGCTTCTAGGCCCTTTGAACGCCTTGCGATCGATTTCAAAGGGCCACGCCCCTCCACTAACAAGAACATTTATTTCCTCAACATCATAGACAAGGTCTCCCGATTCCCTTTTGCCATTCCGTGCCCCGACATGACCTCCCACAAAGTCATTAGGGCCCTGCATAATGTATTCACCCTGTTTGGTTTCCCCAGCTACGTGCACAGCGACCGGGGTTCGTCCTTTATGAGCAACAAGCTGCGTGAGTACCTGCTCGACAAGGGCATCGCCTCGAGCAGGACTACCAGCTACAACCCAAGGGGGAACGGGCAGGTGGAGAGGGAGAACGCGACGGTCTGGAAGACCGTCCTACTGACCCTCCGGTCTAGAAAACTCCAAGTCTCCCAATGGCAAGAAGTCCTCCCGGACGCGCTCCACGCAATTAGATCCCTCCTCTGTACAGCGACCAATCAAACCCCCCACGAGCGGCTCTTCATTTTTTCTAGGGGCACTACCACGGGGGTCTCACTTCCGGCGTGGCTGAGGACCCCAGGCCCGGTTCTCCTGAGGAAGCACGTCAGGGCGCACAAAACCGACCCCCTTGTTGAAAAGGTGCGTCTCCTCCATTCCAACCCACAGTATGCATTTGTTGAGTTCCCGGACGGTCGCCAGAACACAGTATCCCTTCGGGACCTGGCACCCGCTGGATCCAGCCCCCCCCCCCACCCCCACTGAGGAACCCCTTACCCCGTTCCCTATGCTGCTGCCCCCTCGCGCCCCCGATCCTGCAAGCTCGCCCCACCTGTTCCACGCGCCAGCACCAGCCCGCCCCCCCAGCGCCCCCAGTCTCCGGTCGAGCCAGAGGTGTATGAAGTTTGGATGAGACCCGCCCCGGAGTCTGCCATCGTACCCCAGCTCTCAACACCCACCCAGCCACCGCAAGAGGCTGCAACCCCGGTGCTCCGCAGATCGCAATGAATAATTCATCCACCGGACAGACTAACTCCGTGAGCCACCTACCCGCCGGACATGATATTTTTCACAGGGGGTGAATGTGGTGAATGAGATTCACACGATATTATAAGTTACCAATGTCACTCTGTTCCCATTGTATATACGTACCGATATTGTAAGTGCAGTTGCACTACCTGACCACCAAGGGGGGTAGCTCTGGGAGTACTCGAGAGTTTGTACTGGGCTCCCCCCTTGGCTCCGCCCAGAACTCCTCCCCTGGAGCTGCTGTATAAAGATCCGTGCCACAGAGCCAGCCGGCCAGTTCATCGAAAGTTCAACGGCGAACAGGCTGCCTCTGTTGTAAGTATATTAAAGCCGCTATTCTAATCCTACAAGCACGTGTCCGTAGAATTGATGGTTCCATCAACCGCAATGCCAGCTCCACCTCCACTCCTGGATCTTTCTCGACTCCATCCTTGTCCTCCTAGTTAGATGAGGCCGGCCGTTCTTCCTCCTCCTCCAATATGTCACCCTGCTGCTGCACAATGCTATGAAGGACTCAGCAGACCACGCATGCTCAAAACCCTCTGGGTCTACATAGATGTGGCCAACCACAGTGGACCAGGCATTGGGAATGCATCTGGAGCACGCCATTGCACCCCGTTTGATTGGGGCGGGGGGATGGATCCTCAGCAGCAGGGAAGCAAATGAGGGCTGAAAGGAGATGCAGTACTCAGCAACGGCAATCTCAATACACATGATAAGCAGGAACATGGCAGGGAGTGGGGAAAACCTGTTGGATTAAATTGCATCTATTTCAATGCAAGAGAGCTGACAGGTAAGGCTGATGTAGGTACGTGGGACTGGGATATTATAGCCATAACTAAAACATGGCTAAGGAAGGGACAGGACTAGCAGTTTAATGTTCCAAGGTACAGGTGCTTTAGGCAGGACAAAGGTGGCAGAAAGAGAGGAGGGAGAGTTGCATTTTTGATTAAGGGGAGCATCACGGCAATAGTCAGAGATGAAATAACCGAGGGATCATCCAGCGAGGCTTTGTGGGTGGAACTAAGAAATAAGAAGGGGATAGTGACCTTATTGGGGTTGGACTATAGGCACCCAAACAGTCAACAGGAATTAGAAGAACAAATTTTGCAGGGAAATTGGGGAGACTTGCAGGAGTTGTAGGGTTTTCATAGTGTGGATTTTAATTTTCCTTACATAGTCTGGAACTGCTATAGTATTAAGTGCTTAGATGGGGTGGAATTTATTAAGTGTGTTCAGAACATAGAACATAGAAAAATACAGCACAAAACAGGCCCTTTGGCCCACAAAAGGTTTCCTCAGGCAGTATGCGGAGGGCCCGACTCGGGAAAGGACAAAAAGTGACTCAGTAAATCCTCTATCCATGCCAGGATCTTACCCATAACACCATGGGCTCTTAACTTATTTAACAGTCTCCTATACGGCACCTCGTCAAAGGCCTTCTGGAAATCTAAATAAATCACATTCACTGGGTTCTCCTTTGTCTAACTTCCTTGTTACCTCCTCAAAGAACTCTAACAGATTTGTCAGACATGACATCCCCTTGAAGAAGCCGTGCTGGCTCAGTCCTATTTTATCATGCACTTCTAAGTACTCCCAGATCTCATCTTTAATAATGGACTCTAAAATCTTATCAATAACTGAAGTCAGGCTAACCGGCCTATAATTTCCTGTCTTCTGCCTCCCTCCCTTCTTAAACAGGGATGTTACATTAGCCACTTTCCAGTGTGCTGGAACCCTCTCTGTCTCCAGTGATTCCTGAAATATCACCACCAATGCCCCCACAATCTCCTCAGCTATCTCTTTTAGAACCCTGGGGTGTAGTCCATCCGGTCCAGGTGATTTATCCACCTTCAGACCTTTCAGGTTCCTCAGAACCTTCTCCTTAGTGAGGGCCACGCTCAACTCCGTCCCGATTCTCCTGGAGCTCTGGCATCCACTGATGAAGATTGATGCAAAGTAACTATTCAGTTCCTCTGCCATTTCTGTTTCCAATTATTACTTCTCCGGCCATATTTTCCAGTGATCCAATGTTTATTTGTGCCTCTCTCTTTCATTTTATATGCTGAAAAAAACTCTTCCTATCTTCTTTTATATTACTAGCTAGCTTGCACTCATATTTCATCTTCTCCCCCTTATTGCTTTTTAGTTGTCCTCTGCTTACTTTTAAAGGCTTCCCAATCCTCCGGCTTCCCACTAGTCCTCGCCATTTTGTATGCCTTTTCTTTTGCTTTTGTGCTGTCCTTGACTTCCCTGTCAGCCATGGATGCCTTGTCCTTTGCTTATCATGTTTCCTCCTCCTTGGGGTGAGTTTCTGTTGTGCCTCCCGTAGAATCCCCAAAACCCCTGCATTTGCTGTTCCATTGTCTTCCCTCCTTGCTAGGCTCCTGTTCCAATCGACTCAGGCCAGATCTTCCCTCATGTCTTTGTAGTTACCCTTATTTAATTGTAATACCATTACATCTGATTTCAGCTTCTCCTTCTCAAACTGCAGGGTAAATTCTATCATATTGTAGTCACTGCTCCCTCAGGGTTCCTTCACCTGAAGTTCCCAAATCAACTCTGCCTCATTACACATTATCAAATCCAGAATTCTGTTTCGTACTAGGCTCTGTCACAAGCTGCTTCAAAAAAACATCCCTTAGACATTCCACAAATGTATTTTCTTGGGATCCACTACCAACCTGATTTTCACAGTCCACATGCATATTGAAATCCCCCATGATTATTGTCATATTGTCTTTTTTATATGCCTTTTCTATCTCCTGATTTATTTTCTGTCCCACATCCTGACTACTGGCAAAGGGGCCTCTGGCAAGCCTTTAAAAGTGAAAGAGCTAAAGTTCAGGTTTTTGAACCCTATGTTCCTGTTAGGGTGAAGGGCAAGGCTGGCAGGAGTAGGGAACCCTGGATGACAAAACACATTGAGGTTTTGGCCAAGACAAAGGAGGAGGCATTACTCAGGTACAAGCAGCTGGTGCCAAGGGATTCCCTGGAGGTGTACAGGGGATACAGGAGTATACTCAAGACAGAAATTCGGAGGGCTAAAGGGGGCATGAGGTAGCTTTGGCTGAGAGGATTAAGGTGAATCCAAAGGGATTCTTTAAGTATATTAAAGGAAAAAGAACTAGAGAGGGAATAGGACCCCTCAAGAACCAAACTGAACACATACGTGTGGAACTGCAGGAGATGAGCGAGGTTCTCAAATTAATATTTCTACTCTGTGTTTAACGTGGAGAAAGACATGAAGACTTGGGAACCTGGGAAGGTTAGTGGCGATATATTGGGGACAGTTCTGCATTACAGTAGAGGAGGTGACGGACGTATTAAAATGTATGAAGGTGGATAAATCTTCTGGCCCTGACCAGGTATATCCAAGTAAACTGCGTGAGGCTAGAGAAGAAATTGCGGGAGCGCTGGCTGAGATATTTGCATCATTGTTAGCCATGGGTGAGGTACCTGAAGACTGGAGGGCAGCAATTGTTGTACCTTTATTTAAGAAGGGCTGAAAAGAGAAACCTGGGAATTATAGACTGGTCGGCCTAACATCTGTAGTGGGTAAGTTACCAGAGAGGATGCTGAAGGATAAGTTATACAGGCATGTGGAAAGACAGGGTTTGATTAGTAGTCAGCACGGCTCTGTGCATGGGAGATCATGCCTTACAAATTTATTAAGAATTCTTTGATGAAGTAACCAGGAAGGTTGACGAGGGCAGGGCGCTAGGCGTCGGCTGTATGGACTTCAGTAAGGCCTTTGATAAAGTTCCACACAGTAGGCTGCTCTGGAAGGTTAGATCACATGGAATCCAGGGGAGCTGGCAAATTGGATATATAATTGGCTTGATGGTAGGAAGCAGGGGGGTAATGGTGGAATGTTGCTTGTTGGACTGGAGACCTGTGACTAGTGGTATGCCTCAGGGATCAGTGCTGGGCCCATTGCTGTTTGTTATCTCTATCAATGATTGGCTGAGAATGTACAAGGCATGCTCAGTAAGTTTTCAGATGACACTAAAATAGGTGGTATTGTAGACAGTGAGGAAGGTTATCAAAAATTGCAGCAGCATCTTGATAAAGCTGGAGAAGTGAGCAGATAAATGATAAATGGAATTCAATACAGATGTGCATGGTGTTGCATTCTGGAAAGTCAAATCAAGGTAAGACTTTCATGGTGAGTGGGAGGGCATTATGGAATATCATGGAACATAGGGACCTTGGAGTTCAGGTGCATGTTCTCTAAAGGTGGAGTCACAGGTTGATAGGGCAGAAAACAAGGTCTTTGGCATGGGGCCTTCATCAGTCAGGGCATTGACTATAGAAGATGGGAAGTTATGTTGAGGTTGTTTGGACATTGGTGAGGCCACACCTGGAGCATTGTGGTCAGTTTTCATAGAATTTTCATAGAATTTACAGTGCAGAAGGAGACGATTCGGCCCATCGAGTCTGCACCGGCTCTTGGAAAGACCACCCTACCCAAGGTCAACACCTCCACCCTATCCCCATAACCCAGTAACCCCACCCACCACTAAGGGCAATTTTGGACACTAAAGGCAATTTATCATGGCCAATCCACCTAACCTGCACATCTTTGGACTGTGGGAGGAAACCGGAGCACCCGGAGGAAACCCACAGACACACGGGGAGGATGTGCAGACTCCGCACAGACAGTGACCCAAGCCGGAATCGAACCTGGGATCCTGGAGCTGTGAAGCAATTGTGCTATTCACAATGCTGCCGTTTTGGTCATCTTACTATAGGAAAGATATTATTAAACGAGAGAGAGTGCAGAAGAGACTAATAAGGGTGTTGCCAGGATTCAAGGGACTGAGTTATCGGGAGAGATTGGACAGGGTAGGACTTTTTTCTTTGGAGTGCAGGAGACTGAGGGGTGATCTTATGGAAGTGTATAAGATCATGAGAGGCATGGATAAGGTGGATGCATTCAGTCTTCTTCCCAGGTTTGGGGAAACGAGAACTAGAGGGCATAGGATTAAGTTAAGAGGGGGAAGAATTAATGGGAACCTGAGGAGCAACATTTTTTACACAGAGGGTGGTTCGAATGTGGAATGAGCTGGCGGAGGAAGTGGTTGAAGCAGGGACATTGACAACATTTAAAAGGCATTTGGACAGATACATGGATAGAAAAGGTTCAGAGGGATATGGGCCACTGCAGGCAAATAGGGTTAGCTTTGATAGGCTTTTTGGTCGGCATGGACCAGTTTGGGCCGAAGGGCCTGTCTCCGTGCCATAGATTCTATGATTCTCACATGAGTGAGTGCACACTGACTGGATATTGGGCGCTGACATGAATGATGTGCAGCTGCTGGTTTCACACCAACTGCATACTCATGGAGTGGAGGCCCTTCCTATTGATGAAGGGTACCCCTTGTTGAATCGATGCTCAGAGGGTGACATGCATGCCACTGATCACCCCCTGGACCTGGGGCATGCCAGCGATGGCGGCAAATCCTGCAAGCCAGGCATTCTGTTGGGCTTCTTCCAGGTTGAAGATGATGCAGATGAAATGAAATGAAAATCACTTATTGTCACAAGTAGGCTTCAAATGAAGTTATTGTGAAAAGCCCCTAGTCGCCACATTCCGGCGCCTGTTCAGGGAGGCTGGTACGGGAATTGAACCGTGCTGCTGGCCTGCCTGGGTCTGCTTTCAAAGCCAACGATTTAGCCCTGTGCTAAACCAGCCCCTAAGATCGATGCCTGGCCACATACGGCATCTGTGACAGTGTGGATGCAACTGCATGTCAATGTTTGAAGATCCCAAAAAGGTCTCTGGAAGGCGCCAGAAGCATAAATTGTCAGGGCGACTGTCACCTTGATGGCCACAGGAAGTGGGTGACCCCCTCCATACCCCTGCAGAGTCAAGTGCGCCACCATCTGGCACAAGTGACGCAGGGTTTCCCTGGTGGGCCGAAGTCGGCGACAGCACGTCTGGTCCCCCAGCTCCTTGACGTCCGGGTGCCGATGGTATAAACGTGGCCTGCTGCGGCGCCTCCTTCTCACCTCCTCCTCAGCCTGTTGGATGGCCGGCACTTGAGCCTCACCGCTGGCCCCTGCTCTTCTATGAGAGGTTCCTCTTGTGTAGGGTGTTCGCTGGGCTGGCTCTGGCGCTCTTGCCGCCGTGTATCCGTAACTGCTGCAGCGGTTAGGTAGATAGCAATCAGTGGGATCAGGATGTCGACTACAGGCAGAGCTTTGAGACATCTCATAATCCTTAGGGGTGGGTTAGCTCATAGTGTCATTGGTGGGGCTTTTACTCTTAGAAGGGCTTATGCCAGTGAGGGTTCCAAAGGCAAATTTGGGGCAGCAGGGTAGCATGGTGGTTAGCATAAATGCTTCACAGCTCCAGGGTCCCAGGTTCGATTCCCGGCTGGGTCACTGTCTGTGTGGAGTCTGCACGTCCTCCCCCTGTGTGCGTGGGTTTCCTCCGGGTGCTCCGGTTTCCTCCCACAGTCCAAAGATGTGCGGGTTAGGTGGATTGGCCATGCTAAATTGCCCGTTGTGTCCTAATAAAAATGTAAGGTTAAGGGGGGGGGGGTTGTTGGGTTACGGGTATAGGGTGGATATGTGGGTTTGAGTAGTGTGATCATGGCTCGGCACAACATTGAGGGCCGAAGGGCCTGTTCTGTGCTGTACTGTTCTATGTTCTATGTTCAAATGTGCATGTGTCCTTTGTTTGGTGTGAGTTGCGCTAATCCCCTGCTTACTCTGCTGTGGGGCTGCGCTTCGAAGGAGATTCCGACTTCCTGCCCATTAATCAGATTCAAATACATGCAAATTGCAGATTTGCTGCATGGTTCCGCCAGCGCAGGGTGGGTAGTTTGCTGAGCGGTGCTTTGCAATGGGTTTGGTGCCTGGCACGGATCCCGTTTTACGGGCGACCCATCCTTCTCCGCCCGATTAAGAATCCCGATACTGGCGTTGGGCAATGGAGAACCCACCCCATTATGCCTTTTCTTTTACATAACGTAAACTCTGTTCAACTTTAGGCCATTCTTGGTGAAAGTGAACCCAGTTGAAATGTTTCTGAATCAATTATGAAACCTGTGACTGCAGTGCATTGTGTTGAACATTTGGAGTTATTAGAGTGACGGTTACTTTTGTGTGGAAGGAAAAGCACAATAGCATAACATATTGATCAATTTTTTTTCAAATTTGTTCAATAATATTTGTGCATGCAAATATACTGATGACTATTTGAATTTCGGAGGAAAACCTGACTAAAAGGTTAAAATATAAAGAAATGGATTATTCTCCTGTGTTTGTGCTCCCATACTCAATCAAATATAATAGGCGTGATTCTCCAAAATGGAGACTAAGTCTTTGCGCCATCGCATTTCATGATTTTTTCAACGCTCCAGCCCCGACCGCAACATGGCGCGGGGGTTCTGAGGCCAGAAGCGGAACAAAGCAGGCCCGGGGTGGGGGGGGGGGGGGGGGGGGGGGGGGGGGGCACCCCCCCCCACCCCACCCCCGGTGAAAGAGCGCTTTTGCCTGCCCCACGGGCCGTCTCCGACCCTTCGCGCAGAGTTCCCACCAGCAGCAACTAGGGGTGAACGGCGCCGGCGGGACTCTGCCGTTCCCGCGCGGCCGCTCGGCCCATCCGTGCCGGAAAGTCGGCGCCCAGCCGCGGATAGCGGCCAGCGATCGGCGCACACCAAACACGCTGGCGTAAGTGGAGCCGTTTCTCCGCACCTCGGAGAATCGCGCGCCAGCGTCGGGGCGGCGTGGCGCAGTTGCGGCGATTCTCCGGCCCAGCGCGGGGCTCGGAGAATCACGCCCAATATATATTTTCCTGGGGGAAAGGGGAATGATTGAATTACCTCAAGGTATAGGGAATTAACACATGTGTATTAATACTGGGCAGGGTAGCTGCGGGAAGGATGTTCCCAATGGTGGGTATGTCCAGAACCAGGGGATTACAGTCTGAGGATACGGGATAGACTATTTAGGAAAGAGATTTTTTTTTTCTTTTAAAAATAATTTAGAGTACCCAATTCATTTTTCTTCCAATTAAGGGGCAATTTAGCATGGCCAAACCACCTACCCTGCACATCTTTGGGTTGTAGGGGTGAAACCCACGCAGAAACGGGGAGAATGTGCATACTCCACACGGACAGTGACCCAGAGCCGGGACTCGAACCTGGGACCTCAGCGCCGTGAGGCAGCTGTGCGAACCACTAGGCCACTGTGCTGCCCCTCTTTAGGACAGAGATGAGGAGAAATTTCTTCACCCAGAGAGTGGTGAGCCTGTAGAACACGTTACCACAGGAAGTAATTTGAGTCCAAAACACTGTATGATTTCAAGAAGCAGTTTGATATAGCAATTAGGGCAAAGGGGATCAAAGGAAAGGGGGAAAGTGGGATTAGGCTATTGGATGTTCAGCCATGATCATAATGAATGGCGGAGCAGCCTTTAAGGGCCGAATGGCCGCCTCCTGCTCCTATTTTTTCTCTAAATGTTATATTTATATAGATTGACATTGAATATACTTATTAGACCAAATACATTTTTGTCCGACGCGTATAACCAAAGTAATGAGATGCCTGAAACTGAAATTAGGCAGACTATCATTTATGAAACTGAAGTTTTAAAAGGAGGTTGCTTACTTGGCACCTCACTCAGGTTGTGTGCAAACATGCTGGTGTTTGACAAAATGGTGGAGAGTGATGCGGGTTGCTGTGAGGTGCAGATCTCCCTTGGATACTGGTTGTAATAATACCCTGTTCGTATAGATTCACAGGCGAATATTGAAAAGTGCTGACTCAATGTCCTGCCAGGTAAGATCCAATGTGAGATTGTTTTTAAGTTCCTGTATACATAGGTGCTAAAATTGAATAAGAAGAAGGCCGAACAAGAACATAATGGGCTGGATTTGCTGGTTCCCCTTTCGCTGGTGGCGGGATGGATTCTATACTTCAGCTGCTTATCAATGGGATTTCCCATTGAAGCCACCTCACACTGACGGGAAACCTACGGTGGGAGTGCGCTACCGGTGAGAAAGGTGATTGCAATGGCTGGAGAATTCCGGCCAATGTATTTTGGTGATATTTCCCTTGATTTTTCATAAATGCGAGAATTGCAAACTCCTAAGTCTGATCTATCCTTTTCTAATATGTGTTATCTCAAGCCTACAAACAGGGAATTAGATTATTTAATAGAAACATTTAGGTACCAGTAAACAGCTACAAAGAGCTTACCATCCTGTCAGACATTAAATGATTAAGCAACTAGGTGTACACTGATTTATTGTGTCAGACTCTTTCAAGATTTCTGGTTAACCACAACTTGAGCTATTCAGTAAATCACTCTATTGATCTATTGCATGGCCATGCTTAGTAAGCATTCAGGGCTATTTCTTTCTAATGGAGGAGAATACAGGGCAAGTTCCTATATTGGTTATGCTGGTTAAGTACAGAATGACTTACAGGTTATGAGAGTATATATTCATTATAACATGCAGAGCAAAGTTCTTGAGATTGAAGCCTCTACATTACATGCTTTACATTAGCTTGGCCAGGAGTCTCCGGCCATGTGATTCACTTTTCCCGTCGGCAACGCATCCTTTTTTAAAATAAATTTAGAGTACCCAATTAATTTTTTCCAATTAAGGGGCAATTTAGCGTGGCCAATCCACCTAGCCTGCACATCTTTGGGTTGTGGGGGTGAAACACACGCAAACACGGGGAGAATGTGCAAACTCCACACGGACAGTGACCCAGAGCTGGGATCATACCTGGGACCTCGGCGCCGTGAGGCAGCAGGGCTAACCCAGTGGCCATCGTGCTGGCCTGGCAACGCATCCATACCACGGATTCCCAGTAGCATGTGGAGTCTTCAAGAGAAATCCACTGACAAGTGGCAGGAGTATAGAATCCCGCCTTTAGTGACCAGCCGCCAAGAAACACATGGCTGTGAAACCAGAGAATCCAGCCCCTTTTTTTTTCACAATCAACTCTTTTGTTGAAGGAACTCCATGCTCCATCCCAGAGTTCCTGATGCAGCATTTTAAAAAATCACTCTTGCGAGCTCTAAACAGTTGCTTTTTCCAACAGCACAATGATACTCAGTTCTTATGCAGTAAACTGCTGCATTATATTTCTTGATTTCATGATGGGTCAGTGGACACGTCGTCACCTGTGACACCCATAAGCTGGGCCCATCCGGGCTCATGCCCTCAGAGAACAAAACAAACAGCAGGCTGTCTCCACTTCTGATGTGATGTCTGGGTTACACCAGAAGGAGCGGTAGAGCACATAAGATAAGAAAGTTAGGAATTAAGACACAGCAATATATATACTCACCATTAAACAACGTTTTGACCAACAGTCCAACCTGCTTGTAATGTGTGTTGGATGGTGTGGTGAATGTATTATACCAATAATCCACCAGTGTATTTGTATCTGTGCTGTTGCCCTTGTATTTGTATCTGTGCTATGCTGTTGCCTTTGTGGGCTTCTCCTATGGACCATTGTATGGCATTATCCATAGGGGAACATGTTGGGGCATGTACGGGCTCCGCCCATGGCTACTCCCCTTGAAGAGAGATATAAAGAGCAGTCGACCTGTAGGCGGTTCTCAGTACTGGTTCAGTCGCAGGCAGGCACTGTTCTAAGTTGATTAAAGCCACGGTTTACTTCTACTCATGTCTCAAGTGAATTGATGGCCGCATCAGATGGGTGTTAGGATGGGCTGAGCCTGGAAGTAGAGGATCTGCTGGGAAGCGGGGAAGGTTGGTGAATAGGGCAGGGCAGGTCCTCCAATTATACTTGAGCCTCCCACATAGTGACATCCTCAACAAGAAGTCATAGGGACAGAAGTGCCAGCCTACCTTCTACAACTGCATCCACAGTGAGCGAGCCCTAACTGTTTAACGCAACCCCCCCCCCCCAAACTTATATGGGCCCGAGATAAGATTGGCTAGCATACATGCAAGGATCACCGAGGCGGACAGTGGAATGCAATCCTAAAGGCAAGAGTCAAATGATGCGGAATAGCAGAATTCATCTCACAGTGAGTCATCATCATCCTCCTCCATGCTCGCCATATTTGGGCGTGATCCAGAACTCGCCGTTGGGTGAATCTCGATTTTGGCCTTTCCCACTATTTAACCAGCACACCCAGATTGCAATCCGGTGATTAAATTTCACCCTTAGTCATTTTTTTGGGGGAGAATTCCACCGATTTTTTAATAAAAGGATGAGGACACTAGGTGACCTATCTCTCCATAATCCAGCAAATAACTTGATGATGCGCTTTGTGTCATAGGAATTATGGGGTGGGAATGAGTGTCTTCCCTGTGTCACTTGTGGAGTATGAGCACCCCTATTAAGGGGGCAGGGGAGACTCAATCTGTGTTGTATAAAGTTGGCCAGTTTGGAACCAACCTGATAAGTCTCGATTGGCAACTACCGGGTGCAGTGTATTATAACCTTGTAAAATAGACCTAAGTTTCTTTGACACAACTCGGTGTGGATTCTCCGTAACTTCATAAAACTCTGCTTTTCATATCCAGCTCAGTGATAATAAACTGCTTTGACAACATGAGCGCTTAATTGCAAAATTGTTGTCTAGAATCAGGTACTAACAGGTAAAGGAGACTGCTTCCACCAGCTTTGTAACCTATACAGCACAGCTGGAAGATTTTAGCAAACTGATATAACAAACATCAATCTGGATTTACTTATACACATATGCAGCCAAGTCTCCTTTATCTGCTTCTTGCTAACTGGTACAATAACAAACACAGTTACAATAACAAACACCAACTAAAGGAATTGTGATGACCTGTGTCAATATCTAGGAACGGCTTGGGAGAGAAAAATTGCCACCCATGGTCAGGTACATATGCAAACAATTCTATGGGCAAATGGCCAGGCTAAAACTCATGAACAAAACTTCCACTTCTAGCCAGTGAATTACCAGCTACATCAGAATGATTAAAGTTGAAAATGTGAACAAGGTGATTAGACCAACACATACACCATTTGCAAGCAATTAAAAACCTCCCACATAGTTTGATGCAAATTTCCTGGACAAGTAATTGTGTATTTAAAAATAATTGTCGCAGTTCTGTTTCACATAGTTTAAATGGAGTTTAGCACCTGATGGCAGGTATCATAGAACATAGAACATAGAACAGTACAGCACAGAACAGGCCCTTCGGCCCTCAATGTTGTGCCGAGCCATGATCACCCTACTCAAACCCACGTATCCACCCTATACCCGTAACCCAACAACCCCCCCCTTAACCTTACTTTAATTAGGACACTACGGGCAATTTAGCATGGCCAATCCACCTAACCCGCACATCTTTGGACTGTGGGAGGAAACCGGAGCACCCGGAGGAAACCCACGCACACAGGGGGAGGATGTGCAGACTCCACACAGACAGTGACCCAGCCGGGAATCGAACCTGGGACCCTGGAGCTGTGAAGCATTTATGCTAACCACCATGCTACCCTGCTGCCCAGTTTAGAAAATAAATTTAGAAAATATCAGTTTAGAAAATAAAAGCAGTTGGTTTTCTCTCCTGTATCCTTTTCTATTGAATTGCCTGGGCCTTACCATTTGTACTCCAGACTTCATATCAAGTACTAAGGAATGCTTACATAGGAAATTTTGTGCGTCTGATAAATTGAAATGAGTAGCAAGGAGTTTAGGATGGTGGGGTCACCTTTCTCGCCATCTAAAGAATCGGTAGTGAACGTATCCCCGCCAATACATGCTGCTCCGCAGCCATTTACCATTCCAATGAGTATTCATTGACTGGAGCCGGACCAGCAGCTCTCCAGTCCCAATAGCGCCAGAGCTGCAGTGGACAGGACTGGGGCTGCAAACAATTCCAAGACTAAATCCCAGGAATCCAGGATAAGGTAAGTGTTTGGGTCCCCAGGCAGCATATATAGTATATGGGTCTGGCACATAAAGGACTGGAAAGTGGCTAATGTAACACAATTGTTTAAGAAAGGAGGGAGACAGAAGACGGGAAATTATAGGCCGGGTAGCCTGACTTCAGCCATTGGTAAAATTTTAGAGTCCATTATTAAACATGAAATCGTGGAGTACTTGGGTAAAATGGGGTGGGAGCGATGATGTAAATACATGAGGGTAAACTGGGATAACTTGCAAATAAGTTGGATAAAAACTTGGGTAGAGGTGTGTGATGAATGTTATCAGTAGCTGATATAATGGTACCTTATCTTTAATGCATTGGCCCTTTGAGACCGGTCTTGGAACCCTGGGGGACTCCGCCTCTGGCTCCGTCCCCAGGAAACAGTATATATGATAAGGCTCACTCAGGCAACATGCGATGAGCACACTTCTCGGCTGCTGTACAGTTCTCAGATGATTAAAGCCTTTGAATCATCTATCTTCTCTCCTGTGTTGTGATTGAGGGTATCTCAATTTAATCATCTGATACATCAAGATGGACAGCGCTCTAAAGCCAGAGAAACTCAACCTGGAAGCTCGGTCTCCGGAAGCCCCGGAAATTTTTTAATATTGTCTGCGGCGTTTTGAGGACTATATTGACTCCTCACCGACTGAGGTCGACGGCGCTCGCAAGCTGCGTTTTCTACATGCCCGGATGGGCCACCGACTCTCCTCCGCGATCGAGAACGCTGCAAATTACGAAGCTGCGGTCGAGATACTGACGAAACGCTTTGTGAAGCCGATTAATGAGGTACACGCCAGACATTTGCTCTCAACCTGCAGCCAGCGTTCCGGGGAAACTCTGGACGAGTACGTGGAGAGACTCACTGTGCTCGCGAGGAACTGCAACCATAAAGCAGTGACGGCAGAAACCTATATGAACTTGCATATTCGCGATGCCTTTGTGCCCGGTATCAGGTCCTCGTACATCTGGCAGCGGCTCCTAGAAGATGGGGCAAAGGATCTGCAAGGTACGGTAACGCTCGCCTCTTCCCTAGAAACGGCCCACCGTAACCTCCGGACATACTCCACAGACCTTGCAAACCCCTCTCGATCCCCTCCAGACTCAGCCACGCTACAGGCCTGCGCCGCGCAGCGATCCGCTCACTCCGGGGGTTCCCCATGCTATTTCTGTGGGCAAGGTCAGCACCCACGGCAACGTTGCCCGGCCCGCTCCGCGATCTGCAACGACTGCGGGAAGAAAGGGCTAAAGTCTGCCTGGCTGGCCCCAAAGGCCACAAACAAAATCCTCACCAGGCCCAGAAATCAAGCTCCCGGTCTCACAGGCCCCGCAACGTGGCTGCGCGGCGGCCGGTCACGCCCACTTCCGACGCATCATCGACCTCGTGCGAGTCATGGGAGCGGCCCTCTTGGCGACGGCCAGCTTCAAACCCCGACACGTGCGACCGACGGCGGCGGCCATTTTGTGACTCCAGGCGGCCATTTTGTGAGTCTGACTTAACCGAGGACTCTGACTACCCGCAACTAGGAGCGATCATGCTCAATCAATCGCGGCCAAAACACCTGCACAACTCGATGATGCGGGTGCGAATCAACGGCCACGACACTCCCTGCCTATTCAACTCTGGGAGCATGGAAAGCTTTATCCATCCAGACACGGTAAGACGCTGCTCCCTGCGCACCCACCCAGCCTCCCAAACTATCGCCCTCGCCTCTGGGTCCCATTCGGTCCAAATCACGGAGTATCTCGCAAATCAAGGCGCTGAATACACCTGTTTTAAACTTTACATCTTTCCTTAACTCTGCGCCCCCCTGCTGCTCGGTCTGGACTTTCAGTGCAGCCACCGGAGCCTGACACTGTAGTTCAGCGGACCCCTGCCCCCACTCACGGTATGCAGCCTGGCGACACTCAAAGTTACGCCACCCCCCCTCTTCGCGAACCTCACTCCCGACTGTAAGCCCGTCGCCACTGGGAGTCGCCGGTACAGTACCCAAGACATGACTTTTATCAAGTCAGAGGTTCAGCGGCTACTAAAAGAGGGGATCATAGAGGCCAGCAACAGCCCTTGGAGGGCTCAAGTATTGGTAGTCCGCTCCGGGGAAAAGCAACGAATGGTAGTGGATTATAGCCAGACCATAAACCACTTTACGCAACTCGATGCTGACCCACTTCCCCGCATAGCAGAAATGGTGACTCACATCGCCCAGTATCGGGTATTCTCCACGGTCGACCTCAAATCAGCCTATCATCAACTCTCTATCCGCCCAGAGGACCGCCCCTACACGGCGCCCCAGGGTTCCAAGCCCGGTCTTAAAGGGCCAATGTATTAAAGGCAAGGTACAGTTACAGCAGTTACCGATACCATTCATCACATTCACCCCGTGTTTGAAAAAAACACATAGTCCGTCGGGGGTGAAAGTGCAGTTATAAGTTCAGTCTTTTGGGTGGTTTGACCGTCCGTGCTGACCTTCTCCGCCTCTGTGGTGGTGCCGTGGATACGGTCGGTTTTGGTGATGGTATATCCGGGAGCACTGTTGACTGGAGAGCTCTATCCTCCACCTCAGAATTCTGTCATTCTTTATTTTGCCCCGTTGTGCGTTACCGAACATAAAGGCGACTGACCGTTGGTCGGTGACGAGGGTGAACCTCCTACCAGCTAGGTAGTGCCTCCAGTGCCGTACGGCCTCCACTATGGCTTGTGCCTCCTTCTCGACTGCAGAGTGCCACATTTCCGAAGCGGTGAGTGTTCGGGAGAAGAACGCTACTGGCCTGCCCGCCTGGTTGAGGGTAGCAGCCAGGGCGACATCTGATGCATCGCTTTCTACCTGGAAGGGAATGGCTTCGTCCACCGCATGCATGGCGGCCTTGATGATGTCGGCCTTGATACGGCTGAAAGCCGACTGGGCCTCAGCCGTCAGGGGAAAAACCGTGGTCTTAATGAGTGGCCGGGCTTTGTCCGCATATCTGGGGACCCACTGGGCGTAATAGTAGAAAAGCCCCAAGCACCGTTTGAGTGCCTTGAGGCTACGGGG
This sequence comes from Scyliorhinus canicula, assembly GCF_902713615.1. Lineage (NCBI taxonomy): Eukaryota > Metazoa > Chordata > Chondrichthyes > Carcharhiniformes > Scyliorhinidae > Scyliorhinus > Scyliorhinus canicula. The sequence goes on from NC_052166.1 coordinate 47,102,455, forward strand.
GAGGGGCAGTTCCTTAAAGGGACGCATGCGGTCGGGGTCTGGGCATAGGACCTCGTTTTCCACGACGTAGCCGAGGATTGGTAGCCGGGTTGTGTGGAACACGCATTTCTCTTTGTTATATGTGAGGTTAAGGGCCCGGGCAGTCTGGAGGAACTTCCTCAGGTTTGCGTCGTGGTCCTGCTGGTCATGGCCGCAGATGGTGACGTTGTCCAAGTACGGGAAGGTAGCCCGTAAGCCGTACTGGTCCACCATTTGATCCATCGCCCTCTGGAAAACGGAGACTCCGTTTGTGACACCAAAAGGGACCCTGAGGAAGTGAAACAGCCGACCGCTGCTTCAAACGCTGTGTAGGGGCGGTCCTCTGGGCGGATAGGCCGATTTTAGGTCGACCGTGGAGAATACCCGATACTGGGCGATTTGAGTCACCATTTCCGCTATGCGGGGAAGTGGGTACACATCGAGTTGCGTAAAGCGGTTTATGGTCTGGCTATAATCCACTACCATTCGTTGCTTTTTCCCGGAGCGGACTACCAATACTTGAGCCCTCCAAGGGCTGTTGCTGGCCTCTATGACCCCCTCTTTTAGTAGCCACTGAACCTCTGACTTGATAAAAGTCATGTCTTGGGCACTGTACCGCCGACTCCCAGTGGCGACGGGCTTACAGTCGGGAGTGAGGTTCGCAATGAGTGGGGGTGGCGCAACTTTGAGTGTCGCCAGCTGCATACAGTGTAGGGGCAGGGGTCTGCCGAACTTCACTGTCAGGCTCCGGTGGCTGCACTGAAAGTCCAGACCGAGCAGCAGGGGGGCGCAGAGGTGAGGGAGGATGTATCGCGAGGTCCGCGACCCAATACCCCGTGATTTGTACCGAATGGGACCCTGAAGCGAGGGCGATAGTTTGGGAGGCGGGGTGGGTGCGCAGGGAGCAGCGCCTTACCGTGTCTGGGTGAATAAAGCTCTCCGTGCTCCCGGAGGTGAATAGGCAGGGAGTGTCGTGGCCGTTGATTTGTACCCGCATCATTGAGTTCCGCAGGTGCTTTGGCCGCGATTGTTCGAGCGTGATCGCTCCTAGTTGCGGGTAGTCAGAGTCCTCGGTTAAGTCGGACTCACTGATGGAACCATCAATTCAGTGAACACGTGTAGTTGGATCTGAACAGAGGCTTTAATACACTTACAATAGAGCCAGCCTATTCATCGTTGAACTTCAGGTGAACTGGCAGGCTGGCTCTAAGGCACTGATCTTTATACATCGGTCCCAGGGGGAGGAGTCCTGGGCAGAGCCAAGGAAGGAGCCCAGTACAAACTCTCGCGTACTCCCAGAGCGACTCCCCCTGGTGGTCGGATAGTGCAACTGCACTTACAATGGGTAGACAACGAACATATATACATGGAGTGATATTGGCAACTATATGTAGTGTGAATCACATTCACCACACTCACAAAATGGCCGCCTGGAGTCACAAAATGGCCTCCGCTGTCGGTAGCACGTGTCGGGATTCGAAGATGGCCGCCGCAAAGATGGCCTCCCCCATGACTCGCGTCGGAAGTAGCCGTGTCCGGCCTCCGCGCGGCCGTGGTGCAGGGCCTGTGAGGCCAGGAGCTTGATTTCTGGGCCTGGTGAGGCTTTTGTTTGCGGCCTTTGGGCCCAGCCAGGCAGACTTTAGCGAAGTGCCCCTTCTTCCCGCAACTAGGACCCTTCCCGGATCGAGAGGGGTTCACAAGGTCCGCGGAGTATGTACGGAGGTTACGGTGGGCTGTTTCTAGAGAAGAGGTGAGCGTTACCGTGCCTTGGAGATCCTTTGCCCCGTCTTCTAGGAGCCGCTGCCGGATGTACGAGGACCTGATACCAGACACGAAGGCATCACGAATATGTAAGTTCATGTGGACTTCTGCCGTCACTTCTTTATGATTGCAGTTCCTCGCGAGCGCAGTGAGTCTCTCCATGTATTCGTCTAGAGTTTCCCCGAAGCGCTGGCTGCAGGTCGAGAGCAAATGTCTGCCGTGTACCTCGTTAATCGGCTTTACAAAGCGTTTCTTTAGTATATCGACCGCAGTTTCGTATGTCGTAGCGTTCTCGATCACGGAGGAGAGTCGGTGGCCCACCCGGGCATGTAGTAAACTCAGCTTGCTTGCGCCTTCGACTTCAGTCTCTGAGGAGTTTAGATAGGCCTCAAAACACCGGAGCCAATATTTAAAAATTTCTGGGGCCTCCGGCGACCGAGCGTCTAGGTTGAGTTTCTCCGGCTTTAGAGCGCTGTCCATCTTGATGCGTCTGGTAATTAAATTGAGATACCCTCAATTACGAAGAGAAGATTGGTAATTCAAAGGCTTTAATTACCAGAGAACCGGACAGCTGCCGAGAAGTGTGGTCACAGCATGCTGCCCAGTGAGCATCACCTTATGTACCGTTTCCTGGGGGGCGGAGCGAGAGGAGGAGTCACCCAGGGTTCCAAGCCCGGTCTTAAAGAGCCAATGTATTAAAGGCAAGGTACAGTTACAGCAGTTACCGATACCATTCATCACATGTTTTTATCACTTCAGGGTAGGGGGTTAGGAGTAAAGAAACGTCAGATAACTAATGGAATTACCACTTACCTTCTGTGGAAGGTGACTCGGCATTGTTCTACGGGTCACATGATAATGGTGGACATCTTGCATTTCCTGCAAAAAGCATTTCAAAGGACAGGAAAAAGGCAGACCCTCAGAGAAGCATATTGAAGCAGACAAGAGTTTCAACCCAGCAAGAGACAGCCAGAAAGAGTAATGGTCTGCTGTAAGTAAATGGACAGCTCAAAGTGTTATGTTGGCAGGACTATAAGAAAGGAACCTTCTCTCCTCACTGTAAACCTTGATTCCACCTATTATCTCACCTGTTAAAGCAACCTCCAGCAACTCAACAATGGAAACCATTGCAGCTGCCGAGACGACTCTGCAACCTCACTTCAGACAATGCAATCTCAACTTCAAACATATCATGACTGCGCTAAACAATAGTGAGACTGAACTGATCCAATTTTTAGAAGTATTGTTTTTTTTAAATCTTCCGTTGTAATTAATCTTTGTGTGTGCGTGTGTTAGCAACTATCTTTTCTTCGGTAACTGTAATGATATGCAGTAACAGTGTATATAACAAGTGTATATAGCCTCCAACCACTAGGTGTTATGCAAGAGGAACGGGACACTGGAACCGAACAAAACCAGTCTTGGTTAGAGTTACAGGAGCTGTTAATAGCATGGTTAGAAGCGCCACAGTTTAGTGAGCAATAGTTTAGTCTACCCACAGTTTAGTCAACATTAAATAACTAGTCTTAAACTAGATGTTCTGTCATACACTGATTCATTTATTATCATAGTACACAAACATAACAGTAACTTTAACAAACCATTAGCATGCATCAGGAGTCCACAAATAGAGGTCAGTGCACCTTATTTCAGCCATATGGAATACTATCTCTTAAAATTAAATATAAATCAGACCATGATGTTACTAAAGTTTAAAAGGATGCATTTATTGACTTTGAAATACTGTCACTGGAGAGTTTTGTGGTTAACCAAAATAGACATTGGCCGGAATTTTCTGTCTGTTCATGCCAGCGGGATACTCGGGTTCCGCTGCAGTGAATGGCAGCGTGGCAGGAGCAAACTCTGATCGGAGAATCGAGGCCATCATATTTTGTGTATTCACATGAAAGAAAGGATAAATGATTTACAATGGTTCTCAAGAAAAATCTCAAATTATTTTCGTGAATGGCTTTGAATGCAGTAACTGTTATGCAAATGTATGTGCCAGTTTTCCCCCACTTAGAATTGAAATAAACAAAGTTAAACCAGATGTTTATAGCATTAGCTGAGAGGCGAATTTGGCTAGTAGATCAGGAGATCACCCTGCTCTTTCCTTGATATTAGGAGTGAAAATTGGGCTTGGTGGCACCCATTTCTGAGGCACAGTAGGTGCTGTGATGGATCCAAAGTGGTGTTCACAGTATGTTCACAAGCTATTGACACAAAACATGGCAGACACCATCTTGGTAAAGGTGTTAGCAGTTATTATATATGTGTGTAATATATAATATATATTCCAAGGCACTTCACAAGAATGTTAAAATGCAAAATTTAATACCAACTGTTATAATCATAGAATTTACAGTGCAGAAGGAGGCCATTCAGCCCATCGAGTCTGCACCGGTTCTTGGAAAGAGCACCCTACCCAAGGTCAACACCTCCACCCTATCCCCATAACCCAGTAACCCCACCCAACACTAAGGACAATTTTGGACACTAAGGGCAATTTATCATGGCCAATCCACCTAACCTGCACATCTTTGTGACTTTGGGAGGAAACCGGAGCACCCGGAGGAAACCCATGCACACACGGGGAGGGTGTGCAGACTCCGCACAGACAGTGACCCAAGCCGGAATCGAACCTGGGACCCTGGAGCTGTGAAGCAATTGTGCTATCCACAATGCTACCGTGCTGCCCTTCCTGCAGAATCCTGCAGAAGGCCCAGGGATCTGCAACATCAGAATCCCTATGACCTCACCTGAATATGATCTACCCAGATGAGGGGGCAGGACTAGCCCCTCTGTTCCTAGGACTGCTGGGATATAAATACCCCAGCCCAGGTGTGGGAGACTCTTCCGGTAGTAGGAGTTGTGTACAATAACCTGAATAAAACCAAATTTTGTTTTACAGACATTGTTTCTGAGAGGTTGCATTCCTGAGGCTTTTCGCTGGCGATGAGGGTCAAGTGGAGATGCAGGAGGTGCCATTCCCTCCAAACCGGACCCACCTCGATTAGGCCTCAGGAGGCCATCCACTCAGGCGACAGAGATGCTACTAAATCGGTAAGCTTGAGGAGTTTGACGCTGAAACTGGGGATTGGACCCACTACATCGAACAAATAATTTTTTTTGTCTGAACAAAATAGTCGGAGATGACAGACAGTGACCCACCTCATGGTTTGCGGTGTGGAGATATATAACATTATCAAAAGTTTAACTTTTCCTGACTCAACCGACAACCGCCAGTTCGCAGAGCTCGTTAAGATGGTTGGCAACCATTGCAACCCGAAACCGCCACTAATCACTCGCCGTTTTGATTTCCAATGCCAGGACGAACCTATAATGGAATTTCTGGGTCGGTTGCACAAACCCACCAAGTTCTAAGAGTTCAGGCCGGTGCTCCGAGACTGGTTGGTTTGTGGAATCAGAGCCACCCAAGCACATTTGTTGAGTGAAACTGATCTGGACCTGAAAAATCAACCAGATTTTTGTCCCAGGAGGTCACAGAATGCGATGTCCAGGAGCTCCGAGGGATGGCCGGCCTGACCATCGGATGCCCAACAGGGTATGGAGCACCTCTCTCCCAGGCCGCATTGCTCACAGCAGAAGAAATGACCAAAGTGATGGCTATGGAACTTGAAAAACAGTTCACAAAATTCATGGAAGCAATGAAGAAGGAGATGGGGCGGTATTGAAAGTGCTGGTGGAGGAGGCGATTGCCCCAGTGAGGGCGGCGGTATCAAGCCATCGGCGGAGGTGCAGGGGCAAGGTGAGACACTGAAGGAAGTGGAAGAGGCATTATCGCATTAAGTGGTGGTGAAAGGTTCCGGCCCAAATTTGCTGGGGCGAGACTGGCTAACACGCCTCCGTTTTGATCAGCAGCGAGTATGTTGAATGTATCCCAATGGACCAGATGCAGTGTTGGCATGTTTCCAGGAGCTGCTCCAGGAGGCCTTGGTACCATCCTGGCCACCATGATGCGTATACCTATGGGAGTGAGAGACAGAATGGAAGATCAGATTGTGAGGGGTGCCCTCTATGATCCACCTTTAGACCTCAATATTTCCCACTGCTCGATTGGAGAGGGCCCTCAGAAATCACATGGACCATCTCCCTTTCACTCTGATATTTTTATGCCTCTTCCTCTCTCCCTGATTCTCTGCCTTATTTCCTCTCTTCTCTCTCTCTCTCTCTCTTGTATACCTCCCCATCTCTCTCCCTATTCTCACCACCTATCCCTAATTCCCTTCTTTTTCTCTCTGTCTCTTTTTCCAATTTATTTCAGCCTCTTACTCTAGCCTTGCCTTTATAATCCTTTTTCTCTCTGGGTTTCCCTCTCTCCCTCCCCCTCTCTCCACCTCACTTTTTTTATCTGTGCCTCTGACATTCCCTCTTTATTACCCCTATCTCTTCCTCCCGCATTCTCTTTCTTTCCTCCCCTACCCTCCCTCACTTCCTCCCTCCCCCACCCATCCTCTTTCCTTCCCACCCACCTTCCCTCTCTCTCTCCCATACCCACTGTCTCTCGCTCTCCTGGTGTCAGGTCATCCTGCCGCTGGATCTGATGCTTTGTCATTGCTTTGGGGAACTACCTCTGGGGAGGGGGTCTGTCACTGCACTGGATGATATTGTTGGGAACTGGGGAATCAGTTATTGATCATGTGTCTGATACAAGGCATTCAGTGGGTGCTTAAAGAAACAGGGGTGATTTATGGAATTCTTATAGTTGGACATATTTGAGAATATGTTTATATGCAAGATGAAATAAAAAGCTTAATTTCTGAGTATGTTTTATCAGTTGATGTAGGTATAAACACTGCTGCTGGGGATTTAATTAATATTAAATATTCCAGCATGAACTTGCGGCTGTGATTAATCAACAGTAATGTTCCACCCATTCAATAGTCTCTGTACAATCAGCTGTTAACATAGAACATAGAACACTACAGCGCAGTACGGGCCCTTCGGCCCTCGATGTTGCGCCGACCTGTGAAACCATCTGAAGCCTATCTGACCTACACTATTCCATTTTCATCCATATGTCTATCCAGTGACCACTTAAATGCCCTTAAAGTTGGCGAGTCTACTACTGTTGCAGGCAGGGCGTTCCACACCCCTACTACTCTCTGAGTAAAGAAACTGCCTCTGATATCTGTCCTATATCTATCACCCCTCAATTTAAAGCTATGTCCCCTCGTGTTGGTCATCACCACCCGAGGAAAAAGACTCTCACTGTCCACCCTATCTAACCCTCTGACTATCTTATATGTCTCTATTAAGTCACCTCTCAGCCTTCTCTCTAACGAAAACAACCTCAATTCCCTGAGCCTTTCCTCATAAGACCTTCCCTCCATGCCAGGCAACATCCTAGTAAATCTCCTCTGAACCCTTTCCAAAGCTTCCATATCCTTCCTATAATGTGGTGACCAGAACTGCACGCAGTATTCCAGGTGCGGCCGCACCAGAGTTATGTACTGCTGCAGCATGACCTTGTGGCTCCGAAACTCAATCCCCCTGCTGATAAAGGCTAGCACACCATATGCCTTCTTAACAGCCCTATTAACCTGGGTGGCAACTTTCAGGGATTTATGTACCTGGATGCCGAGATCTCTCTGTTCATCTACACTACCAAGAATCTTGCCATTAGCCCAGTACTCTGCATTCCTGTTACTCCTTCCAAAGTGAACCACCTCACACTTTTCCGCATTAAACTCCACCTGCCACCTCTCAGCCCAGCTCTGCAGCTTATCTATGTCCCTCTGTATCCTATAACATCCTTCAGCACTATCCACAACTCCACCGACCTTCGTGTCATCTGCAAATTTACTAACCCATCCTTCTACACCCTCTTCCAGGTCATTTATAAAAATTACAAACAGCAGTGGCCCCAAAACAGATCCTTGCGGTACACCACTAGTAACTGAACTCCAGGATGAACATTTGCCATTAACCACCACCCTCTGTCTTCTTTCAGCTAGCCAATTACAGATCCAAACCGCTAAATCACCTTCAATCCCATACTTCCTTATTTTCTGCAATAGCCTACCGTGGGGAACCTTATTAAACGCCTTACTGAAATCCATATACACCACATCAACCGCTTTACCCTCATCCACCTGTTTGGTCACCTTCTCAAAAAACTCAATAAGGTTTGTGAGGCATGACCTACCCTTCACAAAACCGTGTTGACTATCGCTAATCAACTTGTTCTTTTCAAGATGATTATAAACCCTATCTCTTATAACCTTTTCCAACATTTTACCCACAACCGAAGTAAGGCTCACAGGTCTATAATTACCAGGGTTGTCTCTACTCCCCTTCTTGAACAAGGGGACAACATTTGCTATCCTCCAGTCTTCCGGCACTATTCCTGTCGACAAAGACGACATAAAGATCAAGGACAAAGGCTCTGCAATCTCCTCCCTGGCTTCCCAGAAAATCCTAGGATAAATCCCATCTGGCCCAGGGGACTTATCTATTTTGACATTTTCCAAAATTGCTAACACCTCCTCCTTTTGAACCTCAATTCCATCTAGCCTGATCGACTGAACCTGAATGTTCTCCTCGACAACATTGTCTTTCTCCAGTGTAAACAATGACGAAAAATATCCATTTAACGCTTCCCCTATCTCCTCTGATTCCACACACAACCTTCCACTACTATCCTTGATTGGCCCTAATCTTACTCTAGTCATTCTTTTGTTCCTGATATACCTATAGAAAGCCTTAGGGTTTTCCTTGATCCTATCTGCCAACGACTTTTTGCGTCCTCTCCTCGCTCTTCTTAACTCTCCCTTTAGGTCCTTCCTGGCTAACTTGTAACTCTCAAGTGCCCTAACTGAGCCTTCATGTCTCATCCTAACATAAGCCTTCTTCTTCCTCTTGACAAGTGCTTCAACTTCCTTAGTAAACCACGGTTCCCTTGCTCGACAACTTCCTCCCTGGCTGACAGGTACATACTTATCAAGGACACGCAGTAGCTGTTCCTTGAAAAAGCTCCACATTTCGATTGTACCCATCCCCTGCAGTTTCCTTCCCCATCCTATACATCCTAAATCTTGCCGAATAGCATCATAATTGCCTTTCCCCAGCTATAATTCTTGCCTTGCGGTATATACCTATCCCTGCCCATTGCTAAAGTAAACATAACCGAGTTGTGATCACTATCACCAAAGTGCTCACCTACATTTAAATCTAACACCTGGCAGGGTTCATTACCCAGTACCAAATCCAATGTGGCCTCGCCCCTTGTTGGCCTGTCTACATACTGTGTCAGAAAACCCTCCTGCACACACTGTACAAAAACTGACCCATCTATAGTACTCGAACTATAGTATTTCCAGTCAATATTTGGAAAGTTAAAGTCCCCCATAACAACTACCCTGTTACTCTCGCTCCTGTTGAGAATCATCTTTGCAATCCTTTCCTCTACATCTCTGGAACTATTCGGAGGTCTATAGACAACTCCCAACAGGGTGACCTCTCCTCTCCTGTACCTAACCTCGGTCCATACTACCTCAGTAGACGAGTCCTCAAACGTCCTTTCTACCGTCGTAATACTTTCCTTGATTAACAATGCCACACCCCCCCCTCTTTTACCATCTTCTCTGTTCTTACAGAAACATCTAAATCCTGGAACCTGCAACAACCATTCCTGTCCCTGCTCTACCCATGTCTCTGAAATCGCCACAACATCGAGATCCCAGGTACCAACCCATGCTGCAAGCTCACCCACCTTATTCCGGATGCTCCTGGCGTTGAAGTAGACACACTTCAAACCAGCGTCTTGCTTGCCGGTGCCCTCTTTCGAACTTTTAACCCTATCCCTGACCTCACTACTCTCAATATCCTGTACACTGGGACTACAATTTAGTTTCCCATCCCCCTGCTGAATTAGTTTAAACCCCCCCCGAAGAGCACTAGCAAATCTCCCCCCCCAGGATATTGGTACCCTCTGGCTCAGGTGAAGACCATCCTGTTTGTAGAGGTCCCACCTACCCCAGAATGAGCCCCAATTATCCAGGAAACCAAAACCCTCCCTCCTGCACTATCCCTGTAGCCACGTGTTCAACTCCTCTCTCTCCTTATTTCTCACTTCGCTAGCACGTGGTACGGGTAACAACCCAGAGATAACAACTCTGTTCTAGCACTCAGCTTCCACCCTAGCTCCCTGAATTTCTGTCTCAAATCCCCATCTCTCTTCCTACCTATGTCGTTGGTACCTATGTGGACCACGACTTGGGGCTGCTCCCCCTCCCCCTTAAGGATCCCAAAAACACGATCAGTGACATCACGAACCCTGGCACCTGGGAGGCAACACACCAACCGTGAGTCTCTTTCGTTCCCACAGAACCTCCTGTCTGTTCCTCTAACTATGGAGTCCCTAATGACAAGTGCTCTGTTCCTCTTCTCCCTTCCCTTCTGAGCAACAGGGACAGACTCTGTGCCAGAGACCTGTGCCCTATTGCTTACCCCTGGTAAGTCGTCCCCCGCAACAGTATCCAAAACAGTATACTTGTTATAGAGGGGAACGGCCACAGGGGATCCCTGCACTGCCTGCCGGTTCCCTCTCCCTCCCCTGACGGTAACCCATCTACCTTCTTCTTTTACCTGAGATGCGACTACCTCCCTATAACTCCTCTCAATAACCTCCTCCGCCTCCCGAATGATCTGAAGTTCATCCAGCTCCAGCTCCAGGTCCCTAACGCGGCTCTCGAGGAGCTGGAGTTGGGTGCACTTCCCGCAGATGTAGTCAGCAGGGACACTAGAGGTGACCCTTTCCTCCCACATTCTGCAGGAGGAATATTCAACTGCCCTAGCCTCCATTCCCACTGAACTAACTTCCCAACTACTGAAAAATAAAAATAAAAAACTTGTTAGTTTAGCAATCCAACGGACATAACTTTTTTTTTTGGTTAGAGGAGGAGGATGGGTGGGAGACACTACTTAAGTAGTGTTTCAGGTAAAGCTGTCACTCGAGAACAGCCCCTTCACAAACCACCTTCAACTTACGCTGACCGCACTGCATGTATGCAAATCTCCCCGGAACAGCCAATCAGAAGCTCTGCTCTGCTGCCCTCTGCTGGATGCTTGCCTTCCGTCGAACTCCTCGGGTCACTTGTGCAGGTGCACCTTCAACTTACGCTGACCGCACTGCACGTATGCAAATCTCCCCGGAACAGCCAATCAGAAGCTCTGCTGCCCTCTGCTGGGAATGTTTATGCTGTAGAATGCTGCATCGAGGCCTGGGGGTAGTACTCAATGTTAAAGGTTCACGAGCTGTGTGGGACGGAAACAGGGAAAAAAACCAGGGATTTAGGTTATGTTGGTAGGACCACTGATGACAGCACGGTTAGCATTGTGACTTCACAGCGCCAGGGTCCCAGGTTCGATTCCCTGCTGGGTCACTGTCTGTGCAGAGTCTGCACGTTCTCTCCATGTCTGCGTGGGTTTCCTCCCACAGTCCAAAGACGTGCGGTTTAGGTGGATTGGCCATGCTAAATTGCCCTTAGTGTCCAAAAAGGTTAGGAGGGGTTATTGGGTTAAGGGAATAGGGTTGAAATGAGGGCTTAAGTGGGTCGGCGCAGACTCGATGGGCTGAATGGCCTCTTTCTGCACTGTATGTTCTATGTTCTATACCACCTCCACCAGGATATCAGCGGACCCAGAGACCCAATCACTATTTCTGGGCCCAACCCATTCCTTACCCTTTGAAGCCGAAGGTAGATGCCGAACTGGACCACTTGGAGAAGCTGGGAATCATCCGTCCTATGCAATTTGCAGATTTGGCCGCGCCGGTTATGAAGCCTGATGGGTCCGTCCACCTTTGCGGGGATTACAAAATGTCAACCGAGCATCCCATCTGGATCGTTACCCCGGTCAGTGGTGGACTGGGTCTAAAAATATTGGTTGCCAGGAGACAAAGGGGGCCCACCCACAACTACAACGCTATCATTTAATTTTCATAACGAATAAATAAAATTTTCAAAAAATACATATGGAAAAAAAAGTACAATTAAAATTTGTGTGGAAAAAATGTGTATATCTTAGTAATTACAGTGTACATGTACTGTACATATTACCGGCAGTAGATACCAAATGTAAATACAGAATGTTATAATTGAATTTTTTATTTATTTTTTAAAATTTTAAGTCATTGGTTGATATTTTTAAATAGTTTACTGCACAATTTACACATTAACAGATAGTTCAAAAGCACAATAGAGCATTGCATGCAGTCCACTATATTAAGAGCAATCGTTTGTGTTCACTAGGTGATTGTGTGAATCTGCCAATAATTGCTTCTGCATCCAATTCATCTAACAATTCCTTTTCAATGGATAGCAACATGTATGATTCCAAATTCCCCTCAGACAGCGAATTTCTTAACCTTGTCTTTATGATCACATTGGACTTGAGTAACTGATAGTGTGCAGATGACTTTATAAAGTTCATAAAGGTTATCATATGCCTTGTCATGAAGTCTGTTGGATGCCAGAATTTTTAGTACACACGATGGGCAAGTGCTGCAAATTTTACAATTGTTGCAACTGGAATCCATATTCTCACCATCATTAAGCAATAGCTTTAATACATCAAAGTTTGAAGCAAAAGAAAACAATTCCAATAATACTTGATCTTTGCTGATTTGTGGAAACAGCTTAATAATACCTTCCAATGCTTCATTTTCAAGGCCCTTCTCTGCAATAGTTTTAAACTTTGCTGGGTCCAAGTAGGACAAATCTTTATACAACCGTTTGTGTTGTACAAAGTGTGATTCTAGTGACTGGACAATGCGAACCATTATTAGGTTAAAAACATTTACTCGAAAATCAGCTAGAGAATCTGAGGAATTTCTTTCATCATCAATAAGCTCATCTGCCATTCTTTTCTTCTTCCTCTGCCTCTTAACTGGCAATGCTGTTTCCAACGCATCAATTTCCAATGTTTGATTATCATCTATATTCATCTGTGAAATCCTGTCATTACATTTATTTACAAATTCCAAAGCCTTGCTGTGAACGTTATCAAAATGTCTGTTCCTTCAACTTTGTTGTAGCTGAATCTACCAAACTCCATGCAGTAAACATATCTAAACCACTTGTCTGTAGATAACTTGATAACGGGGTTGTAGTTTCAAATATATACAAGTAAGTAAATGCTGTCAATATGGTTTCAAACTTTAGAAGACTTTGAAGTAAAACATTTGCTTCATGTTTTGTTTTTGCATCAAACTTTTCTGAATCTTATATCATTGATAAGCATGTCAATAGATTTACGAAAGTACTGGCAGCGGCATCATCAAAACGTCCAAATATAGTTGTTGCTGCATTGGATTTTCCTGACCATCTGGTGTCACCAATTAGCTTTAATCATTTCATTTTTTCTTGTCCTAGATGTTTTCCAGCAACTTCTATCCATACAGCCATTCTCTTGTATGATGCTTTCACAAAAGTTGCTATATTCTGGAGCAAATTGAAAAAAGAAACTGCAGGCACACAACATTTTGTTGTTTCAGTTATCACCAAATTCAAGACATGGGCATAGCACCATATATGAACATGTTGATCAGCCACATCAGCAATTTTACTTTGTAAACCATTATACTGGCCATGGTAGCTTGCAGCGCCATCTGTGCTATCAGATAAACATTTTTGGGGGTCAATTTTAAGATGCTGTAATGTTTCAATCAATAGATCAAAAAGTCACTGTCCTGCACCATCATTACTTGGCACAACTGAAAGTAGTGGCTCACAGATAATACCTTTAAGCACATACCAAATAATAATGCTAAACTGATCGATGGATGAATTATCTTGTGTTGAATCAACCTGAATAGAATAATATTTTGCTTGAGAAACTTCATGACTAATTCTTTCTTGTATCATATTCTTCATAATTTTGATTAACATGTTTATAGTTGTTTTACTCAGGTATGTAACAAGTCCACCACGGCCTTTACTTTGAGCCTTTCCTTGTTGCTCTAATCATTTGATTCTTTGTTTAGACTTGTTTTGCACTGCAGAAACGTGAGCTGCCATAATGGGGTCATATTTTGCCATCAACTGCACTGTAGCTAAAAAATTGCCATGATTCAGAACCTCATTATCTAGAGTGTAGGCCGATTCATTTCTGTGACCTCGAAAAGGAAGTGCTTGCTTGTCTAACATCTTTATGATGTCTATAATCCTCATGACAATACTTCTCTGCTTCAATACTTCTTCTTTCCTTTTAATTAGTGATGCTGCAAAGAATTTATCTAAGGTGCCATCATTAACCACACTGATATATTGCTGAGCATTTCTGACATGTGTTGTTGTCGATTCATGTAAAGTCAAGCTCTGGCTGATACGCCTGTAGTCACTAAAGCCATGTACAAAGGGTGATGGATTACAAGTGTTGGGAAACTCAAAGGCTAAGCAGTATGAACAATATAAGCATCTATTTTCTTTGTTATATGTTAGCCATTTTCTTGGGACTGAGTCATTCATAATTTTCCTCTCATACAAACGAGCATCAAATGGCAGATCATCAAGTGGCTGAAGTGGATGTTCAGCAAAAAACTGTTTAAGCTTTGCTCATGATGGATATTGGAAGATTCCAGTAATTGATCTTTCATTTTCTTGCGTAGGTTCATTTACAGGATGTGCTTCAGAAACCAAGTCATTTATGCTTGAAGGAATATCTGATTCCCTGTCACTAGTTGAAGCTATGTGTTCAGATGTTGCAACTACAGGCAGTACAGATACAGTACAAGGAAGCCAGAAGAAATATTGGGCCTGGGTTGATAAGTAATCAATGCACTTGTATTTGTCTCTACATTCAAAGTAGCTCTTCTCTGTTCTTGTAACTCGCATGTCATTGCATCATCACCATGAGCATTGTTTCTTGCTTCTTGATTATTTGTTGCAGAACTGAATATTGATGTGGATTGTGCTTGTGGTATTATAAACTCTGTAATAGGCCTGCATCGCTTGGCTGATTCCTTCCTTTCTGCTTATTTTTGTTCATTGCGTTTTAGTGACCCAGATTTATGCTTTTTCTTTTCCATGCTGGTAGGGGTAATATTCCTGAAATAAAAACTTTATTAAAAATAGCCCACATTGGGAAAAATGAATATTGATGATTGCAAGAATAACTTGAAGGAACGCCAGATAAACCCCTACTTGATAAAAAATATAAAATAACTTACTTACACTTCAATAGGCTATGTTCATTAGTCAATACTACTGTGGCCTATGCAGCTTCAGAAGAGGAGACAATCCACTGTCCAGTGTTCACACCAGCAAGCAACTGAGACAACTGTTGAAACTTAGAAGTTTGGTCCGACTATAGTAAGACATTAAGAATGGTCCCACGACCAAAGTTAACGGGAGCGATTCTCCACTGCCCATGACGGGTCGGGGAATAGCGGGAGGGCCTTCCCGACAATTTTCACGGCCTCCCGCTATTCTCCCCCCCCCTCCGGCCGCCCCCGACACGAATCGCTGCTCGCCGTTTTTTACGGCGAACAGCGATTCTCCGCAGGCCGATGGGCCAAATATCGCGGAGTTTACGGCCGTTTTCACGGCCGCGATCACACCTGCTTTCAGCGTTCGTGAAAACGGCCGCAAAGTGCCCGTCCCGGACAACCATGGCACCGATTGGCACGGGCCTGCGATCAGTGGGCACCAATCGCGGGCAGCGGGTCCGATACCCGCGCACTATTTGTTCTTCCGCCGCCCCACAGGATCAGTCCGCCGGGCGGCTGAGGGGCATGACGGCCCACGCATGCGCGGGTCTGACGCGTCTGTGTGATGACTTCATCCAGGCAAGCGGGGGTTGGAGCCGTCCAACCCGCGCATGCGTGGCTGATGTCATCGTGCGCGTCAGCCGCCGTGACTCTTGGTGGGCGAAGTTAGCGACGTTCGCTAACTCCGCGTCACCGTGATTCCCCCGGCCCCAATACTAGCCCCGCCCGGGGGGGAGAATCGGGTCCCGGGACGGAGCTCCGAGGCTGGCGTGAAACATGGCCAGTTTCACGCCAGCCTTCACGGCACGCCGGATTTGCGGAGAATCGTGCCCAACATGTCCAGTTTGATACCAGTGTAGTGTTACAAGTCGCAACCCTTTGAGTTTACCGATCATGGCTTATCACTTCAATATCTTTGACCTCATGATTCACGGGCAAAGGTACCGCTTCTCCTTTTCGGTGACCTCACGACCCTATGTACTGCTTGATATTCTTTCAAGTTGCCGACCATCTCAAATCACGAACTGTAACTTTATCTTTAAATTCACACACTCTTGCTGAAAACGTGGATTTCCAACTATGTCCGACCCGGGTGAACCAGCCCCCCCCCCCCCCCACTCCTTTTCACATCCGTTTAACACTGCTTTGTTCCTTCATACACTGAGTGATTATTTGTTTGTTTCTTTATTGCATTTATATTTGGTATTGCTCTTTTAAAAACAATTATATTTTATTAAGTTAGAATACAAATCTCAGGAAAGAAGTTGGAGATTTATTTATCTAATTAATTATAATTTTTAAGGGCCCTTCAGAGATTCACGGGCCCCTTCTTGGCTCTCCGGGCCCCGGACCAATGTACCGGCTGAACCAAGATTACTGCTTGATATCCTTTGAAGTAGCCGACCATCTCAAATCACGAATTGTAACTTTATCTTTAAATTCACACACTCTTGCTGAAAACATGGAATTTCCTTAATTATGCCCGACCCGGGCCCCCCTATTCCACATCCTTCCACTACCTCCCCTGCTTCGTTCCTTTTCATGCACTGCTTATTTGTGTCCTGTTCTCTTTTTTTTCTTATTCCTTCTTATTACTAAAACAGTTGTCTGTGTTTGTTTCTTTACTGCATTTTTATTTGATATAGGGGGCCCACTTCATCAGGGGCCCACTTGCCATCGGGCAAGCTGACACCCTGGCCAGTCCACCACTGACCCCGGGCCCAAAGATCAAAGACCTATGCACAAGGCTCAGCAGCGGAGAGACTTTTACCAAGCTCGACGTGAGCCATGCCTATCTCCAGTTGGTTTTGGACCCACCCTCACGAAAATTCACGACAATCAACACGCAAATAGGGTCGTATGAATATACCAGGCTGCCATTCGGGGTCTTGTCGGCATGTGCCATATTTCAGGCGGTAATAGAAAATATCCTCCGATGGGTTGCCACAGGTGGCAGTTTACCTGGAGGATGTACTGATCAATGGTTCCTCTGACCAGGAGCTGAAAAACCTGGGGGACGTGCTGCATGGGTTCGACATGGCCGGGGTCTACAAGCGGCACGAAAAGTGCGTGTTTCCCGCAACGCAAGTTGTCTATTGGGGTTACAGGGTTGACAGGCACGGACTACACCCGGTTGATGATAAAGTTCAGGCCATCCGGTAGGCACATGATCCGAAGGATCCCACAAAGCTCTGTTTGTTTTTGGGCCTGGTCCACTGTTACCAAGTTTGTCCCGAACTTGGCAACGGCTTTGGTGCCACTGCAACTGTTAAGAAGGGCCAGTTGTGGATTTGGGCCCTGCCGCAGCAGGGTGCATTTGATGAAATAAAGCGGTGATTGTCGTCTTCCTGCTTGTTGACTCACTTCGATCCGGCGTAGCCCTTGTTGGTCTTGTTGGCCTGGTTTAGCTCACCGGGCTAAATCGCTGGCTTTTAAAGCAGACCAAGCAGGCCAGCAGCACAATTCGATTCCCGTACCAGCCTTCCCGGACAGGCGCCGGAATGTGGCAACTAGGGGCTTTTCACAGTAACTTCATTGAAGCCTACTCGTGACAATAAGCAATTTTCAATTTTTTCATTTTCATGTGATGAATCGGGGCAGTTTTAGCATACACGGTGGCCGATGGTACCGAGCGGCCCATTGTGTTCACCGGCCTTGCATTTTATGGACTCATTACCAGCGACCCTGGATGCAGATGGCCAGAATCTGCCACATCATGCTGTACGAGTCCCGGCACCATGCCCTCCTGGAGGATCTTTACCACGAAAGTGGTGGAACTCAGCGTGATGGACAGCATCGTCCTGTGGGGTTCTGAAGTGGCCGTGCCCGATAGTGGCCATAGGGCAATTTTGCAGGACCTCCACAGTGGACACCTAGGTGTCTCCGAAATGAAAATGTTGGCCCAGGGCTACGTCTGGTGGCCCGGCATCAACGCTGAGATCAAGAAGTTAGCGAAACAGTGTACTCGGTGCCAGGAGCACCAGTAGCTCCCCTTGGAAACTCCGGAACCCCTTGGAATGTCCGACCTCTATGGTGATTTTGCAGGGTCTTTCCATGGGTCAATAAAGCTACTGTTAGTAGATGCGCACTCTAAATAAATAGATGTACACCAGATGGCGATGACTACATCGTGTGCCACCACCGAACGACTCCTGCAGACCTTTAGTGTTCACAGACTCCCAGAGGTCCTCATGTCGGACAACAGCACCGCGTTCACTAGTTCAGAGTTTGAAGATTTTTTGAAGCACAATGGAGTCCAGTCCGTCATGACTGCAAGCGACCTTATCACCCATCCTCGCATGGGTTGGCAGAACATGCCGAAGAGACATTCAAATTGGGGACGATAAAACAGACCACGGGCTCACTAGAAACCCGTGGTCGCCCGTTTCCTGTTCTATTACAGGACCTCTCTGCTACCACCGCAGTGACACTTGTGGAGCTTTGCGGGTTGTCGCTTACACACTTGGTTGAGCCTCATTTCGCCGAACCTGAGCAATAGGATCCTTGGCCAGCAGGAACAGACCTTGGCACAGTGAGCCAGGCCTGAGAGAGAATTCACCACTGGCCATTTACGTCGGAATTCTACTGACCGGGCATTATGGATTTGAGGAAAGGTCATAAAACATAAAAATAGGGGCTGGTTTAGCTCACTGGGATAAATCGCTGGCTTTTAAAGCAGACCAAGCAGGCCAGCAGCACGGTTCGATTCCCGTACCAGCCTCCCCGGACAGGCGCCGGAATGTGGCGACTAGAGGCTTTTCACAGTAACTTCATTGAAGCCTACTAGTGACAATAAGCGATTTCCATTTTCATTTTCATTTTTTCAAACGCACCGGGCCGATCTCATATATGGTGCAGGGGTAAGGGAAGGACTCGAATCAGCATGTGGAGCATCTCCGGAGCCAGGTGGAACAGGCACCCAAGGACCGACGACAGATCTCAAACTCGGTGGTGTCCTTCCCTCCGGAGCAGATGCTGGTGGTACCCAGTGAGGCGGCTGGACCCAGTGACTCGGAAATGCGGGAGATCGACCAATCTGACCAGGAGTTGGTCAAGGAATTTTTGCCCATGGACATCGGCACAGTTCCAGGGATGACCGCCTAGTGGCAGGCAGGAAGCGACGCTCCCCTGTCCGTTACATCCTTCCAAGCCCGAAGCGGCGGGTGTCGGATAATTATCCTTTGCCGACATGGATGACAAATCGGACTGGGGGGAAGGGTTATAACCCTATAGGAGGCCCAGTAATATGCAACATCAGAGTCCCTGTGTCCTCATCTGAATACGATCTGCCCAGATGAGGGAGAGGGCTAACCCCACTGTTCCTATGACAGCTGGGATATAAATGCCCCAGCCCAGGTATGGGCTGGGTGCAGGAGACCCTTTGGGGAGTAGGAGGAATGTATTGTAACCTGAATATAGACATCCCTTCCAAGTGGTCGCTTGCTTGAGACATTACACCAACCAGTGTTCAAAGTACACTAAGGTGACACATTATTTACCCTCGAAAGCTCCCAAAATGTCCAGGAAAATTCAATCTTGGGGAAGATCAAACAAAGAAATGTCTTGGGTGACTGCTTTGTGGAACACCTTCGCTCAGTCCACAAGCACGAATCCGACATTTTGCCATTTCAATTCACTACCTTGTTCTCATGCTCACATTTCTGTCCTTGGCCTGCTCCAATATTCCGATGATGCCCAAGCAAACTGGAGGGATAGTACCTCCATCTTCCAATTAGGCACTTTACAGGCTTCTGGACTTAACATTGAGTTCAACATCTTCAGGGGGGGGAAGAGACGCTGTTAGGTGGGAGGAAGGGCAGAGAGAGATTTTCCGGCGGGAAGTGAGAAGAGTGGTCATAGAACACATTCTGCATCTGCAGAAGCAGTGAGCAGATCTCAACAGTGCTGAAAATTGGCAGAAAAATACAATGTCTCTTTACATCTCTGTTTAGGACAGCAAAGGAAACTGGCGACTTCAATCTGTCCACTTGGTCTGGGCTCTACACCATTCAGGTAATGCCAGAGGAAGGTTTTGTAGGTCACATCTGCCAGGGGTTTGTTCAGTGTGCAAACTGGAGGACATTTATCATGCTATGTAAAGTAGCCGAACAACTTCTGAAGGAGCCTCTCCTCAATTTCTTCCATGGGCATGGTCTTATTTTCTTTTTCGGTCTACATATTGGATGACGTGCATTTTATACTGCTTTTTGTGATTTTGAACATCACAAAGTGTTGTACAATTAATGAAATACTTTCAAAGTGTTGTCACTGTTGTAATGAAAACGTGGGAGAATGGAAGGAATTGAAGTTCCTGATGGTACGACATTACGGGATAACATCCTGGACCCTTACATGACCAGGCATCTTAGAATAAATGAATAAAGAATGGAAGCCATGCTACCTGGAGATTCAACATAGGGAGAGACAGCCTGCTGATTGCTATACTATATTCCCAGAAATTAATCTCTGGTAGCCTGAACCTTTGAGGGACCTGGCCTACTAAGGGTATCCTGATCAGGCGCAGATGCACCCTTTTTGGCCTGATTTTCTGTAGTTGTTGGGTCACTGGCAGACGGGAGTGAGAGTGGCAAGGCATCAAGTTTTCTGGGTGGATGCCTCAGAGGTGCCTGGCTGGTACTTCTCCTCCTTATGGGTGTCCAATGAACCCTTCCTGACTCCTGGATGGGAAGGGGCACCTAGAGGGAGGTCAAGGTGCCCCATCTCCCTCTCACCAAGCAACTATGGAAATGCACCCATGGCTAGAGAAAGTGTGCAGATCGGAGGGCAAATTCGGCAGAAACTATTGGACTGATGTCTCCAAGGCAGCCATTCTACCCATTGAGACCTCAATCCATTTGCATTCCAGAATCATAACAGCAAACAGAATGTGGACAGCCTCCTCCAACCTTCAGTGCAGGCTATAAGAACAAAGAATAAAGAAAAGTACAGCGCTGCTTCAGCCCTCCAAGCCTGCGCCGACCATTCTGCTCGTCTAAACTAAAATCTTCTACACTTCCGGGTCCGTATCCCTCTATTCCCATCCTATTCATGTATTTGTCAAGATGCCCCTTAAATGTCACTATCGTCCCTGCTTCTATCACCTCCGGCGGCAGCGAGTTCCAGGCACCCACTACCCTCTGTATAAAAAACTTACCTCGTACATCTCCTCTGAATCTTGCCCCTCGCACCTTAAACCTATGCCCCCTAGTAATTGACCCCTCTACCCTGGGAAAAAGTCTCTGACTATCCACGTTGTATATGACCCTCATAATTATGTAGACCTATGCCCCTCATAATTTTGTAGACCGCTATGGATGGTCTCTGACAACCCTGCCTGATGTTTCACTGTCTGCCTCTGCATTTCCAAGTGGTTTCGTAGAGCCAAGTCCAGAGATTCATCATCTGACGGACTCAACAGGGTCTGACCTCCAGAAGTCCTCTGTGTCAGAGTTTTCAGCTCTCACAGCCTCCTCCAGCTGCCTGTGATGTGCTCACCAGCTTGTGATGCTGAGCCTATTCTAGAACTCGGACTCAGCGAGGTGCATGCATCTGCACTGGTGGAGGGTGCAGGTGAACACAATGATGGTGCTTCCTCTGAGGATATTAATGCTTCCTCCCCAGAGATGGGCTGGGTGGTAGGGCTGTGGTGCCTGCTATCTGGAGAATTATGTCCTCCCCCTTTCCTTGCTGAATGAAAAGAGAGATTTAGTCATTGACTAAGCAGGCGTAGAGTTTAAAGTTCACTCACAGTTAATGCCCGCATATTGCAGAAGGATATTGGCTGCATCCATTCCTTGGGAAGCCAATCTTCCAGGCATAGACTTTCCTCTCCTTCCAGCTCTACAGCATGTTCCTGGAAAGTACTGAGGGGATGGATTTCCGGAAGGCCACCACCCACCATTGCATGCTCTTTTTTGTTACAAGGGGTTGTATTCTTTGCCATCAGCTGTCGATAGGGTGTGGGAGGATATTCCGTGCCACTAACTATCAGGTAAGAATCTGAGGTAAAGGGGGAAGAGGAATGGAGAAGGCAAACTAGACAGCGCCCTTCTGTTGAGCTGTAGATCATAGCCATTACGGCACAGTAGAAATCCATTCAGCCCATCAAGGCCATGCAATTTTCTCTTTATAGCAAACCAGTCTATCCTCGTTGCCCTGAAAGTCTATTTCTCTCAAGTGCCATCCAATTTCTTTTTGAAATCAAAAGAACGTGAAGAACTCATTCACATACCTCAGCCAATAACCACAACCACAATTCCCCATTCAATAACAATCCCACACTCCTTACCTTCCCTTATTGGCTCATTCTCGAGGCCACAATGCAAAAATAAAAGTCACTAAAATAAACCTTCCAAACCAAACTTATAAACAAAAGCATGGCATATTGCATTCAAATGGTAACTGAACACCCTTGTGCATTCCCTTAGTGCCTGTATTCAGTCTGGTCTTTGCCTGTCCTAGTGTTCCTACTTAGTGCTATCCCTGAGGCTACAGCATGGTTGGTATAAAGACTCAGGAGTACTATTAATAAAACAAATCTGTAATCTAGCTCAAAATCCTAACTCTGTTATTGAACAATTGGATGAATTCAAGTTCAAACTCTGGCCTCAATTAACATTCAAATCCATCTACCCTGAAGGAACAGATTTTGCCAAATCTTCACTGAATTATTGAATGGATCATTTCAAAAGATCAAGTGAAAAGAAACTGAGCAACGTCTTTTAACAAAGAAAACTTCCTATTAGTCAAGCATTGTTACTATCCAATTTGGATATACATATTTTGCTTGATTGTCATTTTTTGCTTGAGTCTTTCCTATCTTATATTTCACCCAGCAGGTGCTCGTCCCAGCGTTTTTCACCTCTAACTTGGGTTTTTAGTTATTTTACTGCTCCCTTTAGGTCATTGATGTATTTTAGGGTTGATCAACTAATGGTTATCCTATCATTTATTTTGGGGTTAATCAACTATTGGTTACCTTTAGGTTCTTGATTCCTCTGAAGCTGGGCATACAAACAGCTTCCAATTCTCTTAATACTGTTCTCTAAATAGCTATTAGGAGACATGTGATGTCACCTGAGTTCTCTTGTTCATGTTAAGTATTTGTACTTTTCTCCTGAAGGGGAGCACAGTGGTTCCTCACAGCACTTCCACCAAAAACTCAGGTCAACCCACACGTCTTTAATTTGAACAGATTGGCCATGGATTCTCAAATGACATCCAAAATCAAGATAGCGTGCAGCATACACAATAGAGAATACTGATCATAGAAATCATTGTGCAGGATATAACATCGTATGAAAGTGTTTGGAGTGTAAACATGAAGTTCACATCCCAGAGCAAGAGTCCAATGTGCGCTCACCCTCTCTAGCTACACTCAAACAATGAAAGGAGTACAGGATACGGTTGAACCCAACCAAGCTTATCTGGGTCCTATACAGTTAAATTTGACTATTCTGGTGGACTTCTGTTGAGGGTACGGTGTGCATTTCCCTGCATTATTGCAGATTCATTATTGGGAGTGTGCAATACACTACCTTTTGAAAATAAATGTGGGGCATTGTAATATCCCGCATGGGCCAACGGGGTGGGAATGCTTGTCTTTCCTGTGTTCTTTGCGGAGTATGAGCTCCCCCATTAGGGGCGGGGTATTTCAATTACCCAGCGTATATAAGGTCAGTCAGTAAGGCACCTACCAAGCAGGGGTCTACCGGGAATTGTATACATATCGTTTGTATGATCAAGCGAGGGGAGTCTGATGAGTTTCATAAAAGTATTTTTATTCTGTAAAACAACATTACCTATGCGAGGTCCGGTACACCTCACCGGGTCCTTTCTAATTGGCTCTACAGTGGCAGAGCTTTTATACTAGTGCTGGATAAGCTACCCTGCCCACAGCAGGGGAGTACAAGTTCCAATGAGCACGGGGCAACAATCATCCCAAGCTAGATGAGTACTGTGCAGGTTATTACACTCCCCCCCCCCCCCCCCCCCCCCCCCCCCCCCCACCCAAGTCCAAAAATCCTCATAAGGGTGATCATTGAGGAGGAGACAAGGTAAAAAATACACAATGAAAATGTAGAGGACAAAAACAGGTGCATGCCTGCAATGGCTGGAATCAAAGGGAAAAAAACAAACATCGTTTTGGTTCCAACAAAATGCAACTGAACGGGGGAGCAGGACGGGCCAGCATATGTGGTGATATGCCTATGGGCTATATAATAATTGGATGGTGTGTGACCTTGTTGCTATATTTATCTGGTTATAAATACAGCGGTCAATATGGTCACCTTCCTTAATCCTAATTACGTTTGCTCTAGAGTCGCCAGGTATCTTTCGATACCGCCACAAGGTTCAAACCCGAATACTGATCAAAGAACCAAATGCACCAGTTAGTTAGTTCAAAGTCAATACTACTTATTTACACACACAGTAATATCTACTCATGCACAAAATATCACAAACTAAACTATCTCTATCGCTAACGCCTATACTTAACTTCGGGTGCCCACTCAGTTAGAGGAACAATGGCCGTTGTTCGGATCTGAGGCTGTTGGGTTGAAGAGGTAACAGGAGAACAGCTAAGGTCATCCGTCTGATAGCGAACGTTGACCTTGGACTTACTTGCTTCTGGTGCAGCTGGTGGACGGGTCTCTCTGCTTCGAGAGCCGAGTCCAAGAGAGCGATTCTCTCTCGGGGGCTTCTTCTTATACTTGAAGGGGCTTCGCGTGCTTTTGGGCGGGCCTTGAACTTGGCCACAATTAATTGGGCCGTATCTTGATCACTCGTATTGATCTTGACCAATAAAGGGGTGGGTGCCCTAATGGCTGGGCATGTCCTAGGTGGCCGTTGGCCTTGCTTTGTTTGTGTCTTTCTGGCGCCGGGGTGTCTGCAATAGTATTGGTTACTTGAGTGTCATTCCTTTGTTCCCGGAGATGGGCCATCAATATGCTAATTGACCTACAGTTTCAAGTCTCATCTGGGAGTTGCCTTCTCAATACGCATACAGGCTCTGCGCCTGCTTACTTTCCTAACATTGTCCATATTTCCCTACAGTCATTGCGATCATCCATTTTGTATTCTGGAAGTGGCCATCCCCGATGGCTACAACCTCCAACCAGCAGGTGGAAGTACAGGCACACCATGCGGTCTCCAGGTCATGTGACCTGGACCCGGATATAAAGGGAGACACATCCGTCCATCTTCAGAAGATTGAGAGCGTAATAAGACATACATATAATTGGTCAGTGCTAGGTGTAAGTTCCAGAGGAGTAGCAAAACTCCATAATAACGTGCTCTTTATCAGATTGTCATCTTACCACACGAGACACAATAAAAGGATCCTGGTTTGGACAAATCAATGTATTTGGTGAGTTACTTCATAAAGTACAAGGGACCAAAAACAACAGCATGTATGCCACCGATCATTACGTCTGGGCTGACACCCCCCAGTAGTCACACAGGGAGCGAAGTCACCAGCAGCCAAAACCGGGGAAGACACTCAACACAGCATCAGACCCATCAACCCAAAGCCCCTATCGGTGGTCCTTCCAGCCACACAAGGACCAGGAGGAGGGGTGGCAACAGGCAACAGCAAGCTCTTCAACACGCAGCACCTGAACATCTTGGTCAGCGCAAGGATGGAAAAAGGAGATCTACAGCCCTGTTCAAAACGCCAGGGGAGCTGTTGGACCGAAGTTCTTCCTGTATATTTCAGACAAATACATAAAACCACATGTTTTTAAAAAAACAGCACACCACCACCTCCCACATTTCTGTACAGAACGCTCAACCAACGCAACAGCAACGGGTTTCAACAATGCGTGCAGCCACACAACTCACCAGTATCTCTAGTTGTCAAATATCAGCTGCAGGCAGACATCAGCATGCAGGCAGGAGCACTGTACCACAACCCTCCGACCAGCCAACCCGAGCGAAGTTCCAACAGGGCGGCCACAAGTTCAAGAACAGACTCCCCGGTGGATCACTCTGCTGCAGGAAATTGCATTGTAAAAAAACGGCAGACGGAAAGGGAATTGGACAGACCCTCAGCGGAAGTCGATAAAATGATGCAGCATCCGGTACTGCCGGAACCATTACGTCATGGACCTCCCCAAGTGTATGCACTTCACAACCGGGCAGCAAAACCTCGGCCCAGCGTTCGCCATCCATGTCCGCAGAGGCTCTGATAAAGCACCACAACAACAAAGTCTGTACGTGGTCCACTCAAACAAAAATGTGGGGGGGATGTGACTCAGCCGAACAAGAAGCACGGTGACAGCACCAATTCACCCTCATCACCAGTTTAACAAAACAAGAGGAGTCCAATGAGTTTCATAAATGTTTTTTAATTCAGTAAAACAACATTACTGCAAGGCCCGGTACACCTCATCAGGTCCTCTCTCCTTTCTCGTCGACCAGAATCTATCCCCCCCCAGTGTCCGAGCTTCTTTAATAATAAAATAATGATCTTTATTATGTCACAAGTAGGCTTACATTAACACTTCAATGAAGTTACTGTGAAAATCCCCTAGTTACCACTCTCCGGCACCTGTTCGAGTACACTGAAGGAGAATTCAGAATGTCCAATTCACCTAAAAAGCATGTCTTTCGGGGCTTCTGGGAGGAAACCGGAATAGATACTGGTGCTTAGTAAGCTACCCCGCCCACAGCAGGGGAGTGAATACAAGTTCCAATGAGCATTGGAAACAATTATCCCCAGCGAGATGAGTCCCGTGCATATTATTAAAGTTTGGCAATTAAACTTTGTTCATATTTTTACTTCCTCTTTAATTATGCATCCAGTGATATTAACGGGAGGTGTGGACTTCCCGTTACCTTATTAAAGGCAGCATTCTCCCATGGATCTGTTGGCAGGTTCAGTGGTGGGAGGGAGCGGAGTTCAGTGGTGGGTAGAAGAGGAGACTTCAATGAAAGTCCAAAAATTGCTTTCATATTGGCATTTTAAAAAAAAATTTAGAATACCCAAGTATATTTTCTTTTCCAATTAAGGAGCAATTTAGAACATAGAACATAGAACAGTACAGCACAGAACAGGCCCTTCGGCCTTCGATGTTGTGCCAAGCCATGATCACCCTACTCAAACCCACGTATCCACCCTATACCCGTAACCCAACAACCCCCCCACCCCCTTAACCTTACTTTTTAGGACACTACGGGCAATTTAGCATGGCCAATCCACCTAACCCGCACATCTTTGGACTGTGGGAGGAAACCGGAGCACCCGGAGGAAACCCACGCACACACGGGGAGGACGTGCAGACTCCGCACAGACAGTGACCCAGCCGGGAATCGAACCTGGGACCCTGGAGCTGTGAAGCATTTATGCTAACCACCATGCTACCGTGCTGCCCCACAATTTAGTGTGGCCAATCCACTTAACCTGCACATCTTTGGGTTATGGGGGTGAAATCCACACAGACACAGGGAGAATGTGCAAACTCCACACAGACAGTGACCTGGGGCCAGGATCGAACCCGGGTCCTCAGCGCCGGAGCAGTGCTAACCACTGTGCCGCCCCGCTTTTACACCGGCATGAATTTCCCATGGGATTTTCTGCTGGATCCTGCCATGGTGGCCTGGGAACCCGCTGGAGGTGACGTGAACATTATTTACAGGTAATGGCTTGACCAGAATCTAACCACCCCCCCCCCACACACACACACACACACACAACTCGCGATTCTCTGCAATTTCAGTGGGAAATCACAGCATCTAGAACAACGAGGTGTGCAGAAGTCAGGACAAACCTGAAGAATGCCTGGGGCTGGATCAGGAGTTCGGGATGGAGGACGCTAGCAATCCTGGATCTGCACAACAGTGGGTGGGGGGAGCATCTGCAGGTGGATCTTCCAAATTCAATATTATGAGGAGATTCATCTTTCAGCCTCAGTGTTCCTGGAGGTCCATCATGTTTTTTAGAAGCTCCATCTTCTTTCTTCAACATTAGGTTGGTAATGTTGGGCATCTTTTCAATATGGTAACTGCCACAGGATATGGTATGAAACCACTGGATGCATAATTAAAGAGGTTAGAAGATATGGCGTGGTTTCCTGCCAGCACCCGCAGTGGGAAACACACCACATTTCCGCCCCTGTCACCGGACTTAGTTCCAGTGGGAGAATTCCACCCCTGGTCTAATCATAATCACGTTAAAGTATATCTTAATTTTGGTAGGAAGAATGAGGAGAGCGATATTAACACAAATTTTAAAGATAGTGCAGGAGCAGACCTGGTGCACTTACATGAGAAGTTTAAAAAAGCAGCACATTGTTATGATCTGGGATGCACTGCTTGACATGGTGATGCAGTAGATTCAGTAATAACTTTGAAACAGAAATGAGATCAATACTTTAAAAGGAAAAAAAGGAACAAACAGGGAAGTGGATAGATTGGAGAGCTCTTTCAGAAAGCTGGCATCAGCACAATGGGCAAAAAGCCTTGGAATCTGGCAGGGCAAGTTGAGAAGGCTATTAAAGATATACGGTCTCTCAATAGAGGAATAGAGTGAAAAAACAAGGCAATTATTCTAAAGCTTTTTTAAAAATACTAGGTAGGCCCTATCTGGGGTACAGTGGCCAATCCTGGGCACCACACTTTAATACAGAAGCCAACACCTTAGATATGTTGCAGAACAGATTTATGAGAATGATACAAGGGATGAAAGATTTCAGTTACATGGAGATACTCAAGAAACTGGGGCCGTTCTCCTTAGAACAGAGAAGGTTAAGAGGAGATTTGATAAGACCATAAGACATAGGAGCAGATTTAGGACATTCGGCCCATCAAGCCTGTTCTGCCATTCAACCATGGCTAATTTGTTTCTCATCCCCATTCTCCTGCCTTCTCCCCATAACCTGGTCCCCCTATTAATCAAAGATAGAGGTGTTAAAAGTCATAAAAAGTTTTTGTATAATGAATGAGAAGGAACTGTTTCCAATGGAAAAAGATTGGTAACCAGAGAACACAGATTTAAAAGGTAAATTGTGAAAGAATCTGAGGCAACATTTAAAAAAGTTACTCAGTGCATTGTTGTAATCAAATGGCCTCTGTCAATGCTGTAAAATTCTATGATTTTATGACCTATTTAAAACATGAAACATTATTGTTAGAAATCAATTATATACCAGATCAACAACAGCAACCTATATTTACAAAGCACCTTTTAAAAAATAAAAAGTCCCAAAGTGCTTCACAGCAGCATTCAAAAACAAAATATAAGACTGAGCTTGACAGCCGTATTGGCAAGATCACAGCCCATATTTAACGGCACTTGGTGCCCAAAAGCTTTGTAAGAAGTGAATTTTAAGGAGTGCGTTAAAGCAAGGTAGAGACACAGAAAGATGTAGGAAGAGAATACCAGTACTTAGTGACCAGGCAATTGAAGGCATGGCTATCAAAGTTGGAGTGATTAAAATCAAAGATGCTCAAGAGGCCAGAACTGGATGAGTGCAGATTTAGAACATAGAACATACAGTGCAAAAGGCCCATCAAGTCTGCACCGACCCACTTAAGCCCTCACTTCCACCCTATCCCCGTAACCCAATAACCCCTTCTAACTTTTTTGGTCACTAAGGGCAATTTATCATGGCCAATTCACCGTACCTGCGCGTCTTTGGACTGTGGGAGGAACCCTACGCAGACAATGTGCAGACTCCGCATAGACAGTGACCCATCGGGCAATCGAACCTGGGACCCTGGCGCTGTAAAGTCGCAGTGTTATCCACTTGCGCTACCGTGCTGCCCTTGGAGAGTTGGACTGGAGGAGATTACAGAAATAGAGAGAGGTAAGGCCATGAAGGAATTTGCAACAAATGTGAAAATTTTAAAATCTTTTATGTGCATAGATAATTTGGATAAATCATTTAATTGCCTAACAGGGATGTACTCCACATGTTGTCATCAAAATTCTAAATGTGTAACATATCAGCCATTTCCGCCCGAAGCAGAGGCATCCAAACATAAAAGAGCAAAGGAAAACAGACTTTCTATACCACTTAATATTGCAAAATCTTATTTACCATAAAAATGGGATTTAATGGCACAAGGCTTTCCACATCATAAACAGCTTGGCTATATTAAGATCTTTGTGCTTTATTTCAGCATGTTGTTGCAGTTATATTACAGATCGAACAGAATTCTGGAAACAGCTGCCCAGATGGTGCCAGTTCTATTACAATGGAAACAGAGGCTCATGGCAGCCAAAAACTGTATTAAACTTTTACATGTTAAGGCGACATGGTAGTTAGTATATCCAGTGATTGATAAAGCCAAGACCCGAGGCCCGATTCAACAGAAACATTTCGAAGTGTCATTTTGGGTGCGTTTGGCAGGGTGTTTCTTGACAGCCGTATTGGCAAGATCACAGCCCATATTTAACGGCACTTGGTGCCAAAAATTAGCCCCCCATGAGATTTTTGCCATTACTGACTGTCTCGCTGACTGATTCACCCAACTCACGTCTCAACTTATCGCCGCTGACAAGGGGGAGCTGCTTTTAAATGCTCCCTCACCACTCAGTCCCAGTCAACGCACAGGCATGGCAACACACTGCTCCACACTTTGGGGATACCGGCCTCACAATGCTTCTCGATGCTGTGAATGAGAGGCGGGCCACCCTGTTCCCCAGAGGGGATCGGAAGACAGCAGGGTCAGCATTGCCACCTGCCAGGCAGTGGAAGTGGCAGTCATGCAGGCAGCATAACCAGGAGGACCAGCATCCAATGTCAGAAGACCAATGACCTTCACCGGACTTCAAGGGTAAGTTACCACCTCTCTCCTGGCATCGTCACATTGACCTGCCACCCCTCAAATTCCAAAACCACCTGCGCCACAAATCCTCCCCACATCTAATCTTCATGCTTGTTCCTCAGTACCCCCTGGCACCCACCACCACAACCCCTTCATATCCAGGTGCAGTACATACACATGCCACCTGCCCATCAACCCAATCCATCAAGCGTGCAGCTAACAAAGCCGTCTCTTCGTCCCTGCAGGAGGAGATAGCCATATTAAGTGGGAAAGGGCCAAGACAGGGGGCGGTGGGATGCCTGGGGTCCTCACCCACTATGTGGAATGGGCCCTGGAGATTGTGGTATTACCCAATGAAAGCGAGGTTGGCCTGTGCCACCGAGGTGAGGATCCACTGCCCCTTCACCCAGATGACCTACCTCAAGTGAGTTGTTCACGTCAGACAAAATGTTCCTTCCCTCTCACTGGTCACAAGGCCAATGTCTCGCAGGATCTCCATCTGATTAGGCCGGGCCATCCGGAGTCTTTCCTCATCCTGCAACCCAAGAGACCACCTCGAAGGAGAAATCCGAGGAGACCACCGGTTGGGCATCACAGCTATCAACCCCATCTTACACCAGCGCAGAGAAGCAAACCCCGATGTCAAGAGTAGTGGACAGGCTTCTGGGGCACAATCTGGTGAACTCCGCACAGTTGCTGATGTACATGAGGTGGAGGCAGGATCATCCAAGAGAAACAACAGTCGGAGGTCTGCAGGATCCCAGGACTCAGCTGGGCCCCAGTCAGACGCTCTCGTCTATGCACAGCGCAGACATTAAATTGCACCCTCTGTGGGTTAAACTGGTGAGAATCTCCAAAGAAGTGACTAAGTGTAGTTAGATAGTGGTGGGGAACTCGCCACAGAGCTGGCAGGAAACTCCCAGCAAAACCCGACACAAATGATACTTAGAAACGTTTCCGTTAGATTGCAACCCAGCTGACCAACCAAATTGTGAACTGACATCCGCCCTGCCATGGGCACGCAATGTGAAGAATTCACTTCAAATGGGTGGGGGCCGCAGTCCTTATCATTTAGTTTCTGGGAGAAATCTAAAAATACCTTTGGTGATGTGGGATCAATTCCTGGCCTTGGGCGGTACTATGATCTTTTTACTTTATTAAAAGTCTATGGTCGGAATTTTCCAGTTGGCAGGATTCACTTTTCCCATTGGCCGCGCACCCGTGCTAGCAGGTTTTCCAGTGGCACAGGGTGGTTTCAATGGGATATCCATTGACAAGTAGCAGGAGGATAGAATCATGTCACCAGTAAACAGTGCACCGCTGAGAAACACGAGGCATGGGGACTGGAGAATCCTGCTCTATAAGTAGGGGATAAGTATCCCAGCAGTGGCGGTCATCCCTTTCACTTTTGTTTACTTTATTGATATTTTTGTTCCATTTAAAACAGTATGAATAGGGGACACCCAGTGCAGATGGAGGCAGGATGGGAGGAGAATCTCTTCATAAACCTGCTCCTGCGCTTTGTCACACTGGCTATCAATAGGTCCAGGCAACAGGCAGTCGTAGGAGTCATCCAACCTGAATATCTGCCCCTTTACCGTCCGTCCTCTTTACCGAGCGTAACCCATGGCGTGTGGTCATCTAAAATGGCTGCCCACAAAGAGTGATGGGAAATTTGGCCAAACTGGGGCACAGACAGGCTGCAGACTGCAAATATAAAACTGCAGCCCAGATTTTATGCAGAAAGTCACACCGGCAAAAGGCCATTTGGAGGTCTTCCCGGGTCAATGGGCTCCAGGTAGAAACTAACAATAAGTGGCAGACTCAGCTGCGCCTGCTTTCCTTATTTGGGAGGGCCTACGTGCCTTGGACACTTAACGGCCATGGCCAAGTAGGACCCGCCCAGCCATCAAGATGTCCGCCCCCAATTGGTCAGGATCGCTCAGGGTAATCAAGACCCTATCGATCCTTTGGACCTTCACTTGGGACCGCCCAAAAGGACGTGAAAGATAGGAGGATAAAGGGCACTGCGCTGGCCATCACTCGGTCTCTCGACAGCCGCATCGACAGCTATCAACAACAACAAAGAACAAGAGCCCACGCCATCCACAGAAGGACGACAACCAAGAACACAGACTACCTACCAGAACTGCAGCCCCGTCAGACTACTAGATTCCAGATAAGGCGTTATCTGCTCTGTATCTGCCGGTCACTTGGAAGTTAAGTCAAGGTCATTTAAGTGTATTAGTTTGTAGTCCAATGTGCATGAACATGTGATTAATTAAGTAAACAATCTTGTGCAGTCAAATAAACTATCGTTGTACTAAACAAATTTGTGTTCATTTGTCCACTGTATGAGGGTTAAACACACACTGTGGTTATGAAAGAGCAACATTTTCTGGCGACTCTGGTGGGATTCAATTAGAAGTAACTTTGTTACTCCGAAGGATCTCACAAAATCTATTAATCAGTTTAAAATCAAAAACCAAAGGTGTGAACTCCGTATAGACAGATCATTAAATTTTGGAAGTGTGCACAAACCGCATGCGAATCTAACAGGGAAGATCAGGTAAACTCTGCAAATTTGCACACACATTCAGAGGGATTATGGCCAGAAAATAGCCACAAGCCGTACCCGCTGTCCAGTCGACACCCCACCCCCTTGTTCCAAAAGTAAAAGAAAGGAAATGGCAGCTCAATTAATAGACAGGAAGATGAACCCTTAACAGGTAGAAATGGAGGTAGTCAATGTGAAAGAGAAGTGTCCCGTATGGAAGGATGTATTACATAAGAACATAAGAACTAGGAGCAGGAGAAGGCCATCTGACCCCTCAAGCCTGCTCCGCCATTCAATGAGATCATGGCTGATCTTTTGTGGACTCAGCTCCACTTTCCGGCCCAAACACCATCACCCTTAATCCCTTAATTCTTCAAAAAACTATTTATCTTTATCTTAAAAACATTCAATGAAGGAGCCTCAGCTGCTTCACTGGGTAAGGAATTCCATAGATTCACAACCCTTTGGGTGAAGACGTTTCTCCTAAGCTCAGTCCTAAATCTACTTCCCCTTATTTTGAGGCTATGCCCCCTAGTTCTGCTTTCACCCACCAGTGGAAACAACCTGCCCGCATCTAACCTATCTATTCCCTTCATAATTTTATATGTTTCTATAAGATCCCCTCCCGTATCCTTCTAAATTGCAACAAGTACAGTCCCAGTCTACTCAACCTCTCCTCGTAATCCAACTCCTTCAGCTCTGGGATCAACCTCGTGAATCTCCTCTGCACGCCCTCCAGCACCAGTACATCCTTTCTCAGGTAAGGAGACCAAAACTGAACACAATACTCCAGGTGTGGCCTCACTAACACCTTATACAATTGCAGCATAACCTCGCTATTATTAAATTCCATCCCTCTAGCAATGAAGGACAAAACTCCATTTGCCTTCTTAATCACCTGTTGCACCTGTAAACCAACGTTTTGCGATTCATGCACTAGCACACCCAGGTCTCTCTGCACAGCAGCATGTATTAATATTTTATCATTTAAATAATAATCCCTTTTGCTGTTATTCCTATCAAAATGAATAACCTCACATTTGTCAACATTGTATTCCATCTGCCAGACCCTAGCCCATTCACTTAACCTATCCAAATCCCTCTGCAGACTTCCGGTATCCTTTTCATTTTTGCTTTACCACTCATCTTAGTGTCGTCTGTAAACTTGGACACATTGTACTTGGTCCCCAACTCCATATCATCTATGTAAATTGTGAACAATTGTGGGCCCAACGCTGATCCGAGGGACACCACTAGCTACTGATTGCCAACCAGAGAAACACGCATTCATCCCCACTCTTTGCTTTCTATTAATTAACCAATGCTCTATCCATGTTACTACTTTACCCTTAATGCCATGCATCTTTATCTTATGCAGCAACGTTTGTGTGGCACCTTTTCAAAATCTTTCTGAAAATCCAGATATAACACATCCATTGGCTCCCCGTTATCTACCGCACTGGTAATGTCCTCAAAAATTTCCACTAACTTAGTTAAGCACAACCTGCCCTTTATGAACCCATGCTGCATCTGCCCAATGGGACAATTTCCATCTAGATGCCTCGCTATTTCTTCCTTGATGATGGATTCCAGCATCTTCCCTACTACCAAAATTAATTATCCGCTTTCTGC
The DNA here is from genome assembly GCF_902713615.1 of Scyliorhinus canicula. Taxonomy (NCBI): domain Eukaryota; kingdom Metazoa; phylum Chordata; class Chondrichthyes; order Carcharhiniformes; family Scyliorhinidae; genus Scyliorhinus; species Scyliorhinus canicula. The sequence continues at coordinate 47,137,425 of NC_052166.1, forward strand.
CTCCCTCCTTTTTTAAACAGTGGTGTCACATTTGCTAATTTCCAATCCGCTAGCCCACACCAGAGTCTAGTGAATTTTGGTAAATTATCACTAGTGCATTTGCAATTTCCCTAGCCATCTCTTTTGGCACTCTGGGATGCATTCCATCAGGGCCAGGAGACTTGTCTACCTTTAGCCCCATGAGCTTGCCCATCACTACCTCCTTAGTGATTAGAATCATCTCAAGGTCCTCACCTGTCATAGCCTCATTTCCATCAGTCACTGGCATGTTATTTGTGTCTTCCACTGTGAAGACCGACCCAAAAAACCTGTTCAGTTCCTAAGCCATTTCCTCATCTTCCATTATTAAATCTCCCTTCTCATCCTCTAGAGAACCAATATTTACCTTAGCCACTCTTTTTTGTTTTATATATTTGTGGAAACTTTTACTATCTGTTTTTATATTCTGAGCAAGTTTACTCTCATAATCTATCTTACTTTTTTTATAGCTTTTTTAGTAGCTTTCTGTTGCCCCCTAAAGATTTCCCAGTCCTCTAGTCTCCTACTAATCCTTGCAACTTTGTATGCTTTTTCCTTCAATTTGATACTCTCCCTTATTTCCTTAGATATCCACGGTCGATTTTCTCTCTTTCTACCGTCCTTCCTTTTGTTGGTATAAACCTTTGCTGAGCACTGTGAAAAATCGCTTGGAAGGTTCTCCACTGTTCCTCAACTGTTTCACCATAAAGTCTTTGCTCCCAGTCTACCTTAGCTAGCTCTTCTCTCATCCCATTGTAATCTCCTTTGTTTAAGCACAAAACATTAGTGTTTGATTTTACCTTCTCACCCTCCATCTGTATTTTAAATTCCACCATATTGTGATCGCTCCTTCCGAGAGGATCCCTAACTATGAGATCATTAATCAATCCTGTATCATTACACAGGACCAGGTCTAGGACCGCTTGTTCCCTCAGAATGACTGTGCAGAAAAACAACACTACTTGAGACACAGTTCTTCCCTTCGCCCTAATGATTATCAGGAACATGGGGCTGGTTTCTCCGAGCTTCCGTGTCGAAATCGCGGTCGATGCAGAGGCGAGAATGAGCGTTTACGCTGAAATCCAGTCCGATGCTGCTTTCGCGATTCTCCGGTCCCCGAAGAATCACTCTGGAGCCTCTTGCACGCAAATTACAGTAGAGGGCCATTGACAGAGCCCCCCCCCTCCTCACCCCCCCCCCCCAGCGATTCTCTGGTGAAAACTGACATAGTTCACGACAGCGTGGTTCTAACCACGTACCGGCCGTCAGGAAAGGTCGGTGGCGGCTGCGGACTCAGTCCATGGCCACCCTGGTGGAGGGCGTGGGGATCGATTGGGGGGGGGGGTGGGGGGGCCTCATGGACGGCCAGGGACGATCGGGAGTCACGGACCCGCAGGCGCTCAGAATCTCGGGGGACCTACATTTTTAGTGCCGCTCTGCAGTCCGAGTCCCGGCCGCTGCAGGCCCTGCCATGCGCGTACTCCCGACCAGAAGTGCGGGGCCCCTTATCCGCAGCCAGAGCTGCGAGAAGCACTCTGGGGGCCTGCTAACCCCCTGCAGGTAGCAGAATCACTCAGGACTTTCTTAAGAAAAGTCCAGTGTGATTCGCTAGAGTTTTTACGCTGACGTGGGGACATAGCCCCATTATTGGAGAATCCCGCCCATGGTTTCCAGCTCCACCAGCTTTACCCCTCACACACTTATGACTGGCAGGCCCATGAAAGGGGTAAAATATTTATTTGGACTTGATTTGGCCCACCCCGCTATGACAGCCCTCACCCATGAAAAATCAGTGCAGCAGATCACTGAGAACATTAAAGCGGCCCAACTGGCTGCTGCTGTCCAACTAAGCGCTAGAAAGAAGCCGAATAAGGCCTACTTCGACAAAAAGGTACACCCGGTAGAATATACAGTTAGGCAGCAAGTTATGATCTCGCTGTACAACCCAAGCTCCTTCCTATCCCCTAAATTTTCTGGTCCCTACACCATTTTGGATAAAGTCAGCCCCTCCGTTTACAAAATAGCGTACCCTAACGACAAGACTGGCTGGTTCCACATGAATCAGCTCAAAACCTACGGAGCCCAATGTAACCACGCCCACTTGGCAATGGGGGATGATGACACACCGCCCACCGACCAACCATGCCCTCAGCATGACGACAACCCCCTCTCTGCCCCGCTCACACCTTCTGGCACCAAACTTGAACTTGATCCAGAGGACCAGCTTCACTTTAGGGAACCTAGCGACCTAATTGATACAGTGGATCTGCTTGATCTTACTAAAGATAGCGACTTACTTAACCTAGATATACTGACTGACTGGCGCACTCTACCAGATTTCCCTCATTCCCCTTGCAGGATTGCTTCAGCCAACCTGAACCCAGACAGCAACCACCCTACACTCCGCCTACTCCCCAACACTCCACTGTGGGAACGTGATCATGTTAAGTGACTCATTAGAACCAAAGCATTGTTGGACTAAGCAGCGATTAACACTCCAATGGATGTTATAAATCAGCAGACACAAGTCTGGTGACCAGGGGAGGCAGATGATTCAATGGCTATGCCTCTACTGAGACTATTACTAGAACAGCTGAGGCACGCACTGTTCTAGGGTGTGTGAGCATCATTATTCAAGGTATCCAGATGATGAAAATCGGACGCCTCCCAATAAGTATTTCTGATGGAGCCTGCCTCCATCATCTGTGCTCCGCGCACGCTCTCGTTCTTCTTCTTCTCTTCTTCCTCATCGACAAAGGTTTTTAATTCATTTCCCCACCATGTACTAGAATAAAACTTTGGCATTCTTTTCTGCCTGCTGATAGACCACTTTAGTATTCTTTAATGCTACTGGAAGACAACCTTGGTATTTTTTCCCAAGCAACACTTCGGCATTCTCTCCTTCATACTGGAACACCCCTTTGGAATTCTTTCTCTCATGCCTATGGGACTCCATGCCCATTAGAATACCATTTTGTTCATGCCTATGGGAATGCACCCCTAGCATTTGTCTTCGCCTCCCATGTCATACCTAGGTGGCACCCCACCTAGACACAAACTCGACCTGTTTTCATTTAGTCGCTTGGGTGGTGGAGTAATGGCACTTCCCCCGCCCTTCCCGGGGACACCACCCATTCGTCACCTGCAGCGGACCACACGCACCTTGCTCACCCTCACCCTCATTCAACATACTGCCTGGAATAGTTCTCTTCACACTGTGTAGACCAGGGCAGGTATTAATCTTCTCCTCAACTCTGCTCCATTCTTTCCAGTTGGTTGTGGGATGAAGAATGTATCTCCATACCTGACCTTCCGCTCTAAACCCTTTCTCTTTCACCCCTTTACTTCCAGGCCCCTTCGGCTGCTTCCACATGCTATTTACACTTAAAACACCCATTGATGATCGCTGCTGCTATGAAACAAGGGCTGTCCTAAAACTTGGCCTTTTTAAGTCGGAGCCTCTGTGTCAAAATAAAATCCTCTGTGCTCCCGGGATCAAAATCTATAAAGCTGGCCGCCCTAAAATTCGGCTGGTTAAGTCACACCTCAACCAGGCATGGTTGTTCTAAAAATGAAGCTTTGTCGAAGACAGTTTCCGAACATTCTAAACCTCAGCCAAAAAGGCTGTGAGAAAACACATACTTAATTTTTTGGGGGGGGACTTCAATTTTCAACATTTTCTTTTCTCTCTCCTAAATTTATTTAAAACAAAATGGGGGAGTCACGCATAGTGACAACATAATTCAAAAATGGTATTTGGAATTAAGATAAGGAAATTAATAAAATACAGATATTAGATGAACAATAATGATAAGACACTATGCTTCATCTCCCTAGGACAACCATGGATGACAAACACAAAGCCACAGGATGAATCCTGGAATAATCGTCTTCACAACCTTCATCGCCAGATTCAGACCCCAGGAAAATGCGAACTTTCTGTTCCCAGGGTATCTATGGTTTGCCCCACCTAGTGCAGGGGAATGTGAGGATGGTACATTATGGATACACCCCAACAGAAGCATCGTATTTGGGTGTAACAATTAAAGGGCAATATACAAGAAAAACAATGGGACCTCATCAGATTGCCATATTAACACCACCGAAAAAGGGGATTGGTGGGGTTTTTCAAATGAAGGGTGTCCTGAAATTGGATGTTAGCTAAAAGCCCCGAAAAATGATTGGGAATTGGGCAAAAATGCCCCGGGACACTCACACTAACTTCGCCCTGTACAAAATCAGGACAGGACCTATGCCAGCCTCAAACACCCCACCATCTATTTGTCCTGAAGCCACCCTCGGATCCTGACATGGATTGGTACTAAAACCGACAGGGAAAATCCTGTATGACAACATCCACCACGAATTGGTACCTGTGGTGGTAGACATAGCTGGGACTCAACTACCAGAGTGGTGCTCTCCAGAAATAAAACAGCTATACCGCCACTTGACTCACAGGCTACTAGGACGAAAGGCAGGGGCAGATGAGGAACGGGTCAGAGTAAGGAGGGGACTAGTAGATGACACAGTGACAGTAGACAAAACAGGGATCTCAACCATTAACCCCCAAATTCGGCTGATTGGGATAGGAAACTCAGACTCCTGACCCGACAAGTCAAACAGACTTTAGACTCAATCCACAAACCCAATCACCAGGATGCCAGAGGGAAACTAACAGGGAACGCAGCTCACCGCCACAGGGTAACTGCGTTAGGAGGACAGACCAAGATCGTAACCCAAATCATAAAGGCAGAATTAGAGGACAAAGACAGACAGCAAAACCAAACCGTCTGCAGCTTGTATGGGCAGCAGATGATTGAACGATTAAAAGAGAATTTAATGACTGCCTGCAAAGAGTGATGGGAAATTTAGCCAAGCTGAAACACAGACAGGCTGCAGACTGCAAATATACAACTGCAGCCCAGAGTTTATGTAGAAACTCACTCCGGCAAAAGGCCATTTGGACAAAGGGCCCCAGGTAGAAACTAACAATAAGTGACAGACTCAGCAGTGCCTGCTTTCCTTATTTGGGAGGCCTACATGCCTTGGACACTAACGGCCTTGGCCGGCGGGAACCGCCCAACCATCAAGATGTCCGCCCCCAATTGGTCAGGATCAATCAGGGTGATTGAGACCCTATCGATCCATTGGACCTTCATCTGGGGCCACCCAAAAAGGTGCGAAAGATAGGAGGATAAAGGGCACTGCGCTGGCCATCACTCGCTCTCTCAACTGCCTCTTCAACAGCTATCAAGAACAAGAGCCCACACCATCCACAGAAGGACAACAACCTAGAACACAGACCACCTACCAGAACTGCAGCCCGCCAGACTACTAGAATCCAGATAAGGCCTTATCTACTTTGTATCTGCCAGTAACCTGGAAGTTAAGTTAAGTTTCAGTGTATTAGTTTGTAGTCCAATGTGCATGAACATATGATTAATTAATCAAACAATCTTGTGCAGTCAAATAAACTATCGTTGTACTGAACAAACTTGTGTTCATTTGTCCACCGTATAAGGGTTAAACACACACTGTGGTTATAAAAGAGCAACAACATGGCTACACCAATGGCCAGATGGCCTTGAAGATGGAGCACATGGTGTTCTCCAGCACACTTCAGGCCTTCCACTGGTGTGTGCTGTGGGTTCAGGGGCACATCATCACACCAGTAATGTAATTTTTGAATTGATTTGATTTGATTTATTATTGTCACATGTATTAGTATGCAATGAAAAGTATTGTTTCTTGCATGCTATACAGACAATGCAGACCGTACATAGGAAAGGAAGGAGAGATTACAGAATATAATGTTAGAATGTAATTTTGCTTTAGTTAGTTAAGTTTGCTTTAATGTTTTTGGTTAGTTACAGTGCCCCACTGAGGCTGTGACTCCTGTCATTTTTGCTTAATTTATTGATATTTTTGTTCTATTTAAATAAAAGAGTGGACACTCGATATAGAGGAGGGTGGGGAGAGAAATGAACCTCCATGTAAACCCAATCCTAGCAGGGCCTGGCCAAATTGGGACACTGGGGTGGGGTGGGGGAGGGGGGGGGGGGGAATGAGCGATGAGGCTGGACAAAGTCAATAAGCTCAGTGAAGAAAAAGTCTGGGCATGATCCTCCAGAAAGATTTCTCAGTGTGGTAGCAAGCGGGAACTGCCGCAACCATCCCGGCGCTTGGCCGGGCAGCTTGCATTGTAATACAAAGTTAATTGGTCCACTTAACAAGGCCCCACGGGCTTCACACCACAAATCAAAGCTCGCCAGCCGATTTTCAGGGACCGTGCCCGCCTGACCCTGGCTACCAAGGTCGTGCAGTACTTAAACAGCACCTGCACAGCCTGGTAGCACAAGTGGCTAGCAATGTGGCTTCACAGCGCCAGGGTCCCAGGTTCGATTCCCCGCTGGGTCACTGTCTGTGCGAAGTCTGCACATTCTCCCCGTGTCTGCGTGGGTTTCCTCCGGGTGCTCCGGTTTCCTCCCACAGTCCAAAGACGTGCAGGTTAGGTGGATTGGACATGCTAAATTGCCAACAAAGGTTTGGGGGGGGGGGGTTACTGGGTACGGGGATAGGGTGGAAGTGAGAGCTGAAGTGGGTTGGTGCAGATTTGATGGGCCAAATGGCTCCTTCTGCACTGTATGTTCTAACTTCACTCAGCGAGCAGCCATGGGGCTGAGACTCCTGGCTCCAAGATTTGGAGACGTGGACCTGGGAAGTCTTGTAGATGCGGTCGAGGCCAGGAGGGATGTCCTGCTCCCCCGAGGATCCTGGAGGTGAGCCACAGGGCAGCCAGTACCACCTGGGGTGAAGTGTCAGTGGCCATCGGCTTGGGAAGCGTGAACAGGAGGACTGGCTTCCAGTGCCGCATGAAGGTCAACGACCTACGCCAGGCAGTGAGTGAGTTGACACCAAACCCTCCCCCCAACGCGAGGCCTTTCCGCCCCCACGCGAGAACACACCCCAACCCTCCACACAAACCCCAACCCTCCCTTCACTCCCCCACCACCACCGTGAACCACACACGTGGCTAACGATGCCCTCTCTGTGTCGCCACAGGAGAAGCTCTTGCGCAATTAAGGGGAGCACAGACTGGCAAAGAGGTGCCACACATAAGAATCCTCATGGCCTTCGAGGAGCATGCCCTGGAGGTGCCTGGGGTGACCGAGGACAGAACGGTCACCAATGCAGAGGTTGGTGCACGCCGCAGAGGTGAGGAGCCATCGGGCCCCACCCGAAGGACCTATCAAACGTGGGTTGTTATTGCCATACAGACTGAGCCATCCCTCCCACTGACCACATGTCCATTTTCCCACGGTCCTCCAGCCGACGACGCCGGCCCATCCATGGCCCATGGGACCACCTCGGAGGAAAGCTCCGAGGATGCCACAATCAACGCGTCACAACTGTTGCCTGCAATGAGTGACACCAACGCCAACACTGCTAGGGTGGCGACCGCAGTGCATGACGTCAAGAGCATTAGTGAAGGTGTCCAAGGCATGGTGCAGTAAGCGGTGGCTATGGCTAAGGGCCTCGTCAGAATATCCGACTCGCTGGGGGAACGTGACCTTGTCTCAGATGGGAATTGCCGAGGCACTATGGAGCTTGTTCCAGTCGCAGGTGGGAATTGTTGAGTCACTGAAGAGCATGGTCTAATCACTGGGAGCATCGCTGAAGGAGTCGACACAATGGTGCAGACATTGGGGAGCCACCAGGGCTGGCACAGCCAGATGACGCAGGGGCAGCCGGGGCTCAAACAATTTCATTTGTGGCGAGAAGCCTGTGAGGCTTCATTAAGTGGACCAATTAATGGTGAATAGCATTGCCAACCATGTCGGGCTGAGCACCAGGAAGCTCGCAGCAATTCCTGCTCGCTACAACACTTAGAAATCTTTCCGGAGAATTATGCCCCTTATTTTATATAATAAGAAAAGATTACATATTTCAGGGGGGCCACGACTCCCCCAGAAACCTTCATACAGGTTATTAATTCAGTCTTCCTTGTCACCAGATTGTGGACTGAGATGACTATTAGCCTCTACTGGACTGGGCCTCTGCTATAAACCAATATACACAGCATCTGTGTAACTTATGAAAGAGAATTTCACTGATCATTTACCCACATCTAAAAGAAAACACAAGAAGAAAGCAGAGAGTTTCCACAGAACAAAAAGAAACTTGTCGTCTGATATTATTACACAATTGCAGCGTTTGTGTATTATTCGGCCAGAACCATTCATTGTGAAAATATGACCAATGGAACCCTACTGTACATCAACATATTATATAATATATTGCAGAGATTAATCTTCAGATTTTGCATTTGAATCTTTAATCTTTGGGTAGCAAATATTTTACTGCATGACCACTGAAATCTTTAAATAAGCTATGTAAACTATTGCATTTCAGTATTATCACTGAATCAAGGTGGAAAAATACAAGCATTTATTTGAAGTCTGTCATTGAAGTGAAATGAAAAATAGGATAAAAATGTCTCAATAAATTACTATGGAAATGAATTCCTTTCTCTGTGTGCTGATCTTTTACTAAAATAAAATCTTATCTATATTAAAGTACCATAATACTCTGTTTCAGCCATATTTCACAAAGATACAAACACATTTCAACGTTAAATAACAACTCCTGTAAATAAAATTATTTTCTTGTCTCTAACACATAGGATAAGTGATCTATGGGAGGAGATGGAAATAAGTTTCTGTTCCTGATTGTGATTTGGTAACTCCATTTGGAAAGTGTACCAAGTGTGGATTTCAAATGGAACAGTCAGCCTAGCCTACAACACACTCCCCAACCGTGATCAACATTGACATACTGCTGACATTGACATACAGTGCTCAGATGAACAATAGTTACTTGGACTGCTACCCAATAGGGAATAAAATTGTGAGAAAAAAATCATTTACTAGTGGGTTTGACAGATTTTTGTCAACAACAAAAATCTTTTGGCATTACTGAATCTTTAATAACCTTCAAATTAAAAAGTCCAGTTCAGAGAAGTGATTAAAAGTGACTAATTGAAGTAACAAAAGTTGACTTGAGTGATTTGAACAGTTGTAGAAATCTTTAGTCTCAATAACTGTTGAGTTTCGGGGACAGGAACACATTAATATTGGGCAAAAAAGTCTAATTTTGGCTGACTGTAAGATTAGATTCAGTTAATAAGGTGTGAAAAATTCAGGAGTCATGTGCTTTTTGTCTATATGAAATCCAGTTGATTTGGAATCCAGTCCAGATCTTTGAATAATAATTGGGACAGCCGATTAGTAGACAATGAGGATCGTGATGTCTAATCGCATCCAATCACAGATATATGATGAGCTAATTTTTTTCATTTTCAGTAGCGAGCCTGAATTAATTGGACAATGCTGTTTCTAAAATTGAATCAATTTGCAGCCTTTGGTGGTTGACAGGGATTTAAAAAAAGGATTGGAGTACTCCCACTTGGTCATTCTCTCACTCTGAAACATGAAATGGTAAAAGGAGCTCATGCAATTGGTAACTAAAAATGAAGAGCCAGTTTTATATTAGCTTGTACCAGAGGATCATTAATTAGATCTGAGAAGTGATAAATGTTCTGCAGAAACAATATTTTGTTTATTCATGTGTTGCATGTAAATTGTTGGTTTAAATTATGTCACATCTTCCTGGAGTGTTTTTAGACCACCTTCGATGAAATTACAAGAGCATCCATGGCAACACTCAGATTATTACAGCTGATATGAAGAACAAAAATTCAATGTTATAACCCTAGTCTATTGTTTAACCAAATACAGGCAATTACACTCCCAATCGAGGAAACACAAATGTTCTACAGGACTAACCAGTGTCACTGAACCAGATAGAATAGAAACCCGGAATACTGTGACAACTAGGAAAATCAGCAGAATCCTGGCCTCCAGAGATCCTCCAAGTGCTTGCCACCTTGGATGTCCCTACCTTCGCCTGCTGTGGTCCAAAATCTGAGCTGTGCTCAACAAATTGTGACACTGAGCCTGCTCCAGATAAAGGTCCCACCGAGGTGTGTGTTTCTGCGCTGGTGGAGAGTATGGGTGAGTGCTGTGACATGTCTTGATTTTTGCTTGGCTGGGGTTGGGGGGGGGGGGGGGGGGATGGTTGATTAGACAGGGTGGTTGATTAGACAGGGGGAAGGAGAAGGGGTGGAAGGCACAAGTATGAATGAGGGATGGTGGCTGGCCAGAGGAAGGAGAAGGGATGGAAGGCAGAGGCATGACTGGGTGGGTTGACTGGACAGAGGGAAGGAAAGGGGTGGAAGGCACAAGCATGATGGGGGGAGGGGGGGGTTAGTGACTGGACAGAGGGAAGGAAAGCGATAGAAGACAGACCATGACTGGGGCAGGTGGGTGGTGACTGAAGTCCAGGAGGAAAGGGGTGAACAGAAGCACATGATTGGGGGGACGGAGTGTTTAAAGGAAGATGGGTCAGTCCTGGGCAGTGCATACTACATGGATTAGGGCAGAATTTACAGGCACTCCTCGAGCTGTGTGGATCATGCTACAGAGCTATGCCTGCCACGCATGAGTTGGTCCAAGTCCAGAGAGCGGGAAGGCATATCTGTACAGTGTTTGTCATGCAGAGCATGGTGTTAAAGGCATGGTCAGTCCTTCACATATTTTGGTCTTGTGGTTGGTGGCTTGGTGCTGGGCATATGACACTGTCATGTCTGGAGGAGGCATTTACAGCCTGTAAATGGGCATTGAGGAGGGTAGTCATTGGTCTCATGGGTGTATCCCAGTAGGTCACGGTGCATATGGGCTGGAGATGTTGGGGGGGGGGGGGGGGGGGGGGACAGGGTCTGAGGTCAACATGGGGGATGGGGACGTTAAGAAAAACAATTCAGGGAAGGCAGGAATAGTGACAACAATGATGATGGCTTCCTGGGTTAAAGGGGGAAGCAGGAGAGTGATGGAAGAATATAAATTTGAATATGGTGAGCATCAAGCAGCGTAGGAAGGACTTGGATGGTAACAGGAGAGGGTTGGAAGATGGTCTTGAAATAGAATTGGAGCAGCAGCATTTCAACAGCCCGGTGGAATGATGCAGTAGAAAATTAAATTTGGAAAAAAATCTTTGGGAGGGGGTCAAAGGGAGTGTGGGAGGAGTCAGCCATTGCACTTTGGAGCTGATTGAAAGGGACACCTATTATGATCCCAGAACAGCCCCAGAGGCTAGTGTAAGGATGAATAGGACGACATCAGATTACTTCAGACTGCAACGCGGGACAAGACAGGGTTGCCCTCCCTCCCCACTGCTGTTCGCGCTGGCCATAGAGCCCTGGCAATTGCTCTGAGAGCTTCAAGGGACTGGAAAGGACTGGTCCGAGGGGGAATGGAACATAAAGTCTCATTATACGCGGATGACCTGCCTTTATACGTATCAGACCCAATGACGGGGATGGACGGTATCATGGAAACCCTGAGGGAATTTGTCCAGTTTTCAGGATATAAACTGAACATAGCTAAGAGCGAGTGTTCGTAATTCAGGCGAGGGGGCAGGAGAGTAGGCTGAAGGGGTTGCTATTCAGGCTGTTAGGAGAAAGCTTCAGATACTTGGGGATACAGGTGGCACGGGACTGGGGCAAGTTGCATAAGCTAAACTTGTCCCGGTTGGTGCAGCAAGTGAGGGATGAGTTCCGGAGATGGGATGCGATTCTCCGCCCCCGGAGACCATTGCCAGAGGCCCGCCCTGTTATTCTCCGTCCCCAACCGGCCGAATTCCCGACGGCGTAGACCACTCATTATCCTGCCATTCAGGATACTCACGTGGCGGCTGCGGACTCAGGCCGTGGCTGCCACAGTCGGGGGCGGGTCGATCGGAGGACACAGGGTGGTCTCATCGGGGCTGGGGTATTTTTGAGTGGGTGGTCCGGGTCGGGCACGCGGCCGATTGGGGGCACAATTTCCGCGGTCCAGGTCTGCGGTCTGAGTCCGCTATTGAGCACGGCGTGATTGCTTGAGGCTGCAACAGTTCAAGAAGGCTTGTCACCATCACCTTATCAATGGCAATTAGGGATGAGCAATAAGTGGGCTAACCCTAACCCTAACCCTAACCCAATGCCCACATCCAATGAATGAATTTTTGAGAAATACCACGCCCACAGACAAGAAGAACCACCTCATAAAAGGGCCTTCTCCCGATCTTTCTGAATGTCCATAGGGAAAATGAAGAAGTTGTTTGCTCTGCTCTGCACATAACATATTAGTAGTTATTCCAGAATAGACTACAGATTGGCTAGCCTCCTGTGGCCAGCTTATAAGAGCTAGAAGCAATAGATTTAGCACTGAAGTGATATAGACTCAGGTTGTATTGTACTATGACACATCTGTCACTACCCTAATGAAACATAGCATCTGCATGAATTCTTCTGCTGTTGATTGTAGGGAAACCCTATATGCTGAGTAAGCTGTCCTCCAAAATCTTGCTTCGCCTGTCCTCTTCGTCAAAATTTATGTTTCCCCCCCTCTTCTTCATCAGACTATGCTGAATTAAGTGGAGTTTCCAGAAGGACATAGTGGGCTAGGAAGGTAACGGCCGATATTCTCCGTTGTCTGGTGCCGGCAGCGAGATTTACGATCAGGTGGAGAATGTTGCGTCAAGCAAAAAATGAGATTGGTGCCTGCGCCAATCCCGTTGTGATGCTCTATTCCCCACTGGCAGTGACATCAAGGTTTGCGCCCAGTGCTGGCAAATCCGCAATTTGCTTTGGCGAACAAGTATCGAAGCATTGGTGTCGCACCCAGAGTGGTGCTCTGGGGTGTGTTGAGGAGCTGCCTGGGTGCAGCAACCCTGGACGGCCTGGCCTCACATGATGGTGAGCCTCCAAGACAAAACACATGGGGCGAGATCTTGGGAAGGACTTGTCTGTGGGAGAGTGGTGACTCACTTGCTATAGGGACATCTGCGTTGCTTGTTGCTCTATGCCAATTTCAAATGCAACCACTGTTCTCTCCTAGGCCTCGGCCGGAAGTTGTAGGCCTCTCTCCTCAGAGGGCATGTGGACCCGAATGTCTGGACATCCCCCTCTGGCACTTGCGGCAATTATGAGCCGCCTTATCCTTGGGGAACCAAAAATCACATAGTGACATGCTAAGAGATGAATTCTATGGAGAGGAGGGGGAGGGTATCTGTAGCAGGTGGCATGTGTGTGCAAGGCTTCTGGCCAAAGAGAGCAATACGTGTGTTGGGGTTTGGTGAAGGGTGAGTTGTAAGGGAGATGCAGGCTTGTGGGGTGTTGTTCATCACTGGGAGATTGAGGGCAGATAAGAGAAGTGAGGGACCAGAATAACAAACTATAATACAAACAGTAACAAATAATTGAATTCTACTGTCCTCTTCTGCCGATCTGTGGAGTCACATGGTGGAACGGTGTCAGACATGGGGAGCAGAATGCAAGGCCTGGGGCATTCCGTGCAGGCGGCGTCTGTGGCCCAGGACATGACTGCCCTCTCACAGGAAGCCTTGAGCCAGAGCCAGCGGCAGATGGCAGAAGCACTCAATGCCGTGGCCCAGTCTTTCCAGGCCATCGCTGAGGGCATCGGCACCATTCCCCATGTGCTGTCCGGCGTCGCCCAGACACAGACAGGGATGGCCAACTCCCTGAGCTCCATGGCTGCAAACTTGCAGACCCTTGTCGATACCAGGATGGGTCTCCAGGATTGGCAGCGCCAGGTGTCGGGGGGGCATTGGATGGCCAGTCCATTCGCATCCCTGACCCATGTAGAGGCCCGGGGGCCATCGGGCACCCCGAGGGAGGAGGAGGTGCTCGGGCCCGTCCCGGGTCCCCCTGTAGGGGAGGTCCCGGAACACCGCGGTACCTCGGACTTCCCCCTTCCGTCCCAGGTGCATCCGGTGGGCAACGGGCAGGACAGGCTGGCAGCTTGCCATCCCAGTCGCCCGAGCCGCAGCCTGGCCCATCTAGGCCTGGCCGCCCCAGGAAACGGCCACCAAAGGGATCCCGAGTCACAGGGCAGGAATCTCAGGAGTCCACCTCAAGTTCAGCTATACCGTCTGGGGAACCACCTAGACGTAGTCAAAGGGCCCTTAAGGCCAAACAAGACACAGACAGGGCACAGACGAGTTATGGGGGCTCGGGCACGTGTATGGATTGTTTGTCATTAAAATCACTTTCACATTTACTAATCTGCCTTTGTGCTCTGTCCGATGCGTGCAAGGGTGTGGTATGAGGTGAGCGCCAGTGTGTGTGTGCGAGGGGTGGTATTACGTCGGCCCCATGTGAGTGTGTGTCCCCCCCCCCCCCGGGTCGCCTTCGCCATCCTCCTGGGCAGAGGACGGCACCATGCGCCGCAGTGTCACGGCTGCATGCAGGGATGGTCTGGGTGGAGGGTGGTACCGTGGCCATGGGTCAGACATGGGTCAGCCAGGAGCTCATCGCAGAGCGCTTCGTCATCATCCTCCATGGCCTGCAATAGACACGCTTCCACCGGCGACCGTGTGAGCCTGGCCCATTATGCCGCAGGTGGATGTGCAATGGAGGGGAGGTGTGCATGCAGGTGGGGTGTGGGTGGTTGGTGGTGGGTGGGTGGCGGGGGGGTGAGGGTGTTGGTGGTGGGTGGGTGGCGGGGAGTGAGGGTCTGTGGTGGGTAGGTGGCGGGGGATGAGTGTGTTGTTTGGTGGGTGGGTGGGGGGGGAGAGGGTGGTCGGCTGGTGCCGTGGTGTGCGGTCTGTGCCCATACTCAGCGAGTCTCACGCCCCCTAGTTAGTGAACCTGGCAGCTATCAGCCTGTCCCGTGCCCGCTGGCCCAGCCGGTAACGGTGGGCAGCCTCCCGCTCATGTCCAGCCCTTCTGTCCTGACCATTGCCCCCATCCTCCTCATCTAGGGAGGACTGCGCCTCGTCCTGCTGCTCCTCCACTCCCCCTCCTCTGCCTGCGGCACATCGCCCCTCTGCTGAGCTATGTTGTGCAGGACGCAGCAGACCACAACGATGCGGCCGACCCTATCTGGCGGGTACTGGAGGGCCCCTCTAGAGCGGTCAACGCACCTGAAACGCATTTTTAGTAAGCCATAGCACCTCTCTATCACACCCCTGGTCGCTGCATGGGCATCATTGCAGCTGTTCTCCACATCAGTCTGTGGCCTCCGTATAGGCACCATCGGCCACGACCGCAACGGGTAACCCCTGTCGCCCAGCAACCAGCACTCAGCCGGGGTTGGCATCCCTCGAACATGCCGGGGATATAAGACTGCGGCAATACGTATGAGTCATGTACACTTTCCGGGTACCGGGCGCAGACGTGCAGGGTCATCATGCGGTGGTCGCAGACCATTTGAATGTTCATGGAATTGGACCCCCTCCTAATGGTGAACAAGGCCCTGTTATCTGCAGGTAGCAGCACGGCGACGTGCATCCCATCGATTCCTCCCTGGACCATGGGAAACCCGGCCACGGCAGCGAATCCCGCTGCCCGGGCATCCTGGCTGGCCTGGTCCATAGGGAACTGGATGTAGCGGTCTGCAATGGCATATAGAGTGTCTGTCACTGCACGGATGTACCGGTGCATGCAAGATGCCGGACAGGTCCCCACTCGGCGCCTGGAATGACCCCGTGGCATAAACGTTCAGGGCCACCGTAACCTTAATGGACATGGGGGGAGGGTGTCCTCCCCTAGTGCCACGCGGTGCCAGGTGTGCCATCAGGTGCATCCCCGAACAGGTGCTGGAATGTGGCGACTCGGGACTTTTCACAGTAACTTAATTGAAGCCTACCCGTGGCAATAAGCGATTTTCATTTCATTTTCATTTCATTTCATTCAGATGTGTGCCACGGTTCCCCGACTCATCCGGAGTCTCCTCCTGCATGCCCGGTCCGTGAGGTCCTGGTACGACGAGCGGGGCCGGTACACACGGGGCCTCCTTGGGCGTCTCCGTCGCCATGGCCCAACAACCTCCTCCTCCTCCTCCTCGTCCTGTTGGCAGGCGGCTCTCCAGCCTGGGCGGATGCCACCTGCCCCTCTGCGGCATGCTCCTCTACGGCACCCTGCACGCTCCTCCTCCCCCAGGGCAACATGTAGAAGTGCTGGTGCGGCCAACATCTCTGGCTGATCAGCAAACATAACGGCCTGCAGGGGGTAGGGGGGGAACGACGACATGTCATCATTGCCCATACCCATGTGCCACCGCCCCCCCCCCCCCCCCCCCCCCCCGCAGCCAGGTGACATGGACTGCATGGGCGTGACTGTTGGAGGCTGGCACCTGGCCAGGCGGATGTCCTCCCTTGTCCTCTCCCCGCTCCCCGGCACTCGTCCTCTTCCCCCCTCCCCAGCATCCACCCTCTCCCCGGGACTCGCCCTCTCCCCCCTCCCCGGCACTCGTCCTCTCCCCGGCACTCGTCCTCTCCCCCCTCCCCGGCACTCGTCCTCTCCCCCCTCCCCGGCACTCACCCTCTCCCCCCTCCCCGGCACTCACCCTCTCCTCACCCCCCTCTCACCTCCCCTCTCTCAACCCCCCCTCTCAGCCCCCCCTCACCCCCCATCCACACTCCCCCCTCCCCCACACAGACTGCGGCCATGCTGTCACTTCTCCTGTGGCCACCCCACGCCATGACCTACCTCCACGCTGTCCAGCGTCAACCATCATAACTGGTTGACGCCGTTATATAAGGTGGTTTAATTTACGCCGGCGGTCGGCCCATCCGATCGGGAGAATTCGGGCAGCCCCGGGATCCATTGAGTCACGCCGGTCCCCGCCATTCTCCGAGGCGGGCGCCGCGATTCAGGCCTCGCCGACTTTTGGGGGGTCGGAGAATTCAGGACGGCAGAGGCAGGATTCACGCCGACCCCCGGCGATTCTCCGACCCGGCAGGGGGTCGGGGAATCCCGCCCAGTTTTAAAAAAAATCTTTTTATTGGTTTTTTCAAGAATTATAAATAATTATGCAGATTGCTGGTCGTGTTCATTCACTGCACAATACAGAAAGGTTTGTCTTTCCCGTCCCTTGGGTTTTCTAACACAGTCTGCCGCCATCTGGCTCGGCCTGCGGACCCACCCACCGCCGCCCCCCCTAGCCTGCCCCTCCGTGCCACACTCCTCCCCACCCGCCTTGTGTTCCCCCTGGTTGGTTTGGGGGAATGTTCCCCCCTTCCTCTCTCCTTCCCCCCTCTTTCTTTTCTTCCTCCATCGGCTTCGGCTGTGATTCCCCTGTGGGGGGTGGCGGGAGGGGGGCTGCCCTCTCCCTTCCGCTTTGTCTCTTTTATGTCTCTCCAGCCTTTTCTCTTCTCCACACCGCCCCCACCCCCACCCCCCAGGTTGCACGTTTCTATGGCTCCCCCTTGTCTTTCTTTTCTTTTTCCTCTCTTTTCTTTCTAACTTTCCCATTTCCCTATCTATTCATTGTTGCTGGCCTCGAACAGGTTCTGGAACATGCCGGCGAACTGCCACCATGCATTTGGGAAGCCTTCCTCCGACCCTCGGATGGTATATTTAATCTTCCCCAGGTGGAAAAATTCCGACAGGTCAGCGAGATAGTCCTCAGCTGTGGATGGTGCTGCTCGCCAGCCGAGCAGGATTCTTCGGCGTGCGATTAGGGAAGCAAAAGCTCGGGCATCGGCCCTCTTCCCCGTGTATAGCTCTGGCTGCTCCGATACCCCGAAGATTGCAACATTTGGGCATGGCTTCCACAACCTTGGACATTGCCTTGGAGAAGGCTATCCAGAATCCAGCAAGTTTGGGACAAACCCAGACTATGTGGGTGTGGTTGGCCGGGCCCCTCTGGCACCATTCACATTTGTCCTCCACCTCCGGGAAGAACCTGCTCATTCAGGTTCTGGTTAGGTGCGCTTTGTGCACCACTTTGAACTGCATGAGGCTGACTGGGCCTTGCACAGGAGGAGGTGGAGTTGGCCCTGCTCAGTGCTTCGCTGCAGAGTCCCCACCGCGCTTCTGGCCGGAAACAGCATGCCACATCGCACCCCTTATCTTGTAAAGCGCCGATTTTGCTCTGATAATTTTCGCCCTCTTTTTTGCCAGCTGCACCCCACTGTCTTGATAGACCCTGATTTAATGCCCTTCCCACCAGCACGACTTTGTCGGGCCCACCTCATGATTTTCTCTCGGTCCTGGAATCGGTGCAGTTTTGCAAATATCGCTCTTAGCTGTTCCCCAGTTTGGGGTTTAGGCCTGAGCGACCTGTGTGCTCTGTCAAGTTCTGGGGAGTTTGGAAAGCTTTCCCTCCCAATTAGGTTGGCCAGCATTTGGGCGATGTAGCCCGTTGGGTCCCTACCCTCAATCCCCTCTGGCAGACCCGCGATGTGGGCATTTTATTGCCTGGACCTGTTCTCCTGGTCCTCGACCTTCCCCTTTAAGTTCCCCTGGGCCACCACCAACCTCTTCACCTCAGCCTCCAGAGCCACGATCCTTTCGCTCTGGTCCGTTGACACCTTCTCAAGGTCCAGGATTGTCTTCTCCTGGATTTCCACCTTCCGTCGCAGGCCGTATATCGTGCGCTGAAGGGTGGCTATTGCTTCTGTCACCACCTCCTTCACCACCACCTGGAACTCCATCTTGATCGCTTCCTTCATCATAGTCAGTTCCTTTTTAAAAACGTTCTTCCATCTGTTCCCCCTGCAGGTTGCGGGGGGGGGGGGGGGGGGGGGTGGTTGTTCCTGCCCCTTTCTTCTGGTTCTGCCTCTGCCTTCTCGTCGTCCTCTCGAACTGCTGTTTGGGGGCATCTTCTTTCCAACAACCCCCCCCCCCCTCTCTCTCGTCGCTGTTGGTTGGTGCCTATTGTTTTTGGGGGTTTTGCATGGCTTTTGGGCCAAAAACTCAAAGAAATTCGCTATGCTGGGTCAAACTGGGAGGAGAGCCACCTGATGTGCGTCCCCTCAGCACATCGCCGCCACCGGGAATCGTCTAACAGGACACATGCCACAACAGGGATTATCTAGCTATTGATGCCAGGAACGACAAGCTGATTCTACTCATACTTCTCTGGTTTGTAAATGTATGCTGAAGCCATTAAAAGTGCGAGTACTACTGTTTGAGTTCCTAAAGTCGGTAAAAGTAATGTAAAAACAGCCAATTGTACAGGTCCCTTTCCTAATAAATCCTATGGTTGGTAGCTACAAAGAACCCTGACTAAACAAGCTCCAAAAGGAAGATTTGCCAATGGAAAGAACTATGAATTATTTAAATTCTCATTGTGAAATAAATAGATCATGACTGATAGATTAACTAACACTCTTGCCCATCAACTAGTATAATTGTTAAATAAGTTAAAATCCCGTGGTGTTAAGGGTAAGATCCTGGCATGGGTAGAGGATTGACTGACTGGCAGAAGGCAGAGAGTGGGGATAAAGGGGTCTTTTTCAAGATGGCAGCCGATGACTAGTGGTGCGCCTCAGGGGTCTGCTGGGAGCAAAACTTTTCACAATATACATTAATGATCTGGAAGAAGAAACTGAAGGCACTGTTGCTAAGTTTGCAGATGATTCAAAGATCTATAGAGGGACAGGTAGTATTGAGGTAGCAAGGGGGCTGCAGAAGGATTTGGACAAGCTAGGACGGGTCGGGTACGTTTTGGCGCCGCCCTTTTGGCACCGATCATTTGACACCGCCATTTTGGCGCTAAATTGATTTGGCGCTCATTATTTTGGCGCCCAGCTGTTTTGGCGCCTTTGTTGTATTGAATATTGAATATATTGCCAGGAATGTAATGATAGGTTAATAATAATAATAGATAAAAACATGACATTTATTTCTAACACCAAATATTAAGTAAAATGAGTATAAAAGTTTAATGCAGTTCATAGTTGTGGGCCAAACCATGTAAATATTCAAGTGGTGTCAATCAACTGCTCGTAGTAAGCATCACGCCCTTTTTGAATTTTCCTTATACCATCGATGAACTTCCATATAACGGAATGGTTCATTCCTAATTCTGCATATATTTTTCTGTGTACTGCTTCAGCATGATTGTTTGTTCGGTCATCAAGAAATAAATGTTCGAGCACCATGAGAATGTCCGTTCACTTCCTTCACTACTTCATTGTTTTGAGTGTGAATGCGACCTTTACACTCGTTTTTTAATTCGCATCTCCAAAACATTAACAATGGGTCGCTTTTGCTACATTTATCATTTCTAGCTTTCAAATGTGAAAAGAGAACAGGCTTATGTAGCACCAAGGCTGTAGATTGTTATCATTAATTGCTGAAGTAGTCTGAATTGGCGCCAAACAGATGAGCGCCCAAAAGGCCAGCGCCAAAACCGATGAGCGCCAAAAGGTCAGCGCCAAATGATCGGCGCCAAATAGTCCCATTCCCAGCTAGGACAGTGGGCAATGAAGTGACAGATGGAATAAAATGTGGAAAAGTGTGAGGTTATGCACTTTGGAAGGGATGATGTTATGCACTTTGGAAGGAGGAATTTAGGCATAGACTATTTTCTAAATTGGGGAAATGCTTAGGAAATCAGAAGCACAAAGGGACTTGGGAGTCCTTGTTCATGATTCTCTTGAAGTTAATGTGCAGGTTCAGTCGGCAGTTACGAAGGCAAATGTAATGTTGGCATTCATGTTAAGAGGGCTAGAATACAAGACCAAGGATGTACTTCTGAGGCTCTGATCAGACCCTATTTAGAGTATTGTGAGCAGTTTTGGGCCCCGTATCTAAGGAAGGATGCGCTGGCCTTGAAAAAGGTCCAGTGGAGGTTCAGAAGAATGATCCCTGGAATGAACAGCTTGTTGTATGAGGAACGGTTGGGGACTCTGGGTCTGCACTTGTTGGAGTTTAGAAGGATGAGGGGGGATCTTATTGAAACTTACAGGATACTGTGAGGCCTGGATAGAGAGGATGTTTCCACTTGTAAGAAAAATTAGAACCAGAGGACACCATCTCAGACTAAAGGGACGATCCTTCAAAACAGAGATGAGGAGGAATTTCTTCAGCCTGAGGGTGGTGAATCTGTGGAACACTTGGCCGCAGAAGGCTGTGGAGGCCAAATCACTGAGTCTTTAAGACAGTTATAGATAGGGTCTTGATTAATAAGGGAAGAAGGCAGGAGAATGGGGATGAGAAAAATATCAGCCATGATTGAATGGCAGAGCAGACTCGATGGGACGAGTGGCTTAATTCTGCTCCTGTGTCTTATGATCTTAATTAATATAAATGTTTCACACATGTGCAATACCTTATTTCTCGACATCATTTAAACCATATCAACTAGTGTCAAATTAAACTAGAGATTTTAAAGCAGAGAATACAACTGCAGCGGATGTTCACGAACCTGAAAGGAAACTACAATTCAACAGGTTTCCTAACAACCATTATATGTGTACAGTAAACAGGAAGTTTAATTCAAAAATTAATCATATGAAGGATATGGCACAAGCACAAATCAGGAAGCAAATATGTTTTTAACTTTACGTTGGCAGAAGTTGCACTGCTTACCACTATTCATCTTCTAGAAGGAAAGCTGGCTTTAACTGAGAAGGTTTGTTCCGTGTCCTATAAGATTTTGCTTTAGTATCTAATGTCAGAAATTTCCAAACTCAATTTCATTTTCTCGTCTTAAATTTGGAGAATATAGGTGACATCTTGCCCTGTGCACAAGACTTCACTAATAATCCTCTCGAATCAATTAGTGGTCCATGAAGGGATTGCATAAATTGAGGAATGAATGGAAAGTGCAAGATTTTGTTCATTTGTTTTGAAATCTCACATGGGACCTAAGTAGACAAACTTCCCTGACTTTGTCAATCATCCATTACATCCAACTAAAGAAGAGATAAGTTATTTTGGGAATAATCTAATATCTGCAACCATGTTGTTTTTCTTATAACTTTCTACAATAATTAAAAGGAATATGCACTTGTTTAATTCCTCGAGATAAAAAAAATGTAATATATTAAAAAATAGGCAGTGAAGAACTAATAGCCTGAAATGACCAGTGATGCAAATCAGTTCTGAACTTTTCTGGGAAAAAATGGCTTCCTTTGGCTTTAACATACAAAGGAAACATAAATTAAGGATCTAATCTTTGCAAATAAAGATTATAAGAACGTAAGAACTAGGAGCAGGAGTAGGCCATCTGACCCCTCGAGCCTGCTCCACCATTCAATGAGATCATGGCTGACCTTTTGTGGACTCAGCGCCACTTTCCGGCCCGAACACCATAACCCTTAATCCCTTTATTCTTCAAAAAGCTATCTATCTTTACCTTAAAAACATTTAATGAAGGAGCTTCAACTGCTTCACTGGGCAAGGAATTCCATAGATTCACAACCCTTTGGGTGAAGAAGTTCCTCCTAAACTCAGTCCTAAATCTACTTCCCCTTATTTTGAGGCTATGTCCCCTAGTTCTGCTTTCACCCGCCAGTGGAAACAACCTGCCCGCATCTATCCTATCTATTCCCTTCATAATTTTATATGTTTCTATAAGGTCCCCCCTCATCCTTCTAAATTCCAACGAGTACAGTCCCAGTCTACTCAACCTCTCCTCATAATCCAACCCCTTCAGGTCTGGGATTAACCTAGTGAATCTCCTCTGCAGACCATCCAGTGCCAGTATGTCCTTTCTCAAGTAAGGAGACCAAAACTGAACACAATACTCCAGATGTGGCCTCACTAACACCTTATACAATTGCAGCATAACCTCCCTAGTCTTAAACTCCATCCCTCTAGCAATGAAGGACAAAATTCCATTTGCCTTCTTAATCACCTGTTGCACCTGTAAACCAACTTTCTGTGACTCATCCACCAGCACACCCAGGTCTCTCTGCACAGCAGCATGCCTTAATATTTTATCATTTAAATAATAATCCCTTTTGCTGTTATTCCTACCAAAATGGATAACCTCACATTTGTCAACATTGTATTCCATCTGCCAGACCCCAGCCCATTCACTTAATCTATCCAAATCCCTCTGCAGACTTCCAGTATCCTCTGCATTTTTGCTTTACCACTCATCTTAGTGTCGTCTGTAAACTTGGACACATTGCACTTGGTCCTCAACTCCACATCATCTATGTAAATTGTGAATCATTGTAGGCCCAACACTGAATCCTGAGGGACACCACTAGCTACTGATTGCCAACCAGAGGAACACGCATTCATCCCCACTCTTTGCTTTCTATTAATTAATCAATCCTCTATCCATGCTACTACTTAACCCTTAATGCCATGCATCTTTATCTTATGCAGCAACCTTTGTGTGGCACCTTGTCAAAGGCTTTCTGGAAATCCAGATATCCCACATCCATTGGCTCCCCGTTATCTACTGCACTGGTAATGTCCTCAAAAAATTCCACTAAATTAGGCACGGCCTGCCCTTTATGAACCCATGCTGCGTCTGCCCAATGGGACAATTTCTATCCAGATGCCTCGCTATTTCTTCCTTGATGATAGATTCCAGCATCTTCCTTACTACCGAAGCTAAGCTCACTGGCCTATAATTACCCGTGCTCTGCATACCTCCTTTTTTAAACAGTGGTGTCACGTTTGCTAATTTCCAATCCACCGGGACCACCCCAGAGTCTAGTGAATTTTGGTAAATTATCACTAGTACATTTGCAATTTCCTTAGCCATCTCTTTCAGCACTCTGGGATGCATTCCATCAGGCAGGAGACTTGTCTACCTTTCACCCCATTAGCTTGCCCATCACTACCTCCTTAGTGATAACAATCCTCTCAAGGTCCTCACCTGTCATAGCCTCATTTCTATCAGTCACTGGCATGTTATTTGTGTCTTCCACTGTGAAGACCGACCCAAAAAACCTGTTCAGTTCCTCAGCCATTTCCTCATCTCCGATTATTAAAACTCCCTTCTCATCCTCTAAAGGACCAATATTTACCTTAGCCACTCTTTTTTGTTTTATATATTTATAGAAACTTTTACTGTCTGTTTTTATATTCTGAGCAAGTTTACTCTCATAATCTATCTTACTCTTCTTTACAGCTTTTTTACTGGCTTTCTGTTGCCCCCTAAAGATTTCCCAGTCCTCTAGTCTCCCACCAATCCTTGCCACTTTGTATGCTTTTCCCTTCAATTTGATACTCTCCCTTATTTCCTTAGATATCCACGGTCGATTTTCCCTCTTTCGACTGTCCTTCCTTTTTGTTGGTATAAACCTTTGCTGAGCACTGTGAAAAATCGCTTGGGTTCTCCACTGTTCCTCAACTGTTCCACCATAAAGTCTTTGCTCCCAGTCTACCTTAGCTAGTTCTTCTCTCATCCCATTGTAATCTCCTTTGTTTAAGCACTAAACATGAGTATTTGATTTTACCTTCTCACCCTCCATCTGTATTTTAAATTCCACCATATTGTGATCGCTCCTTCCAAGAGGATCCCTAACTATGAGATCATGAATCAATCCTGTCTCATTACACAGGACAAGATCTAGGACCGCTTGTTCCCTCGCAGGTTCCATTACATACTGTTCTAGGAAACTATCGCGGATACATTCTATAAACTCCTCCTCAAGGCTGCCTTGACCGACCTGGTTAAACCAATCGGCATGTAGATTAAAATCCCCCATGATAACTGCTGTACCATTTCTACATGCATCAGTTATTTCTTTGTTTATTGCCTGCCCCACCATAACGTTACTATTTGGTGGCCTATAGACTACTCCTATCAGTGACTTTTTCGCCTTACTATTCCTGATTTCCACCCAAATGGATTCAACCTTATCCTCCATAGCACCAATGTCATCCCTTACTATTGCCCGGATGTCATCCTTAAATAACAGAGCTACACCACCTCCCTTACCATCCACTCTGTCCTTCCGAATAGTTTGATACCCTCGGATATTTAACTCCCAGTCGTGACCATCCTTTAACCATGTTTCAGTAATGGCCACTAAATCATAGTCATTCACGATGATTTGCGCCATCAACTCATTTGTGAGATGCACCAGCCAAGGATGGTGTTGGACTGCTGAGTTCCGAATATTTGCATGCTATTGCACATTCGAATTTTAATAGAACATATCTCCACACAAAAAATTTAGTCCGCTCACCTACTCTTCCTGAAGGAACAAGCAATCATCTATGATGTCATCAAATCGAGTGATCAAAAAGGCCAATGTACCTGTCATGTTATTAGCTGATTGTGATTGTCTACTCCAGTATTAGATGCTATACAATACACTCTGTACCTACTGCATATGGAGTCACCTGACCTGGGGTAGAAAGTCAGATAGTGCATGCTAAAGTCAGTCCGAATAAGGCTTCAGATACATTGCAGATGTGTGTTCATGTTAGGAAAACATGTTAGGACTAACAGCAATGGTCAGTGTGCATCATAAACACAAGACATGGTGTCAGAAGTAAACTAAATGCAACAATAGAGGTTCTGAACCATCGACAGAGCTCAATTTGGAGGGCAATGACGCTGAAAACTGGAGGAGGTTCCAGCAGTGGTTCGATCTATACCTCACAGCGGATGGGCAGTGATAAGAAAGACCCACAGGTGTAAACTTCCATCGTTCTTTACAAAGCAGATGAAGAAGCCTGAGAAGTCTAACACATTCATGTTTGAAAGTGATGAGAATTAAAATGACTTGAAAGAAATAATGGAAAACTTCTAAGCTTACTGCAGCCCTGAGAAGAACATCATAAACGGAATATACAAATATTTCACATGCATTCAACACAGTGACAACATTAGTCAGTAAGAAACTGGGGCTAGATTCTCTGACCGCCTGGCTGAGAATCACCGGGGGCCGATGTGAATCCCGCCCCCGCCGTTTCCCGCAGTCTCCGAACGCTAAAAAGTCGGCGAGGCGTCAATGGGCCGCCCGCCTCGGAGAATGGCGGGGGCCCGCGCGACGCTATGGACCCCGGTGCTGCCCGTATTCTCCTGGCCGGATGGGCCGAAGTCCTATCAAAAGACCTATATAACAGCGTCAACCAGTGCTGATGGTTGACACCGTACAGCGTGGAGCTAGGTTACGGCGTGAGGGTGGCCACAGGAGAAGCGACTACCTGGCAGCAGTCTGTGTGTGTGGGGGAGGGGTGTGGGGGGGGGGGCTGTGGGGTGGGGCTCCGTGGCGGGGGGCTGCGGTTGAGTGCCGGGGGGAGGGGGGGAGAGTGCTGGGGGGGGGGGGGAGAGAGTGCCGGGGAGGGGGGGGGAGAGTGCCACGGAGGGGGGGGGAGAGTGCGGGGGAGGGGGGAAGAGTTCCAGCAAGGGGGGGGGGAGAGTGCCGGGGAGGGGGGAGAGTTCCGGGGAGGGGGGAGAGAGTGCCGGGGAGTGGAGGGGGGGGAGAGTGCCGGGGTGGGGGGGGGGGGGCGAGTGCCGGGGAGGGGGGGGGGGGGAGAGTGCCGCGGAGGGGGGGAGAGTGCCGGGGAAGGGGTGGACAGTGCCGGGGAGGGGGGAGAGTTCCGGGGAGTGGGGGGGGAGGGAGAGTGCCGGGGAGGGCGGGGAGAGATTCGGGGAGGGGGGGGGAGAGGGCCGGGGAGGGGGGGGGAGGGGAGAGTGCCGCGGAGGGTGGTGGAGAGTGCCGGGGAGGGGGGGGAGAGTGCCGGGGAGGGGGGAGAGCTCCGGGGAGGAGGGGGAGAGTGCCGGGGGGGGGGGGGGGGGCGAGTGCCGGGGGGGGGGGGGGGGGGGAAGAGTGCCGCGGAGGGGGGGGAGAGTGCCGGGGAAGGGGTGGACAGTGCCGGGGAGGGGGGAGAGTTCCGGGGAGTGGGGGGGGAGGGAGAGTGCCGGGGAGGGCGGGGAGAGATTCGGGGAGGGGGGGGAGAGGGCCGGGGAGGGGGGGGGGGAGAGTGCCGCGGAGGGTGGTGGAGAGTGCCGGGGAGGGGGGGGAGAGTGCCGGGGAGGGGGGAGAGCTCCGGGGAGGAGGGGGAGAGTGCGGGAGGGGGGGGGTTAGTGCCGGGGAGGGGAGAGGGCCGGGGTGGGGAGAGGCCGGGGAGGGGGGGGGAGGAGAGTGATGGGGAGGGGGTGTAAGAGTTCCGGGGAGGGGGGGGGATGAGTGCCGGGGAGAGGGGGGAGAGTTCCGGGGAGGGGGGGAGAGAGTGCCAGGGAGGGGGGGGGGGATGAGTGCCGGGGGTGGGGGGGGGGGAGAGTGCCGGGGAGGGGGGGTGGGAAAGAGTGCCGCGGAGGTGGGGGGAGAGTGCCGGGGAAGGGTGTGGACAGTGCTGGGGAGGAGGGAGGAGAGTTTCGGGGAGTGGGGGGGGGAGAGGCCGGGAGGGCTGGGAGAGATTCGGGGAGGGGGGGGGAGGAGGGCCGGGGAGGGGGGGGGGGCGGGGGGGGAGAGTGCCGCGGAGGGTGGTGGAGAGTGCCGGGGAGGGGGGGAGAGGGCCGGGGAGGGGGGGAGGGGAGAGAGCCGGGGAGGGGGGGGGGGGAGGGGAGTGATGGGGAGGGGGGGGGGAGAGGGGCCGGGGGGGGGGGGGGGGGAGTGCCGGGGAGGGGGGGGGAGAGTGCCGGGGAGGGGGGGGTAAGAGTTCCGGGGAGGGGGGGGGAGAGTGGCGGGGAGAGTGCCAGGGTGGGGGGGGGGGAGAGTGCCGCGGAGAGTGGGGGAGTGCCGGGGATGGGGGGGAGGGGTGGTGCGAGAGTGCCGGGGAGTGGGGGGCGAGAGCTGGGGAGGGGGGGGGGGAAGAGTGCTGGGACGGGGGGTGAAAGAGTGCGGGGGAGGGGTTGGGGAGAGTGCGGGGGAGGGGGTGGGGAGAGTGCGGGGGAGGGGTTGGGGAGTGCAGGGGAGGGGTTGGGGGGGAAGGGGGTCGAGTGCCGGGGAGGGGGGGGGGGGGAGAGGGCGGAGAGGGTGGGGGGAGAGTGCCGAGGAGGGGAGGGAGAGTGCCGCGGAGGCGGGGAGGGGGGGGAGAGTGCCGGGGCGGGGGGGGGGGGGGGGGGGAGAGTGCGGGGGAGGGGGGGAGAGTGCCGGGGAGGGGGAGGGAGAGTGCCGGGGGGGGGGTGGGGAGTGCCGGGGAGGGATGGGGTGAAGGGGGGTAGAGTGCGGGGAGGGGGGGGGGGGGGGGTTAGAGTGCCTGCGAGGGGGGGGGAGGAGAGTGCCGGGGAGGGGGGGACGAGCGCGAGTGCTGGGGAGGGTGGGGGAGAGAGCGAAGTACGGGTAGGGGGGGAGAGTGCCGGGGATGGGGGGGACAGTACCGGGGGGAGGGGGGGGGGGGAGGATGAGTGCCGGGCGGGGGGGGGGGGGGCGAGACATGCCGGGGGGGGGGGGGGGGGAAGAGTGCCGCGGAGGGGGGGAGGAGGAGAGTGCCGGGGAAGGGGTTGGACAGTGCTGGGGAGGGGGAGAGTTTCGGGAGAGTGGGGGGGAGAGGGCGGGGGAGGGCGGGGAGAGATTCGGGGAGGGGGGGGAGAGGGCCGGGAGGGGAGGGGGGGGGAGAGTTTGCAGCGCGGAGGGTGGTGGAGAGTGCCGGGGAGGGGGGGGGGAGTGCCGGGGAGGGGGGAGGGGAGGAGAGCGGGGAGAGGGGGGGGAGGAGAGTGATGGGGAGGGGGGGGGAGGAGTGCCGGGGAGAGGGGGGGGAGAGTGCCGGGGAGGGGGGGGGGAGGGCGAGTGCCGGGGAGGGGGGGTAAGAGTTCCGGGGAGGGGGGGAGAGTGGCGGGGAGAGTGCCAGGGGGGGGGGGGGAGAGTGCCGCGGAGAGTGGGGGAGTGCCGGGGATGTGGGGGTGGAAGAGTGCCGGGGAGGGGGGGAGAGTGCCGGGGAGGGGGAGGGATAGTGCCGGGGAGGGGGTGGGGAGTGCAGGGGAGGGGATGGGGGGAAGGGGGTCGAGTGCCGGGGAGGGGGGGGGGGGAGAGGGCCGGAGAGGGTGGGGGGAGAGTGCCGAGGAGGAGGAGGGAGAGTGCCGCGGAGGCGGGGAGGGGGGGGAGAGTGCCGGGGCGGGGGGGGGGGTGGAAGAGTGCCGGGGAGGGGGGGAGGAGGTGCCGGGGAGGGGGAGGGAGAGTGCCGGGGAGGGGGTGGGGAGTGCCGGGGAGGGGATGGGGGGAAGGGGGTAGAGTGCCGGGGAGGGGGGGGGGGGGGGGAGTGCCTGCGAGGGGGGGGGGGGAGAGTGCCGGGAAGGAGGGAGAGAGTTCCGGAGAGGGGGAGGGAGAGTGCCGGGGAGGGGGGGGGAGAGTGCCGGGGAGGGGGAGGGAGTGCCGGGGAGGGGGGGGGGAGAGTATCGGGGGGGGGGGGAGAGTTCCGGGGGGGGGGGGGGGGAGAGTTCCGGGAAGGGGGGGGGGAGAGTTCCGGGGAGGGGAGGGAGAGTGCCGGGGAGGGGGGGGGGGAGAGTGCCGGAGAGGGTGGGGGGAGAGAGCGGGGGAGTGGGGGGGGGGGGGAGAAGAGGGGCGGGGAGGGGGGGGAGAGTGCCGGGGAGGGGGGGAGAGTGCCGGGGAGTGGGGGGAGAGTGCCGGGGAGGGGGGGAGAGTGCCGGGGGGAGGAGAGTGCCGGGGAGGAGGGAGGGAGTGCCGGGGGGGGGGGGGGGGAGAGTTCCGGAGGGGGGGGGAGAGTGCCGGGGGGGGGGGGGGGGGGGGAGTGCAGGGGAGGGGGGGGGACAGTACCGGGGGGGGGGGGGGGGGAGGGGAGTGCCGGGGGGGGGGGGGGCGAATGCCGAGTGGCGGGGAGGGGGGAGAGCGCGAGTGCTGGGGAGGGTGGGAGAGTGCCGGGTGGGGAGGAGAGTGCCGGGTGGGGGGGAGGGGAGTGCCGGGGACGGGGGGGGGGGAGAGTGCCGGGGAGAGGGGGGGGAAAAGTGCCGGGGAGAGGGTGGGGGAGAGTGCCGGGAAGGGGGGGGAGAGTGCCGGGTGGGGGAGGGAGTGCCGGGGACGGGAGGTGCAGAGTGCCGGGGAGGGGGGGGAGGAGAGTGCCATGGAGGGGGGGGGGGGAGAGTGCCGAGGGGGGGGGAAAGAGTGCCGGGGAGGGTGGGGGAGAGTGGCGGGGAGGGGGGGAGGGAGAGTGCCGGGGAGGGGGGGAGAGTGCCGGGGAGGGGGTGGGGTGAAGGGGGTAGAGTGCCGGGGAGGGGGGGGGGGGGGGAGAGTGCCTGGGAGGGGGGGAGAGTGCCCGGGAGGGGGGAGAGCGCGAGTGCCGGGGAGGGGGGGAGAGAGTGAGTGCCGGGGAGCGGGGGGTGAGAGCGAGTGCCGGGGAAGGGGGGGGTGAGTGTCGGGGAAGAGGGGAGAGTGCCGTCAAGGGGGGGGAAGAGCGCCGGGGAGGGGGAGGGAAAGTGCCGGGGAGCGGTGGGGGGGAGAGTGTCGGGGTGGGGGGGGAGAGTTCCGGGGAGGGGGGGGAGAGTGCCGGGAAGGGGGGGGGGAGAGTGCCGGGGAGGGGGGGGAGAGTGCCGGGGAGGGGGGGGGGGGGGGAGGAGAGTGCCGGAGAGAGTGGGGGGAGAGTGCCGGGGGGGGGGGGGGAAAGAGTGCCGGGGAGTGGGGGGAGAGTGCCGCGGAGGGGGGGGAGAGTGCCGGGGAGTGGGGGGGAGAGTGCCGGGGAGGGGGGGAGGAGAGTGCCGGGGGGGAGGAGAGTGCCGGGCAGGAGGGGGGGAGTGCCGGGGAGGGGGGGGGGAGAGTTTCCGGGAAGGGGGGGAGAGTGCCGGGGAGGGGGAGGGGGGGAGAGTGCCGGGGAATGGGGGGGACAGTGCCGGGGGGGGGGGGGGGGAGAGTTCCGGGGAGGGGGAGGGAGAGTGCCGGGGAGGGGGGGGAGAGTTCCAGGCAGGGGGGGGGAGAGTTCCGGGGAGGGGGGGGGAGAGTTCCGGGAAGGGGGGGGGAGAGTGCTGGGGAGTAGGGGGGGGTGGGGGGAGAGGTCCTGAGAGGGTGGGGGGAGAGTGCCAAGGAGGGGAAGGGAGAGTGCCGCGGAGGGGGAGAGGGGGGGAGAGTGCCGGGGCCGGGGGGTGGAAGAGTGCCGGGGAGGGGGAGGGAGAGTGCCGGGGAGGGGGGTGGGGAGTGCCGGGGAGGGGATGGGGTGAAGGGGGTAGAGTGCCGGGGAGGGGGGGGGGGGGGGAGAGTGCCTGGGAGGGGGGGGGAGAGTGCCTGGGAGGGGGGAGAGCGCGAGTACTGGGGAGGGTGGGGAGAGAGCGAGTGCCGGGTAGGGGGGGGAGAGTGCCGGGGAGGGGGGGGACAGTACCGGGGGGGGGGGGGGGGGGGGGGGAGTGCCGGGCGGGGGGGTGGGAGAATGCCGAGGGGGGGGAAGAGTGCCGGGGATGGTGGGGGAGAGTGGCGGGGAGGGGGGGAGGGAGAGTGCCGGGGAGGGGGGGAGAGTGCCGGGGAGGGGGTGGGGTGAAGGGGGGTAGAGTGCCGGGGGGGGGGAGAGTGCCTGGGAGGGGGGGGAGAGCGCCCGGGAGGGGGGAGAGCGCGAGTGCTGGGGAGGGTGGGGAGAGAGCGAGTGCCGGGTAGGGGGGGAGAGTGCCGGGGGGGGGGAGAGTGCCGGGCGGGGGGATGGGAGAATGCCGAGGGGGGGGTAAGAGTGCCGGGGAGGGTGGGGGAGAGTGGCGGGGAGGGGGGGAGGGAGAGTGCCGGGGAGGGGGGGAGATTGCCGGGGAGGGGGTGGGGGAGAGTGCCGGGGACGGGGGGAGAGTGCCGGGAAGGGGGGGGGGGAGAGTGCCGGGAAGGGGGGGAGGAGGGTGTCGGGGAGGGGGGGGAGAGTGCCGCGGAGGGAGGGGGGAGAGTGCCGGGGAGGAGGTGGGGGAGAGTGCAGGGGAGGGGGGGGAGAGTGCCGTTTGGGGGGGGGAGTGCCGGGGAGGGGGGGAGAGTGCCAGGTGGGGGGGAGGGGAGTGCCGGGGACGGGGGGGGGGAGAGTGCCGGGGAGGGGGGGGGAGAGTGCCGGGGAGAGGGTGGGGGAGAGTGCCGGGAAGGGGGGGGAAGAGTGCCAGGTGGGGGAGGGAGTGCCGGGGACGGGAGGGGCAGAGTGCCGGGGAGGGGGGGGGGAGGAGAGTGCCATGGAGGGGGGGGGGGTGAGAGTGCCGGGAAGGGGGGGGAGAGTTCCGTGGAGGGGGAGGGAGAGTGCCGGGGAGGGGGGGGGGGGGGAGAGTTCCGGGGAGGGGGGGGGAGAGTTCCGGGAAGGTGGGGGAAAGTTCCGGGGAGGGGAGGGAGAGTGCCGGAGAGGGTGGGGGGGAGGAGAGCCGGGG
Source organism: Scyliorhinus canicula (assembly GCF_902713615.1). Taxonomy (NCBI): domain Eukaryota; kingdom Metazoa; phylum Chordata; class Chondrichthyes; order Carcharhiniformes; family Scyliorhinidae; genus Scyliorhinus; species Scyliorhinus canicula. Next base: position 47,169,482 of record NC_052166.1, read on the forward strand.
GAGAGTGGGGGGGGGGGGGCGGAAGAGTGCCGGGGAGGGGGGGGAGAGTGCCGCGGAGGGGGTGGAGAGTGCCGGGGAGTGGGGGGAGAGTGCCGGGGAGGGGGGGGAGAGTGCCGGGGGGGAGGAGAGTGCCGGGGAGGAGGAGGGGGGGGAGTGCCGGGGGGGGGGGGGGGGGGGGAGAGTGCCGGGAAGGGGGGGAGAGTGCCGGGGTGGGGGGGGGGGGGGGGGAGAGTGCAGGGGAGGGGGGGGGCACAGTGCCGGGGAGGGTGGGGGAGAGTTCCGGGGAGGGGGAGGGGGAGGGAGAGTGCCGGTGAGGGGGGGGAGAGTGCCGGGTAGGGGGAGGGAGAGTTCCGGGGAGGGGGGGGGAGAGTTCCGGGAAGGGGGGGGGGAAGAGTGCCGGGGAGGAGGGGGGGGGGGAGAGTGCCGGGGAATGGGGGGGACAGTGCCGGGGGGGGGGGGGAGAGTGCCGAGGAGGGGGAGGGAGAGTTCCGCGGAGGGGGGGAGGGGGGGGAGAGTGCCGGGGCGGGGGGGTGGAAGAGTGCCGGGGAGGGGGGGAGAGTGCCGGGGAGGGGGAGGGAGAGTGCCGGGGAGGGGGTGGGGAGTGCCGGGGAGGGGATGGGGGGAAGGGGGTAGAGTGCCGGGGAGGGATGGGGGGAGAGTGCCTGGGAGGGGGGGGGAAGAGTGCCGGGGAGGGGGGAGAGCGCGAGTGCTGGGGAGGGTGGGGAGAGAGCGAGTGCCGGGTAGGGGGGGGAGAGTGCCGGGGAGGGGGGGACAGTACCGGGGGGGGGGGAGAGTGCCGGGCGGGGGGGGAGAATGCCGAGGGGGGTAGAGTGCCGGGGAGGGGGGGAGAGTGCCGGGGAGGGGGGGGGAGGAGGGTGTCGGGGAGGGTGGGGAGAGTGTCGCGGAGGGAGGGGGAGAGTGCCGGGGAGGGGGTGGGGGAGAGTGCAGGGGAGGGGGGGGGAGAGTGCCGGGTGGGGGGGGGGGGGAGTGCCGGGGACGGGAGGGGGAGAGTGCCATGGAGTGGGGGGGGGAGAGTGCCGGGGAGGGGGGGAGAATGCCGGGGAGGGGGGGGGGAGAGAGTGCCGGGGAGGGGGGGAGAGTGCCGGGGAGGGGGGGAGAGAGCGAGTGCCCGGGAGGGGGGGTGAGAGCGAGTGCTGGGGAGGGGTGAGAGTGCCGGGGAGGGGGTGAGAGTGCCGGGGAGGGGGGGAGAGTGCCGGGGAGGGGGGGGGAGAGAGTGAGTGCCGGGGAGCGGGGGGAGAGAGTGAGTGCCGGCAAGTGGGGGGAGAGCGAGTGCCGGGGAGGGGGGGTGAGAACGAGTGCCGGGGAGGGGGGGTGAGGCGAGTGCCGGGGACGGGGGGGGGGGTGAGAGCGAGTGCCGGGGGGGGGGGGTTGAGTGTCGGGGACGAGGGGAGAGTGCCAGCAAGGAGGAGGGGGGATGGGGAGAGCGAGTGCCGGGGAGTGGGGGGTGAGTGTCGGGGAGGAGGGGAGAGTGCCGGCAAGGGGGGGAGAGTGCCGGGGAGGGGGGGAGAGAGTGAGTGCCGGGGAGGGGGGTGTGAGTGTCGAGGAGGAGGGGAGAGTGCCGGCAAGGGGGGGGGAGAGCGAGTGCCGGGGAGGGGGGTGAGAACGAGTGCCAGGGAGGGAGGGGGGGGGGGTGAGAATGAGTGCCGGGGAGGGGGGGGGTGAGAGCGAGTGCCGGGGAGGGTGGGAGTGCCGGGGAGTGAGTGAAGAGAGCAAGTGCCGGGAGGTGGGTGGGGGGGGGGGGGGGGGGGTGAGTGCCGGGGAAGGGGGCGAGGGCAAGGGAGGTTGTCTGCCTGGCCAGGTGCCATCCACCAACAGTCGCGCCCATGCAGCCCATGGCGCCTGGCTGCGTGAGGGAAGGGGGGGGGGGGGGGGGGCTACTGGCAATGATGACATGTTGTTGTTTCCCCCCCCCCCCCCCCCCCCCCCCCCCCCCCCCCCCCCCCCCCTTTGCAGGCCGTCACATTTTCTGATCAGCCAGCAATGTTGGCCGCTATTCTAAATGTTGCCCTGGAGGAGGAGGAGGAGCGTGCCAGAGAGGCGGCGCAGGCTGCCGCAGCGGCTCAGGCTGCCACAGAGGAGCATGTTGCAGAGGGGCAGGCGGCAGCCGCCTAGACTGGAGGGCCACCCACCCGAGGACGAGGAGGAGGAGGAGCAGGGGGAGCACGAAGAGGAGGAGGAGCATGAGGAGAGGGAGGAGGACGTCGTGGCGCCACGGCGACGGATACGCCGGAGAAGGCTGCGTGTGTACCGGCCCCGTTCGTCATACCAGGACCTCACAGGCCGGGCGAATGCAGGACGAGACTCCGGATGAGCCGGGAAACCGTGGCACATATCTGCCACCTTCTGGTACCGTATAGCACTGGGGGATGACACTCTCTTCCCCTGTCCGTCAAGATTACGGTGGCCCTGAACTTTTATGCCACGGGGTCATTCCAGGAGCCGAGTGCGGACTGTCCGGCATCTCGCAGACATCGGTGTACCGGTGCATCCGGGCAGTGACTCCCTACATCCGGTTCCCTGTGGTCTGGGCGAGCCAGGATGCCTGGGCCATGGGCTTCTCTGCCGTGGCCGGTTTTCCCATGATCCAGGGCGCGATCGATGGGATGCACGTCGCCGTGCAGCCACCTGCAGATAACAGGGCCGTGTTCACCAATTGGAAGGGGACCTATTCCATGAACATCCAGGTGGTCTGCGAAGACTGCATGATTATCCTGCACGTCTGCGCCCGGTAACCGGGAAGTGTTCATGACTCATACGTGTTGTCGCGGACATACATCCCCGGCATGATGCCCATGTAGCGACAAGGGGTGTGATAGAGAGGTGCTTTGGCATGCTCAAAATGCGTTTCATGTCCCTGGACCTCTCTGGGGGGGGCCCTCCAGTGCCAGCCAGATAGGGTCGGCCACATCATTGAGGTGTGCTGCGTCCTGCACAACATAGCCCAGCAGAGGGGCGATGTACTGCAAGCAGAGGAGGGGGGAGTGGAGGAGCAGCAGGAAGAGGCGCAGTCCTCCGCAGGTGAAGGGGATGGGGGCAATGGTCAGGGCAGACGGGCTGGACATGGGCGGGTGGCTGCCCACCGTTACCGGCTGGGCCAGCGGGCACGGGACAGGCTGATAGCCGCCCGGTTCACTGACTAGGGGGCGTGGCAATCGGCGAGTATGGCCACATACTGCACACCATGGCAACATCCGACCATCCTCACCCCACCCACCCACCCAGCACTAACACCCTCACCCCCCCCACCCACCCAGCGCCAACAACCTCACCCCCACCGACCCACCAACCACACCCACCCCACCCGCATGCACATCACCCCTCCATTGCAGATCCACATGCGGCACGACGGGCGGGGCTCACACGGTCGCCGGTGGAAGCGTGTCTATTGCAGGCCATGGAGGATGATGACGACCCGCTCTGCGATGAGCTCCTGGCTCCACATTGTTGGACAATGTCTGACCCATGGCCACAGTACCACTATCCACCCGGACCATCCCTGCATGCGGCCATGACAAGGGGTTAATGTAAATACATGTAGACTAGATAGACACTAGAGGGAGCACCAGAAGACATTCGTCCAATTGGTCAGTAAGATAGAACGCGACCAATGGGTATTCACGATACATACAGAGGTAACACTACCACAGGTGGGCATTACACCAACCCATATATGAAGGACACAGCACACATGATCTTCCTCTTTCCAGTGGAGACATTCAGTGAGTACAGCACTGAACATCACACCCACCACGTGGATTGTAGCAGACTGGTTCGTCAGTCTGAGTAGCTATAGAAGGATTAGCAGTAGAGTCGAATCCAAGTAGGAGAATTGTTAATAGCTTAATAAATGTGTTAAAGCTATCTCCAAGTCTGAACCTTCCTTTGTCAGAGTGCACATCAAGGAAGCAGCTTATGCTACGTCAAGAGCATAACAAGACACTAACCACTGTGCTATGACCGTGGCTGAAGGTAAAAGAACAAAACTGCTATTAAAGCATTTAAATGCAGTTGGTGCAGAACAGAGTACTTACCACATAGTTGATCAGCCTATGGAGAGCAGTGTAAAAACTGTAATAAACTAAATCTCTCAGATGTGTAAACTGAAGAAAGTGCACACAAATGCTGATGACACACACACGGAAACTGAACCTTTCATTGGTGCAGGAAGAACAAATTCCAAAGTAGAAGAATGGGAGCTTGGTTAAAAATTGCCAACATGATGGTGAATTTCAAGTTTGATACCGGTGCACAAGCAAGTGTCATTCTCATAAGCCTGTATTCTAAGTATTAAGACCCAGGATGGCGAGCGGTAAGGTGAACACAGATTTATTAAGGTCACAAGTAGTCTGCCCAAGGTAGCAAATATGTTCACAGAATACAGTCCCATTGGGGCAACGAACATGCCAGTCCCTGCCTGGTACGGTCTTAATGCTGAGTTATTTTGAGCCCCAGGTGGGTGGGCATTAACGGGCATGCACATATTTCACAAGTCCCATGGGGAGATCTATCAGGGTATCCCCATGGGCCTCATTATTATACCCCTCGGCTCTCAAGTCCAAAAGTTCCTCCTCTGCCACAAACAACAGAGCAAGCCTTCTGCACAGCCTTGCACGCAATTGTGCTTCAGCCAGTGGCAGGATTAGGTCGGGTGGCGTATAGCAGTTTGTAGACCGCCTTTTCAGACTTGATGCCCATAGGTCTATTGCTGGGGTCTCGGCTCCAGATGTGATGTCGTCTGTAAGTCCGCACACTTGGTGCTCATCTCTGAGCCGAGTCATGATCACCTTGACGGCCAGGGTCATAAACCGAGGCAAGTTGCATGCTTTGGCTAAGAAATGATCCATGAGGCGGTAGAGATTCCAACGTCCCTCGCAGGGCATCTTCTGAGGCAGGCTCTCGCTTCTTAAGATAGTTGATGTGTCTACGGAAGGTGTTCCCTTGGGACTGACCTTAAAAGATACGGGCCCAATGCAATTCCCAGAAACCAAAGAGCACAATCTCCGAAGTTCCAGACATAAATTAAGAAATTCCAGACATGGTTAAAAATTTATCTCGAGTGTCCTGTGGTTGTGATACTTTCTTTGCATGTCCTGTTGCAGCTCAACTTTTCTGCCCAAACTTGGGAAAGTCAGACTTAAATGGTTCGGGGATGCCAACCCTTCAGCACCTCTGCTGGTGCTACCCCAGTTGTGGCATGCAAAATGGTCCTATAATGAAAAGAAAACCTTGCCAATCGCATGTCCAGGGAGCCTTGGCAGAACATTGGAGTGGGCGTGTCCACATTGACAACAGTGACTACCTACTAGCAGTAGATTATTACTCAAAGATTTTTGAGTCTATGCTGCGGAGAAATGACAATAAGAGCATTACTGTAATAAATCATTTGAAATCAATTTTTGTTCATCACAACATACCTGACGTGCTCATCTCCATAATTCTCAGTTTCATAAATTTGCAAGGACTAGGTGTTTTGCCGAACTACATCAAGTCCCAATATCCAAATCCAATGGAATGGTGGAAAGCACTGTACAGACCTCCAAACAGTTGTTGAAGAAGGCAAAGGTGGGCGGAAGAGAGCCCAACCTGGCTCAGCTGGATTTTTGGAATATTCCATGAGAGACCATTGGACCTTCTCCAGCACAGCTCCTGATGGAGTGAAGACTAAGAACTAAGCTTCCAACTGCATCCCAAGTGCTATTTCCACCGTCAGTGAGCTACAGATCGCAGGTCCTGCTCAAACGGAGATGGCAGAAGCAGAAACAGTACTTTGAGGCATCTTAACCTCTGTTTGAACTGAACATGGGAATGACAGTGAAGATTCAGCATGAAGGGATCTAGAGTCCAGCTGTAACAGGAATCACAGGAGAACCAGGATCTTACATAGTGCAAACTCCAAGCGGACAACAGGACAGGAGAAACCAGGAATTCCTATGGAAAACAAATGAAATGCAATTCTATTCTGAACCAGAAAGTGTAGCTGAAGATCAAGAAACACCAGTGATAACAGATAGCCAGACAAAGCCTTGGAATCCTGAAAACAATTTAAGGGGTGAAAATGACAGAGTTGGAGAAGGCTTCGTATCCTTCAAAATCACCTCAGTCACCCTTCAGGACATCAAGTGGAAAGATTGTGAAAAAAACACAGATACAAAGATGAGTAAAAGATAAAACAGATAGATCAAAACAGAGTGAGAAAGAGCAGATAAGAGACTTTGTGTACTTGGGGAAGTTATACTCACAACCTATTTTATTCTAACAGAAACCAGTCTAAAGTGCTTTTTGTTTTAAAAGAAGGAAAATGTCATGATAATATCTGATTGTGGTTGTGGACTCCAGTGTCCGATATTATATGTCAATGTTTCTCAAACTGTTTTCCCGGGACCCACGCCAGCCAACCTTCGCGACCCACAATGGCTGACCTTCATGATTCACCATTTTTGCTTACCTTTAATGTGACAGGTTAGCCTGCTTGGTCCTCATGATCTCACTTGCTTTGTCATTCAATGGTACATTTCTACTCAGGACTTCAGCTGATGATTTAAGTTCTCGTTGCATCCTTTGAAAAAAATGAAGAGGTTTGTCCTCGAACTCGCCATACCTTTGAAGTTTTGCAAGTTTTAAACTCCCATTTGCCAGTACTTCCCTACATATAACACACATGGGCTTTGTATCCTGATTTACATTGGTACAATTGACAAAGCTATACCTCAAGAAATCTTCATACTATTTTGTTCCCAATTTCATTCTTTTTTTAGTTGGCTGTTCACCAGAGGCCCTGGAACTCTCTGCAGAGCTAATACTAGCATTGCTTTGTCCTGCCGCGGACTCTCCTGATCAGCTCTCTCCAGATTTTGTTGTGAGTTTCTAGTCAGGAGGTACACTGCCTGTTTGTGTCTCTGGCCCTTTTTTCTTATAACAAAATGATCCATCTTCAATTATCCACAGTTCCTTGTCTTGCTTGCTCACAGCTAGAAAATGGAGGAATCACTCCTCTGTAATTTTGCGCCAAAAGCACAGGTGTACTGGGCGCGCGGCGTGCCAGGCGCGTGACCTGCTCTCTGCGTCATTTATGGCCATAAGATTGCATCATTCCATTTAAAAGCCGGTCGAGGTCAGCATTCTCAATTTAAAAGCTGGTCACAGTCATTGGGCACTTCTCCCGCGATCGGTAATGCCACAGGAACGCCGTGACCGATAGCTTCACGACCCTCCCAACACCCGCCCATGACCCACTCGCGGGTTGCAACATGCACTTTGAAAAACCTTATTGTACATTACACTCCGTACTACATATGGCATCACCTGTCCTGTGGGCAGAGGGTCAGATGACAGATGTTAGAGTCAGTCACAATAAAGCTTTCAATGCATTGCAGATGTGCGTTCATGTCAGGAAAATGTGTTATCAATAACGTTAGTACAACAGCAGTGGTATCGATCAGCATGCACCATAAAAAAGACAGTACCAACTGATCTATAATATTGGATGGATTTTGCACAAGAGTTCAGTTTACAGTCGCGACTGATCAGTGTTCATTTCATATAAATAAATATATCTTTGGCAAAGATCATTCTGCCACCCGGCTTCAGACTCAAGATGTGCAAAATTCTAGGAGCCAAAATTACTTAAAGTAACATCTGACCATTAAGTGTGTTCTTTCCTATCAATAAAACATTTGGGAAATCTTGTGTGAAATTGCTGATAATGAGTCCCAGTAAAAACTTTATTCATTGTGAAGTTTATAATAAAAATAAAAATCATGGAAGCCAATAGTAACCAATGTATTTTTTAAAAGGATTAACATTTTTCTTAAATATGTACTGAAATGCACAGTAAAGTAATGAATATATGAAAAAGGACAAGAAATGACCAGCGAATTAATCCACTAAATCTGCCCATCCTGGCATTATGTAATTTTGTTACACCATCACCATTCTCCCTCATGACACAGTCAAGCAATCTCCTAGGAGAGGCAAAAAATGTAGGTTGATGGGTCACTGTCTGTGTGGAGTTTGCACATTCTCCCCGTGTCTGCGTGGGTTTCACCCCCCCCCCCCCCCCCCCCCCCCCCCCCCCCCCCCCCCCCCCCACCCAAAGATGTGCAGGTTAGGTGGATTGCCCCTTAAATGGAAAAATAAAAATTGGGTACTCTAAATTTATTTTTTTTAAATGTAGGCTGATGAACATGTTACCCAATATTACACAAACCATCAGATCAGATAAGAGAATGAAATTATGCAACTATCTTACCATAGTGAATTCTTTTGGAGTAATTATTTCTCAAATCTCCTCAAAGATCAAGATAAAAATTGGGATGTGTCTACCACTTTTACAGCTATATTACCAATAATTTGAAAGGACTTATTTTAGCATCTAAACAATCTAATAATAAAATTTTTGATTACTCTGTAATCACTCACACCTAATTGTATTTTATGGAGGTTGGCCAGGTTAATGTTCATACTACCACCAGGTCAAGATAAAGTTCTGCACCAATTTTTCATGCAGCGTCACTTTGAACTCTTTTTCTGATGCACTGTAACTTTGAAACAAATGTTCTTCCTGAATGAATTTGCAAAACGTCAGCTGCACTAATGAGAGCAGGTGGAGTGGCTGCGAGTGGTCCACAAGGTTCACATCAAACACTGTTTTTGTCACATTCATAAAGTCAGTATCAGTATATTGTTATTATCTATTCATAATAGATAGATCATAAAGTTTTTGAAGTGGAAGATGTAGTTTAAAAATAAACTGCAGTCGAAAGGATTAAAATAACTTGGAAAATAAATCCCACGTGAAAAAGAGCTGTAACATTTCTCACGATAAAACAGCAGACACACATCCTCAGACCTTAAATACTGAAACTACCAGTTAAAGCAGTACACTAATAAACACATTGAGCATACTAACGTTGGTTTCCCATGCAGTAACTCCCATCTGTACAAGATCAGTGAAATACAATAATGGGCCAAGTGCCAGCTTTCAAGAAATGAATATTCTACAATGCCATTCGCAAACATGGAACTGGTGATCTAATAAAATTTCATCCTTGTTGCCCACCAGTGACTAATTTTTCTTCATCTGTTCCCACCAGACTCAATGTTTGAATGTTGCAAATAGTACAAACATTGCTGCGCAGAGCAGTGCATGCTGTCCTTTTTGTTTCAAGACTGGCTCTGCAATTGTGGATCTGTTATCGAATTTACCGTCTGCTGATTTGCTGAGATTGCGTTGTGCACATTACTGCAGAGCTCAAGAGATTAGCAGTACAAAATTAACTAATAGCAACATGATGTGAACAGTTTAGTATCGCAGTGGGAACAGCTCACCCAACAGGTGTGCAGCAAGAGAAAGCTCCTTGCTTCTTCACAAAGGCAATTTTTTTAAAGTCACGACTACATCAGAACCAAATCCTCCTAAGTGTCTAAAGTAGTACCAGATGTATAAGCACAAAACACTGCAATGTTTATTTGGCCTAGTTTTGCTCACACATTGAGCTGGATTTAATGTATCCTGTTGTGCTGAGAAACATGGCGACTGGGTCCATTTAATCATGCAAGAGCCCCCATGTCAGTCTCAGCAGCATGAAAGCAGTGGGAAGGTGGAAAGAGTTGAAGCAGGATTCTTTATTCCTGAGCCCACCGCAATTTGGTGGTTGTGCAGGGATTAATTGAGAGCCACATCGCTCTCATATGCCTTTGAAAGGCCATCGAGCAAAATTTTGGAATTGGGTCGGGGATGGCTGGTGAGAGCCATCCCCTGCCCTTGCTTCCGACCCCCTGATCCCTACGAATCTTACCCCGCAATCTCCATTCTGCCCTCACTCACATTTGTCTTGGAGTCCTGCCATGGTCCTGGGCCCCCATTGGGTACAGTGCCACAAGCAGCCACCACTCCCACTAGCACTGGCAATATGAGGAACTGCTGGATTCTGGTTGGCCAGCAGTTCTCGGTAGATGGTACTTCTGCCACCAGGGAACTCTATTGTGGGAAAGCATGTGCTAGTTAAGTACCTAAACAGCACATGATTCCATTGGGCATGCCACATGGAACTGACAGGAGATGCTCCAATGGGTGGGCGAGACAGCAAAATCCTAATCATTGTATGGGCAGTACGGTAGCATAGTAGTTAGCACAATGGCTTCACAGCGCCAGGGTCCCAGGTTCGATTCCCGGCTTGGGTCACTGTCTGTGCGGAGTCTGCATGTTCTCCCCATGTCTGCGTGGGTTTCCTCCGGGTATTCCAGTTTCCTCACACAAGTTCCGAATTTGGTTAGGTAATTTGGACATTCTGAATTCTCCCTCTGTGTACCCGAACAGGCGCTGTAATGTGGCGACTAGGAGCTTTTCACAGAAACTTCATTGCAGTGTTAATGTAAACCTACTTGTGACAATAAAAGATTATCATTATTACTTAGTGAACCAAATATGTACTTCTCAGTTTGTAGAGTGAACTATTATTAAATGAAACATATGTGCACTAAGAAAAATAAATAAACACATTTTGTTTGAGATGTAACTATGTAATTTAGGTTTATGATGTTACCCTTAGCCGTAAAGTATGTTGAACAGGACATGATAGTATAAAGCAAAGCCTTTTTTTGGAAAATGGAAAGACCTTACTTTATCAATGTCTACATATTGGCATCCTGATTTGCCACAGAATGTAGTACCACAAAATAAAATAAAACTTGGCAAACCAAAAAACATTGCATTGGTGCAGGAAAAGTTGTCCTTTAGCTTCTAGTTTAATGAAGCTACATCAAGATTTACATTCTTCATTTATGCTTCCATATGTAATATAAGGAACATACCATTACAAATAACAAGAAACAATTACAAAGTCACAACTAATAAAGATTATTATTATTATTATTAAACAATAGAATTCTCTTAAAAGATTAGAAAGTGCAACAAGATGTCCTACTGCCTTTAAAAGGATGACACTTCATATTAAACATGCTGCACAGTCACCCTGAAGTCCGATTTTACGAACAGAACTGACAGATCCTTTCAATTTCCATTTGTAATGAAGGTATTGATGTTCTTTAATGAGGAACAACAATTCCTGCTACTGGTCTTCACTCAGCAGTGATAGTTCCAGTTATAAGATACAGTCAAACAAAAGTCATCTGGTTTTCCATAATTTCATAGAATCCCTACAGTGCAGGAGGCCATTAGGCCCACTGCATTTGCACCGACCCTCCAAAAGGGCACTATAACTAGGTCCATTCCCCTTCCATAGCCACATAACTCTGCACATTGACTTTGTTTGGATAGTCATGACAACAAACTCAGCATGAGTTGTTTAACAAATGGATTTGCAGATAAGTGTATGGCATTCAGATGTAGCAGAGTTCATGGCTGCAGTTCTGTAATCTTTTGAGTCAGTTCTTAACTTTGCCAAGAGCAAGTTTTAGATAAATGCCAAAGAACTGTGGTTACCTTCTGACTGATGTATAATAATGCTCATGTTGAAAGATCAAAAACTGTTATATTTACAAGTTGGCAATTTTCAAGGAAGTATTTCCTTGACTGCATTGCCAAATTAAAATTAAAATCACTCGTAATTCCTGCCTTCTGTTGTTGCTCCAAGGAGTTGAAAGCTGCTGAATGTGAACTCCTGATGAGCTCAGGAATTTGATGAGATCAGGAATTTCTGGTCATTGTGTTCAATGGTATTCAATCCCCATGATCAACGACAGGAGATAGAAGCAAGCAGCAGTATCGGGAGGAAGAAAAAAACTATATTCATGAAAAAGAAAAACAAAACTATGATGAGGGGAAAGAGAAGTGTTCAAAATTATTGGGTACCTAGATAGAATGGACAGCAGGGAGGTCAATAGTCATGGGCAGAGGATTGAAATAACTGGCATAAGATTTGACGGACGATGAGAAATGTTTTCACCCAGAGGTTGGGAGGCATCTGGAACTCATTGCCTGACAGGGTGGTAGTAGTTGGACATGCACCTGAAGTGCTGTAACCTGAAGTGCTAAGGACCAAGAGCTGGAAAGTGGGATTAGGTTGGATAGCTCTTTCTTCAGCTGGTAGAGGTTGAGCATCCCTCATCCGAAATTCCGAAAACCGAAAAATTCCGAAATCCACACTTTTTTTCAAACACCAACAAGACATCACGAATGGAAAATCCCACAAGGCTCCTGGGTTATGCACAGCTGTCGATACGTGCCGCACATGCGCAATTCCCAACATTCCGCACATGTGTAGTATATTCCAAAATCCAAAAAAATATGAAATTTGATACACACTCGGCCACAAGCATTGCAGAAAAGGGATGCTCAACATCTACCAAAATGATGGGCCAAATGGCCTCCTTCTGTGCCTTAAATTTCTTACGTTTCCATGGTTTTGGTAGAAGCGGAGGCATGGATTTGTAGGTAGGAGGATTAAAAGCATGAACAGGTGGTGGAGGAAGACAAAAATTAGAACTCTGAAGGTGGTGGGGAGGGGAAGAAAAGTGTCACCACGGCTTCCCTACTTAACACCTTTGTAGGAGCACCACTACCACAAATGCCAGCGACTGATAGAAATGAGGCTATGGCAGGTGAGGACCTTGAGAGGATTGTTATCACTAAGGAGGGAGTGATGGGCAAGCTAATGGGGCTAAAGGTAGACAAGTCTCCTGGCCCTGATGGAATGCATCCCAGAGTGCTAAAAGAGATGGCTAGGGAAATTGCAGATGCACTAGTGATAATTTACCGAAATTCACTAGACTCTGGGGTGGTCCCGGTGGATTGGAAATTAGCAAACGTGACGCCACTGTTTAAAAAAGGAGGTAGGCAGAAAGCAGGAAATTATAGGCCAGTGAGTTTAACTTCGGTAATAGGGAAGATGCTGGAATCTATCATCAAGGAAGAAATTGCGAGGCATCTGGATAGAAATTATCCCATTGGGCAGACGCAGCATGGGTTCGTAAAAGGCAGGTCATGCCTAACTAATTTAGTGGAATTTTTTGAGGACATTACCAGTGCAGTAGATAACGGGGAGCCGATGGATGTGGTATATCTGGATTTCCAGAAAGCCTTTGACAAGGTGCCACACAAAAGGTTGCTGCATAAGATAAAGATGCATGGCATTAAGGGTAAAGTAGTAGCATGGATAGAGGATTGGTTAATTAATAGAAAGCAAAGAGTTGGGATAAATGGGTGTTTCTCTGGTTGGCAATCAGTAGCTAGTGGTGTCCCTCAGGGATCCGTGTTGGGCCCACAATTGTTCACAATTTACATTGATGATTTGGAGTTGGGGACCAAGGGCAATGTGTCCAAGTTTGCAGATGACACTAAGATGAGTGGTAAAGCGAAAAGTGCAGAGGATACTGGAAGTCTGCAGAGGGATTTGGATAGGTTAAGTGAATGGGCTCGGGTCTGGCAGATGGAATACAATGTTGACAAATGTGAGGTTATCCATTTTGGTAGGAATAACAGCAAACGGGATTATTATTTAAACGATAAAATATTAAAGCATGCCGCTGTTCAGAGAGACTTGGGTGTGCTAGTGCATGAGTCACAGAAGGTTGGTTTACAAGTGCAACAGGTGATTAAGAAGGCAAATGGAATGTTGTCCTTCATTGCTAGAGGGATGGAGTTTAAGACTAGGGAGGTTATGTTGCAATTGTATAAGGTGTTAGTGCGGCCACACCTGGAGTATTGTGTTCAGTTTTGGTCTCCTTACTTGAGAAAGGACGTACTGGCGCTGGAGGGTGTGCAGAGGAGATTCACTAGGTTAATCCCAGAGCTGAAGGGGTTGGATTATGAGGAGAGGTTGAGTAGACTGGGACTGTACTCATTGGAATTTAGAAGGATGAGGGGGGACCTTATAGAAACATTTAAAATTATGAAGGGAATAGATAGGATAGATGCGGGCAGGTTGTTTCCACTGGCGGGTGACAGCAGAACTAGGGGGCATAGCCTCAAAATAAGGGGAAGTAGATTTAGGACTGAGTTTAGGAGGAACTTCTTCACCCAAAGGGTTGTGAATCTATGGAATTCCTTGCCCAGTGAAGCAGTTGAGGCTCCTTCATTACATGTTTTTAAGGTAAAGATAGATAGTTTTTTGAAGAATAAAGGGATTAAGGGTTATGGTGTTCGGGCCGGAAAGTGGAGCTGAGTCCACAAAAGATCAGCCATGATCTAATTGAATGGCGGAGCAGGCTCGAGGGGCCAGATGGCCTACTCCTGCTCCTAGTTCTTATGTTCTTATGTTCTTATAAATGCAGGAGTGCTCAAGAAGAAGAATGGACAATTCAAAGGTAAAAGGGAGAAACTTAGAACAATATACATCAATAGGGAAACGGTTGATGTACCATCAATTACCACGAGACGAGAATGGTGAAACAATCGAGGCTTTATTGCACAAGATGTTGTGCCTCCTGCAGCTGGAACCACAATGGGAGCAGCGCAGGAGAGCATACACTTTTATACGTCGCCTGCTGGGATGAGCCAGCAGGCTAGGATTTACTGTGGTACCTGTAATACAGGTACTGTAATACATGCAATGTGTTACCAGTTGTGTTTACCACATTCGTCCCGTTTAAAAAAAAGTCCGGCGGGGGTGAAGAAAACATTACAGATTGAGTCTGTCGGGGGCTCTGACCCTCCGCTGCTATCGCCTCAGTCCTGGTGGTGGTGTGGGCGCCGGTGTTGTCACCTGCGACTCCGGGAGCGTGTTGTCCTCTCCTTCGTCATCCCTTAGTGGATCCAGTGGGCGGAACGGATCCTGCTGGGGGGGGGGGGAATGCAGTGAGGTTTGCTGGTGGGAGGGTGGGTGGCGCACGGGTGAGCGAGGCAACCGGAGTGGGGAAGCAATATCAGGTCGGAGGTTGTGGGTGGAGACCCAGCGAGTGCCAGGTCCTGGAGGGAGACTGTGTCCTGTCGCTCTTCGGGGTGTGCCACGTGGGCGTACTGTGGGTTTGCATGGAGGAAGTGGTCTTTTTCAACCAATGGATACGATTTATGGCTCCGCACATGCTTCTGGAGCAGGACGGGTCCAGGAACTGTCAGCCATGTTAGGAGCGAGACTCCAGAGGTGGACTTCCTAGGGAAGGCAAACACATGGTCGTGAGGGGTCTCATTAGTAGCGGTGCACAGGAGCGACCGGATGGAGTGGGGCGCATCAGAGAGGACATCCTGCCAGCGGGAGACCGGGAGATTTCTAGACCGAACGGCCAGCAGGACGGCCTTCCGGACCGTCCCGTTCTCCCTCTCCACCTCCCCATTTCCCCGGGGGTTGTAGCTCGAGGCGATGCCCTTGCTGACCAGAAACTGAGGCAGCTTATCACTCATGAAGGAGGATCCCTGGTCGCTGTGGATGTAGGTGAGGAAACCGAACAGGGTGAAGATGCTGTGCAGAGCCTTGATGACCATGGCAGAAGTCATGTCGGGGCATGGGATGGCGAAAGGTACCGGAAGTACTCATCAATTACGTTGAGGAAGTACACGTTGCGGTCAGTGGAGGGGAGGGGCCCTTTGAAGTCCATGCTGAGGCGCTCAAAGGGGCGGGAGGCCTTCACCAGGTGCGCTCTATCTGGCCGGTAGAAGTGCGGCTTGCACTCTGCGCAGACTTGGCAGTCTCTGGTTACGGTCCTGACCTCCTCAATGGAGTTGGGCAGGTTGCAGGCCTTGACAAAATGGAAGAACTGGGTTACCCCCGGGTGGCAGAGGTCATTGTGGAGAGCCCGGTGGTGGTCCACTTGCGCGCTGGCACATGTACCGTGACAGGGCGTCTGGTGGCTCATTGAGCTTCCCCGGGCAATACAAGATATCATAGTTATAGGCGGAGGTCTCGATCCTCCACCTCAAGATATTGTCGTTTATGATCTTGCCCCGCTGTGTATTGTGAAACATGAAGGCAACCGACCGTTGGCCAGTGAGGAGAGTGAATCTCCTGCCGGTAATGCCGCCAATGTCGCACAGCTTCCACAATGGCTTGAGCCTCCTTTTTGACAGAAGAGTGCTGAATTTCGGAGGCATGGACGGTGCAGGAAAAGAAAGCCACAGGTCTACCCACCTGGTTGAGGGCGGCGGCCAGAGCTACGTCTGATGCATCACTCTCCACCTGAAAGGGGAGGGTCTCGTCGACTGCGTGCATCGTGGCCGTGGCGATGTCCGCCTTGATGTGGTTGAAGGCCTGGCGATACTCAGCCGTCAGGGGAAAAACTGTGGACTTGATGAGTGGGCGGGCCTTGTCTGCATAATTAGGGTGGGTTTCGTCCGGGTACTCCGGTTTCCTCCCACAGTCCAAACTTGTGCAGGTTAGGTGAACTGGACATTCTGAATTTTCCCTGTGTACCTGAACAGGCGCCGGAATGTAATGACGAGGGGCGTTTCACATTAACTTAATTGCAGTGTTAATGTAAGTCTACTTTTGGCAATAATAAAGATTATTATTATGTCTTTTGTCTTGCAGGATCTCCTGGTGATGAGGCGAGCCCCTCTGGTGTCCCTCGCCCCGACCACAACTAAAGTGGAGAACAGCGAGGAAGAGGACAGCGATGGGAGCCCTCGACCCGCCGCCCAAGACACCCCAGAGCGCCAGTCCAGGGACGAAGTTGACTTGGGCACTTTAGCGAATAAGCTCCTGTTGGCACTATCTGCTGCACATCACTCACATGCAACGGTACAGCAGGTGGAGTCAGGAACCTCTAAAAGGACGGATGGTCAGAGGGTGGCCCGATCCCAGGGACTAGTTGCCATCCAGACGATGTTCACGCTTCTGGAATGGGCGGTCCCAACAATAATGGAGATGCAGTCGAAGAGCCAGGGACTGAATGAGCAGGTGTCAGCAATCATCCATTGCCTGCAGATGCAGTTAGAGGAGCAGAAGATGGTGCCGACCATGTGTGCCAACCAGGCCAACACCACACGGGTGGCATCTGCAGTGGAGGCCTTGGGGGCAAAGGTTTCAGCCATGGGTCAGGATGCCCAAGTCTGGGGCACTCTGTGCAGGCAGTGGCCGAGGCCCAGGACAGCCATGTGGCAGGGCTACCTGGACATTGGTGGGGCATTCCAGAGCATGGCCAAGTCACAGTGGGCCATGGCTGAGGGCATCTGTGGCATTGCCTGGGCCCTGGCTGACATGGCAAAAACCCAGAGGGAGGTGACACAGTCACTGGCTGATGTGGCACAGACCCAGGTGGTGGCACAGTCACAGCGTGATGTGGCGCAGTCCCAGAGGAAGCTGGTCCACTTCCTGTGCTACATGGTGGCGAGTATTAAGATCCTTGTCAAGGTGGGAGCGGGTCTCCAAGACTGGCAGTGTCAGGTGGCGAGGGAGCCTCAGGGGTTAGCTCTGCTCTCACCCCATCCGATGGAGTATATAACAGGGTGGCACCATGCCACCTGGAACACCCTAGCAACAGGAGGGCCCATCCAGGCTCGGTTGCCCCAGAAGACAGCCGCCAAAAGAGACCAAGGTCACAGGGCAGGAATCCAAGCAGGCTGACTCCACTCCTTATGTACGGCCTGAGGATGCACCTAGGCGTAGCATTAGGGCCCTAAGGCCAGATATGTAGACACCAGTTAAGTTGGCATGGGTGCAGCACATAGGATAGTGCGAGGGGCCAGGGCACAAACGTTTCTATATGTTCACAGTTTCCCAATAAATACATGTTCACAATGTTTCAACCTATCTCGGTGCTCTGTCAAAAGGGTGCTCTGTCAAAAGGGTGTGAGGGTTGGGCCGGGCTGGCTACAGGGACTCTGGGGGCTGGGGGGGGGGGGGGGGGGGGGGGGGGGGGAGATGGGTAGATCTTGGGGATGGGCATGGGCCAGGGACCTTAGTTCAGGCAGCGCTCACTGCTCCGGTGCCTCAACCCCATCCCTCTCCATCCCATCAACCCCCAACACCATCCCCACCACCGCCATCCTAAGGGTTTGGTAGGACCGTGAGATAGAATGGCCAGCTCACACGTAGGGATCACCCAAGTGGATTTGGATTGGATTTAGATTTTGTTTATTGTCACGTGTACCGAGGTACAGTGAAAAGTCTTTTTCAGCGAGCAGCTCAACAGATCATTAAGTACATGAAAAGAAAATGAAAGAAAATACATAATAGCGCAACACAAGGTACACAATGTTATCACATGACACCGGCATCGGGTGAAGCAGTCAGGGGTGTAGTGTTAAAAGCAAATTAATGCGGATGCTGGAATCTGAAACCAAAGAGAAAATGCTGGAAAATCTCACCAGGTCTGGCAGCATCTGTAGGGAGAAGAAAGAGATAATGTTTCGAGTCCAGATGACTCTTTGTCAAAGCTTTGACAAAGGGTCATCTGGACTCGAAACGTAAGCTCTTTTTTCTCCCTACAGATGCTGCCAGACCTGCTGAGATTTTCCAGCATCTTCTCTCGGGGGTGTAGTGTTAATCAGGTCAGTCCATAAGGGGGCCGTTTAGGAGTCTGGTAACAGCGGGGAAAAAGCTGTTTGTGAGTCTGTTCATGCATGTTCTCAGACTTTTGGATCTCATGCCCGATGGAAGAAGTTGGAAGGATGAGTAAGCCAGGTGGGAGGGATCTTTGATTATGCTGCCGCCTTTCCACAGGCAACGAGAGGTGTAGATGGAATCAATGAATGGGAGGCAGGTTCGTGTGATGGATTGGCTGTGTTCATGACTCTCTGAAGTTTCTTGCAGTCTTGGGCCGAGCAGTTACCATACCAGGCTGTGGTGCAGTCAGATGGGATACTTTCTATGGTGCATCTGTAAAAGTTGGAAAATGCAACTGTGAGCAGGAGTCAGGCATTGTCAAATGATGGGGAGCACTAGAACTCATCCCAGAGCAAATCGTCATCATCCTCCATCCCATGGACCAACCCAGGGCCCGCAGCTCATCATGGAGTAAGTAGGAATCACAGAGGGGGCTGCAAGGGAGGGGGGACAGTGGCACAGAGGGGGTGTTCATGGGAGCGTGTGGTTGGCCAGGGGGGTTTGAGGGGGGAGTGGAATAGGTTGGCCTAGTCCCACTGGTCGATAAACCTGGAGGTGATTAGGACGTCCTGAGCGCATCGGCCCTGGCGCACACATGTGGCCTCCTGTGTTTGCCTGAGCTCCATATCCTGCCCATCCTTGCCCTCCACCGCATTCTCTTCGTCGGATAAGGCCTAACGTTCATCCTCCTTCTCCAACACATCGTCCCTCTGCTGCACGATGTTGTTAAGGACGCAGCAGGTCACCACACCGTGGGAGACCCTCCTAGCGCTAAACTGGAGGCCCGCTCTAGAGCGGTTCAGGCACCTGAACAGCATCTTGAGGACGCCGAAGAACCTCGATATTTCCCCTGGTCGCTGCATGGGTGTCGTTGTAGCGGCTCTTCATGTCGGTCTGGCCTCCGGATAGGTGTCATCTGCCACAACCACAGCGGATAACCCATGTCGCCCAGGAGACAACCGCTCAGACGGAGGTGCACCTCGAAGAGGTCAGGAACCGTCGAGTGTGCCAGGATGAAGACGTCATGCACACTTCCCGGATATCGGGCACACACATGCATGATCTGCATCTCATGGTCACACACCAGCTGCACGTTCATTGAGTGGAACCCCTTTTGGTTTGTGAAGACCGGCCTGTCATGGGCAGGTGCGTGTAGGGTGATTTGCATCCTGTCGATCATCCCCTGAACCTGGGGCATCTCGGTGATAGCGGTGAATCCCGCTGTCTGGGCATCCTGGTGGGCTCAGTCCATATTGAATTTGATGTATTGTGCTGACCGGGCATATAGGGCCTCCGTGACGGCTCGGATGCACCTATGCACCGACGTCTGCAAGATCCCATACAGGTTCCCACTCGGCGCCTGGAATGACCCTGTGGCGCAAAGGTTCAAGGTGACCGTCACCTTGACGGCCACCGGGAGCTGGTGTCTTCACCCAAACCGTCACGGTGCCAGGTGTGCCATGATCTGGCAGATATGTTGTACTGTGCCCCTGCTCAGCCAGAGTCTTCAATTGCATGCCCAGTCCGGTAAGTAGTCAAATGACAAGCGCTGCCGGTACACTGAAGGCCTCATGCGGTGTCTCCTTCCCACCTCTGTCTCGGCCCGTTGGTCGGCCGGCTCCCCATCCTCACTGGCTGCCTAATGAACCTCTGGAGCAGGCTCCACTGCTGCAAGGTTCCCCTCAGCCAGCTCCAGTTTGTAGAGCCTCAGCGCAACCCCCATGGCTACGGTTACTAGGAAGAAGTCCACCATTCCTGGTTGAATGCCAAAGTCCATTGTCTGTAGGGGGGAAAGTCAGACACGATAGAATGGTGTATCCCCTGTGCCCAACCAGATCCAATGGGCTGTACTGTGGCTCAGGTCTGCACTGCAGTCCCTGCCCCTGCATGAGCCCCTCCCCCACTTCCTCACCCTCACATACACACACACACACACACACACATGGTAATTTCCCCATCACTCTGCCCTCTACACCCTTGGTTCTATTGGTGCCTGGCACCGCAAGGCCTTAGGCCCTAGTGTCCGACCCTAGTGTCAGGCTTACAGGTGACTGGCACTACCCATGCCAGAGGTATGCTCCACTGCACCCCCGTCCGGCACCCTCCTGCAGGGGCTACTGTGGCCACTGCCCTTGGGTGGGCTGCCTGCTAACCCGCTGGCAGGTCATAGCAGGTTGGGGAGTGTGGGGAGGGAGTTGGTGGGGTGGGGGGGTTAGGGCAGTGCAATGCAGCGGGTAGTTAGGTGGGGGCACCCATATTGCCGGTGTCACGGAGGATGGTCAGTGGGGCACGCAACAAAATGGCTGCTTTGCAGGCCACGGCAATAGTGGTCCGTGCCTGGACACCCCATTCCCGTGGGGGGTCACCCCGTACCCCTGATCCATACCATGGTCACCGTCCCGTTTCTCGCAAGAAGAATTAATTGCTTTAATTTTACAGTTTCTGAAGAAAGAATAAAAGCAAAAGTTTCCTCCAACACTGCGAACACATTTCAGCCGAGATTGCCAAGATTGACACCCCTATTCAATGGCAGAGGGGTTGAGCCACTGGGTCTCGGGGAGTTCTTCCCCATCGAGGCCACACTTTGAAAGTTTTCCTGCACTTGGGAGCTGAGATCGCCAAAATGACCGGCTCTCTCAAATCGTGGGCCATTGTGAACAGCTGCCCCAATCTCTACACCCCCTCCTCCCTTCAGCATACCCGCTTTCAAGACCACTCCTTCACGCCCCTCAACCTTTCTTTGGCCACCTCAAACCCTCCTCAGCCCCCCTATCATGGGCATGGCCCCACAGTCCTTGACCCCTGGCAGTTCCAACCTGACACCTGGGCACCTTGGAACTGCCAGACTGGCACACTAGCAGGCGCCCTGCCACCCTGGTAGTGCTTGGTGGCACTGCCAGGGTTCCAGGGTACTATCCTGCCCTGTCCCCGACCACTCGGGGAGGGGGGAGTTTAATGGCCTGCGAGACCCCCCCCCCCACAAGATGCATTCACACTTGGCCTACGCTTGTGAAAAGCAGTGCTAAATAGTGCCCGTTTGAGGCCTTGCAAGCATGTCAGTTGGCTCCCGTGCGCAGGCTGCATACGCCGTCTGGAGATGTAAATGAGCCTTATCTGGGTCATACCCACCAAGGTCATGATCCAGATCGCACCAGGCATAGCGAGTTGGGTAACTCGTGATCGGTCAGTGTCTGGCCTAAACCCTGAATTGGAGCTCTTCTTGGGATTCACGCATTACGCCCGGCTCCGCATCTGGTGCAACGCCGTGGCTGAATCGCGCCCTACATTATTTTTAAAACATGCACAAGCTTAGAAAAATAAAGAGATCTATAGCAGATAAAGAAATTTAATGACACAAACATTTCAGTTAAAGCCGACTCTTAAATTACAAAATATATACTCACAATGTAGCGTTAGATTTTTCTTGCAGGCAATTATTTTTCAACATTTTATTGCTATTTCCCTTTTTTGTGCACTTATGCCTGTGAGAGTACATCAATAAAAGTCTGTCTTGTAATATGCTTTTAAACGATAGAAGCATGCCACCACGAGAAGGTAAGGGTGTCATGTGATCCTCAGTTTCACTTTGGTGTTTAACCAGAACATAGCACAACAGCCCTGCTGCTGAGGTCTTCTACCTTTATAAAGCTATTCTTTTGTGCCTCTTCTAAATAAATGAACCCACAACACACTTTCACAAACCCTCATTGCCTTTTGGAGCTTTTATATCATTCTAGAAGCATGACATGGTATTCAGTGGGGGCTAAACAGCATGGCAGTAAGGTTAAGTGCAGGTACAATATGGTGAACAGCTGCAGGTTGTGCTAACTGGCATGAAACAACTCTCAATGTTCTGGTCCGACAGCAATGGGTTTGCAACATCAGAGAATGTTGAAATCACAGTGTGATGACTGCATAGAAAAGCTTTGAAGGCACAGGCTGGGGCAGTGCATGGTAAACAGACAGATCCCTCGTGGTAAAATTACTGCACATAGCCTGTCAGTTCCATGAATGGGACAGTGCGTTAAGAGGACCAACACTTGCTTAGCTTATTGAGAAACTTGAATGACTTGGGTGCAGACTGGATCAATAGCGAACACAGGAGAGTCAAACAAAACAAAAAAAAACAAACAAGACCATCATAAAATTGTGCCATAAAAGGTTGTGATTATAGTAGGTGGCTTCAGGAGTTGCTGAGCAATAAATTGAATAAAACTAGGAGGAAGGTCAAAATGTCCACAAAATTCTCCAAATTTGAATTGGGATGCAACTGACCTATTATCCAAATTCAAAATGTTCAAATGGTGTACAGAATTATGGGTTCTTGATTCAGACGTGTCTGAACCAGGCAAAAAACCCTGAACAATGTGCCTAACAATTGGGAATGAATGTCTACACACGCTGGCTTAGTGTTTAAATAAGGAGGTCCCTCGTGGTGAAATTGCAGCACATAGCCTGTCAGCTCCATGATAGGGAAAGCTGAAGGAACCCCAAAGATAATGGAAGACTGGGTCAGTGTTACGTTAAACTTCTGTACTCATCAAATAAAGTTCATGTCATTTTGACAACAGCCAACTGAATCAATAGGCCACTTTGTCAGTAGATGTGATTTTTCAGATGCAGAAAGACAAAATTATCATAGAATCATAGTATCATAGAATTTACAGTGCAGAAGGAGGCCATTCGGTCCATCGAGTCTGCACCAGCCGTTGGAAAGAGCACCGCACTCAAGTCCACACCTCTACCCTATCTCCACACCCCCACTCTACCCCCATAATCCCAACTAGCCTTTTTTGGACACTGAGGGCAATTTAGCATAGCCAACAAACCTAACCTGCACATCTTTGGACTGTGGGAGGAAACCGGAGGACCCGGAGGAAATCCACAAAGACACAGGGAGAACGTGTCATTCGGGGATTCCAAGCCAGGAATCGAACCTGGCACCCTGGAGCTGTGAAGCAACTGTGCTAACCTCTGTGCTACCATGCTGCCCTGGATTATTGAGATGGTGATCGCATCCAATCTCATGGAAGCATTTCAGCAAGATCTGTTCAGCAAGCCCAAAACAGATAGCATCGACAAACAGATCAAGGACGGATGCAAGTACAAAGCGATCGTTGCAGGTCAACAAAGCTTACAGTTCCTAAGCCTCTCCCCAATTGTTGACACACTCACTGGAACACCCAAACCTTGCAAATGATACGAAAGGTGCAGCCTTCTGCAGGCACTAAGAAAACACGCAGCTTTCCAACAATTCTGCAACGCAAGTGGCAGAAAGGACCATTGGCACTAGCAATGTATTAGAGCAAAGACTGACACAGCTACATGGAGCTGTGTGCTGATTTGAACAGACTGTAAACAACAGGTACCTTCAAGCAATAAGAATGACCATCCAGTATCCTGTAAGAAACACATACATGAGATGATTGATAAACCAGAAAATGACAATGATGCTCATGATGACATGAAGGGTGGTGAACACAGGTTTCACACCATCAACCTCCTGGAAAACATAAATGTTGTCACACCATCCAAAGTATTTGCCAAGATTTAAATTATCTGGCCTTGGAAAGTAGTTAACTACTCATTATTGGCCAAGATTGACAGAAGGGTAAATGCCAAATCACTACCTCTGTGGATTCTAAAAGACATCCACACATGGAAGACAATGGCCAAACCCACTACTGCAAATCTTTGGCATACAATGATTCACCAACTCTATGCGTAGGATCCATAGTCTTGGAGTGCAAGTACAATCAATCCTCCTGGGGGTCACAGATGTTCTACATCGTAGAGATTGTAGGTCTACCGGCATGCCATGACCTCACACTAGTCACAATTCATAAAATTAGTCAGACCTCACAAGGCAGCTCAACATCAGAAACTTTCCTATCACTGCAGTTCACAACCTAACAACAAATATCCAGAATGTTTTGAGAAAATTGGCTGTTTCAAGGGAGCTGCAATGTTTCACTTGCAGGAAAATGCAAGTCCATCAACTGATCCACCACATAAGTGCAGTGTCCACTTACGAGAAAGATTAAGGGTTAAATTTCTTGTTTCAAACATTCCAATTTTACTCACAAATCGTCCTCACAAAGGCAATTGTTGAGAAAGGCGGGGCCTTTCCTATGGCACAAAGATTACCAATACTTCTTTGAAGAACTGAAATAGTCATTATTAGAAACCTTGACATTGCAATTTTATGATCCTAGGAAAACAACTATCCTGAAGATGGATGCCTCACAGATAGGTCTGGGAGAATGCTACACTCCAAAAAGGCAAACCAATGGAAGAAGTTGACTTCAGTTCCTCCACCTCCCAGTCTTTTTAACAGCCCTCTATCGTGCCGCCAATGGGTTGGGAAACTTAAGCCTTTTTTTTTCTTCCTTTGAGTTCTCACACTCAAGCAATAAGCGAGAACTGCTGCAGCTATATTATTGTTCTTACCTATTTTAGCTGTGATCCAAGGGTTGTGGAGGAATAATCATGGGAAATTACCAGCTATTTCAAAACAAGTATATAATCTCACACAAGCTTAATTAGCTATTTTTGCAACCAATATTTGAGCATATAGAATCACAGAAAAATTAGACTGCAGAAAACGCCCTTTGGCCCATCGAGTCTGCACCACTGCATGAAAGGCATCTGCCAATCTTAATCCCATTTGCCAGCACTTCGCCCATAGCCCCGAAGACGTGCCAAGTGCTCATCCAGATACTTTTGAAAGGATGTGAGACAACCCGCCTCTACCACCCTACCAGGCAGTGTGTTCCAGACCATCACCACACTCTGGGTAAAAAAGGTTTTCCTCAAATTCCCCCTGTACCTCCTGCCTCTCAACTTGAACTTGTGTCCCCTCATAACCAACCCTTCAACTAAGGGGAACTGCTGTTCCCTATCCACCCTGTCCATGCCCCTCATAATTTTGTACACCTCAATCAGGTTTCCCCTCAATCTTCCCTACTCCAGTGAAAACAACCCAAGCCTACCCAACCTCTCTTCCATCCCAGGCAAAATCCTGGTGAAATGGCTCGGCACCCGCTCCAGTGCAATCGCATCCTTCCTATAATGTGGGTGATCAGAACTGTACACATTCCTCCAGCTGTGGCCTCACTAATGTTCTATATAACTCCAACATAACTTCATTGCTTTTGTAATCTATGCCACGATTGATAAAGGCAAGTGTACCGTATGCCTATTTCACCACCCTATTAATCTGCCTTCAGAGATCTATTTACAAACACGCCAAGGTCACTTTGTTCCTCTGGACTTCCCCAGTGTGGTGCCATTCACTGAATATTTTGTTGTCAAATTGCTCCTTCCAAAGTGTAATACCACACACTTTTCAGAATTAAATTCCATCTGCCACTTTTCTGCCCATTTGACCATCCCGCCTATATCTTCCTGTAACCCAGAACTCTCAGCCTTACTGTTAACCACCCGGCCTATCTTTGTGTCATCCATAAACTTACTGATCCTACCCCCACATAGTCATCAAAGTCATTTATATAAATGATGAATAATAGTGGATTCAGATCACGATGGTACACCACTGGACACTGGCTTCCAATCGCTAAAGCAGCTGTCTGGCTTCACACTCTGTTCCCTATAGTTCAGCCAGCTTCCATCTTATCAAGTTCCCCTGTATCCCATGTGCATTTGCCTTCTTTATAAGTCACCCACGTGGGACCTTGTCAAATGCTTCGCTGAAATCCATGTAAACTCCTCATCTACACACTTAGGCACATGCTCAAAAAACTCAATCAAATTTGTTAGGCATGACCTCCCTCTTGACAAAGCCATGCTGACTATTCCTTCTCAAACCTTGCCTCTCCAAGTGGAGGTAGATTCTCTCCTTCAGAATTTTCTCCATTAGTTTCCCCACCACTGACGCAAGACTCATTGGCTTGTAGTTCCCTGGCTTATCCCTACAGCCTTTCTTAAATAGTGGGACCACATTCACGGTTCTCCAGTCCTCTGACAGCTCTCCCGTGGCCAGAGAAGAATAAAAAATTTGGATCAGGTGCCCTGAAATCCCCTCCCTCGCCTCCCACAGCAACTGAGACACAATTTGTCCGGTCCTGGAGATTTTTTTCACCTTTTAAGCCTGCCAGCACCTCTATACCTTGTCCCTCCCTATGACAACTGATCATTAACCTCACAGTCTCTCTCCCCAAATTTCATATCTGCCTCCTCATTCCCTTGGGTGAAGACAATGTGAAATATTCATTTAATACCCTACCAATGTCCTCTTGCTCCACCCACAAATTCCCCTTGGCCCCGAATGGGTCCTACTTTTTACCGAGTTATCCTCTTCCCATTGGTATGCTTATAGAATATCTTGGGATTTTCCCTACTTTTACCAGCTTGAGATTTCTCATATCCCCTTTGCTCTCCTCATTGCTTTCTTCAGCTCCATCCTGCACTTTCTGTACTCCACTAATGCCTCTGCTGATTTGCTCCCTTTTTACTTAGTAAAAGCCTCTCTCTTCCTTCTCATTGTATCCTGAATATATCTGGTCATTCATGGTTCTCTGGGTTTGTTACTCCTTCCTTTTATCCTAGAGGGAACATGTTGGACTTGTACCCTCCTCATTTCTTCTTTAATATCACCTACACCCCCCCCCCCCCCCACCCCCCCCCCCCCCCCCCCCCCCCCCGCCCCACTGCTCTTCTGTAGGTCTCCCCACCAGTAATGTGTTTCTTTTTAAAATAAATTTAGAGTACCCAATTTTTTTTTTTTCCAATTAAGGGACAACTTAGCGTGGCCAATCCACCTATCCTGCAATATTAATAATAATAATTGCTTATTGTCACAAGTAGCCTTCAATTAAGTTACTGCGAAAAGCCTCTAGTCGCCACATTCCGGCGCCGGTCAAGGAGGCCGGTACGGGAATTGAACCCGCCTGCCGGCCTGGTTCTGCATTACGAGCTAGCTTTGAGTTGTGGGGGTGAAACCCATGCAAACACGGGGAGAATGTGCAAACTCCACACAGACAGACCCGTACCGTATTTCAATCTACCCGTGGCTAGATCCTGCCTATTTTACTGAAGTCTGCCCTCCCCAATCCAAGACCTTTTTTTCTGCAATTTGTCTTTTCCTTGTCCATAACAAACTTAAATTGCACCATGTTTAGGTTGCTATTACTAAAATGCTCCCCCACCATCGCATCAATCACCTGCATGGCTTCATTTCACACAGAATTAGGTACAGCACTGCACCATCCTTTGTTCACATTGTGAGCTAAAAGTTCTCCTGTATCATTTTACGAACTCTGCTCCATCCAAGCCTTTAACACAATGAGTATCCCAGTTAAGGTTGGGAAAGTGTGAAATCACCCACTATAATTACCCTATTCTTATTTTTACACAAATGCACACATATTTGCTCCTCAGTTTCCCGCTGACTATCTGGGGGTCTATAATAAACACCTCACAATATGGCCGTCCCTTTTTAATTCCTAAGCTCTACTCACAAAGCTTCATTTAACGCCGTCCCCAAGATATCATCTACTCCTTAATGCAGCGTAATTGACTCCTAACTGGTGCAATGCCTCCTCTCTTTTGCACCCTTCCCCATCTCTCCTAAAGATCCTGTACCCCAGCTGTTAAGTGCCAATTCTGCCCTTCCATTAACCACATGCGAATCACCTTCTGGATGAACATCCCTTTAGGTATGAGAATGTTGTAATTCTGTAAAGTTATGTTGATGCATCAAAAAAGATTTTATACTCCAACTCCATGAGCTGGGCACTAGATGTCTGCATGGTAATTTTTTCCTAGTAGATACATAGTCCATTTCAATACTGTTTGACCATAAATTTAAGTTTGTACTGGGGATTGCAAAATGGTGATAAGGAGGAAGCATGGTTGATTTTTGATACCCTAAAGCCACTAAGGTAAATCTCTGTGCCTTTTAAAAAAATGTTTTATGGGATATGAGTGTTGCTGGTAGCACCAGCATTTGTTGCCATCCCTAATTGCCCTTTTGAAGCAGTCATCTTGAATTGCTGCCATCCAACTGGTGTAGGTCTGTCCATAGTGCTGTTAGAAGGGACTTCCAGATTTTTGAACCTGTGAAAGTAAAGGGAACCGCAAAATATTCCAAATCAGGGTGATGTGGCTTGGAGGGGAACTTGCAGGTTGTGGTGTTCCCATGCATTTGCTTCCGTGTCCTTCTAGGTGGTAGGGGTACGGGTTAGAAGGTGCTGTTGAAGAAAGCTTGGTGAGTTGTGCAATGCATTTTCTATATGGCAAACACAGCTACACCGTGCACTAATGGTACGGGGTGGAATGTTTAGGCTGGTGGGTGGGGTGCGATCAATCGGACTGCTTTGTGCGGATGGTGTTGAGCTACTTGTGTTTATTGAGGCTGCACTCATCCAGGCAAGTGGAGAATATTCCAGCACAATCTTGACATGTCTTGTAGATGTTGAAAAGACTCTGGGGAGTCAGGAGATGAGTTATTTGCTGCAGAATTCCTCGCCTTTTACCTGTTCTTGTAGCCACAGTATTTAAGGTTCCAGCCAGTGGTACATTAAAGGTGGGGATTCAGCGATGGTAATACTATTGAATGTTAATGGAGATGGTTAGATTTACTCTTGTAGGAAATCATCATTGACTGTCATTGTGCGGTGTGAATGTTACTTGCCTCTTATCAGCCCAACCCTGAATATTCAGGGGCTGGTTTAGCACACTAGGCTAAATTGCTGGCTTTTAAAGCAGACCAAGGCAGGCCAGCAGCACGGTTCAATTACCGTACCAGCCTCCCCGGATAGGCGCCCGGAATGTGGCGACTAGGGGCTTTTCACAGTAACCTTCATTGAAGCCTACTCGTGACAATAAGCGATTTTCATTTCATTTAATTTCATTCTCTAAATGTGTTGTTTATGGACTGCTTCAGTATTTAAGGAGTCATGAATAGTACTGAACATTGTTAGCATCAGCAGACATTCCCACTTTTGACCATATGGACATTGATAAAACATCTGAAGATGGTTGAACCTAGAACTGAGAAACTCCTGTAGCAATGATTATTAGCTCCGTACTGTTGAATTTCCCTTTCTGGTAATTAAGCTTCCCTCTCGCACTTTCTTAAGAAAATTCTTTTGAGCATTCTGAAATCTTTCAAGGAACACCTTTGGAGCTTCACTAAAATAAGAGCAAAATACTCTGGGTGCTAGCAATATGAAATACTGAAAATACTTGCTAGGTTTGCAGGTATCTATGGAGTGAAAAACAGAGCTAACATTTTGAATGGAATATGAGTCTTGCAATTTAGCTCTGATTGTATTGAAGTAGCCTGTAATGTAGTAAAATTAGTAGCCCCCCCCCCCCCCCCCCCCCCCCCCCCAATGAGCCATTTTTGGATACATGTGGGACATGCATCTGATGGTGAGGACCAAGGCACACCCAATATTGGGTTTTGGCTCTCATTATCATTGAGCTTGTGAGCTGCAGCCACTAACATACAGCTCATCAGCAAAATGTAATGAAAGATTGCCCCACTCACTTAGGAATGTAAGTTAGAATTGCGTAGCATTTACAGTGCAGAAACGGTAGTGCAGAAACTGGGGGCAGCATGGTGGTTAGCATAAATGCTTCACAGCTCCAGGGTCCCAGGTTGGATTCCCGGCTGGGTCACTGTCTGTGTGGAGTCTGCACGTCCTCCCCGTGTGTGCGTGGGTTTCCTCCGGGTGCTCCGGTTTCCTCCCACAGTCCAAAGATGTGCGGGTTAGGTGGATTGGCCATGCTAAATTGCCCGTAGTGTCCTAAAAAGTAAGGTTAAGGGGGGGTTGTTGGGTTACGGGTATAGGGTGGATACGTGGGTTTGAGTAGGGTGATCATTGCTCGGCACAACATCGAGGGCCGAAGGGCCTGTTCTGTGCTGTACTGTTCTATGTTCTATGTTCTATAATGTCGTGTGGTGAGATGATTGGCCTCCAACAAGCACAACCACCTTCCTTCCTTTTTGCTCAGAATAACTTGTGTGGAGATTTTCCCTGATTCTCATAGACTTTAGTTTTGCTAGAGATGTTTGATGTCCAAATCAGTCAAATGCAGGTTGATTGTCAAGGGCAGTTAGTCCCACCTCATTTCATGAATTCAGCTCTTTTTTACACGTTTTAACCAAATCTGTAAGGAAGTCAGAAGCTGAGTGACCTGGTAGATCCAAGCTGAGCATCATTGAACATATTACTGCTGCATAAGTGTCACTTGATAGTACTGCCAACTATACCTGCCATCACTTAGGTGATGATTGCAGGCTGATGAGATGCTAAATGGTCGGATTGGATTTACGCTGTTTTTTAAGGACAAGGATATACATGGGCAATTTTCCTTATTGTCAGGTTGTTGCCAGTGGTGTAGCTATATTAGAACAGCTTGGTTGGGGATGCAGCTAGTTCTAGAGCACAATTTTTCGGTACAATTGCTGTGATGGGGTTGGAGGACAAAGCCTTTGCTGAATCCACTGACTTCAGCTGTTTCTTAATATCACATGGAATGAAATGAATTGGCTGAAGACTGACATCTGTGATATTGCAGCTTCACCAGGTTTGTACCTAATTTTAGATATGCCTAATGCTGCTCCTTGCATGTTCTCCTGCAACCCTCATTGAACCAGGGTTTATCCTCTGGCTTAATGGTAATGATAGGAGTGAGGGATGTGCTGAGATGTGAAGTTACAGATTGTGGTTGAATACAATTCTGCTGCTGCTGTTTCTCCCTGTGCCTCATGAATGCCCGGTTTTGAGCTTCTGGACCTGTTCTGAATCTATCTCATTTAACAGGGTTGAACAATACGATGGATATCCCTGGCATGAAGCCAGAGCTTTGTCTCCACAAGGTCTGTGAGATGATGACTCCTACCAATAGGGAGAGATGGTGGTGCAGTGTTAATGTCACTGCACTAGTATTCCAGAGGCCCAGGCTAATGCTCTGGCAGCTAGTGGGATATAAATCCAATGAATAAAATCATGAATTGTAAGCTAGCAACAGTGATGGTGCCATGAAACCATAATCAATTTTTGTTCAAACTGATCAGGTTCACGTTTGGCCTGGAGAGAAGGAAACCTGCCAACCTTACCTGATCAGACCTTCATGGAGATACAGAGCTGGATTCTACGCTATCGGGATTCTCCGTTGCGCCGGCAGCGAACCCATGCCTGGGGATTTCCCGACGGCATTGTCAGAATATACACCAGTATATCATGGTGCAGACACAGACTGATGGACACACACAGGGACCAATCAACATGTACAAATACCGCAATCACCAGTTAGAATACACACACTATAAAGGCAGAGTACACCACGGTTCCCGCTCATTCTGGGTGCTGCCTCTGAGTGTAACAAGAACTCATCCAGCCCAGCACTGACTTACAACACGTGCTGAGAGAATCAACTGGTTCGGACAAGGCTTAGGTCTCTAGTTTAAGTTAGCATCACTTAGACCCACAGTCATCGTGTGTTAGTTAGTTAGAAGTAGTTAAGAAAATTGAGTTGAACCTTCATCAGTGTTGGAAGTGTCTGTTCATCTCTCATGTCTACACTAGCCAACACTTCATGATACCAGGAGTTGAGGGATGCTCGCACTTCTGAGACCTAGCTTTCAGTGATCTGCCTTCCACCAGTCATAGAACATAGAACAGTACAGCACAGAACAGGCCCTTCGGCCCTCAATGTTGTGCCGAGCTATGATCACCCTACTCAAACCCACGTATCCACCCTATACCCGTAACCCAACAACCCCCCCTTAACCTTACTTTTTAGGACACTACGGGCAATTTAGCATGGCCAATCCACCTAACCCGCACATCTTTGGACTGTGGGAGGAAACCGGAGCACCCGGAGGAAACCCACGCACACACGGGGAGGACGTGCAGACTTCACACAGACAGTGACCCAGCCGGGAATCCAACCTGGGACCCTGGAGCTGTGAAGCATTTATGCTAACCACCATGCTACCGTGCTGCCAGTCTCGGGCCATCCTACAGAATGGACTCTGTTCGCCCGCCGCCGCCTCTCCGCATTGCAGGGAATCTGGGCTCGAACTGGAAACTTTTCAAACAGCGCTTCCAGCTGTATCTCGAAGCCAGGGACCTGGAAGCTGCCTCAGACGCACGGAAGATTACTCTCTTCCTCTTCACAGCCGGTGACCACGCTCTGCACATTTACAACTCACTCACCTTCGATGAGGGGGAGGACAAATCGAAGTTCAAGACCATAATTCTGAAGTTCGACAGCCACTGCGCGGTCGAGGTCAACGAGAGCTTCGAGAGATACATGTTTCAGCAGCGAATTCAGGGTAAGGACGAGCCTTTCCAGTCCTTCATTACCCACCTCTGCGTCCTTGCGCAGTCCTGCAACTACGGGTCCACCTCGGACTCCATGCTCCATGACCAGATTGTTTTTGGTGTTCAATCTGAGCCACTGCGCCAGCAGCTACTAAAAGTAAAGCAGCTCACCCTCTCTACGGCCATTGAGACCTGTGTATTTTATGAACATGCCTCCACGCGCTACTCCTGCATCCAGGCTGCTGAAACGGCGCGGCAAGCCCCTTGCGAGGCAGAACGGGTCCAAATGATTAAATCTTTTCAGGCTCTGGATCTGAACGATGGCGGCCATTTCGCGCGCTTTTTGCGGAGTCCCACGCTTACACGCAGCGAGTGTGCTGACTTCACGGACCGCTTTGCGCAAGTGCACGCTACGCTGGATCCCCCCGCGCATGCGTGGTGGCGCGACGAACATCCCGACGCTCCGGCGTGCAGCATCTACGGCTCCGCCTACTTAAAGCGGCAATGTCCCGCGAAGTCCCGACGTTGCCTGCAGTGTGGCAAACGAGGTCACTACGCTACAATGTGCAGATCTTCCATGCCTGCTGTTTTTCGAAGTTCCACCCAGCCCCACAGAGACGTCAAGGCTATCCAGCCTGCCATCAATGAACCTACTCTAGACCTTGATCCGACTGTGCCTGCAATGACCCACAGGTCCCGTTCCAAATCGGCCGTCGTTACTACGAACAGGATGTCCCTCAAGCATGGCACTGAAACCATCCAACGGCCTATAGCGTCAGCCAGGATCATGAGTGGTGTGCCACCCTTACGGTCAACCGGTCCCCCTGTCAGGTTTCCGCTTGGACACTGGCGCTTCTGCCAATCTCATCGCGTCGTCTGATTTTCGCAAGCTCTGCGTGCAGCCTGCTGTCCTGCCATCTGCGTGTAAATTGCTGGACTACAATGGCAATGCCATCGCCGCCAGTGGCTCCTGCCGCCTTGAGGTGACACATCGTGCTCACACAGTCATTTTTCCCGTTCGAGATTGTTGATGCTCCAAAAGCCTCCTTGCTTGGTTGCCCAGGCATGCAAGCTGCTCTACTTAGTTCAGAGAGTACACTCTCTCTCTTCAAGCGATGTGTCTGCATCCTCTGACACAGACTTCAGGGGGGAACTCGACTCCATCATCCAGCAATACCATGATGTTTGCGAAGGCATGGGCACGCTCCCCTACACGTACAAAATCTTACTCAAGCCCAACATCACGTCTATTGTTCACGCACCTCGCAGAGTCCCAGCGCCCCTCAAGGACCGCCTCAAGCAACAGCTCCAGGACCTCCAGGACCAAGGAGTAATTTATAGGGTCACGGAACCCACAGACTGGGTAAGCTCCATGGTCTGCATCAAGAAGCCGTCCGGCGAGTTGCGGATCTGTATTGATCCTAAAGATCTGAATCAGAATATCATGCGGGAGCACTACCCGATTCCGAAACGTGAGGAACTCATGTCCGAGATGGCCCACGCCAAACTATTCTCAAAACTGGATGCCTCGAAGGGTTTCTGGCAGATCCAACTAGATGAGTCAAGCAGGAAGCTATGTCCGTTCAACACACCCTTTGGCAGGTTCCGCTACAACCGGATGCCATTCGGCATCATCTCTGCGTCCAAAGTTTTCCACCGGATCATGGAGCAGATGATGGAGGGGATCGATGGCGTCCAGGTATATGTCGACGACATTATTATCTGGTCAACCACCCCGCAGGATCAACATTGCCCGTCTTCAGCGTGTTTTCAAGCGCATCCACGAACATGGCCTCCGCCTCAATAGGGCCAAATGTTCCTTCGGCCAGTCGAGTATCAAGATTCTGGGGATCACATCTCCCACCAGGGGGTGCGTCCGGACGAGGACAAGATTGCAGCAATCACATCCATGAAGACGCCCGAGGACAAGAAAGCGGTCCTCCGGTTCCTGGGTAAGGTGAATTTCCTCGGGAAGTTCATCCCGAATCTTGCCTCACACACCACGGCCCTCAGAGACCTGATTCGCAAAACCACAGATTTCCGATGGCTCCCTGCTCACGAGCGTGAATGGCAGGAGCTGAAGGCCAAGCTTTCCACGGCCCCAGTGTTGGCCTTTTCGACCCGACCAAAGAGACCAAAATCTCTACTGATGCCAGTCAGTCGGGGATTGGTGCCGTGCTCCTGCAATGAGACGAGGCCTCGTCATGGGCGCCCGTTGCGTATGCGTCGCGGGCGATGACTCCCACAGAGCAGCGCTATGCGCAAATTGAGAAAGAGTGTCTCGGCTTTCTCACTGGAGTCGTGAAGTTCCACGACTACGTCTATGGACTTACGCAGTTCACGGTTGAAACCGACCATGGAATATTTACCATAGTAAATATTATCAAAAAGGACCTGAATGACATGACGCCTCGCCTCCAACGTATCCTACTCAAGCTGCGCAGGTACGACTTTCAACTGATCTATACTCCTGGCAAGGACCTTGCCGTTGCCGATGCCCTCTCAAGGTCGATCACAACTCCGTGTGATCATGACGGCTTCATTTGCCAAATAGATGCCCACGTTCAATTTGCAGCCTCCTATTTGCCAGCTACAGATGCACGACTGATGCAAATTCGCCGCGAGACAGCGGCTGATCCACTTCTGCAGCGGGTGATTCGCCTAATGTCAGATGGGTGGCTCAAGGGCCAATGCCCGCAATTTTACAACGTCCGCGATGACCTGGCGGTTGTCGACGGGGTGCTCCTGAAATTGGATTGCATCATCGTCCCACAAAGCATGCGCCAGCTAATGTTGGAGCAACTCCATGAAGGCCATTTAGGAATCGAGAAGTGCCGCCGCAGGGCCAGAGAAGCCGTCTACTGGCCGGGCATCAATGATGACATCGCCAATGTGGTGCTCAATTGCTCTACCTGCCAGCGTTTCCAGCCCGCCCAACCACGGGAGGCCCTGATGCCCCATGAGCTCGTCACATCGCCTTGGACCAAAGTGGGCATCGACTTGTTCCATGCATTGGGCAGGGACTACGTCATCATCATCGACTACTTCTCCAGTTACCAGGAGGTCATCAGGCTGCTCGATCTCACATCCTCGGCTGTGATCAGGGCTTGTAAGGAGACATTTGCCCGACATGGCATTCCGCTGACGGTCATGTCAGACAATGGCGCCTGTTTCGTGATCCAGGAGTAGGCTGGCTTCGCCCGACACTACAACTTCGAGCATGTTACGTCCAGTCTCCTATACCCCAATCCAATGGGAAGGCGGAAAACGGGGTCCACATCGTTAAGCGGCTCCTCAGCAAGGCCGCCGACGCCGGCTCAGGTTTCCATCTTGCTCTGCTGGCCTATCGCTCCGCACCGCTCTCCACCGGCCTGTCGCCTGCTCAGCTGCTAATGAACCACACCCTCAGAACGACGGTGCCATCAATTCTCGCTCCCAACCTCGATTATGTCCCCGTGCTCCACCGCATGCACATGTCTCAACTACAGCAGAAAACTTCCTACGACTCACGGGCTGCTGACCTTCCCGACATCCATCCATGCGACAAGGTTCACATCCACCTCCCAGATGGTGGCTAGTCTGCGCCTGCTGTTGTTCTAAGGCAAGTGGCCCCCTGCTCCTTCCTGGTCCGCTTACCGGATGGATCCATTCGGCGCCGCAACAGGCGTGCTCTTCGCCTGGTTCCAGGGTCATCACGGGATCCTCCGACCAGCTCTTCTACTGATCCCGCCGTGGACTGTGTGGCGCTTCCGGTCACTCTGCCTGCCCCTGACAGTGCTGCAGCCCTCCCGGCTCCTGAGGCGCCAGCCATTGCCCCACCCTTGAGGCGGTCAACCAGAGTTCATCACCCACCTCAGAGACTGAACTTATGAACTCTGTACACATGTGGACTCTCTTTATTGTTGCATTCGTCATCCAGTGATTTGTAAATAGATTCGTTGGTTGTTCCAGTTCATGGTAGTCATCTGCACCAGGCACCGTCCTCTGTAAATAGTCTTGTTCCCTGTATATAGCTTTGTACATAGGTCTTCGCACCTCACACGTAGCTAGGTACATTCTCCACACACCCACACTACTTATTATCACATGCCTATATCAACATTTTTTTTATAAAAGGGGGATGTCATAATATGCACCAGTATATCATGGTGCAGACACACACTGATGGACACACACAGGGACCAATCAACATGTACAAACACGCAGCCAATCACCAGTTAGAATACACACACTATAAAGGCAGAGGGCACCATGGTTCCCGCTCATTCTGGGTGCTGCCTCTGAGTGTAACAAGAACTCATCCAGCCCAGCACTGACTTACAACACGTGCTGAGAGAATCAACTGGTTCGGACAAGGCTTAGGTCTCTAGTTTAAGTTAGCATCATTTAGACCCACAGTCATCGTGTGTTAGTTAGTTAGAAGTGGTTAATAAAATTGAGTTGAACCTTCATCAGTGTTGGAAGTGTCTGTTCATCTCTCAAGTCTACACTAGCCAACACTTCAGGCGTGAGGTTGCCCACAATGGGAAACCCCATTGGCCGGCTGGCAAGATGGAGAATCCCGCCATCGGCGGGGGCGCGCCGAAAACTGTTGCAATGGGATGGAGAATCCTGCCCATAGAGTTTTTCAGCACAGAAAGAAGTCATAGATCATAGATCATAAAATTTACAGTGCAGAAGGAGGCCATTCGGCCCATTGAGTCTGCACCAGCTTTTGGAAAGAGCACCCCACTCAAGCCCACGCCCCCACCCTATCCCCGTAACCCAGTAACCCCACCAAACCTTTTTGGACACTAAGGGCAATTTATCATGGCCAATCCACCTGCAAGTCTTTGGACTGTGGGAGGAAACTGGAGCACCCGGAGGAAACCCACACGCACACGAGGAGAACGTGGAGACTCCGCACAGACAGTGGCCCAAGCCGGGAATCGAACCTGGAACCCTGGAGCTGTGAAGTAACTGTGCTAATCATTTGCTACAGTGCTGCCCTAGTCCTTCAGCCTATCGTGTCTGCACTGGCCATCAAGCAGCTATCTATTCTAATCCCATTTTCCAGCACTTGACCCATAGCTTTGTACACTAAATACGTCTTAAACGTTGTGAGGGTTTCCGCCTCTACCACATTTCAGGCAGCGAGTTCCAGATTCCAACCACCCTCTGGGTGAAAATGTTATCTCTCAAACCCCTCTAAACGTCCTGCCCTTTAACTTAATTCTATGCCCCTTGGTTACTGGCCCCTCCACGAAGGGGAAAAGTTATTTCCTATCCATCCGATCTATGCCCCATATAATTTTATACACCTCAATCAGGTGTCACCTCAGCCTTCTCTGGCTCCAGGAAAAACAATCCCAGCCTATTCAGTCTCTCTTGTTAGCTGAAACACTCAAGCTCAGGCAATATCCTGGTGAATCTCCTCTGCACACTCTCTAGTGCAATCACTTCCTTCCTATAGCATGGCGACCAGACCTACACACAGTATTCCAGCTGTGGCCTAACCAAAGTTTTATACAGCTCCATCATAACCTCCCTGCTCATATTCTATGCCTCAGCTAATAAAGGCAAGAATCCCATATTCCTTTTTAACTACCTCATGCAGACTAAGGTCCTTCTGATACTCTGTATTTCCTAGCGTCCTACCACTCATTGTATGTTCCCTTACCTTATTAGTCCTCCCAAAATGCATTACCTCACACTTTTCAGGGTTAAATTCCCTTTGCCACTATTCTACCCAATTAACCAGCCTGTAATATCATCCTGCAATCTAAGGCTTTCCTCCTCACTATTTTACCACACCACCAATTTTTGTGTCACCTGCGAACTTACAGATCATTCCTCTTACATTCATGTCCAGCTCATTAATGTACACAACGAACAGCATGGGACCCAGCACTGATCCCTGCAGAACAATATAGGACAAAGACTTACAGTCACAAAAACAATCTTGCAGATGGTACACAAAGCTGTCACTCTGTGTTGGTGGTGGAGGGAGTGAATGTTTGAGGATCGGTTGTCAATCAAGCAGGTTGCTTTATCCTAGATGGTGACAGGCAAGTGGAGAGTATTGCATGAGGCCAGCTACTCACTGTAGGATTCCTTGCCTCTGACCTGCCACAGTTTTTATATGGTGAGTCCAGTTCTGTTTCTGGTCAAATGTACCCCCCAGGATGTTGATAGTGTAAGATTCAGCAAATGTCACTTGAATGTTATCATAGAATTTACAGTGCAGAAGGAGGCCATTCGGCCCATCGAGTCTGCACCAGCTCTTGGAAAGAGCACCCTACCCAAGGTCCACACCTCCACCCTATCCCCATAACCCAGTAACCCCACCCAACACTAAGGGCAATTTTGGACACTAAGGGCAATTTATCATGGCCAATCCACCTACCCTGCACATCTTTGGACTGTGGGAGGAAACCGGAGCACCCGGAGGAAACCAACGCACACACGGGGAGGATGTGCAGACTCCGCACAGACAGTGACCCAAGCCAGAATTGAACCTGGGACCCTGGAGCTGTGAAGCAATTGTGCTATCCACAATGCTACCGTGCTGGCCATGTTAAGGGCGAAAGCTAGATTCCCTTTTGTTGGAGATGCCATTGTCTGGTACTTGTGTGGCGTGAATGTTATTGCCACGTCCATGTTATGCTGCATTTATAAATGGGACTGCTTCAGTGTCTGAGGAGTTGCGAATGGTGCTGAAAATCGTGCAATCAACAGCGACCATCCCACTTCTGGTTTTATGATGGAAGGAAGGCCTTTGATGAAGCAGCTGAAGATGGTTGGGCCTAGGGCACTACCCTGAGGAACTCCTGTAGTGATGTCCTGGAACTGAGATGATTGACATTCAACTTCTACAACCATTTTCCTTTGTGCTGAGTATGACTCCATCCAGTGGCGGGTTTCCCCAATTCCCACTGACTCCAGTTTTGCTCAGGCTCTTTGATGCGACATTCAGTCAAAAGTTGTCTTGATGCAAGGACAGTTAATTTCCCCTCCCCTCTTTGAACAGAGACAGTAGGACCCCTGAACAAATGTG
The DNA here is from genome assembly GCF_902713615.1 of Scyliorhinus canicula. Lineage (NCBI taxonomy): Eukaryota > Metazoa > Chordata > Chondrichthyes > Carcharhiniformes > Scyliorhinidae > Scyliorhinus > Scyliorhinus canicula. The sequence continues at coordinate 47,209,276 of NC_052166.1, forward strand.
CACCATGTATCAGTGATAAGAGTGGATTTGCTCAAGGTCATGTTTTCAATGGAAGTGGCAAATCAAAGTGTGTCTAGAGCATGCAGTCCTACTGGTGAGAAGTGCTAACATGAAACATGCCTGTATCGGATGTTTACTGAGGAGAGCTTGGTGTTCTGAGCCAGCCCTGGCCATCTCCCTGCTCAGCCAAAGCACCTCTCTGCTCTCCATCTTCCTCCTCAGATGATCAGTGTTGTTTGAGAGCTTCATGCTCTCCAAGGCCCAGTCCTCTCTGGAGTGTCATGTTATGAAAAGCACAGCAGAATATCACAATGTATTGGACACTTGCTGGAGTGTACTGTAGGGCATCCCCTGACTAGTTGGGGCACTTGAATGGCATCTTCAGCAGCCCAATGGCTTGTGAGCTAATGACTTGTTGTAACCTCTGTCATAATATACATCTATGTATATAATGGAGTGCAGACAGGCAGTGATTGACACACAGGATGACCAGTAAGCACATAGAACAGAGCAGCCAATCACCAGACAGGACACTACCACTATAAAGCCAGAGGGCACCAGGTTTCTCGCTCTCTCTGGACCCAGCCTCTGAGACAGTCAGAGTTCGTGAGCTAGCCAGTGCAAACACCATGCAGTAGCTAGTAAGTCTGGTCAGGCTAGTACTTAGGTCTCCAGTCAAGTCAGCAGAGTGTCAACCCACAGTTGAACATGTATAATAGTTAAGACATTAAATAAAATCGTGTTACATCTTATCAAGTGTTGGAGGTCTGTCTCTCGCTACACTGCATCAAGTGCAGTCCACATTGACCCAGCCTGCCCAACACATCAACCTCGGCACCTCGGTCTTGAGGTCACATTAAGTGATGAGGGATGTGACCATCAATTCACTAGAGACACGATTGGAAGTAAACTGTGGTTTTAATAGTCTTACAACTGAGCCAGCCAGCGACCAGAGGAACTGAGAGCAGGGCTTACGGCTGCAGCACTTTATACTTCCGGTAGTGGGAGGGGCCATGGGCGGAGCCATGGGCGGAGCCAAGGGTGGAGCCCTGTACAAGCTCCTCATCTCCCCCTATGGGCAGAGATGCGCAACGGCTCACATAGTGCCCACAAGGACATAAATACAATACAATGCAATACACTGTGAATTACAATACAGTATAATTCACCACATTCACCCCCTGTAAAAAAATCAAGTCCAGCGGGGGTGACGGGTCTACAAGTTGAGCCAGTCCGGTGGCCGAGTCGTCCTTTGGGATCGGCGGAGCACCGGGGTTGCAGCCTCTTCGAGTGGCTGGGTGGTGACAATCGGTGTGGGTACGAGGACGGACTCCAGGGGTGTTTCGGTCCGAGCTTCATACCTGACCGGTGCAACGCGCAACGGGGGGGCATGAAACCTATAGGCGCGGGGGCACCGAGCGGGGGCAGGGAACCTATAGGTGCGGGGGTGCAGGGCATGGGGGGTTGGGTGGGGGTTAGTGTGAGGTGGTGGTGGTAGTGTTGGATCCTGCAGGCGCCAGGTCCCGGAGGGAAACGGTGTCCTGACGGCCGTCGGGGAATTCAATAAAGGCGTATTGGGGGTTTGAATGAAGCAGTTTAGCACTCGCTCCATTAGTGGGTCTGTTTTGTTGTGTCCGGACGGTGCTTCCGGAGAAGAACCGGGCCCGGTGTCCTCAACCAGGATGGGAGCGAAGCCACCGTGGTAGTGCCCCTAGTGAAAACAATAGGTCGTTCGTGATGGGTCTGGTTGCTGGCGGTGCATAGGAGGGACCCAATTTCATGGAGCCCGTCGGTGTTGAGGACCTCCTGCCAATGGGAGGTCGGGAGATTCCTGGACCGGAGGGTCAGTAGGACAGTCTTCCAGACCCTCGCGTTCTCCCTCTCCACCTGCCCGTTCCCCCTGGGGTTGTAGCTGGTAGTCCTGCTCGAGGAGATGCCCTTGTCGAGCAGGTACTGATGCAGCTCGTCGCTCATAAAGGACGAACCCCTGTCGCTGTGTACGTAGCTGGGGAAAACGAACAGGGTGAAGGACACTGTGCAGGGCTTGCTGACGTGTGGGAGGTCATTATCGGGGCACGGGATGGCAAAGGGGAAGCAGGAGAGAACTAATAGATGAAGTTCAGAAAGTACACAATTTCGATGTGGTCGAGGGGAGAGTGGCCTTTGAAATCGATGCTCAGGCGTTCAAAGGGCCGGGATGCCTTTACCAGGTGGGCCCTTGTCTGGTCTATAGAAGTGCGGTTTGCACTCAGCGCAGATCGGGCAATCCCTGGTGATGGCTTTGACCTCCTCGGTGAGAGAAAGGCAGATTTCGGGCTTTGACGTAGTGGGCGAGCGGGTGACCCCCGGGTGGCAGAGGTCATTGTGGATAGCCTTCAGGCGGTCGTGTTCCACGCTGGCGCATGTGCCGCGGGGACAGGGCAATCTGGGGGCTTGTTGAGCTTCCCCGGTCGGTATATGATATCGTAATTTATTCGATCCTCCACCGCAAGATTTTATCATTTTTAATTTTGCCCCTTTGCGAGTTGTCAAACGTGAAGACAACCGATCTTTGGTCGGTAATGAGGGTAAACCTCCTACCTGCAAGGTAGTGCCTCAGTGCCGTATGGTCCACAATTGCTTGAGCTTCCTTTCCGAACTGAGGAGTGGTCGAAGTTCCGAAGCGGAGAGGGTTCGGGAGAAGATGGCGACTGGTCTCCCTGCCTGATTCAGAGTGGCGGCGAGAGCAACCTCTGAGGCGTCGCTCTCCACTTGAAAGGGGACGGATTCATCCACCACCCGCATGGCGGCTTTGGCGATGTCCTCCTTAATGCAGTTGAAGGCCTGGCGGGCCTCAGCCGACAGTGGGAAGAGTGTGGTCTTAAATAGTGAGCGGGCTTTGTTCGCATACTGGGGGACCCACTGGGCATAATAAGAGAAAAATCCAGGCACCTCTTGAGGGCCCTGGGACAATAAGGGAGAGGGAGTTGTAAGAGGGGGAGCATACGGTCCGGGTCGGGGCCAGGACTTCGTTTTCCACGACATAGCCGAGGATGGCTAGTCTGGTAGTGCGGGAAACGCATTTCTCCGTATTATAGGTGAGATTGAGTTTCTGAGTGGTTTGGAGAAATCGGTGGAGGTTGGCGTTGTGGTCCTGCTGATCATGGCCGCAGATGGTGACATTGTCCAAGTACGGAAACGTGGCCCGCAGCCCGTACTGGTCCACCATTCGGTCCATTGTTCGTTGGAACACCGAGACCCCATTCGTGACGCCAAAGGGGACCTGGAGGAAGTGGAAGAGGCGGCCATCTGCCTCGAACGCCGTGTAGTGGCGGTCCTCCTGGCAGATTGGGAGCTGGTGGTAAGCAGACTTCAGATCCACTGTGGAGAATATGCGGTACTGGGCGATCTGATTAATCATGTCTGAATTCTGGGGAGGGGGTATGCATCGAGGTGCGTGAACAGGTTAATGGTTTGGCTATAATCAACCACCATTTGGAACTTTTCCCCGGTCTTGACGACCACTATCTGAGCTCTCCAGGGGCTGTTACTGGCCTCTATGACTCCCTCATGAAGAAGCCGTTGGACCTCGGATCTGATAAATACCCTGTCCTGCAGGCTATACCGCCTGCTGCGAGTGGCTACGGGTTTGCAGTTCGAAGAGAGATTAGCGAAGAGTGGAGGGGGGTCGATATTTAGTGTCGCTAGACTGCAGATAGTGAGTGGAGGTAGAGGTCCGCCGAAGCTGAGTGTGAGGCTCTTGAGATTACATTGGAAGTCGAGTCCAAGTAAGAGTGGGGCGCAGAGGTCGGGGAGTACGTACAGCTGTAAATTAGAGTAGCTGGCGCCCTGAATCGTTAGGGTCGCGACAGTGCGCCCTTGTATGTGTACTGAGTGTGAGCCCGAGGCGAGGGAGATAGTTTGCCGTGCAGGGAAGATAGGGAGCAAACAGCGTCTTACCAGGTCAGGATGTACGAAGCTCACGGTGCTCCGGAGTCGAAGAGGCACGGTGTCCTGTACCCATTGATTTTAACGGACATCATCGAGCTCTGGAGGTGCTTCGGACGCGACTAGTCCAACATGACTGCGTTGAGTTGCGGGTAGTCGGCGGCTCGAACAGCTGTGCTGGAGTAGCCCCGTGATGACAGTCCGCTGAGGTCGTAGTCGTTGCGGTTCGGTTCGGTTGATGGCCAAGATAGCGGCCCCCGTTGATCGCACGTGGCGGATGCTGAAGAAGATTGTGTCCAAGATTTTTTTTAATAAATGTTTTTTATTGAGTTTTCATATTTTATATATGACAAATTACAAATTATTAGAGAGAGAGAAAAAGAAAGGAAAACACAAAAATTTAACATGAATATTTAAAGGTAAGCATCTTCATAACAACAATTGTGGCCGCCCCCTTTAGCCAGCATACATATTTTACATTCCCCAATATGGCCGAGGCACATGTTTATAGGCATTTATTTATAGTTTGGTTTTGGGCCTTGGCTTGCCATCAAACCCCCATACCGAGCCCGTAACCACCCCCCCCCGGCTACCTTCCCCCGATTCCCGTCCATTTTCCCCTGGTTCTTGGCCACCCGACTATTCTTCCTCATGTACGTTGGCCACAAACAGGTCCCGGAACAGTTGCATGAATGGCTCCCACGTTCTGTGGAAGCCGTCGTCCGACCCTCGGATGGCGAATTTGATTTTCTCCATTTGGAGAGATTCCGAGAGGTCGGACAGCCAGTCTGCAGCTCTGGGTGGTGCTGCTGACCGCCAGCCAAACAGGATTCTACGGCGGGCAATCAGGGAGGCAAAGGCAAGGGCATCCGCCCTCCTCCCCAGGAATAGATCTGGCTGGTCTGAAACCCCGAAGACCGCCACTATCGGGCATGGCTCCACCCTCACCCCCACCACTTTGGACATAGCCTCGAAGAAGGCTGTCCAGTACTCCACAAGTCTGGGGCAAGACCAGAACATGTGAGCGTGGTTGGCCGGGCCTCTTTGGCACCGCTCACATCTGTCCTCCACCTCCGGGAAGAACCTGCTCATACGGTTTCTCGTTAAGTGGGCTCTATGTACCACTTTTAGTTGCGTCAGGCTGAGCCTTGCGCACGTGGAGGTGGAGTTGACCCTATGCAGTGCTTCGCTCCAGAGTCCCCACCCTATCTCCATCCCCAGGTCGTCCTCCCATTTCCTTCTTGTTGCGTCCAGTACGGTGTCGTCCCTATCTACCAGTCGGCCATACATGTCACTACAGTTCCCTTTCTCTAGGATACTTGCGTCCAGTAGGTCTTCCAGTAGTGTCTGCCGTGGCGGTGTGGGTACGTCCTTGTCTCCTTTCGTAGGAAGTTTTTGAGCTGCAGGTACCGTAGCTCGTTCCCCCCCGCTCGCTGAAATTTCTCTGTCAGTTCGTCCAGTGTTGCGATCCTGTCGTCCGTGTATAGGTCCCTGACTGTCAGTGTCCCCCCGTCCTGCCTCCACCTTTTGAAGGTGGCGTCAGTCAGTGCTGGTTTGAACCTATGGTTGTTGCAGATGGGAGCCTTGTCCGACATTTTGTACAGGCCAAATTGCTGCCGCAGTTGGTTCCAGGATTGGAGGGTGGCTATCACCACTGGGCTGGTGGAGTGTTGTTTGGGTGGGGATGGGAGTGCTGCCGTGGCGAGGGCCCGGAGGGAGGTTCCCATGCAGGAGGCCTCCTCCGCACGCACCCACTCGGCTTCTGGCTCCTGGATCTATCCCCTTACTCGCTCGGCTGTTGCAGCCCAGTGGTAGAATTGTAGATTCGGGAGGGCTAGCCCCCCCCCTGGATTTTGTTTTTTGTATGACCTTCTTTGGGATCCTAGCATTTTTAGCCCCCCCATACGAACGCCATGATATGTTTGTCCAGCGCTTTGAAAAAGGCCTTGGGGATGTAGATCGGAATGGATCTAAACAGGAAGAGGAACCTGGGCAGTACGTTCATTTTGATCGTCTGGACTCTCCCCGCGAGGGAGAGCGGGAGTGTGTTCCATCTTTGCAGGTCCTTTTTAACTTCCTCCGTCAGGCTGGTGAGGTTCCATTTGTGGATCCCTTTCCAGTCATGGGCTATTTGGATCCCCAGGTAGCGGAATTTATTTCGGGCTTGTTTGAACGGCAGCCCCTTTAGTGCTGTCCCCCCCCCCCCCCTTGCGGGTGTACTGGGAAGATCTCACTTTTGCTCATGTTGAGTTTGTAGCCCGAGAAGGCTCCAATCTCTTTCAGGAGCGCGATGATTCCGTCCATGCTGCTTTGTGGGTCCGAGATATAGAGGAGCAGATCATCCGCATAGAGTGAGACTCTGTGCTCTCTACCTCCCCTTCGGATCCCCCTCCAATTTTTTGCTGCCCTGAGCGCGATTGCTAGCGGTTCGATTGCTAGTGCGAACAGCAGCGGGGACAGTGGGCATCCTTGTCTGGTGCCCCTGTGCAGCTGGAAGTATTGGGAGTTGGTATTGTTGGTCCGTACACTCGCCATGGGAGCGTTGTATAGGAGCTTTACCCAAGCGGTGAACCCTGTTCCAAGCCCGAACCGCTCCAGTACCTCTATGAGGTATTTCCATTCGACTCTGTCGAAGGCCTTTTCTGCGTCCAGGGAGACGATCACCTCTTGTGTTCTCTCCCCGGAGGGGGTCATTATCACATTCAGCAGGCGTCTGATGTTCGCGGTAAACTGTCTACCTTTGACGAAGCCCGTCTGGTCCTCTGTGACCACCTCAGGTACACAGTCTTCTAGCCTTTTGGCTAGGATTTTGGCCAGTATTTGGCGTCTGCGTTCAGCAGAGATATGGGTCTGTATGACCCACATTCCGTTGGGTCTTTGTCTTTCTTAGGTATCAGCGAGATTGAGGCCTGTGCTAACGTGGGTGGCAGTGTGCCCCTAGCTAGCGAGTCTGTGAACATCTCCCGCAGGTGCGGGGCCAGCGCTGTCGCGAATTTTTTGTAGAAGTCCGCCGGGAATCCGTCCGGTCCCGGCGCCTTCCCCGTCTGCATGGAGCTAATGCTCTCCATGATCTCTCCCAGTGCTAGTGGTGCTTCCAGGTCCTGTTTTCTGCCCTCTCCCACGACTGGTATGTCCAGTCCATCAAGAAACCGGTTCATCCCAGCCTTCCCCGTTGGGGGCTCTGAGGTGTACAGCTCTTGGTAGAAGGCCTTGAAGGTTTCGTTAATCCTCTCTGGTTCTGTTTCCCACGTGCCTCTGGTACCTCTGATTTGCGCAATTTCTCTGCTGGCTGCCTGCTTTCTCAGCTGGTGTGCCAACAGGCGGCTGGCTTTGTCTCCGTGTTCGTACAGGGCCCCGCGTGCCTGGCGGAGTTGGGGATTGTGTCCAAGATGGCCGCCCCCAAGGATCGCACGTGGCGGGCGGCGAGGAAGATGGCGTCCAAGATGGCGGCCCCCATGAATCGCACGTGGCCGGCCGCGTGGAGGAGGGTTGCCAAGATGGCGGCCCCCATGAGTCGCACATGTCGGGTGGGGGCGGAGTCGGCAGGCACGCTGCAGCATCACGGGGCCTGCGGGCCTGTGAGTTTGGGAGGCGAGTGCTCTGGACTGCGGGGGAGTTTGGAGATTTTGATTTTGCGAGGCATACTCGGGCATAATGTCCTTTGCGACCGCAGCTGCTGCAGGTCGCGTTGCGGGCCGGGCAGTGCTGCCGTGGGTGTTGGGACTGGCCACAAAAATGGCACGCTGGTGCTCCATAGTGGGTGGGTGGCCGCGAGGCACAGGCCTGGGGCAGTCACTGGTCGGGGGCCCACGATGGCGTTGCTTGGTCCGCGGGGAATGAGTTCAAACTGTAGAACGCAACCTCCATAGTCGTAGCTAACTCTACCAGTGTCCTCCAAGTTCTGGGGGCCTTTTTCAAGCAATCGCTGGCGCACATAGTTAGACCTAAGCCCAGCAACGTATACGTCACGTACAGCAAGTTCCATATGTTGGGAGGCTGTTACAGCCTGAAAATTACAGTCCCGAGCAAGGGCTTTTAAATCGCGCGTAGACCTCGTTAATTGGTCGCACGTACAGTCGGTTGAGCATAGCCAGGGCGTCAGTATATGAGGTGGTACAATTGAGTTGCGTAGAGATACGATGGCTCACCCGTGCATGCAGTAGGCTGAGTTTCTGCTCCTCTGTAGTCTCAGATGTGCTTGATTCAGCCAGGTAGACCTTGAAACATCAAAGCCAGTGTAGGAAGATTTCCTTCGTCTCTGCAGCCTGCGGGTCGAGTTCTAGTCGATCAGGTTTAAGGGCTGATTCCATAGTAGTTTTCTTCAAGTTTTCTAAGACTATTAAAATGATGTGACCATCAATTCACTAGTGACACGATTGGAAGTAAACTGTGGTTTTAATAGTCTTACAACTGAGCCAGCCTGCAACCAGAGGAACTGAGAGCAGGGCTTACGGCTGCAGCACTTTATACTTCCGGTAGTGGGAGGGGCCATGGGTGGAGCCACGGGTGGAGCCCTGTACAAGCTCCTCATCTCCCCCTATGGGCAGAGCCGCGCAACGGCTCACATACAGAGCCCACAAGGACATAATACAATGCAATGCAATACAGTGTGAATTACAATACAGTATAATTCACCACAATGAGTACCCATCTCTTCAAGGGACATCCCTTGTTGTCTAGAAGCCAGTCATGGAGTTTCAGCAATGACACGAATAGTTCCAGAACCCTTAACTGCCATAGGATGAAGGTGCATGGCCAGGAAAGTGAGCAGACATATGCAGGAAGCTCTTGTTGATCATAAACCAGCTAAACATTTAGGGAGTGGAAACCTTTCCTGTTTGTTAATCTCACTGACTGTGCACTTGTAGCTTGATGATCATATGATTGTAATCGATGATGTCTTGCACCTATAGGAATCCAGCAATGGAAACAAATCTCACTGCCCTTGTGTGTCTGCAAGGTCCCACCCGTTTGAACTTGTGCATACTACCCAGCTCTCACAAACAGGGCATCAGTGACCTGCAAGATGCAAAGGTGTGCTGTCACTTAAGAAACACCACTAAGGTACACTACTGATCCTTGAAAGATGCAAGAGGTGAAGAATTTCAAGGCCACAATGATTTTCATTGCTACTGGTTGGTCAAAAAGGACACAGATCTCAGTGACATCTGATTCTCTGACAATCCCAGGTAGTTTTCCTTTAGCAGTACACTTGATGCTGAGATTATGGCCTCTGTTGTCTTCCTGCCCTTCATTCTTCTCCTCTGCCCTCCTTGTGCCTGGGCCTCCACAGATGCTCCCGAAAATATTAATCCTTATCACTACCCTATCTCCAAGTACCTTAATCCTATGTCCAGCTGTTGCCTTGCTCGTGGTCAGCTACACTCACAATGCTTACTGAACCTGCCCTTCACTGTTAAGGGCCCATGTTCCTTGGAGAGTTGTGATTTCCGACACTGCCTGAGCACTGCCTGCTAACTCTGCTCACCAATTGGCACTTGTGTGCCAATGGCTGAGTGCCCCTCTCAGCTGTGCACCCTTTGTAGTGACAACCTAATTGCACAGTGTGGCCACGACTGGCTCTTTACTGCATTGTTGCCTCTTTCCTATTGGTTAGTTCCAGATCCAGTATGTAATTCATGTGCCCCATCAACATTCTAAACTGGCCCTTAGCGAGCTGACAAACTCATTAACATCAACATTAGTCTAATATCTAAACTGGGTAGGCTGCTGAGTCCCACCTCCCTTTTCTTGAGCAAAATTGTCAGTGGCCAGAACAGCAATGGAAATTGGACAGCAAGGTGGTGTAGATTTTCAGATCCACCAGTTTCTGTACTTGTCCTCATCTGGAGGAGAAAGTCCTGTCCAACCAGTCTGAATAATCACTACAGGACACTACGCAAACTTGATTTATCATTCTTCCTTTCTTGTAAAGTATTTTGCTATATTCAGAAACAGAGGAAAGTGCATTGCCAAGATACAGTTAGATCATCACAAGACGGATGCTATCCTGAATTACATCAACGCTATTTTTAATCCAGATTTAATTGAAATAAAAGGTTAAAATAGAAAACTAAGCAGAGTTCTCTTTTCACCAGGGTTAGCACCTATTCCTACACAAACATTCCCTCATGGTCAATTTGGAAGCTATGAGCCAAGATTTTACACACCCCTGGGAGCAGGCTGATAGGCAGGGGTGGGATGGCACTTAAAATTGGGTTGCATGGCCGTGGAACGGTGCCAATCATTTACTCACAGCCCACTCATTCTTGGGCCAGTTGAGGCCTTTAAGTGGCCAACTCCAAGTTGCCTGGTCTGGAGGGTGTTAGCTATGTGGAGAGGCTGAATAGACTCGGACTGTTTTCATTAGAACGACAGAGGTTGAGGTGTGACCTGATAGAGATCTACAAGATTATGAGGGGCATGGATAGAGCGGAAGGGCAAGCACTTTTTCCCAGGGTGAAGGGGTCAGTCACCAGGGGGCATAGGTTTAAGGTTCCCAGGGAAAAGTTTAGAGGAGATGTGCAAGCCAGGTATTTTACACAGAGGGTGGTGAATGCCTGGAATGCGTTGCCAGAGGAGGATATGGAAGCAGATACGTTAACGCGTTCAAAAGGCATCTTGACAAATACATGGATAGGATTGGTATAGAGGGATACGGCACTAGAAAGTGCTGAGGGCTGTGGCCAATGGTGGTATCATAACCGGCACAGGCTTTGAGGGCCGAAGGGTCTGTTTCGGAGCTGTATTGTTCTTTGTTCAGTCATGGAAGCCCTGGTAGACTAGCTGCAGGTTCAGTGGAAAGTCCCTCCTATTCGGGCACCCTGTGCCAAATGGAGTCCTGAACAGCAATTGCTACCCCCACTTTGTCCAAAACCCTGGCCACCCAATTAAAAGACGCCATCTCTCTCACTGAGACCTGCCTAATTGGCCTCAGCAAAGCAGCCCACTTACCCTGCAGTCTGACATTCTCCACTGGCTCCTCATTGGGGATTGAGTGTAGTCCCAACAGTGGCCACCCCTCCCAGTGGCATTGCTGAGACTGGAGAGCTGTTGGCCATCTGACTGGCTGCCAACTCTGGGAGGGGGACATCCTTACATGGGGAGGCAGTGGTGTAGTGGTATTGTCACTTGATTGGTAATCCAGAAACCAGGGGGCTGGGTTTGAATCCAACCATGGCGGATGGTGAAATTTGAATTCAATAAAAATCTGAAATTAAAAGTTTAAACGTGGCCATGAGACCATTGTCGATTGTAAAAGCCCATCTGGTTCAATGATGTCCTTTAGCGAAATAAATCTGTCGTCCTTGGTCTGGCCTACATGTGACTCCAGACAAACAGCAATGTGGTTGACTCTTAATTGCCCTCCGGGGTGGGCAATAAATGCTGGCCCAGCCAGCAATACCCACATCCCATGGACGAATAAAAAAAAAAACACATGGGAGCAGAAGCCACAGCTTCAGGCAAGTAGCAACATGATGGCCATTGAATGACTTTATGGCTTTGTCGAGGTGGACTTGCTCCTGACATTTCAGCCAGGGGACAGTGCTAGCTCCTCTGCAAAAACATCCAGCCATGGATTCACTGTAGGAAATTTCAGGAACTGAGGAAATCAGGAACATTAAGAAATTTCATACGAAGTATCATCATCACTATGTCAATTTTCTTTTAATGCAGGCAAAATTCAGAAAATGCTTTCTTTGTTACTTTATGTAACAACAGAATTATTAGTCATCTGCATGCCCCTATCTGACCAAGTAAACATAATGAAAAGAGTAGGAAAAATAACAAACATAATAGAAACACTAAAAATTAAAATAAAAGCATCTTGCCGTTATAAACGGGTACAAATCATGCAAAGCTTTGCATCTTCATATGACTTTCAAATCCTCTATGTTGTGTAGATGTGGTCTCAATACAACAAACTGTTGTCAGTTTGTGTCCCATGAGGCAGCACAGAAGGACAAGCCACACATTCAGCAGCAAAGTCTGCCAGACTCAACTCATGGAAATTATGTGCAATGTTGGGAGAAAATGCAGTTATTGCAAGAGTCTATAAAACTCCCTTAGGATTACATACAGTGTTGTGAACAAAACAAATATTGCAAACTAATTGTGCATGTATTTCAATAGTTTTTGAATGTATGTTAGAATGCTATATTCTTTCTACTGTATGGCATGTAATGTAAAAAAAATCAAACTCTATGACAAAAGTTATGGTATGTAGCGTTGGCAATTGTTGAGGTTACAAATGGATAGTTTACCTTTATCCCAGTGGTGCATCTTCAAGTTGGTCCTCTCCCTGTGCTTCACAGCCTCAGGTCTTCATCATTAATTCCTTTATAGGCATAAAATGGTGGTCACAGAGTGAAAAATTCTATTTAAAATATTATGAAAACAAAGAATGTTATAATTTCATAAAAAGGAACCACAGGAGTGATGCTAAAATGCATGACGCACAGTTTTGAAGGGTGAGCAAGCCAAATATTCCAAAATCATGCAGGTTTGCGTGCATATATGTTTACACCACATTGCGTTTTTCAAGTTGTAAATGTTAGTATAAAAAACAATTCTTCACTGCATACTCCTAGCTTTGATTTTAATGGGGCTCGACCATAAGTTAGTGCAGGCCTAACTTCTAATGAGTCTGCTTTATCACAGAAGAGGTGAGGAAATTTAGAGGGTAGCAGCAAAAGAATTGCAGACTCACAGGGGGTGATAGATAAGTGTGCTGGCAAAACAAAGGAAAAAGAATAACAGTTAATAATGTGATGGTCAGGGAGGGTAGTGAGATGGTGAGGGTTGGTGACAGGGAAAAGAGAAGGAAACAAAATGAGAGGTGACAGATTTGGAAAGGGTGTGATGAGGCAGAGAAAAATTGATCCTGAGATAGCAGGATGATTAAAACAAAAGGTAATCTACGGATGATACATGGTTCGGACTGGGACAGAATGGGAGGGAGGGACGAAAAGCAATTAAGTGGAAAGGGACAGAACAAGGGAATGGTGAAATGGAGAACGATACCAAAACATTTCAGCATTTATTTTCTAAATTATTTCTGATTGCATGTATTTTTGAAGTTACTATTAAAGCTACGATTAAACTATTTGGAAGTCACCCTAGGCTACAATTATGCACATAGTAGTAATCTGCTGAGGTGCATGACAATCATGGGCTGGATTCTCCGATCCCTGACGCCGAAATCGCGTTCGGTGACTGGGCAGAGAATCCCCGATGACGACAGAATCGGGGGTGGCGCTGCTTTCGCAATGCTCTGCCCCTGAAAAGCAGCTTACTCTAGGAGTATGCCGCACGCCGTATCCACGGCCTCAGGCCATTGCCTGAGGCCCGCACCACGATGCTTCATCCCCGACCGGCCGAGTTCCCGACGGCGTGGGACACGTGTGGTCTCATCTGTCGGGAACTCAGCGTAGCGGCTCCGCGCCGCCATAGTCGGGGGAGGGCCGATCCGCGGGCAGGGGAGCATTATTCGGGGTTGGGGGCACTATGAGGGAGTGGTCTATGAGGGGGGAGGGCTACGGGTAATAATGACATGTCGTCGATCCCCCCCCGCCCCCCCCCCCCACCCCCCCTCCCCCCCACCCCCCACACCCCTGCAGGCCGTTATGTTTGCTGATCAGCCAGCGATGTTGACCGCACAACATAGCCCAGCGATGTGCCGCAGGCAGAGGAGGGGGGAGTGGAGGAGCAGCACGACGAGGCGCAGTCCTCCCCAGATGAGGAGGATGGGGGCAATGGTCAGGACAGACGGGCTGGACATGGGCAGGATGCTGCCCACCGTTACCGGCTGGGCCAGCGGGCACGGGACAGGCTAATAGCCGCCCGGTTCACTAACTGGGGGGCGTGAGAATCGCCGAGTATGGGCACAGACCGCACACCATGCCACCAGCCGACTACCCCCAACCCCCGCCACCCACCCACCACCATCCACCCCCACCCCACCTGCATGCGCACCACCCCTCCATTGCACATCCACCTGCGGCACAACGGGCCGGGCTCACACGGTCGCCGGTGGAAGCGAGTCTATTGCAGGCCATGGAGGATGATGACGACCCGCTCTGTGATGAGCTCCTGGCTCTACATTGTTGGACAATGTCTGACCCATGGCCACGGTACCACCCTCCACCCGGACCATCCCTGCATGCGGCCGTGACACTGCAGCGCACGGTCCCGTCCTCTGCCCAGGGGGATGGCGAGGGCAACCCATGGGGAGGGGGTCACACTCATCTGGGGCCGACGTAATACCACCCCTCACACACACACTGGCGCTCACCTCATACCACAGCCCCGCACGCTTCGGACAGGGCACAAAGCAGATTAGTATGTGTGAAAGTGATTTTAATGACAAACAGTCCATACACATGCCCTAGCCCCTATAACTCGTCTGTGGCCTGCACCCGTGCCAACTTACTCAGTGTCTAATTGTTTGGCCTTACGGGCCCTTTGACTACGTCTAGGTGGTTCCCCAGATGGTGCAGCAGAATTGGAGGTGGACTCCTGTGATTCCTGCTCTCTGACTCGGGATCCCTTTGGCGGCCGTTTCCTGGGGCGGCCCAGCCTAGATGGGCCAGGCTGCGGCTCGGACGACTGGGATGGCGAGCTGCCAGCCTGTCCTGCCCGTTACCCACCAGATGCACCTCAGACCGAAGGGGGGAGAGTCCGAGGTGCTGCGGTGTTCCAGGACCTCCCCTACAGGGGGACCCAGGACGGGCCCCAGCACCTCCTCTTCTCTCGGGGTGCCCGATGGCCCCCAGGCCTCTACATGGGTCGGGGGTGCGAACGGACCGGCCATCCAACGCCCCCCCCCCCCCCCCCCCCCCCCCCCCGACACCTGGCACTGCCAGTCCTGGAGGCCCACCCAGGTATCGACAAGGGTCTGAAAGTTTGCAGTCTTGGAGCTCAGGGAGTTGGCCATCCCTGACTGTGTCTGGGCGACGACGGACAGCACATGGGAAATGGCGCCGATGGCCTGCTGAGACTGAGCCATTGCCTGCAGAGACTGGGCCATGGCCTGCTGAGACAGGGCCACGGCGTTGAACGCCTCTGCTAACTGCCGCTGGCTCTCGCTCATGGCTTCCTGTGAAAGGGCAACCATGTCCTGGGCCACAGACGGCGCCTGCACGGAAAGCCCCAGGCCTTGCATACTGCTCCCCATGTCTGACACCGTCGCACCCATTGCCTCCACCGCGGACGCCACCCGTGCGGTTTCGGCCTGGGTGGCACGCATGACCGGCACCACCCAGCTCCTGGATGCGGGTGCACTCCTCCACCTGCATCTGCAGCCGCCACAAGCCGGCCGTCACCCCCTTCGATCGTCCCTGGTTCGGTGACTGCATCGGGTCTATGGGTAGGTTTGGAACTCCAGGAACCCTGGACCCGTCTGGGCGGCAGATGTTTGCTTGGGCCAGGATGCCCTCCGACCTCCCGGCCCCTCTGCTGCTCCTACCTCCACTGGTACGGCTGTGTTGTGCGCACCAGTGAATGTACTAGAAGCCTCATCACTAAAGTGCCCAACCGAGATGAGTGCGATGGTGGAGGATGTTGGACATAGCAGTGGCGTTGTGTCGTGAGCATCGTCCAACCCAGAATCCATGGTCCCCTGGGGTGGAGGTTCGTGTCCACCCGTCCGCTGTGTGTCATTGTCTTTCGGTGCCATGTGTGTGGGTGTCCCGGGTAGGGGTGTTTCGATAGTGGTGTCCCGAGTAGGGCTGTCCTGGGCAGGGGAGTCGTGGGTAGGGCTGTCCTGGGTCCTGGTGTCCTGGGTAGTGGTGTCCTGGGTAGGGCTGTCTTGGGTCGGGCTGTCCTGGGTTGTGGTGTCCTGGGTAGTGGTGTCCTGGGTAGGGCTGTCCTGGGTAAGGCTGTCCTGGGTAGTGGTGTCCTGGGTAGGGCTGTCTTGGGTCGGGCTGTCCTGGGTTGTGGTGTCCTGGGTAGTGGTGTCCTGGGTAGGGCTGTCCTGGGTCGGGCTGTCTTGGGTAGTGGTGTCCTGGGTAGGGCTGTCCTGGGTAAGGCTGTCCTGGGTAGTGGTGTCCTGGGTAGGGCTGTCTTGGGTCGGGCTGTCCTGGGTTGTGGTGTCCTGGGTAGTGGTGTCCTGGGTAGGGCTGTCCTGGGTAGGGCTGTCCTGGGTAGTGGTGTCCTCGTTCGGCTGCGACGGGGGCCTGTGGCTGCCCCCCTCGTCGCTGGGTGTCACACGCCTGCGTCGCCGCACTCGCACGAGACGGGGGCATCGTCTCCGTGTTGCTCCGGACCTGTCCCAGTCTCGTGGCCGCCCTGGGGCGTCCTGCGGGCGGTCGGCATCCGCGGGGATGGGTACCTTGACGTTTGGTCCTGCAATACACAATACAGCATACATGGTTAGACACGCAGGCGGTGATCGGAGGAAATGGGGGAGGGGGGTGTATTGGGGAGGGGGGATATGGGGGAGGGGGGATATGGGGGAGGGGGATATGGGGGAGGGGGGAATATGGGGGAGGGGGGATATGGAGGAGGGGGATATGGGGGGAATGGAGACGGGCCATGGGGGGGGTCTCACTTGGTGGTGCGCCCCCGACCTCTGCATCGGCAACCTCCCGGTCCTTTGATCCGCCTGCCAGTTCCTGGGCCCTCTCCTCATAAACGGTGAGTGGTCTCTCATCAGCTGTGCCCCCTCCGGTCCTCTCACGCTCCCTGTTGTTGTGTGCGCGCTTCTCCTGTGGGGGAGCGGGCGGATGGGTGGTGGGGATAAAGGGCAACAGTGTTCGGCAGGGATATACATGCAGGCCAGCGGCTGTGCGTATATTGGCATAGGTATGCAGCACATTAGGGTTAGGGTTGGTTGCACCTGGGGGTGTGCCGCACATCGGGGGGGGGGGGGGGGGGGGGTACTCACTCTGGCTGCCCTGATGAGGTCATTCACCTTCTTGTGGCATTCTGCGCCTGTCCTTGGTGTTACAGCCACAGCGCTGACGGCCTCTGCAACCTCCCTCCACAGGCGCCGGCTGAGGCGTGGGGCAACCCTGCGGCCGTGTCCGGGGTACAGGGCCTCCCTCCTCTGTTCTACTGCGTCCAGGAGCACCTCGATGTCGCGCTCCTGGAACCTCGGGGCTGCGCGGCGGGTGGCCATCTTGTCGGATCTCCGGGGGGGGCGTCTTTTGTGCTGTGACGCTGCTTGGCGTCAATGATGCCGCGCATCCGCGGCGGTTGGTGCCATCGCGAATGCCGTCACGCCGCTACTAGCCCCATTCCGAGACGGAGAATTTGAGCCGTTTGGGGGTCCCGACGCCAGATTGATCCGCACGTTTTTGCCGTCGGGTCCCGGCCATCGGGCCGATTATCGGAGAATCCCGCCCCTTGTCTCCCAAATGGAGAATTTAGCCCCATAAGTCTAGCAGTTTGGTTGTGGAAAGCATTGTGTATTGTAAGTACACTCGGCTGCACAAGAACGTGAGCACATCCAGTGTAATAAAACGATTCAAGTAGATTTTAGTTTCCAAGAGATTAGCATGGGCAGCTTCCAGAACTGAATTTAAATAAGTGGTTCTGTGCTGATGTTTCAACCTGTCATTCCTAATATCATTGCACTCCCTGTTGGAATCAGCTTTTTAAAATATTATGATTCCTTTTTAACAGGGTGAACGTCATATGTTGAGGTCTCACAGGGTGGGATTAGAAGACTATCCTAGAAAGAAAGTCCAAATGTTCGTTAAAAAGATTTGTTGTCCATATTATGCTCAATGAATTAACATTTTTTTCAATGATTTAAACATATATAATTATAGGTGGGACCCTATTGCTTGGAAACATGGGTTTAGGTATTGAATTATATGTTTGAAAGTCCAGTCGAACTTTTCAAAAGTAAAACTAAATCATATTTTTCTTAAAATTAAAATTCTGGGGTTGGGGGGGGGTGGTCCATGATGCAAGCAGGGGAAGGGTTGCGTTTCCATCAGTTATAGCCCTACTTTTCTTGTAATCCTTTGTTTTATCTGGTGCACATTTTATCTTTGTTTTTCCTTGGGATACGTGGCTTGCGCTATGTCCCTGGAGAATCCTGAATGGTGCTTTGCGAAGAGCAGAGATAAATTGTAAAAATCCTTGTTTCATTTTGGCGGTCGGAGTGGGCTGGGTGGGCCCAGCTTGCAGTGGTGCTGGATGGGCCCATCTTGCAGTGGCGTTGTTGCTGGTCAGCAGGCTCTCGCTTCGGCGGTGCTGTGTGCATCCAGATGATGCCCACCAATTAGAATGTTGTTCTGGATGTGGATCTCGGTTCTGCTGTGCAGGATGTTAGAGCTCACTTTGAAGAGTTGCAAAGGTATCCTTGGGAAGATGGTGGAGATACATGAGAGTGTTCGAGAGAGCACTTCCCTGGTAAAGACCCGCCTTTGTGTTGTTGAGGTTCTGCTACATGATGTGTCTTCTATCCTAACGGGTCCGGGAGGTAGGGGCTGGGCAAGGTGTGTTCGTGTACCCGGTCCCTGGCGAGAGGCTGGAGGCGTGTTCCCGAATGAGTTTGAAAATTGACTGCCACGCTTTGGTAGTCGTTTATAATAAAGGTGAGTGGAGCCAGGGTGGGGGAAAGGATGTATGGTTGGGGTTGGTAAAGTTAGTTCAATCCACACTGAGATTGAGGATAGTCCACCCTCGCCCCCCCCCCCCCCCCCCCCCCCCCAGTTAGAGCTAATTGGTATTGGATTTATTGTCAGATTTATTTTTCTGTTTTGTCGAATTCAAGAATCCTTGCTTTTATCCTTTGATAGCTGGGCAGATTATGGTCGGGATTCTCCGGCTGTGCCCGTCTGTTGACCGGAAATTCCCGCCCGAGGTCAATGGACCTTTATATGGTCTGCGTCTCCTCCATGGCGGTCTTGCTAGGGTGGGCCGGAAGAGTCCAGCCTTATGTATCCTGGAGAGGACTGGGTTCCTTCTGACTCTTCCTTGAGGTTGGAGTTTCTCCTTTGGGCCACTTTTTACGTCATTAGAGTTATTAGAATGAGCGGATTTGAGTAATAGTGCATGCTAAAGTGAGGTTGGCTAATCTGTGGTTGGTCTGTTGAGGAGAGGGATTGTTCTTGGTATCCTTTCTGTGATCGTGCACAGTATGGGGTGGTGGTGGATGTTTTTGGATCAGTTCAGGATGAGCAGAGTGCTGTTTCTCATCCTGGTCTGGTCCAGCGATCCAGGGAAGGTCCCCCTGATTGTACCAGGGAGGAGGGAATCAGCCCTCCATCCCAGGACGCCCAATTGTTGGGTGCCTTGACAGTTCTTCTTCTCTTTGTTGGTGGGATCTTCCAGGCTAGGTGTGGCGTAATATCCTTTTTTCTTTTTAGTATAAGTATATTGCCCGAGATGTAGTTAGAGAGGTGCACGGTTGGCTAGATTGTTGAGTTTGGGATGTGCTGGAGGGCCTGTGGGTAACGATTCCTGTGTGTCAGGATGCGTTGGGCTAGGCAAGGTCTGGTGCTGTGGCTAGTATCCTGTTGTTCCCAGGGACTTGTTATGTCCCTTCTCGAAGGCACGGATTAGGGACCTCCGAAGAGGTTGGGTTTTGCTTCTTCGGTGCATGAGGCCTGAGGATGGGTCGAGTCCTGTACTTTGGTGGATATCCTGATGCCCCCTGAGGGGTGAAATGCTTTCCTCTTAGTGGGTGTTCGGCATGGGTGGCACGGTAGCATAGTGGTTAGCACTATTGTTTCACAGCTCCAGGGTCCCTGTTTCGATTCCTGGCTTGGGTCACTGTCTGTGTGGAATCTGCACCTTCTCCCCATGTCTGCGTGGGTTTCCTCCCACAGCCTAAAGATGTGCAGGTTAGTTGGATTGGCCATGCTAAATTGCCCTTTGTGTCCAAAAGGGTTGAGTGGTGTTGCTGCATTACGTGGATGGAGTGGAGGTGTGGGCTTCGGTGGGGTGGAGTGCTCTTTCCAAGGGTCAGTGCAGACTCAATGGGCCGAATGGCCTCCTTCTGCATTGTAAATTCTATGATGCGCCAGGGAAATATGGAACATGGGTTTTCCTGTCGGTTAGTTGTGGTAGTTCTAGCTCTTCTGCATCCCATACCAGCCTCCCCGAACAGGTGCCAGAATGTGGCAACTAGGGGCTTTTCACAGTAACTTCATTTGAAGTCTACTTGTGACAATAAGCGATTTTCATTTCATTTCATTTCATAATCCTAATGCGCTGTTGCCAGTCCTCTCTGCATAAATGTATGGAATGATGTTGGTTTTGTACTAGGTCTGAGATTCGGGTTAAGTTGTTGTCTTGTGTGGTATATATGTAATTCCCTTTAGAACTGGGGCTTAAGTGTATTTTCTTTGGGTTTTTTTCTTTGTGGCTACGAAGAATCCGTGATTGGCTCCTGCATGGGCATAGACAAATCTGGTCCCAGGAGAGGAGGCTGTGGTGTGTCATTCGTGCCTTTGGTGCTACGAGAGTGGAGGGTGATGTACATTGATGTGCTCCCAAACATGGCGTGGAAAATTTAGCCTGAATTTCCTTGGTTATTGCGAGTTGACACAACGTGGGAAGGTGTGTACAATTTTACCATGTTTTCATGGCCTCATCCTGTTTCTCCCTTGGTCTCTGGTACCTAGTTATGTCTGATGATTGTATCAAGTCAGTTATAATGTTGCTCTCCTGTTCCTCTCTGTATTCATGGATGTTGAGCTGTTCTTCCTTGCTTATGGTGATGTATTTTTGTAATTCTGTTGCGTTATTTGCTAAAATGTAAAACCTTAACAAACATGCTCGAAAAAAATTAAAGTTCTTGCCAAGAACAGAGATCAGAAACAGACGGAGCAAATTCCATGTAGACAAGAAAAAATTACTTTTTGAAGCTCTCTACTATGATATATGACCCAAAGACACAATTACACAAGTGTGAGGTTGGAGGAATATTATAAACAGAGCAGCCATGTACATCTAGCTGTAAATGATTCTTTAATCTCCTTTCCTATTTCAAGCCAACTGTAAGTATTTCCTTCTTATTAAGATGCACAATATTGTCAATTTACACAAAACATCAAGGATGGTTTGTGAAGATACACATTTGGTGTTCTGCAAAGCAGAGCCCAATATTTCCCCAGGTCTGCAAAATGTAGAATTCTTCCATTTGGATTAGAAAAAAACCATATACAAGCCCTTCAGGATGGAACCCAACCATGGGTTACCACACACTGAATTTTTATAGTTTGCTCCAAATCCACAACTTCCTGATTACTAAGTACAGCAAGTAGTCCTTAACTTACCATAATTTAACTGTTGCTGATCTAAGCTGGTCTCTACCCTAAACAGCCTTCATCAACCCCTCAATAGGACACTGAAGGAAGAGAGGGACAATGGATCAAAGCCCACTTGTCAACATGCAACAGGATAGAACTTGCATTTAAATGGCATCTGATCACTTCGCTCAGAAATGTTGAAAGTGCCAGTGCTGTCACTAATGTTTTGTAGAGAAAGGTAACACTCACTTGGTACATGGAAAGATCCTGTGAACAGCGTAACAGCACATTTGTGGTATCTTAAAGAGCAACTTGAGAATGACCTCCAGAGTACTTTCCCAATTGCTGCATGGTTGTGTGTGTGGACAAGCTTAGAAGAAAAGTTTCCAGTGACACAAGGAATGCTCCCTACATTTATGAATCTTAACATGGCTCTTTAATACTGTTACGATCCTAATTGATACTATAACTGGATGGGAAGATTCCAGAATGGAAACATGGGTCAAAAGATCGTAACTTTTATTTTTTATAAAATGTGGAGGAAGAGTCATAGGACTGCTAATTAGTTTTAACAAGAAAAAAAAGATTAAACATGAAAAGTTAGATTATTATATAATACTCCTTTACTTCCTCCTTAGTTTAACAAATATACACTGATTTTAAGGTGAACATGGATTATAATGTACATCTTAAGCTACAATGCTCCCATTAATATTAAGTTCCATTTAAGTACACAGATTTGCTGTGGTTGAATATACACATTCTTCTCTGAACCCAAGTTAGTGTCTGTGGTTTTCTCCTCAGAATCCCCTGTGATGATTGTTACGAGAGTTTCCAAACTCTAATCACAAATACACATTTTAAAATCTCCTCTCATAATAATTGTTGTCTGTAAAATTTCAGACACTTTAACCAGTTAGCATTCAAACGTTTTACCCAAGTGCCTTTATTTGTAGGATAAACAAAGGACAGACACAGGTTCACAATTCAACTCAAGTTTATTTTCAAACACATTAAAACAGTTATTCTCCCCCCTCCAAAATTATCCCAACTATAATATGCCCAAGATTCTAATACTACTTGTTCCGATGAACTGGATCGACATGCGGGTCCAATCCTCTGAGTCTCAGTCGTCACCGGGCCCTCACCAAGAAGCTGGGTCTCACACGCTTCTTCCATCTGACCTCTAGTCTGCCGTTGATTCTTCTCCATTGCCTTTCCATTGAGTCTTTGCTGGGCAAAACACCAGGATCTTCCCCTCAGGGATCCACCCTCAGATGCATTGTCTGCATGTAACCTTATCCCATATATGGTAACGGTTGGAAATCTAGGTGTCAGAAAGTCTTGCTTCATCTGGGCAATCTACAACAATCGAACCATTTGAATGGGAACGATTATCTTCTGATGTCTTGTTTAGAGGGCAGGCCCAGACTTGCCCTGGCTGTCTGTCTCTGTCCAATGTATTTGAGCTTGGATGTTTGACTTTTCATCAGGCCTATTTGTGGTTCTGACTGATTTTAATTTGAAGTGTTCAATTCTAAATTTAAAGTGTCCAATTCTTAATTTACAACGTCCAATTCTGTATGGGCCTAAAATTTAGGCTGTTGGCCATTTTACCACATAAAATACTTTCCTTTAGCGGTTTGCATTCTGGAATCCAGTCCAAGTTTTCCTAATGACACTGATAAACAAAGCTTCTGCTCCACTTTTAACAGTGAATCCAGTCCAGGATTTTACACCCTCCCCTTAAGGTTTCCTTTGTCTTAACTGCTTTTATATACACTCTGATTTCCATAATTATTTCAACTCACATTGCACAGGCTGTAGTAAACTCCTAACCCCTTCCCGAACCCCAAACAAAACAAAAACCCTCAGCTCATTATCTAACACTACACTAAAATAATGAGCTGCAGTTACCCCCACCACTTGGCTCCCTTGAGCTAACGTTTTCAGTTAGCAGTGCAACCCCCCGCCCAGAATAAAGATAAATAAAAAAACCATAACAACCAGTACACTCCCTCCCAACTTTAATGAACAAAGAAAAAACATCCTTCCCACACAAGAACAATAAAATACAAACTGATACAAGAAACCCCAACAAGTCCCCACAAAGACAATAATACCAACATCCCATACAAATTATAATTGGATTGGATTGGATTGGATTTGTTTATTGTCACGTGTACCGAGGTACAGTGAAAAGTATTTTTCTGCAAGCAGCTCAACAGATCATTCAGTACATTGGAAGAAAGGGAATTGAACAGAATTCAAGAAAGTACATGAGAATACATAATAGGGCTACACAATATATACAATGTAACTACATAAGCATTGGCATCGGATGAAGCAGACAGGGTGTAGTATTAATGAGGACAGTCCATAAAAGGGTCGTTTAGGAGTCTGGTGACAGTGGGGAAGAAGCTATTTTTGAGTCTGTTCGTCCGTGTTCTCAGACTTCTGAATCTCCTGCCCGATGGAAGAAGTTGGAAAAGTGAGTAAGCCGGGTGGGAGGGATCCTTGATTATGCTGCCTGCTTTCCCCCGGCAGCGGGAGGTGTAGATGGAATCGATGGATGGGAGGCAGGTTCGTGTGATGGACTGGGCGGTATTCACGACTCTCTGAAGTTCCTTGCGGTCCTGGGCCGAGCAGTTGCCATACCAGGCTGTGATGCAGCCCGAGAGGATGCTCTCTATAGTGCATCTGTAAATGTTGGTAAGGGTTAATGTGGACATGCCAAATTTCCTTAGTTTCCTGAGGAAGTAAAGGCGCTGTTGTGCTTTCTTGGTGATAGCGTCGACATGAGTGGACCAGGATAGATTTTTGGTGATGTGCACCCCTAGGAATTTGAAGCTGCTCACCATCTCTACCTCAGCTCCGCTGATGCTGACAGGGGTGTGTACAGTACTATGCTTCCTGAAGTCGATGACCAGCTCTTTAGTTTTGCTGGCATTAAGGGAGAGATTGTTGTCATTGCACCACTCCACTAGGTTCTCTATCTCCCTCCTGTATTCAGATTCGTCGTTGTTCGAGATCCGGCCCACTATGGTCGTATCGTCAGCAAACTTGTAGATGGAGTTGGAACCAAGTTTTGCCATGCAGTCGTGTGTGTACAGGGAGTAGAGTAGGGGGCTAAGTACGCAGCCTTGCCCCCAACTCGCCCCCAACCCTTACTTCCCAATAAAAGCATCAGCCTCCTTTAGTGCGTCAGAATAATAGTCTTTAGAGTCATAAATCCCTCGAAGGCATGCAGGATCTACCACTCCAAACTCCACTCTTATATAACGCAGCCTTGGCTTTGTTAAATGCTGCCTGCCTTTTAGCCAGCTTGGCTCCCACTTCTTGATAGAGTCTAAGAGCGTGGTCCTCCCATTTGTAATTTTGATGATCCTGCTCCAACTTCAGGACTCATTCCTTCTCCTGATAGCTATGTAATCTTACAATGATTGCACTTGGTGGCTTGCCAGAACGGGGCTTCTGCGTAAGTGACCGGTTGGCTTGATCCAGTTCAGGAGGGGGCATTGATTAGCTTTCCCCCACCATCTTCCCAAACATCTTCAAGATGTCATCAGTCAGATTTAGGCCCTCCACTCCCTCCAGCAGCCCCATAATTCTAAGGTTCTGTCTCCTGGTGCAATTCTCCAGATAATCCACTTTGACATAGTGTTTTATTATCACCGGCCCAACTTTGCCATCTCAGCCTCCAAGGAGACAATCCGATCGTTCTGCTTTGAGAGAGCTGCCTCCACTTGTAATGCTGTGCCTTTACCGTTTTGTCAGTCTTTGCCAGCGCCGATTGAATGAGAGCCAGGGCCACTTCTATTGAAATATGAAGGTCCTTGAAGACAGCCTGCCACTGTTTCTTAAATTCCTCTGCCAAGATAATAATAATAATCACTTGTTGTCACAAGTAGGCTTCAATGAAGTTACTGTGAAAAGCCCTTAGAGATGTCTGTAAGGAACTCGACCATCAGTGAAGTACCGGAGTCGCTGCCACGGACTTCATCATTTCCTCAGTAGACGAGCCTCACAAGGCTTCCGAACCTGTCGACTACTCTTTACTTGCTGGCTTCTTTGACCTGGACCTTTTGGGCATTTCTCTTGTGTGGGAACCATCTCCCATCAAATTAAGTTTTAACCCAAACAACCCCTACAAATTGGGCGGAAGGGACTAGAAATAAAGTATCCAGGCAGGAGCTACCCCAGTGTGCAATTACTCCCTACATACCTAAAGGCATGTCATTTAAAATGTAGATCTTGATCACGCCCAGTGAGGGCGAGATCTAGATCTCAACATCTTGAGATTCCGGTACATCTGCAAGGTGTTTCCAGCATCGCAAATCTCACGAGGTCTCTCACAAGATTCAACGCCTCATTCCGACACCAAGTTGAGTGTGAGTTGGCCGCTGAATCGCGCCCATTGATTCTAACTTATTCTAAAATCCAGTACCCTTTAAGGGTTGTGTCTGTATCCACTCTAACACTTCTGTGTGCTTGTTATTGTGCAGCCATTATTCCTTGGGGTTATCATTGACCATAAGCTGAAATGTTCCAGCTTATTAAAAAATGTGGCTACAAGAGCAGAGCAGGAGCTGGGAATTCTGCAACAAATAACTCACCTCCTGATTCCCCTAAGTCTGCCCACCATCATCAAGTCACAAGTCAGAGAGTGATGGAATACTCTTTTCTTGCCTGGATGAGCGTTGCTCTAACAACATTCAAGGAGCTAAACATCATCCAGGATTAAGCAGTCCGCTTGATTGGCACCCATCCGCCTCCTTAAGCATTCACTCCCTCCATCACTGATGCACCGTGGCAGCAGTGTGTACAAGATACACTTCAATAGCTCACCAAAGCTCCTTCGACATCAACTTCCAAACCAGCAAATTCTACCATTGAAAAGGACAAGGGAGAAGATGCAACACAACCTGCAAGCTCCCCTCCAAGCCACACACCATACTGATACGGAATCTTGTCGCCATCCCTTTATTGTCGCTGGGTCAAACAGCACTGGGTACCTGCATCACATGTACTGCAGCAGTTCAAGAAGGCAGGTCACCATCACCATCTTAGGGGCAATTAAGGTTGGGCAATATATGTTGATCCAGTCAGCAATGCTACATACCATGAATGAATAAAAAAAAGCTACTCGGTAATTGCCAAAGCAATTTCGTTCATAGATGTAATAATATGTTGTCTCCTGAGCTGGAACCCAAACTGTGCCACTGAGTTCAGCACTGGCTTATATGGGAAGTTACCAGTGCTTCGCTGATATTGATAATTATACTACCACTACATACATGCACACATATCGGGGCTGGTTTAGCACAGTGGGCTAAACAGCCGGCTTGTAATGCAGAAGAAGACCAGCAGTGCAGGTATTATTATTATATAGGCCGGAATATTCCAGCAGCAGCTTTTCCTGTGCCGGAGGCATTGGCCATTGACGGGATCTTCCAATCCCTCTGACATCTGTAGCGTTTTGCATGGCTCACCTGTTCTGCCTCCGGGGAATCCACAGTGGGAATCAACTTTGGTGGGACTGAAAGATCCTAATGGCGGGAAGGGCCAGAAAATCCCGCCCCTAGAACTTCATATGTTCTCGTGCCTGTAAAAATAACTGTAGCAAGCACAAAATCTCACTGAAATTGGAGAATGAATCTTGAATTCCAACGTCAAGTGACATTTATGCATATGTATGTAGATACACACCAGAGCATTTAAAAAATATTTCACAACTAATTGGACTGCAAACTGAAAAATCCATTAGTAATTAACTGTTGTGACTACTATATTAAGCCAATTACCCTAAGAACTATTAAAAGGAATCTTTTGGAAATAGTTCACCCTGTGTAAAGAATTCTCTTCTTGAAACCAAATCGTATGGCATCTTTAAAACATTTAGAACACTGATTGATTTAGAACATCCACATGATCAAGCTTAGTCCTTCTGTGCAAGATCATAGAGAGAGTATCTCATGTTCTAGTGCCTTTAAAATAACTTTGCAAATGCAAAATCTCACTAAACGTCACACATACATTTGAAGTAATATACTTTATAAATTAAGAAATTGGAGACTGAATGCCATGTAACCTCAAGTGACTGTTGGAAATTGCTGTTTATGGCATCACTGAACTTGGATAGCAAGCAGCACAAACTAGAAGCAAAAAGCTGATCTTATAAGCCAGGGCTATCTTTTCATTTTAGGCTTTTTAACACAAACTTGCTCATTTTATTCCCAACAGTAAATAGATTAGAAATAAAACCTGCAAATGAATGATATTGTAAATTCTATGATTCTATGATATTAGACCAGAATTGGTTGCAGCAGAGTATCTCGCTGTAAGCTAGATTTGAGGATAGCAGAAGCAGAACGGAGAAGTAAATAGAATGAATTAGTGTCAAACTAGACTAGGAAAAAAATAAAGAGAGGAAAAGAAAGTTTGGAATTGCAGGAAACGACAATGAGTCAGCACACTGTGCTTTCTCCTTCAGGATCCAGGTTTGAACCCAACTTGAATTGATAAAGGCTCTGCTTTGATGTTTGCAAAGATGCTAAGTGAAGTGAGCTTGGGAAACATCAGTCGGGTTTCAGGTGGGCAGAAGATCAACATGCTTTATTTGCTCTCAAACAAAAAAATAACAGGTTACAAAATGAAAAAGCAATTTGATGTTTTTGATGTAATAATGAACAAGAAGCCCTATGGTAAAAAGGAAATTGAAAATGATGGACTAAAAGTTTAGGACTGCTTATATTAAACAAATATGAGCTTAATGTAGCTACCACTACAATGATTAGGAATGTCTTCTCACAGCGCAGAAATTAATCAGTGCATTTACACAGGTTAATCAATGTATAAAATAACTTTTACTTGTGGTATTTGTACAGATTACATTTATCCATTAACACGTCTATTTTCAAAATAGATAAAGAAATTATTTCAATGAATCACTAATTTTGAAAAAGTATGAGGTGAGAGGTCTTTTTCAGAATTTTGGTTGTCAACAGTTACAGCAGCACCCCCATGTGGATTGGAAGGTTGGTATGTTCTGAGCAGGGCTAATTCATGGAGATTTGTACATTAGCGTTTAAAACAAAGCAACACATTTAGGCAAAAAATTTAGGAGAAATTGATTTTAGATGATTGAGGATTTGTTTAAATAATCATATTCTCTGGTAAAATTCTGGAGGGGTGGTAGGTTGAAGGGTTGCCCATGGAAATAAATGCTGTTGTGGTGTAGTTGACAAAGCTTTCATCACATAACAGCATAAGCACTTGTACAACGATTATCAGGTACTTCAAATCAGATGACCAGATGAAGGAATCAGTACAGACACTGAACAATTGAACTGACTGGCACTCGACAATATTGACTGTAATGTTTAAAAAATAACCCTCATGTCAATATGTTTTTTCCCCTACAGCAGGGGCACTCATTAAGTATTAAAAATATGACTTATAACATTCAAAGTTTACAAGTAATAATTTCCAGTATTGCATGTCAGACAGTCTGATAATTTAGAGACAGTGGCAAAGTCAACAGGGATAGT
Source organism: Scyliorhinus canicula (assembly GCF_902713615.1). Classification (NCBI taxonomy): domain Eukaryota; kingdom Metazoa; phylum Chordata; class Chondrichthyes; order Carcharhiniformes; family Scyliorhinidae; genus Scyliorhinus; species Scyliorhinus canicula. The sequence goes on from NC_052166.1 coordinate 47,237,963, forward strand.
GGTGAGGTAGAGCTGGATGTAATCAGTATATGTGTGAAAACCAATGCAAATCTTCTCAGGTGATCTCGCCAAGGGGTATCATGCAAATAAGAAATAGGAAGGGACCATAAGACCATAAGACCATAAGACATAGGAGTGGAAGTAAGGCCATTCGGCCCATCGAGTCCACTCCGCCATTCAATCATGGCTGATGGGCATTTCAACTCCACCTACCAGCATTCTCCCCGTAGCCCTTAATTCCTCGCGACATCAAGAATTTATCTATATCTGCCTTGAAGCCATTTAGCGTCCCGGCCTCCACTGCACTCCGCGGCAATGAATTCCACAGGCCCACGACTCTCTGGCTGAAGAAATGTCTCCGCATTTCTGTTCTGAATTTACCCCCTCTAATTCTAAGGCTGTGCCCACGGGTCCTCGTCTCCTCGCCTAACGGAAACAGTTTCTTTGCGTCCACCCTTTCTAAGCCATGTATTATCTTGTAAGTTTCTATTAGATCTCCCCTTAACCTTCTAAACTCCAATGAATACAATCCCAGGATCCTCAGCCGTTCATCATATGTTAGACCCGCCATTCCAGGGATCATCCGTGTGAATCTCCTCTGGACACGCTCCAGTGCCAGTATGTCCTTCTTGAGATGTGGGGCCCAAAACTGGACACAGTACTCCAAATGGGGCCTAACCAGAGCCTTATAAAGGCTCAGTAGCACATCGCTGCTTTTATATTCCAACCCTCTTGAGATAAATGACAACATTGCATTCGCTTTCTTAATCACAGATTCAACCTGCATGTTTACCTTTAGGGAATCCTCGACTAGCACTCCCAGATCCCTTTGTACTTTGGCATTATGAATTTTCTCACCGTTTAGAAAGTAGTCTATGCTTGGATTCTTTTTTCCAAAGTGCAAGACCTCACATTTTCTCACGTTGAATTGCATCAGCCATTTCCTGCACCACTCTCCCAAGCTGTCTAGATCCTTCTGCAGCCTCCCCACTTCCTCAGCACTACCTGCCTGACCACCTAACTTCGTATCATCGGCAAACTTCGCTAGAATGCCCCCAGTCCCTTCATCCAGATCATTAATATATATGGTGAACAGCTGTGGCCCCAACACTGAACCCTGTGGGACACCGCTGGTCACCGGCTGCAATTCCGAAAAATAACCTTTTATCCCAACTCTCTGCCTTCTGTCAGACAGCCAATCCTCAACCCATGCCAGTAGCTCACCTCGAACACCATGGGCCCTCACCTTACTCAGCAGCCTCCTGTGTGGCACCTTATCAAAGGCCTTTTGGAAATCCAGATAGACCACATCCACTGGGTTTCCCTGGTCTAACCTACTTGTCACCTCCTCAAAGAATTCTAACAGGTTCGTCAGACACGACCTCCCCTTACTAAATCCATGTTGACTTGTTCTAATCCGACCCTGCTCTTCCAAGAATTTAGAAATCTCATCCTTAACGATCGATTCTAGAATTTTACCAACAACCGAGGTTAGGCTAATTGGCCTATAATTTTCCATCTTTTGTCTTGATCCTTTCTTGAACAAGGGGGTTACAACAGCGATCTTCCAATCGTCCGGGACTTTCCCTGACTCCAGTGATTTTTGAAAGATCTCAACCAACGCTTCCGCTATTTCTTCAGCCAACTCTCTCAGAACTCTAGGGTGTAGCCCATCGGGGCCAGGAGATTTGTCAATTTTAAGACCTTTTAGCTTTTTTAGCACCATCTCTTTTGTAATGGCAACCATACTCAACTCAGCCCCCTGACCCTCTATAATTTTTGGGATATTACCCATGTCTTCCACTGTGAAGACAGACGCAAAGTACTTATTAAGTTCTCCAGCCATTTCCTCGTCTCCCATCACTAGCCTTCCGGAATCAGTTTGAATTGGCCCAATGTCTACTTTGGCCTGTCGTTTGTTTCTTATGTATTGAAAGAAACTTTTACTATCATTTCTTATATTACTGGCTAGCCTGCCTTCATATTTGATCCTCTCCTTCCTTATTTGTCTCTTTGTTAACCTCTGTTTGTTTTTGTAGCCTTCCCAATCTTCTGATTTCCCAGTGCTTTTGGCCACTTTATAGGATCTCGCTTTTTCTTTGATACATTTCCTGACCTCCTTTGTCAGCCATGGCTGTCTAATCCCTCCCCGGATAATCTTTCTTTTCTTGGGGATGAACCTCTGTACAGTGTCCTCAATTATGCATACAAACTCCTGCCATTTTTGCTCTGCTGTCTTCCCCACTAGGGTCTGCTTCCAGTCGATTTTCGCCAGTTCCTCTCTCATGCCCTCGTAATTACCTTTATTTAACTGTAACACCATTTCATCCGATTTTGCCTTCTCTCTTTCAAACTGCAGACTGAACTCAACCATATTATGATCGCTGCTTCCTAAGTGTTCCCTTACTTTAAGATCTTTTATAAAGTCTGGTTCATTACATAGCACTAGGTCCAGAATAGCCTGCTCCCTTGTGGGACTAAGGACAAGTCCTTGGAAGACACCCGAGATCATGGTGCAGGAGCAGGAAGCAAAGCCACAGAGATAGTGGTGAGGTAGTGCTGGATGTAATCAGTATATGTGTGAAAACCGATGCAAATCTTCTCAGGTGATCTCGCCAAGGGGTATCATGCAAATAAGAAATAGGAAGGGGCTAAAGAAAAGTCCTTGGAAGACACCCGAAGTCATGGTGCAGGAGCAGGAAGCAAAGCCACTGGGGCTGATTCTCTGCTTACAATTAGATTGATAAGAATAGAACCAGATGAGTGGCATCCCACCCAGCTGGACAATGGTAGAGAGACAGTGGAGGAGAATGATGTAGTGAACTCATGTTAAAAACTAGTTCCCAATTGCTGATGGGAGTGACCAACATCACTATTTCTGAGAAAGTATCCAGTCCTGCATGGTGAAACAACTGAGCAGTTGGTCCTTGGAGGGTCAATGGGATACTCAAAGGATTTCAGAAGTCCATCTCCAAATACTTTACCCAACTTTTTCACTCAAGAGAATCTAAATCTCACAATAAGTAACTTCCTGACTCCCTAGCGAGAGATTTTGAGGGTACCCCAAAGATGCACAGGTAATTCCTCTTGGAGGTTCCCGGATAAGAGTTTATGTGGCAATTATCCAAAAGCACTAACTTCCCCTGAACATCTGCACTGTGCTGTAACCATTCAACAAAGTAATTTAAATCGCTATCTTCGGATAGTTCTGCTACACTCTAGGACCATCCCCCACCCTCGACCTATCACCCTCCCACAGTATTCCCAACAGCCCCAAAGCCCCCCTCAACATGGGATTCCCTCAGTCCCTAACCGCACGGGACTCCCTCTATCTCCCCACAACTACAGGCCCAATTCCAAGTCACCCCCCTACCCTTTGCCCACCTGACCCTTAACCCTCACAGTATCCAGCACCCCCCCCCCCCCCCACCCCGCCCCCCCCCCCCCAGATATCCAACCTTCCCACTCCACCGGCCCCCGATTCACCCTCCCGACATATGACCCTCCCACCCCGACCCATCCTGAGCCCCATCCCAAACCCCTAACCCAACTCATCCTGGCACCAACTCCTGACCCTCCACTCCTGATGTCTAACCTCCCAAGCCCCATGTAATAGGGGGAACCCTCTAAGGCCCTTATAATAGGGGGACCCCCAGGGACCTCTGTAAAGGGAGACCCCGCATAGGGGCCCCGGAAATAGGGGGCAACCCAGAGTCCCCCTGCCTAAAGGAACCTAATCCTCAGCACCCCCCCACCTCCATTGTGTCTGAATCTGTTTGTGATTGACAGCTCGTAAAATCATCTGCACCATTTAGGCCATTGAAGTGTGAGGGGATATGAATCGCTCTAAGCTGCAGATTGTTTTACGAGGTGTCAATCAAAACCATTACTCCTAAAGCCATGAATGGGTTGCAAACAGTGGGAGCGATTTAACTAAATGGCAACAAAGTCCCACAGCGAGCGCGTTTAGCCGCATGTTTCCAGTGCTCACAGTGCCGAAAAACACAAGTCTATAAAACATGACTTTAATTTGATAAGGGGCCTCAATGGGGAACATGAGGCCGAGGCCACACCTAGCCCAATTTTGTACATTGAGGAGCTCCACTCACCAGAACTCCTCAGTGTAGCGAGAGATCAGGATGCCATTTTTAAATGCCATCCTGATCTCCGAGGCTGCTGAAGCGACCTCCAACTCCCCCACCCAAGCCCCAACGCACTATGGTAGGGTCTCTCGCACCCCCGCAGGGAACCCCTGGTCCAATTGCACCTGTTGCTCGTTGTGTTCCCTCTTTAATTGGCTCTGTTTATGGTGGTTAATACGGTCGCCTTCCTTAATTCTAATTACGTTTGCTCAAGAGTTGCCAGGTATCTTTCGATACCGCCATAAGGTTCAAAACCGAATACTGATCAAAGACTCGATACACCAGTTAGTAAGTTCGAAATCAATGCTCATTTATTTACACACACAGTCAAATATACTCATGCACAAAACTCTGCCAACTAAACTATCACTACTACTAAAGCCTATACTTAGCTTCGGGTGCCCACTCAGTCAGAGGAACAATGGCCGTTGGCCTTTTCTGAGGCTGCTGGGGTCGAGCTGGTACGGAATAGTAGCTAGGAGCGTCTATCTCGTAGCGTGCGTTGACTTTCGACTTACTTGTTCTGGTGCAGCTGCTAGGCAGGTCTCTCCTCGCTGTGAGCCAAGGCCAAGAGAGCGATTCTCTCTTGGGGGCTTCTTCTTATACCCAAAGGGGGCTTTGCGCATTTTTGGGCAGGCCTTGAACTTGGTCCCAATTAATTGGACAGTATCTTGATCATCGGTATCGATTTGCTCCAATAAAGGGGTGGTGCCCTGATTGCTGGGCCCTGATCTAGTGCCCTGACCACTAGGTGGCTGTTGGCCTGCTTTGTTCTAGTCTCCTCTGGCGCCGGGATGTCTGCTTTAGCATCGTTTACCTAAATGTTACTCTTTTGTCCCCAGAGATGGCTCATTAGTATGGTAATGGCTTTGCAGTATCGGTCTTGTCTGGGAGCTACAGCTCCAATCAACAGACAAACCTTGCACCTGCTTGCTTTCTCAGCATTGCCCATTTTGTAATCAGGATGTGGCCACCCCAGGTGGCTATACACCCCCACAAGAAATGCCAGCATGGCACAAATTTGGCACCCTAGCAGTGCCACCTGTGAAACATGGCAATGCCAAGTTGGCACCCAGGTGGCATCCAGTGCCAGGGTGCCCAGGTGGCACCAGCATTGCTAGGATGCCATCCTGCTCAAAGGGTGGGATTCACATTGCAACATCTCACGAGATCGCATTAGATTTCGCAAAGCCTTGCGAACTGGGTAGCTCCTGGGAATGGGGTCTCAGGGCTTTATCGGCCACGTTGCATCGCAGTGAGCTGCTGTTCGACATGGCCATTAAATCACACACAGTGGATCTGTGGGAGCCGGAAGCAGGCACAGCTTGTCTCCTTCGAGGAATGGACACGTAGAACTGCAAGTTATTAAAGCTATAATGCTTCCCACATCCCTTGCCTGGAGTGCTCTCTAGTTTCCAAACAGGGGTCCCTTTTCTGGGGGGAGGGGTCTGTGTGGGGGAATGGGGTCCTGTGGGGGAGGATCTGTGGAGGGGGTTCCTTTAGGTAGGAGGTCCCTGGGAGGCCCTATTCCAGAGATTAGGATCTTTGCACCTGATTGCTTGGGAACCACTGGTGCAGGGATTAGAATCAGAGGAATACAGAGGTCTGGAAGGCTTGTGTGCTTGGGAAAGTATGCAGAAATAGGAAGGGACCCATGAAAACATGAAGAGGAATTTTAAAATCAAGGCATTGCTGGACCAAGAACCAGGCCAGTCAGCACAGGGTTGTGAAGTGACAGGACCTGGTGCAAATTAGGATAGGGCCAAAAGTTTTGGATGACTTCATGTTTACGGATGATGGGAGGCTAGCCAGAAAAGCATTAAATAATTGAGTCGAGAGGTAACAGTGAAAGATTACCTCTTTGTACTGATTCTATTGCGTTATTTGTCATCCTCCCCCCTCCCCCACCAATCCTTTTATCTTTCCAGATCTTTGTAGCTCAGGTAGATAACTCATTGTAAAGACAAATTCATGTATATTTGCTTGGGCCACTTGAACTTATAGGATCAGATGCCCAGATCTGAGGTTTCCATCCATTCCCACAGGAAGCTTGAGAGTAACAGATGGACAATTAACAGAAATGCTTTTTGTGAGGGCTAGTACACTTGATCCCCAGCAAAAGCTGCCCACATCCCTCAACAAGAGGAGTGTGGGTAGGGGAAACTGGTGTTCCACAATTATCCAACTCTCACTTATGATTCCCAAGTAGCTAATGTGCACACCAACAGCCATATCCCAGGATCTCAAGCTAGTAGTTGTGAAAAACTTAGCGAGGGACCAATCATCTTTGATTAGTGTGGTATGGGGACATCACTCCTTCTTCGTGCACAAAGATGTGAATGTGGGGGTTATGATCAGTAAGTTCACAGATGCCACGATAATTGGTGGTGTGGTAAATAGCGAGGAAGAAAGCTTTAAATTACAGGATGATATAGACAGGCTGTTCAGATGGGCAGAAGTGGCAAATGGAATTTAACCCTGAAAAGTGTGAGGTGATGCATTTTGGGAGGACTAACAAGGCAAGTGAATACACAATAAATGGTAGGATGCCAGGAAGTACAGAAGACCAAATAGAACTTGGGTGCATGTCCAAAGATCCCTGAAAGTAGTCAGCTAGATAAGGTGGTTCAGAAGGTAGATGGGACACTTGCCTTTATTAGCCGAGGCAAAGAATATAAGAGCAGGGAGATTATGTTGGAACTATATAAAATGCTTGTTAGACCACAGGTAGAGTCCTGTGTGCAGTTCTGGTCGCCACACTATTAAAAAAATGGGCGCGATTCTCCGCTCCCACGCCGAGTGGGAGAATAGCGGGAGGGCCTCCCAACATTTTTCACGCCCTCCCGCTATTCTCCCCCCCCCCTCCCCACGCCCGACCTACGCCACGAATCGCCGCTCGGCGTTTTTTACGGTGAGCGCCGATTCTCTGAGGCCGATGGGTCGAGCGGCCGGGCCTTCACGCCCGTTTCAACACGGCAGCAAACACACCTGCTCTCTGCTGTTGTGAAACGGGCGTTTGGGGCATCTGGGAGCCCGATTGGCACGGCAGTACCACGGCCGTGCCAAGGGAGGCATAGGCCCGTGATCGGTGCCCACCGATCGTGGGCCGTGCGTCCGTAACAGACGCATTCTTTTCCCTCCGCCGCCCCGCAAGATCAAGCCGCCACGTCTTGCGGGGCGGCTGAGGGAAAAGAGGCCAACTGCGCATTCGCGGGTTGGCGTTGTCCAACCTGCGCATGCGCGGCTGACGTCATCAACCGCGTCAGCCGGCGTGGCGCTTGACGTGCGGCCTTGACGACCGTCATCAAGGCCACGCCACCGTGACGCACGGGGCCGTGCTCCTAGCCCCGCCCGGGGGGGAGAATCGGCACCCAGAAGTGGGCGCGAAGGCTGCCATGGGTCACGGCCTGTCCCACGGCAGCCTTTACGATTCTCCGCATTTGCGGAGAATCTCACCCAATGTGATTGCACTGGAAAGAGTACAAAGGAGATTCACCTGGGTGTTAACTGTCCTGTAGCTATGCAGCTATGAAGAGAAGCTGATCATAACAAGATCAAATTTAATATTCAGTTTGAGAGTGATAAACTTGTGTCGGAAACAGCTGGACAGAGTTAGCTAAAGTGGACTGGGCATAAAAATTAGCAGGAAAGGTAGTAAATAAGCAGGCAGACATTTAAAGAGGTAATTTATGACTCTATACAAAAATATATCCGAGTAAGGAGGAAAGATTATAAGGAAAGGCAAGATGCAAGAGAGATACAAACAGTTTGCAAAGCAATATTAAAAGGTTAAGAGGGCAGAAAGTTGGTAAATGGAACACAATGTGGAAAAATGTGAAGTTGTTCATTCACAGAGGACAGAAGAACAGAGTATTATTTAAATGGAGAAAAACTGCAGAAAACTGCAACACAAAGGGATTTAGGTGCTCTTGTGCACAAAACACAGAAAGCTAGCACACAGGTGCAACAGATAATCAAGAAGACTAATGGAATGTTGGCCCTTCTTTCAAAGGGGTTGGCCCTTCTTTCAAGGGCCCCCCTCCCCCCAGCCAGACCGGCCAGTATCAGGACCGGCAGTCCACGGTTGTGCCTCTTCATCACCTATCTCCCCTCTCTCCCTCATCAGCCACGGTGCCTGTTTCCTGATTTTTATAAGTACAAGTGAACTTCGCCATCAGGAATTCCCCCCATCTGAGGCAGAGCATCGCAGAGTCCCTGGAGAATACTGGGTCAGGCCCGCTAATTATATGTGAATACCGTTTACTCTATGTGCAGAGTGGAATGCATTAACGCCGCTTTCGAGGCACTGGAAAATTGAGATTTGACATGAACCCAGCCCCCGCCACAATTTCGCCGTCAAGATCAATTCTCTGCCCAATCGCCTTTCCCGATTTTGCCATTGGTCGATGAAGAATCCCGCCCATTATTTCACTGGAGGCGGTTCAGGGAAGGTTCACTAGGATGATTCCCGGTATGGAGTGATTGTCTTATGAGCAAAGGTTAAACAGGTTGGGACTCTACTCATTGGTATTTAGAAGAACGAGATGATCTCATTGAAACATATAGGGCGCGATTCTCCCGAGTTACGAAAACTCGGGAAGCTGGCGTCAAAAACGGGCGCGTTTGACGCCAGCCTCCGCCCCCCCGACCGGGAACCGATTCAGCTCCCCGGTCAGGGCTAGTATCGCGCGGCCGTGAACTCCGGCATCGCGGGCTTAACGAATTTCGTTAAGCCCGCTAGCCAGAGTTAGCGACGGCTGACGCGTCAGATGACGTCTGCCGCGCATGCGCGGATTGGACGACTCCAACCCGCGTATGCGCGCATGACGTCACCACGCATATGCGTGAAACCCGCGCATGCGTGGGCCAGTATGCCCCTCAGCCGCCCCGCGAATGGATCCAGCGGGGCGGCGGAGGGAGAAAGAGTGCGCGGGGTAAGTACCCACTGCCCGCAATCGGTGGGCACCGATCGCAGGCCCATGGCACCCTTGGCACGGCCGTGGTACTGCCGTGCCAATCGGTGCCATGGTTCCCCAGATCGGGACTTTACGGCCGTTTTTACGAACGGTCAGACCAGGTGTGTTTTACGTTCATAAAAACGGCCGTAAAGGCCTTGGAAATCGGCCCATCGGCCAGGGGTGAATCGCTGCTCACCGTAAAAAAACGGCGATCAGCGATTCGTGTCGGGGGGCGGGCGTGGGGGGGGGGAGAATAGCGGGAGGGCGTCGGACCAGCGTGTCCGTAAAAATTTACGCCGCCCGCTATTCTCCGATTTTTCGTCAGTCCGGAGAATTGCGCCCATAGGATTCTTAAGGAGCTTGACAGAGTAAATGCTGAGAGGATGTTTCCCCCCATGGGAGAGGCTAGGACCAGAGGCATAGTCTCAGAATGAAGGGGTTATTTAAGTCTGAGATGAGGAGGAATTTCTTTGTGAGTCTTTGGAACTCCTTGCCACAGAAAGCTGTGGGGACAGAGTCCTTCTATATGTTTAAGGCTGAGATAGACATTTTCTTGATCAGTAAGGGAATCAAGGGTTACGGGGAAAGGGAGTGAAAGTGGACGTGAGGAATATCATGTCAGCCATGATCCTGCTGAATAGTGGAGTAGCTCGAGGGGCCGAACAGCCTACTCCTGTTCCCATTTCTTATGGTCAGGTTGGGGTTGTACAAAATTATGAGGGATATAGATAGGTGAAAGAATCCAAGTGACATGAAGATGAAAGTTTAAACAGATTTATTCTAAACACAAAAGTAAAGACGCCCCCATGACACACAACATAAGTGTCCCAGCCCAGAATTAATACAACACCCGGTCCGGGTCTCCCACAGCGCACGCCTCCACCCGTTACCATGAGAACTCGTACTCCACAAGTCCCACAGGAAGATGAATGACTGATCCTCCGTGGCCCTTGTAAGGGTTATCACAGCCTCATCTCCCTCCCCATCCAAGTCCCCCCCCCTCCCCCCAGCTCTTGCGATCATGAGCAGGGCCTTAAATCCACCGTCACCGTCAGCGGAGCCGGTTCTGGGGGTGTGAAGCGAATCATCGCTCCCAAGCTGAGTTTCAAAGGGCCACTGATGGAGGCTCTTCCTTGACGTTGACTTCCAGCTGCGGGTCAGTCACTTCAGCCTTCATTTCTTTGGCTTCTTGTGAGTGACTCTTGGGTTCTTGGGTTCAACATGGGTTGAGTGCCCTGCCTGGAGGTAGGATCCAAGTATATTGAGGGCATCGTCCTTCCCAGAGTAGGTTCTGCAGTCGGGGGTCCTCTGCTCCTGAGATGGTCCACGTGTTTTTTTACGGTCCTCTTCCTGGTCTTGACCTTGTACAACATTTGGCCAGCATTTTCCACTACCACTCCAGGGATTCAAGGGTTCCGTCTCTGAAATTACGAACATAGACGATATCTTCCGGCCTGAAGGTCCTGTCTGTCGTTGGATATCGTAGTATTTTTTCCGGGCCTATTGTTTTGGTCCGCTTTCCCAGCTAGGTTGAGAAGCAATAGACTAAATCTGGTCCGGCAATTCTGCCAGTGCAATCCCTGTCGTAGTATGTGGCATGGTCCTATAATTGAAAAGCAACCAAGCAAATTTGGTGTTGAGCGAGCCAGCGGTCTGTTTCTTCATGCTGCTTTTAAATGTTTGGACGACCTGTTTGGCCAGGCCATTAGAAGATTGGTGATATGACACCGTTCAGATGTGTTTCATCATGTTGGACTTTGTGACCGCCTGGAATTCTCTAATAGAGAAGGTGGTCCAGTTGTCCAATATCCTATGAGTGCAAAATGATTGTCAGGTTTCCTCAATAGTTATGCTGGAATTCGTGGAGGACATCTGATGTATGTCCATACATTTAGAATGGGCTTCAATCAAGATCAAAAAAATTGAGCCTATGAACGGCCCAGCGAATTTGTGGATACCTGTATCCAAGGTATCCCTGGCCATTCCCACGAGTGCAACGGGGCTGAAGGGAGCTCTTAATTTTCCTGACATGGCGGGTACTGTTTTACCAAATTTTCAATGTCAGAATCAAGCCCAGGCCACCAGTCACAACTCCTCGTGAGCATCTTCATTTTGGAGGCTCCTGGGTGAGCACTGAATCGCTCCTTTAAGATTGGGTGTGGCCTGGGTGAGACCACTTTGGCTCTCTACAGGTTGGATACCATCGTCCACATTGAATTCTATGCATTTAGATAGGAAGGGCTTTGGGTCTTCTGTAGGGTGTCCTTGAATTCCGCAGTTTAGGATCACATGGCGTAGTTTTGCCAGAGTGGGGTCCTTCTGGGTCCATGTCTGGATTTGCTTGGTGGTTATGGGCAGGATATCCATGAAGTTTAAAGTCATGGGGTACGAGGGGTACACATCTCCACAAATCTGTCCTGCTCCACCCACGTGACGCTACCACCAAGAAAGCACAACAGCGCCTATGCTTCCTCAGGAAACTAAGGAAATTCAGCATGGCCACATGAACTCTTACCAACTTTTACAGATGTGAGAGTTTGGCTCAAGTTGGAATCAGAGCATGATGGGGAATGGAATGAGAATTTGGTCAAGTTAAAAATCAGAGCTTGATGGGTAATGGAATGTCAAGTTGTACAACAATGTGAAAGTGCCTTGTTAAATGTATTGTTCCTGTGAGAACGCGTTATCACGACCTTGACAGTCTGTGAGAATCTGTGGTGGGAACAAAACACAGCCGGGGGAAGATTCACTCCTTAGGCCTTTTTGATAAAGAATTACTATGCTATGAAACTAACTGTATTACTAATCATGGGAAGAAAATAATTACTTAAAGGAGGGGCGTAATGAGCTAATTGCATCACTGATAATTGAAAGCTTGATGGGTTTTGTAAGAATATATAGTCAACTGTAACTGAGAGAAGTTGGCTTTTTTCACTTGCTGTAACTCAGTTACACTTGTGCTACAGCCCCGCGGTAAATAAACAGTTCTTTTAAGTTATCTGGTGTTCGACTGATGATTACCTCTGGACTGCAAAAATTTAGTATTATCAGATACACCACAGAAAGCATCCTATCTGGCTGCATCACAGCCTGGTACGCCAACTGCTCGGCCCAAGACCGCAACAAACTTCAGAGAGTCGTGAACACAGCTCAGTTCATCACTCAAACCTACCTCCCAAGCATTGACTTCATCTACACCTCCCGCTGCCTGGGGAAAGCGGGCAGCATAATCAAAGACCCCTCCCACCCGGCTTACTCACTCTTCCAACTTCTTCCATCGGGCAGGAGATACAAAAGTCTGAGAACACACACGAACAGACTCAAAAACAGCTTCTTTCCCGCTGTTACCAGACTCCTAAACGACCCTCTTATGGACTGACCTCATTAACACTACACCCCTGTATGCTTCACCCAATGCCGGTGTTATGTAGTTACATTGTACCTTCTGTTGCCCTATTATATATTTTCTTTTATTTCCTTTTCTTTTTATGTACTTAATAATCTGTTGAGCTGCTCACAGAAAAATTATTTTCACTGTACCTTGGTACACGTGGCAATAAACAAAATCCAATCCAATCCAATGATACCTTCCTCCATCACTGGTGGGTGGGCAGGCATGTTTGTGGGCAGTGGTAGGCAACTCAGGGCGTCGGCATTGGCTATGTGTGTTTCTGGGCTGCATTCATAAGCCGCCAACAATAGTGCCTAGCGTTTGATCCAAGCTAAGGTGATGTGAGGATCACTTTCTCCTCCTTAAAATGCCCAACAGTGGCTTATGATCCATGATTATTGTAAAGTGTCAACCGTAGATGTACAGGTGGAATTTCTTCACTCCAAATGTCACGGTCATGGCCTCTTTTTCGATTAGCCCATAGCACCATTGCGTATGCGTATGCAATCGGTCACTGGGTGGCATCACCACATCAATGTGAGAGGACTGCGCCTCCTCCGTACAGGGAGGCATTTGTTGCATTTTAGTACCAGTGGCCTTGTGGGATCGTAGAGTGCCAAGATGTTGGATGACAGCAACTGCTGCTATACGTTTGTGAATGCTTCATTCTGTGGCACCTGCCACGACCACTTTTGGTTCTTCAACAATGTGTGAAATAGTCAAAAATCAAAAAGGGCCACAGTACAGGGTACAGTGACTGAGGAGAGTGTGAAAAGGGAGGTGGTCAATGCAGGATTGAGGGTGTTGTACCTAAATGCGTGCAGTATACGGAACAAGGTAAATGAGCTTGTTGTGCACATTGAAATTGGCCGGTACGATGTTGTGGGCATCACAGAGACGTGGCTGCAAGGTGATCGGGGCTGGAATCTAAATATTCAAGGATATATGTCCTATCGAAAGGACAGGCAGATGGGCAAAGGGGGCGGGGTTGCATTGTTAGTAAGGAATGAAGTTAAATCGATAGCAAGGGGGGAATGTAGCATCAAAAGGCATAGAATCTCTGTGGGTAGAGTTGAGGAATCGCAAAGGTAAAAAGACCCTGATGGGAGTTATGCACAGGCCCCCTAGCAGTAGTCAGGATGTGGGGCAGAAAATAAATCAGGGGATAGAAAAGGCATGTAAAAAAGGCAATATTACAATAATCATGGGGGACGTCAATATGCAGCTGGACTGGGAAAATCAGGTTGGTAGTGGATCCCAAGAAATGGGATTTGTGGAATAACTAAGAGATGGGTTTTTGGAGCAGCTTGTGACAGAGCCTATTAGGGAACAGGCAATTCTGGATTTGGTGATGTGTAATTAGGCAGACTTGATTAGGGAACTTAAGGTCAAGGAACCCTTAGGGAGCAGTGACCATAATATGATGGAATTTACCCTGCGGTTTGAGAGGGAGAAGCTGCAATCAGACTGATGCGCTATCAATTGTACTAAAGACTCGAATGGGTACAAGAGAGGCTTTATTACAGTTAGATGTTTGTCCTCCGACTGCAGCTGGTAGAATGGCTGATCAGGAGAACTCATGCATATTTATATGGCTCCTAGTGGGCGGAGCTAGCCGGCAGGGGCTACTGGCGAACCTGTAGTACAGGTACTACTGTACATCCCCTAATATAGGCACACACAGAATTACACATTGGATCACCACATTCACCCCCTGTTAAAAATGAGTCCGGCGGGGGTGGCGTGGAACTATATAAAGAATTGTAAATTACTTATAGAGGGCAGGGAAAAAAATATATGTGTCCATCTTGTAATCCGGTGCCCGTCAGAGGTTAAGTCTGTCCGGTGGTCTGACGGTTCGCTGGGAGCAACGTAACAGTGGTGGCGATGTCTGTACAGGTGGTGGCGGCGTCGAC